>NC_083098.1:37529914-38234292 GCF_949774975.1 Lagenorhynchus albirostris | reverse complement strand
ACCCAGTGTGTATATTTTAAAATTGGAATCACAGTATAGATTTTTATTTTCTGCTTTTGTTCACTTAGCATTTGATTGTGTGAATAATATGATTGCAAACTATGGTGTTATAGGTTGAATAATGTCCCACCAAAATTGATACATTTAAGTCCTAACCCCCAGTACCTCGGAATGTGACCTTATTTGGAAATAGGGTCTTTTCAGGTATATGGTTAAGATGAAGTCATACTGGAGTAGGATCTGTCCTTAGCCCAATATGACTGGTGTCCTTATTTAAAAAAAGGGAAATTAGACATAGATATGTACACAGGGAAAATTCCATGGAAGATGAAGACAGACTTTGGGCTTAAGCTTCTACAATACAAAGAACACCAAAGAGTGCCAGCAAACCACCAGAAACTAGGGGAGAGGCATGGAACAGATTCTCCCTCACAGCCCTCAGAAGGAACCAATTCTGCCACCACTATGATTTTGCACTTGTAGCCTCAAGCACTCTGAGACCATAAATTTCTATTAAGCCATCCAGTTTGTGGTGGTTTATTATGGCAGCTCTAGCAAACTAATACATATGGTGTGGTGGTGAAGTACATGGACAATAGAGCTAGGAGGTCTGGGTCTTAAACTCAGCTCTACCTCTGACAAGCTGTGCCATTGTACATGCTAACCTTTCAGTGTCTCAGTTTACTAGCTATAAAATGGGGAACGATGATGCTTCAGACCTAATAGGTTTGTTGTAAGGATTGACTGGGTCCATAGATACAAAGCCCTTAAAGTGGTATTCAGCATATAGTAGCCATTTAGTTCTCATTTATTACTCTTCAAAACATTAGTAACTGGATATTATATTCTACATATGTACCTTAACTAATCATTCTCTATTCTTTAAAATATTATAAATACTACTGCAATGAAGACAGTTATAAATAAATATTTTTTCCCATTAGGCCAGACACTATATGTGCAAACCTTGGTCAGAGAATGTTAGTCTTAAGTTCCTGGATACTATATGTTTAAAAATTCCTACTTTGAACAGCTGTGTTTTAAAGGAATCCCCTCATTGTACCTTGACTACCATTAGGCATTGCAGTTAACTAAAAATATTGCTCATTTCATAAAATTATTGTATTTGCTTTCTTTTTGTTACTTGTATGGTAGTAAGATTGAATAAAATTTATTAATTTTTGAATGCTAACAGTTAAGTGATGAGTATTTGCTTGATGAAAAAGAAATGTGGTTCTTATGGGAAATACACTAGAGCCTATCTCTTTAGAGAGGAAAAGTCGAGCATCTCGAAGTCATTCACTTCAACCTGCTCTTATCCCCTATGAGACATTGGACTTTATCAACTCTTTGCTAATAAAATTCACTTTTATCACTGATAGCCTGCAGAGCTTCTCCTCATTCTAGATAAATTGCTAAAGCAATCTACAAATATTTTAAAGTGACATTTCATCCATTCACTGAATAAAAAAGGCCTGTGCTCAGTACAACCTTACAGAGACTGAAAGAACACTGCATTAGGTCTTTATAATATGCGATGTGCCAAGGACTCATATGCGAAATGACGCTGAGATAGGAGGTGGGGAGAAATGAGCAGGCTGGTGCTTTGTTGCTGTCAGGAGCAAAAGCATATTAATCAATGCCTCTATGAATAAAAATCTTCTAATATCATAATATCATGGCTTAAAATAAACAGTCTCACAGGCAGTATGTCTCAAAATAAGCCTTTGTCCTCAAGACGATCTTGCTGGGTAAAAATTTGTCTTAAAATGTGCTGACAATTCAGTGTGAAAGGGAGCCTTATTTTTTTTAACTCAGGAGTTTAAAAAAATAACTAAAACAAAGACCAAAGAAGAAACCCCTTGTGAATTTTAGTTACTTATGTGTAACATGCCTAGATTTAGGAGTTCAGGAACAGCTTTATTGGATCTTCTACATCATATGAAAAATTCCTTGGTATATTTCAGGCATCAAATTCTGTCAGCCCAGACTCAGGGCGTTCATCATGCATGTAATGAGCTCCAAAAAAAAAATTAATACTTTATTCAGTCTCTTGAAAAATGACAAAAAACAAACAGACAAGTCCCCAATCCATACTACTTATCTTTGTGGTAGAAGCCGAAGAATTTTGTAGAAGCTGTAATATAAGGAGAAATTATTATAGTCCTCATTTTATCCTTATAACTTTCATTCAGTTAATAGTTACCTATTAAGGTCCTACTAGAGCCGGGTTCTTTAATGATGCTGGGGACATGGCAATGAACAAGAATAAATCCTGCTGCCAGGAATTCACAATCTGGTGGGAAGGGTAGATAAATGAAGAGTCATAACTGTAAGACAACTGCTATTAAAGAAGAATGTTGGAGAACCATGAGAGTAACAGGAGCAAATCCCACTCTGTTGAAGTGAGGTAGATGGGCAAAGGGCAAGATAAGAGGCTGGAGAAAGAAACATCTGAGCTAAGTTTTAAATAGAAATAAAAACTGAGTGTGGAATGGGAAAAAGAAGAGAAGTTCAGTGGAATGACATGAGCTGAGATGTAGAAGGGTGTCTTTCATGTCATGTGCAGGGAACTGCACGCATTGGGTAAATCCCAAGTGTAAGTGGATAGGCAAAGGAGGCCAGAAAAGCATGCAGAGCTTGCATGTGCCTACCGTAAAGTTAAATTTCAAGCACAGGCAACGGGAATGCATCCAGGATTTTAAGTTGGGCAGTAACTTGATCAGTGCAGCCTCGAAAATCAACCTCTTAGTCAGTGGAGCAGTGGTCTCTGATGGAGGTAGGGTCCATTGAGAAGGAAGTACTAAAGCTTATGTTTTCGCTTACTATGTATCTTAAAAATAATAAAACTATTAGATTGTGCTCAGTTTGATGGGATGCACTAGAAAGAAACTTTACTGTTCCTCTAACTTTTTTTTTTTTTCCGGTACGCGGCCTCTCACTTTTGTGGCCTCTCTCGTTGGGGAGCACAGGCTCCGGACGCGCAGGCTCAGTGGCCATGGCTCATGGGCCTAGCCGCTCCGTGGCATGTGGGATCTTCCGGACCGGGGCACGAACCCGTGTCCCCTGCATCAGCAGGTGGATTCTCAACCACTGCGCCACCAGGGAAGCCCTGTTCCTCTTTTAACCCACTTTGTAGGCTGGCTCCTTTCCTGCCACTGGATGAAATTTTGTGCAGGTCTCATTGCTTTTCTGATCACTTTTAGGGACAAGTAGAGTATCATTTTAGGAGGTAAAATGCCAAGTCCCTGAAATAATCAAAATGATACCTTCATGTGAAATTAAAGCTTTCTTCTCCTGTACGTTGGGTCTTCTTTGGGATATGAGGCCAGAGGGCAGAAGCTTCTTTTCTATTCTGTCCTTGTTCTTCAGTTTTCTTCTCTGCCTCTCCATGCACCAGGGTTGGGGTGGACCAAGATGGAGGTGTGAGGAGTATGCTTGTGATCTGGTTTTGGGACCCTCTGGCGCCATGTGGACTCAAGTCATGAGGTGCTCTTGAGGTTTTCTTGGGGATTCATCCTCTCAGAACCTTTGTCTGCAATTCCTACCACATGAGAATACTTCTGTCTCTTCCTTCAGCAGGCCACTTGCTACACCCTTCCTTAGTCCTTCAGATTCCTAGAAATTCACCCTTTTTCAGGATTACTTTCCTCTTTAGGGCAGAGACCATTTCAAGGTATTTCCAGGCCAGCTTTCTCCCATCTGATTCATATGTCTGTTCACTTTCCTTCCCATCATAAGCGAAAATGCAGGTCACCCCTAGGGCAATCCTCTCTCTCCAGCTCACTCTTTCTCCTTATCTCTCTGTGTCTCTGTCTCTCTCTTTCACACACACACACACACACACACACACACACACACACACACACACACACACATTCTTTCTCCATCTCTCCTCTTATGTCTTGGGTTGATATGACTTCAGTATATAATCGTAGTTCTTAATCTTTCTAAATTCCTAAAGACCAGCTTAGCTATCTGATTGATATCCTTAAAGCATCCCTTGATTTACTTGGGAGAGAGAGAAAAGCCTCCTTGAAAGGCAGGGGGAGCTCACAGCACTCTCCAAACTCCAAATGAATTCCAGCCTTTCTGTAGCTGGAGGTGAGTGATCTCTAATTCTTGAAGAATAGGTTTTATTATCTCATCACATTCTTATAGGTGATTTATCAACTATCTGTGGGATTTAGGTATGGGTTTCCTTTTGCAGTGGTTCTCAGCATTTGGAGCTGAGAATAAATAAAGAGAATTACACTTATTATCCCTGTGAAACCAAGAATTAAATTATGATGTAGAAATATTTAGTACATAGATGAAGATCCTAAAAATATTTTATAGGTATATAAATATACATTTATATATATATTTTATATATGTATATAAATATATATATAATATATAGGTATATATATAGGTATATATATATAGGTATATATTTATTATATAATATATATAGATATATATTTATTATATAATATATATAGGTATATAAATATATAAATATATCTATATATCAAGGATAGATTCTCAAAAAAGAGGCTTGATCAAAAGTTAGCACCGCACTGGTATAAAGAACACCTTGGATGTGGGTTTGACAGGATGTGGGGAGACTATTATATGGGGTGGGTGAAATATGTTGAGGACCTAAACCAAGGGAGCAAAATTGCCAGTGGAGAGGAGCAGACAGCAAAATATCCTGGACTGGGAGATTGACATTATTATGGGGACTTCCCTGGTGGCCCAGTGGTTAAGAATCCACCTGCCAATGCAGGGGACTCGGGTTCAACCCCAGGTCTGGGAAGATCAACATGCCATGGAGGAGCTAAGCCCATGCACCACAACTACTGAGCCTGCGCTCTAGAGCCCACAAGCCACAACTACTGAGCCCGCATGCCACAACTACTGAAGCCCACATGCCTACAGCCCGTGCTCTGCAACAAGAGAAGCCACCGTATTGAGAAGCTGCGCACTGCAACAAAGAGTAGCCCCTGCTCACCACAACTAGAGAAAACCTGTGAGCAGCAAAGAAGACCTAACACAGCCAATAATAAATAAATAAATTTAAAAAACACACTATTACGGACTGAATTGTGTTCCTCTCAAAATTTATTTGTTGAAGCCCTAACCCCCAGTACCTCAGAATGTGACTCCACATGGAGATAGGATCTTTAAAGAGATAAGAAAAATGGGGGTAATTATGATGGGTCCTAATCCAATCTGACTGGTGTCTCAATAAGAAGAGGAGATTAGGACACATGAGAGACACCAAAGATGCAAGCACACAGAGAAAATGCCACATGAGCACACAGAGAGAAGGCAGCCATCTGCAAACCAAGGAGGGTGCCTCAGGAGAAGCAAACTCTACTGACACCTTGATGTTGAACTTTCAGTTTCCAGAACTGTGAGAAAATAAATTTCTGTTGTTTAATCCACCCAGTCGGTGATATTTTGTTATGGAACCCTCTCAGCCTAAAACAGGTGCCCAATATAGGAGAGTGGAGAAGCAACTAGGACCTTGATTCACCAAGATGAGAGTTATGTGGTGGGGTCACTTGTGTGAATCTTGGGAGGAGGACTCTTGCTTTTCCCCTTCTGTCCTTACTTTTCTTGTATATTGTTCACTTACAAATCAAGGGTTCACCCAAACTAATATACTGTTCTATGTTGAGGGAAGACAAGATCAGAGGGCATTACACATTATCGTTCAAAGCAAGGGTCTTTGAGTCAGTAGAACTTGTGTTCAAATCCTAGCTATACCATTTTGAGCAAGTTATGTAATCAGTCTTGTGAACTGAATTAAACCAATTTGGTTACTTGCAATTCTTTGGTAAGTGTTTATATCCTCCATAAAGCTAATTAAGAAAAGCTCTGTTTATTTTTTCTAAAGATAGATGAAGAATTTAGAGTATCAGCCTTTAGATTATGGTTTTGATCAGTCTTGCAAAGTGCTGAGTAACCCTACAGTGTTTTCCCAGTTAGGTACTTCAGATGTTTACTAATCACTGTAGGGAATAAAATAAAACTATATATCAAAGCTATATGTCACATTGTCCAATCCAAAGAATTTTAAGATAAATGAGATATAATGTAAAACTCCCTAGGGCTTCCCTGGTGGCGCAGTTGTTGGGAGCCCACCTGCCAATGCAGGGGACACGGGTTCGTGCCCCGGTCCGGGAGGATCCTGCGTGCCGCGGAGCGGCTGGGCCCGTGAGCCATGGCCGCTGGGCCTGCGCGTCCGGAGCCTGTGCTCCCCAACGGGAGAGGCCACAACAGTGAGAGGCCCGCGTACTGCAAAAAACAAAAAACTCCCTAAGTTGACTTGCCCTTCTGTAAAATGGATTAATTTAATCAACACCACATTCATAACGCAAGGATTAAAGTAAATCATGTCAGTAAAGCACTGAGCTTCATTTCTGGCATATAGTTGGAACTTAAAAGTAGTTGGTTATTTTCCCTGAAAGATGACATGAATTAAGTTGTTCTACAAGGAAAATAACCTCCATTTTGTTGCTAAACCAATAACTAGGAAATCTGATCTAGGAATTTACTGATCAGTAGCAAACATTTTTTTACCCTACACATCATATCAATTAAGGGATTGCTCTGGTCTTGAATATTTAAATTGTTTTTTATCAAACATTTGTCAAACTTCTGTTTTAATACACTTTTTAAATCCAGGAAAACAATTTTTCTTTCAATCTTTACTCATTTCTGCTAAGAAGTATAAATTTCTATCCAAAAAAGGGTGGGCAAATATTTCTGTAGATTCAGTTTTGAATTGTGAACAATTTACACAGTAAGTCTTTCACTTTTGTGCAAGAAAGCTGAGAGTTATTAAAACAACATTTTAGGTTTGATATAATCTTGTGTCCACTGGACCAAGAGAGCACAGACCAGATTATTAAATTATATTTTGTTACTGAGGGCATATATGACTTAGGCTATTGTTTAAACTCTAAACATACTTTTTTGATTTGTTAGATTGCCTCTTTTTCCTTTATCTAATTTCTTGATGTTTTGCAGGTACCACTGTAAATATTAGGAGAAAATGCAATTCAGTGTCGTAACTTTCATAAAAGCTGTATTTAGTATAAGATGTCAACTATTCAATGTAAACTGAGAAACTCAGTCAAAAATGCAAACATTTGGGCTGTGTGATAATCCTCCCCATATTTGGAAACATTCTAAATGGGATAAGTTGAAAGAAGGGAACTGATATTATTACAACTCTATTTCTAAACAATGATTGATCCTTCTCTTTTCCAAAACTGTAATTTAAGCAGGAAAACATGTTGCCTTAGCCATTGCTATATCCTTCAGAAATAAGAACAGCTGTTTTGCCAGCAGTGTGGATTCCTTTTTCTATCATGTAAGTAGCATTAGAAAGAAAAGTTTTTCTGATTTCAAAAGGACCAGCTGCTCTGATGTTTTGGGAATATTCCCATATGTTCTGAATGGGAAAAGTTAAATGAAGCCAAACCAAAGACTTCTGACTTCATAAAAGAGACAAAGCTTTTCAAGACTTTCTCAACCAGAAAGTTTATAATTAGAGTATTAATTTCCTGGAGGGAATTTTTGCTTCTTTGTGTAACCTAAAGGACAAATTTTTTCATTCAATCTCCCATAGGGTTTTGTTTTGTACTTAGAATTAATAGTCCAATGAGCCCAAAATAGTCCCTGATGCTTGGCTGAAAAGCTAATTCAAGAGCAACTAGTAGTGTATTAAAACATAAATTAGTATTCAAAATCAGGGTCTTGAAGCCCATTATAGAAATATGTGAATCTGCTATACAAATGGCTAATTTCATATTTGTGTTTAAGCTAACTGGCACTGCTTTGAAGACATCTGTTTTATGAATACTAACATTTAGACTATATAAAGAAGAACAAACAGAAACTTCTCTCCGAAGAAACCCCTTGCTGAGATACTTAATGGTGTACAACCTGTGAATCAACTAGAAGAGGCTGACTTAGAAATCAACCACCATTTCTCACATCTATAGCAATAGTCTTTCGTTAACTTGTAGAGTCTCTCAAGTTTATTAGTGGCAAGAAGGAAATTGCAGTCCTTTGGTCAGGTCCAGACAATGTATGTGAAGTAGGCTGGGAAACAGATCCATGTGGGAGGACATGAGATAAAATTTTCTGGTGGGGCTGGGCCTGGAGGTGACCTCTCCATGGGGAAATTGTACGTGATCTTGGACCTAAGAAATGTGTATGTTCCTTTAAGTTTGACGAGTGGATAACCTGAACTAGGTGTTTGGGTTAAAGAAGGAAATTTAGCACAGGAAAAAAAAAGGAATTGCATCTTTATCAGTAAGGCTCATATTTGTCCTCTAAGCCACCATTTTTAGCCCATGCTATTCCTGTATTACATTTATTTATCTTTCATTCAACCTGAAAGATAATTTTGTTATATTTTAATTTCTATTGTTTGTGTTGTAAATAAAGTAGGTATATTAATCATATTTTTGTAAAAACATACATGTTCTTTTCCTCTCTGATATTTATATACACACTGAGGAACTTCCTTCACTATTGCTTCACTCTGATTATTTGAGAATCAACATCCAAGTGTAAAGGATCTGTCTGTTTATGTAGTCAAACACATCACTTAAATCTGATTTAATTTGGGTAAACTGACACCTATTAATTGTGTTCTGGACAATATAGTATAATGTTTAGTGATAATCATTTAAAAAGTAATAATGATATCAGCTGACATTTAGAGAATGCTAACAAATTGCAGTTGCTGATCTTTTCTGTCATTCTATGTTTTCAGTAATCTCTTATAGCACGTATTTTTTTTTAAACATCTTTATTGGAGTATAATTGCTTTACAATGATGTCTTAGTTACTGCTGTATAACAAAGTGAATCAGGTATACATATACATATATCCCTATAACTCCTCCCTCTTGCATCTCCCTCCCACCCTCCCAATCCCACCCCTCTAGGTGGTCACAAAGCACCAAGCTGATCTCCCTGGGCTATGTGGCTGCTTCCCACTAGCTATCTATTTTACATTTTGGTAGTGTATGTATGTCAATGCCCCTCTCTCACTTCATCCCAGCTTACCCTTCCCCCTCCCTATGTCCTCATGTCCATTCTCTACATCTGTGTCTTTATTCCTGTCCTGACCCTAGCTTCTTCAGAACCATTTCTTTTTGTTTTTTAGATGGCATATATATATATATATATATATATATATATATATTAGCATATGGTATTTCTTTTTCTCTTTCTGACTTACTTCACTCTGTGTGACAGCCTCTAGGTCTATCCATCTCACTACAAATAACTCAGTTTTGTTTCTTTTTATGGCTGAGTAATATTCCATTGTATATATGTGCCACGTCTTCTTTATCCATTCATCTGCCGATGGACAGTTAGGTTGCTTCCATGTCCTGGCTACTGTAAATAGAGCTGCAATGAACTTTGTGGTACATGGCACTTTTTGAATTATGGTTTTCTCAGGGTATGCACAGTAGTGGGAATGCTGGGTCATATGGTAGTTCTATTTTTAGTGTTTCAAGGAACCTCCATACTGTTTTCCATAGTAACTGTATCAATTTACAATCCCACCAAGAGTGCAAGAGGGTTCCCTTTTCTCCACACCCTCTCCAGCATTTATTGTTTGTAGATATTTTGATGATGGCCATTCTGACTTGTGTGAGGTGATACCTCATTGTAGTTTTGATTTGCATTTCTCTAATGATTAGTGATGTTGAGCATCCTTGCATGTGTTTGTTGGCAATGTGTATATCTTCTTTCGAGAAATGTCTACTTAGGTTTTCTGCCCATTTTTGGATTGGGTTGTTTGTTTTTTTGACATTGAACTGCATGAGCTTCTTGTATATTTTGGATATTAATCCTTTGTTTGTTGCTTAATTTGCAAATATTTTCTCCCATTCTGAGGGCTGTCTTTTCGTCTTGTTTATGGCTTCCTTTGCTGTGTAAAAGCTTTGAAGTTTCATTAGGTCCCATTTATTTATTTTGGTTTTTTTTTCCATTTCTCTAGGAGGTGAGTCAAAAGCAAACTTGCTGTGATTTATGTCGTAGAGTGTTCTGCCTATGTTTTCCTTTAAGAGTTTTATAGTGTCTGGCCTTACATTTAGGTCTTTAATCCATTTTGAGTTTATTTTGGTGTATAGTGTTAGGGAGTGTTCTAATTTCATTCTTTTACATGTAGCTATCCAGTTTTCCCAGCACACTTATTGAAGAGGCTGTCTTTTCTCCATTTTGCCTCCTTTCTCAAAACTAAGATGAACATATGTCTGGGGGTTTATCTCTGGGCTGTGTATCCTGTTCCATTGATCAATATTTCTGTTTTTGTGCCAGTACCGTACTGTCTTGATTACTGTAGCTTTGTAGTATAGTCTGAAGTCCAGGAGCCTGATTCCTCCAGCTTCGTTTTGCTTTTTCAAGATTGCTTTGGCTATTCGGGATCTTTTGTGTTTCCATACGGCTTGTGAAATATTTTGTTCTAGTTCTGTGAAAAATGCCAGTGGTAGTTTTATAGGGATTGCATTGAATCTGTAGACTGCTTTGGGTAATATAGTCATTTTCACAATGTTGATTCTTCCAATCCAAGAACATAGTATATCTCTCCATCTATTTGTATCATCTTTAATTTCTTTCATCAATGTCATAGTTTTCTATATACAGGTCTTTTGTCTCCCTAGGTAGGTTTATTCCTAGGTATTTTATTATTTTTGTTGCAATGGTAAATGCGAATGTTTCCTTAATTTCACTTTCAGATTTTTCATCATTAGTGTATAGGAATGCCAGAGATTTCTGTGCATTAATTTTGTATCCTGCTACTTTACCAAATTCATTGATTAGCTCTAGTAGTTTTCTGGTGGCATCTTTAGGATTCTCTAAGTAGAGTATCATGTCATCTGCAAACAGTGACAGGTTTACTTCTTCTTTTCTGATTTGGATTCCTTTTATTCTTTTTTCTTCTCTGATTGCTGTGGCTAAAACTACCGAAACAATGTTGAATATTAGTGGTGCGAGTGGGCAACCTTGTCTTGTTCCTGATCTTAGTGGAAATGCTTTCAGTTTTTCACCATTGAGGATGATGTTGGCTGTGTGTTTGTCATATATGGCCTTTATTATATTGAGGAAAGTTCCCTCTATGCCTACTTTCTGTAGGGTTTTTATCATAAATGGGTGTTGAATTTGGTCGGCAGCTTTCTCTGCATCTATTGAGATGATCATATGGTTTTTCTCCTTCAGTTTGTTAATATGGTGTATCACATTGATTGATTTGCATATATTGAAGAATCCTTGAATTCCTGGAATAAACCCCACTTGATCATGGTGTATGATCCTTTTAATGTGCTGTTGGATTCTGTTTGCTAGTATTTTGTTGAGGATTTTTGCATCTATGTTCATCGGTGATATTGGCCTGTAGCTTTCTTTCTTTGTGACATCCTTGTCTGGATATGGTATCGGGGTGATGGTGGCCTCATAGAATGAGTTTGGGAGTGTTCCTCCCTCTGCTATATTTTGGAGGAGTCTCAGGAGGATAGGTGTTAGCTCTTCTCTAAATGTTTGATAGAATTCGCCTGTGAAGCCATCTGGTCCTGGGCTTTTGTTTGTTGGAAAATTTGTAATCACAATTTCAGTTTCATTACTTGTGATTGGTCTGTTCATATTTTCTAGTTCTTCCTGGTTCAGTCTTTGAAGGTTATACCTTTCTAAGAATTTGTCCATTTCTTCCAGGTTGTCCATTTTATTGGCATAGAGTTTCTTGTAGTAGTCTCTTAGGATGCTTTTGTATTTCTGCCATGTCTGTTGTAACTTATACTTTTTCACTTCTAATTCTACTGGTTTGAGTCTTCTCCCTTTTTTTCTTGATGAGTCTGGCTAATGGTTTATCAATTTTGTTTATCTTCTCAAAGAATCAGCTTTTAGTTTTATTGATCTTTGCTATTGTTTACTTTGTTTCTATTTCATTTATTTCTGCAATGATATTTAGGATTTCTTTCTTTCTGCTAACTTTGGGTTTTGTTTGTTCTGCATTTCTAGTTCCTTTAGGTGTAAGTTAAATTGTTTATTTGAGATTTTTCTTGTTTCTTGAGGTAGGCTTGTATTGCTTTAAATTTCCCTCTTAGAACTGCTTTTGCTGCATCCCATAGGTTTTGGATCATCATGTTTTCATTGTCATTTGTCTCTAGGTATTTTTTTATTTTCCTCTTTGATTTCTTCAGTGATCTCTTGGTAATTTACTAACGTATTGTTTGTCCTCCACGTGTTTGTATTTTTTACGTTTTTTTCCCTGTAAGTGATTTCTAATCTCATAATGTGGTCGAAAAGATGCTTGATATAATTTCAATTTTCTTAAATTTACTGATGCTTGATTTGTGACCCAAGATGTGATCTATCCTGGAGAATGTCCCATGTGCACTTGAGAAGAAAGTGTAATCTGCTGTTTTTGAATGGAATGTCCTATAAATATCAATTTAATCTATCTGGTCTATTTTGTCATTTAAAGCTTCTGTTTCCTTATTAATTTTCTGTTTGGATGATCTGTCCATTGGTATAAGTGAGGTGTTAAAAGTCCCTCACTATTATTGAGTTACTGTCGATTTCCTTTTTTATAGCTGTTAGTATTTGCCTTATGTATTGAGGTGCTCCTATGTTGGGTTCATAAATATTTACAATTGTTATATCTTCTTTTTGGATTGATCCCTTGATCATTATGTAGTGTCCTTCTTTGTCTCTTGTAACAGTCTTTTTTAAAGTCTATTTTATCTGATATGAATACTGCTACTCCAGCTTGCTTTTGATTTCCATTTGCATGGAATATCTTTTTCCATCCCCTCACTTTCAGTCTGTATGTGTTCCTTGGTCTGAAGTGGGTCTCTTGTAGACAGCATATATATGGGTCTTGTTTTTGTATCCATTCAGCCAGTCTATGTCTTTTGGTTGGAGCATTTAATCCATTTACATTTAAGGTAATTATGGATATGTATTTTCCTATTACCATTTTCTTAATTGTTTTTGGTTTGTTATTGTAGGTCTTTTCCTTCTCTTGTGTTTCCTGCCTAGAGAAGTTCCTTTAGCATTTGTTGTAAAGCTGGTTTGGTGGTATAGCACATATCTTTTAACAACTATTTTTTTATGGATCAGGAAACTAGAGCCTAGATAAAGTATCTTTCTTAAGGTCACATAGATAATAGAGGGAAACTAGGATTGGAAGCCTGTGTTGCCTAACTCCAGATCCAAAGCCTTCACTGTTTTCATTACATCATCCTGCTCTCTTGACTAGGATCTCCCTAGGAACAATGGGGAGGCATGAACCATTTTGATTTCATAGATAATGTCTTCAGTACACTGTGGTTTCTTTTCTTCCCTTTATATTCATGTCTTTTTAATCTCCCTCCCTTCTACCACAGGTATCCAGTTCTTTCATACTGCTCTAGGCCTTCCCATGTGTAAAGTTATTAGGCTATTTTTCTTGGAGATGGAAACACTTACGACAATTTTATAAAAAGTATATAGGCAGCAGGCAATACTGACTACAAAGGAATGAATCATAAATTACAGAATTTCTACTGTTGTTTCAGGTTTTAGGAGAACTGGGAACTTTCCTGAAACCCTCTAAGTGTTGTCTTTTGGCTAATTTCCTCCACACAAGGTTGACAGTGGAGGAATGAGTTTATTTGGAAAGTTGAAGCTAGGCAGGTCTCCTTCCTTGCTACACCTGCACAACCCACTGCCTCCAGGTCAGGATGAAGCTTTGCTGAATCCCACTGTGGTTCAAGATCCAGAAAGCCCTGTGCTTGTGAATATTCCCTTCATAGTATACAGCATTAGTTTATGCTGCAAGTGCTTCTGAAATGGTGATGTGAGTTAGAAAAATAAGAGTTGTAGCAGAGTAAGAATTAAGTCTTCTGGATGCAATGGGACTATTCTTTGCATGAATATGACTTTTGGTTTGTGTTTCCTATTATGATTTCTTACAGTGGGGGAATTTTGCTGAGATATGCCTCATCCGTTGCTACCATTTGAGGCCACCTTGTTTTTTAAACAGATTGTATATCTTTGGATAACTAAACCCGAATGTATTCTAGTCCTATAGACTACGTGTGTTTATGTGGTGCATACTTCTGGGTATATGTGTGTGTATATGCACCTATGTGTATGTGTGTGTGTTTAGGAATGGGTGTGACTCTTCTTTAGCTTAACAGAAATGTTGCAGTGTGTAAAACTGATGTATTATTTCTCAATGGTGAAACAATCTCTAGACTTCCTATAGGCTTCTATACCATTTAAGTAGAAATATTTTGTATGTTTTTAAAAGTTTGAGTTTATGTCTTAGAGTGAGAACTGACAAAAATTTGGAAATAACCAACAAAATTTCTTTATTAAAAGAGACAGAATCCTCACTTGGCATGGTACCCACACAAGTCATTATCTAAAAGAGTCTATATTATTAACCTAAGTATAAGGGCTTGTCAGAAACTGTGAAAGCTTTGAGACTTTACCTTAGTTGCAACATAACACATTAATCCCCCCAGTTTCATGGTAGGGATACAAGCATCCTGGGTTAGAGACATAGCACAGTTTATTACTCACAACCAATACCTGCAGCCAGATAATCAGCATTTTTGTGCTGTTCCCTGACCTCCAATTCCCACAAGATGATGCAGAGAGGCCACCAATACCCACACACACAGTGCAGTGAGTTACAGAAGAAGAATGCAGAATTTAGGAACCAGGAACCACTTACAATGAACAGAAAGCAAACCTGTCCTCTGCTTTGGAGGAAAACACTATCTCTATCTTCCAAGGCTGCTTAATATACAATTATCCTTGAAAATATAGTCTGCCACAAAGGACAATCAGTGCCTTTGCTTTTAAGACATGCAGAAATGCAAGAGACTCATGCAGGATTGTCTCTCAACAGTTTATTTCTCTGCTTTCCTTTTCTTGGTATCTATTTTTTTCCTTTCCAATACTCATGCCATACTATCACCTTGAATTTATGACCAAAACTAACAGAGAGGTAAATGTTCAATGTGTTAGTTGAATAGTCAAATTGGATGCATTTTATAGCTGAGCTGATCATTTGTACAGACATTGGTCAAAAATAACTGTCATAAGAAACTTCTACTAGAAAATTTTTTCCCTCAGAACCAAGGCTTGAGGATGAAGAGTAAAACCTGACTAAGGTAAAGCCTGACTAGGATTGTCAGGATCTGAGACCTCAGAGCCCAGTTCTAAAACAAACACTGAGTCAAAAGAGTTAGCTGAGGATTGGCAAGTGTGGCAACTATAACTAATCTGGGGAACTGGATTAGAAGAAAAATGTCTTAAGAACTGGCTTCCTAGTTATCTTCTGCTTGGCTTTGCTCCTACACCCATTTTCCATTCTTGTGACCATTCTGTCTGCTGTAAGAGGCCTGTGCCTAGGCACTGCATTACCCAGAATCCCTTGCCAACTGGCTTCCACTGGGAGGCACCAGTAGTGTGATTGAAGGTGGGGAAGAGGGAAAGGTAGGGGAATTTTTTTCCTAGGCCCTTCTTGGGCCGTGTTTCTGGAAGTGACTCAGACCTTCCCTAAGTGCAGCTCCAGCTCCTTTCAGGCAGCCCTTCTTCCACAGCTCTGGTTCTCACTGGATTCCATTGTTTCAGGACTAGCCTTCCCATTGGCTTCCCACTGCTGTTTGTCTTCAGGTACCTCAAAATCCCTTGACAATTCTCTTAACTTGTGCCCACCCCTCTATAAGTTGAACTTCATTCAGGTCTCTTAAATATTTTGAGTTGGTTTCTGGTTCCTACTGAGACTCTGACTGATAGAACTAGAGAAAAAAAGTGGGACCCTAGTCTCAAAGGACCTAAGATAATAATCAGCGTTTATTAAGCCATTACTGTGTGTTGGTTTAAACCTCACAGCAAACCTAGGAGGTGGAAACTATTAGTGGCTCCATTAGACAAATAAACTGGGGCACAGAAATCTAGCAATTGAGGGAACAGAGACTTAAACCCAAGCAGTTGGACTCTAAGGCCCTCACTGGTAACACTGCACACTACAAGTCACATGGCCAAGGTCAGACACTGCCATATGCTCCTCTAGAGGGCAGAGGCTTAGTCATCATAATCTGAGGAGGAGGCAGGTGACCTCTAAGAAGGCATAAGGCAAGAGTAAAATGATAACAACTGTTTTTCAGGATTAGTGTGGGATCAGGAGCAAGCTGTCCTGCTGCTGAATAACTGGTGCTTTAGTCTAGGACTGGTCCTGCATCATAGGCCTAGACTGAATCCAGTTTTCTGAGGTTAAGACTCCCTAGCTGTGGGAGGGATGAAGGGCTATAGGGACAAGAAGTCAAGGACGGTGTGTGTGTGTGTGTGTGTGTGTGTGTGTGTCATTGCCATGTCTAGGTTTCAAGCTGTAAAGATCTATGTCCTTTGTAAGTAGATATATCCATGTAAAAATGGTATTGATAAAATACACTACTGAATGCAGACAGCAGTTAGTGCCATTCAAAACCAACTAGAATGTCAAAATATTTCAAAAGAGAGCTATATACTAGTAAAATGAATTGAACTGAGTCAAACAGAATAAACAAAATAAAAACAGCATGTACAGTTGAGTGGCCATCTGACTTTCAGATGTCTGGCACTATTAACTTTCTAAAACAACCATGAACATGAAAATAAGCAAAGAGGCTAATAATCCGAAACAGTAAAAATAGCCCTTAACATATTTCAGAACATTGAATGGCTAAAAGAAAAAGCATTATTTCTTCAACTAATAATTACAATAAAACTCATTTCTCATTGGCACCAAAGCCCAGAAGCCCTGGAGAAATAACAGAGTAGACAGTGAAAAGACTGATGAAAGAGGATTTGGAAATATCCACATACAAGTTTGTCTCAGAGAGACAACTGGCTAGTCTCTTTGCAAATGCCATGTGGCCAGAAGAGAGAAGAAAACAATGAAGAGTCGTGAGGAACTGTGATGAGAAGTGACAGCCAGTATCAGAAATTCTCACTAGGGGAGGCAGAAGAAATACCAGTTTGCTGAATCCAGCAGCCAGAGATCACTCACTGTGCTGGTGAGCATAGCTCAGCCTCTCTTGGCACTGTCACAGTATTCCATTCCAGGCACTCTAACCAGCACAGGACAGGAGTCTGTGATCACCTGACTGCTTCAATTCCCAGCAAATCCTTCTGCATCACCACCTCATTTATTACTCTACTACAGCCTTGTCTTGATTCTGTCCTTGTAGTCTTAGAAGCTGCTCCAGGGGGAAAAGAAAATGTAGGAAATGCTGATCATAATTTTCCCCTCTTTGTGATTCTGAGTGAACATTTATTTACACCACCAAAACATGTGAGAGTCTAAAGAATGCCATTTAATTTTGATAAATCCAGTCTGTCAAAATAATTTACATTGAAACCTTTTTATTTCTGTTTCAAGAACAACCTTTGGGAAATGCTGCTATAGTCACTCTAGACCAGACACAGGTGCATTCTGGAGTCACCTGTATCAATCAGAATTAGGTAATATAAGGAGAGTTTAATAAAGGGACTGTTTGCAAAGGTGTGGACTCAACTTAGGTAAAGGAACAAAGGAGAGTGAGGAACCTGGGCAGTGAGAGCAGAGAGCCATTACTGTTCCCTGGATGCTGAAACTGCAGAGACAGACAGCTGTAAAGCAAGAGATGGCCTCTGGGAGAAAGATGCAGCCAACCTGAGACATAAACACCTGACCTTCCTATCGTCCCTTCCTTTGCATCTGCTGTTGCCTCCTCTGTATGCCAGTGGCTGCCTCACTGTAAGCTGGAGGGCAAGATAGCTCCCAGGGCAAAATGTGCAGGTCAGTGGCCCAGGATGGAGAAGGGGAGGGGGAATGGCTTTGAGGGAAAAGAGAAGACTCTCGACATCACCTCTTCTACTATCAAGTAGAAACTTCCTAAGTTAAAGGCAAATAATCTGTGAAGTTTGTGTAATAAGTAGACACACAAAGACATCTCTCCAGAACTTAAAGAATAGAAATATTTGGATGGATCAATGCAGTGTTGCTCATCCTTGACATGTAATACAGCTCTGTATTGCCATGTAATACAGTAAGGATGGCTTCTGGTAGATTTTGAATCAAATAAAGCTGTTGATCAACTTGGTTAATGCATGCAGCAAAACTAGTGTCAAGTTCTGTTTCATGCGAGTACTTCTCAGCAAAAAGATCAGAAAATATTGCTATCTTTGGTTCAGTGATTGCTGAAAAGTATGAAAAAAGTTGCTTGACTAGACTTCAGAGTAAATCATGGCATTAGAAGACAAAATACAATGAGCAGGCTTGAAGTTGCAGGCAAATATTTTGATAAAGAACAATTCATTCATCTATTTAGAGATATTATGCATGGAGTTTCTGTTTTGAACAGTAAAGTACTTATTTGCCATTCCGGGGAGGGGGTAGGCAGTATTTCAGAATAAGCTTGAGAATTTAGAGTCAGAGAAACTTGGGTTAGAGTCCTGTTTTCCTCACTTACATGGTGGTACCTGCCTGACAAATTCATCAGTCTTTGTAGGCATTATTTTAGTTAAATTATAAATAGAAGCTAATGTTCACCAAGCTCTTATTTTATGCCAGGCATTAGATTGTGCATTATCTCAATAATTCTTATAATAAACCTAGAGAGATACATTATTCTAATTTTCAAATACAGAAGTTGAATCAATTGCTCAAGGTTACACTTACACTAACACATGTAAACCCTAGGCATACTGCTTGATAATATGTGCTTGACAAATGCTAGATGCTGCAAGTATTTGTTATTAGTATTATTGTTAATATTACTTGTTAATTTTACCCTAAGAATAACAGGCAAATAAAGTGCCTTTGGAATACAGCAAATGTGGCTAGTTTGATTTTATATATGTGATGATATTACAGGCCCCCATTAAAGTAAAACGTACAGTAATTATTCTTTTAAAACTGAAATTATTCTGAAATTTTCAAAGATGTCACACATTTACTTATTTAGAGTAATTTAATACATGAAGGGACAAGTTATATATATTTTTCTGATTTGTTCCCTAGAGTTTATATCCTTAAAAGAGGAATGTTTCAGGGCTTCCCTGGGGGCGCAGTGGTTGAGAGTCCGCCTGCCGATGCAGGGGACACGGGTTCGTGCCCCAGTCTGGGAAGATCCCACATGCCGCGGAGTGACTGGGCCCGTGAGCCATGACGGCTGAGTCTGCGCGTCCGGAGCCTGTGCTCCGCAACGGGAGAGGCCACAACAGTAAGAGGTCCGCATACCAAAAAAAAAAAAAAAAAAAGTAAAATTAAAATAGAGTAAAAATAAAGTCAAGTGGAAGAACACTGGAGGTTGAGGTATGCTTTCTCAAGTATGCCATTAGTGCAAATCATTCATTCTTTGTCAAGCACTAATTGAATAACCACTCTGATGGGTGCTAATGATTATGCATATATTGGCATAGTCCTTGCACTCATGGAGCTTACATTACAGCTGGAGGAGCTTTCTTCTTATCTTAAGCTCTGTTTAAAACAGGACTTTTATTTCTGCTTACATACCCAATCTTTGCTTTCATCTACTCTTCATTCTAGCTTTCTACTCCTCAGGCTGACCTCAGCCATCCTGATATTAGTTTGTTCTTCTATCAAAGCAGTAATTCATGGGCCAGTGTTTCTGGGTTCCCAGCATCTGGCTGCAATCCTGTATCCCAGAGATTGGTGCCCTTGTGCCTACTCTAGCTCATCTGGACATGAGTCCCTGAAGTAACTCTGCTGTCCCCTACTGTACCTGGGGTCTGAGACCCTGGTCAAATCTAAAAATGTTATAATACTTTTAATTTCACAATAGTACTTGGTTTGAATTTTAAACAATATTCTTTATGCCTAGACATCTTTTAAAATTCAAATATTAAGGATGACATAGGGAAAGACCAGCCTGTCTATGTTTATAAGGAGTATCTTTTAGTGATGCTTTTGGATGAAGAGGAAAAACAACATATAGGCTTTATGATAGTAAACACTATCATAAATTAAATGTCACTGGAATAATGGGCAATACTTATTTTTTTAATATTTTTTATTATATAAATTTCAGGTGTACAGCATTATAATTTGACATCTTTATAACCTACAAAGTGATCACCACCTCTAGGCTAGTTACCATTCGTCACCATACAGTTGACCTCCTTCACCTGTTTTGCTCACACCAAACCTCTTTCCCCATTAATCTGTTCTCTGTATCTATGAGTTTGTTTTATTTTGTTTGTTGGTTAGTTTTGGTTTTTTACATTCAACATATGAATGAACCATATGATATTTGTCTTTCTCTCTCTGACTTATTTCACCTAGTGTAATACCTGCAACGTCCATACATGTCGCAAATGGCAGGATTTCATTCTTTTCAATGGAATACCAGGTAGTATTCCACTGTGTGTGTGTGTATATATATATATATATATATATATATATATGTATACACATATATATATATGTATATATATGTATATACACCACATCTTCTTTATCCATTCCTCCATAGATGGACACTTAGGTTGTTTCCATATCTTGGTTATTGTAAATAATGCTACAAGGAACACAGGGGTGAATATATCTTTTCAAATTAGTGTTTTTCTGTTCTTTGGATACACACCAAGAAGTGGAATAGCTGGATCATATGGTAGTTCTGGTCTTAATTTTTTGAGAATCTCCATAATAGCTGTGCCAATTTAGAGCCCCACCAACAGTGCACAAGGATTCACTTTTCTCCCTGTTCTCACCAACATTTGTTATTTCTTGTCTTTTTGATATTAGCCATTCTAACAAATATAAGGTGATTTCTCATTGTGGTCTTGATTTACATTTTCCTAATAAATTAGTGATGTTAAACATCTTTTCATGTGCCTGTTGACCACCTGTATGTCTCTGTTGGGAAACTGTCTATTTAGATTCTTTGCCCATTTTTCAACCAAGTTGTTTGGTTTTTTGTTGGTGAGTTTTATTTCTATTTCTTCATGATTCAATCTTGGAAGATTGTATGTAAAATCTAAGAATTTATCCATTTCTACTAGGTTGTCCAATTGGTTGGTATATAATTGTTCATAGTAGCATCATATGATCCTTTGTATTTCTGTGGTATGATTTGCAATTTCTCTTCCTTCATTTCTTATTTTATTTAAATTCTTTTTTTTTTTACATCTTTATTGGAGTATAATTGCTTTACAATGGTGTGTTAGTTTCTGCTTTATAACAAAGTGAATCAGTTATACATATACATATGTTCCCATATCTCTTCTCTCTTGTGTCTCCCTCCCTCCCACCGTCCCTATCCTACCCCTCCAGGTGGTCACAAAGCACCGAGCCGATATCCCTGTGCCATGCGGCTGCTTCCCACCAGCTATCTACCTTATGTTTGTTAGTGTATATATGTCCATGCCTCTCTCTCGCCCTGTCACAGCTCACCCTTCACCCTCCCCATATCCTCAAGTCCGTTCTCCAGTAGGTCTGCGTCTTTATTCTTGTCTTACCCCTAGGTTCTTCATGACATTTTTTTCCCTTAAATTCCATATATACGTGTTAGCATACGGTATTTGTCTTTCTCTTTCTGACTTACTTCACTCTGTATGACAGACTCTAGGTCTATCCACCTCATTACAAATAGCTCAATTTCGTTTCTTTTTATGGCTGAGTAATATTCCATTGTATATATGTGCCACATCTTCTTTATCCATTCATCCGATGATGGGCACTTAGGTTGTTTCCATCTCTGGGCTATTGTAAATAGAGCTGCAATGAACATTTTGGTACATGACTGTTTTTGAATTTTGGTTTTCTCAGGGTATATGCCCAGTAGTGGGATTGCTGGGTCATATGGTAGTTCTATTTGTAGTTTTTTAAGGAACCTCCATACAGTTCTCCATAGTGGCTGTACCAATTCACATTCCCACAAGCAGTGCAAGAGTGTTTCCTTTTCTCCACATCCTCTCCAGCATTTATTGTTTCTAGATTTTTTGATGGTGGCCATTCTGACTGGTGTGACATGATATCTCATTGTAGTTTTGATTTGCATTTCCCTAATGATTAATGATGTTGAGCATTCTTTCATGTGTTTGTTGGCAGTCTGTATATCTTCTTTGGAGAAATGTCTATTTAGGTCTTCTGCCCATTTTTGGATTGGGTTGTTTGGTTTTTTGTTATTGAGCTGCATGAGCTGCTTGTAAATTTTGGAAATTAATCCTTTGTCAGTTGCTTCATTTGCAAATATTTTCTCCCATTCTGAGGGTTGTCTTTTCGTCTTGTTTATGGTTTCCTTTGCTGTGCAAAAGCTTTGAAGTTTCATTAGGTCCCATTTGTTTATTTTTGTTTTTATTTCCATTTCTCTAGGAGGTGGGTCAACAGGGATCTTGCTGTGATTTATGTCATAGAGTGTTCTGCCTATGTTTTCCTCTAAGAGTTTGATAGTGTCTGGCCTTACATTTAGGTCTTTAATCCATTTTGAGCTTATTTTTGTGTATGGTGTTAGGGAGTGACCTAATCTCATACTTTTACATGTACCTGTCCAGTTTTCCCAGCACCACTTATTGAAGAGGCTGTCCTTTTTCCACTGTACATTCCTGCCTCCTTTATCAAAGATAAGATGACCATATGTGCGTGGTTTTATCTCTGGGCTTTCTATCCTGTTCCATTGATCTATCTTTCTGTTCTTGTGCCAGTACCATACTGTCTTGATTACTGTAGCTTTGTAGTATAGTCTGAAGTCAGGGGACCTGATTCTTCCAGCTCCATTTTTAATTCTGAAGATTGCTTTGGCTATTCGGGGTCTTTTGTGTTTCCATACAAATTGTAAAATTTTTTGTTCTAGTTCAGTGAAAAATGCCAGTGGTGGTTTGATAGGGATTGCATTGAAACTGTAGATTGCTTTGGGCAGTAGAGTCATTTTCACAATGTTGATTCTTCCAATCCAAGAACATGGTATATCTCTCCATCTATTTGTATCATCTTTAATTTCTTTCATCAGTGTCTTATAATTTTCTGCATACAGGTCTTTTGTCTCCTTAGGTAGGTTTATTCCTAGATATTTTATTCCATTTGTTGCAATGGTAAATGGGAGTGTTTTCTTGATTTCACTTTCAGATTTTTCATCATTAGTGTATAGGAATGCCAGAGATTTCTGTGCATTAATTTTGTATCCTGCTACTTTACCAAATTCATTGATTAGCTCTAGTAGTTTTCTGGTAGCATCTTTAGGATTCTCTATGTAGAGTATCATGTCGTCTGCAAACAGTGACAGCTTTACTTCTTCTTTTCCAATTTGGATTCCTTTTATTTCCTTTTCTTCTCTGATTCCTGTGGCTAAAACTTTCAAAACTATGTTGAATAATAGTGGTGAGAGTGGGCAACCTTGTCTTGTTCCTGATCTTAGTGGAAATGCTTTCAGTTTTTCACCATTGCGAATGATGTTGGCTGTGGGTTTGTCATATATGGTCTTTATTATGTTGAGGAAAGTTCCCTCTATGCCTACTTTCTGCAGGGTTTTCATCATAAATAGGTGTTGAATTTTGTCAAAGGCTTTCTCTGCATCTATTGAGATGATCATATGATTTTTCTCATTCAGTTTTTTAATACGTTGTATCAAATTGATTGATTCGGGTATATTGAAGAATCCTTGCATTCCTGGAACAAACCCCACTTGATCATGGTGCATGATCCTTTTAATGTGCTGTTGGATTCTGTTTGCTAGTATTTTGTTGAGGATTTTTGCATCTATGTTCGTCAGTGATATTGGCCTGTAGTTTTCTTTCTTTGTGACATCCTTGTCTGGTTTTGGTATCAAGGTGATTGTGGCCTCATATAATGAGTTTGGGAGTGTTCCTCCCTCTGCTATATTTTGGAAGAGTTTGAGAAGGATAGGTGTCAGCTCTTCTCTAAATGTTTGATAGAATTCGCCTGTGAAGCCATCTGGTCCTGGGCTTTTGTTGGAAGATTTTTAATCACAGTTTCAATTTCAGTGCTTGTGATTGGTCTGTTCATATTTTCTATTTCTTCCTGATTCAGTCTCAGCATGTTGTGCATTTCTAAGAATTTGTCCATTTCTTCCAGGTTGTCCATTTTATTGGCATAGAGTTGCTTGTAGTAATCTCTCATGATCTTTTGTGTTTCTGCAGTGTCAGTTGTTATTTCTCCTTTTTCATTTCTAATTCTATTGATTTGAGTCTTCTCCCTTTTTTTCTTGATGAGTCTGGCTAATGTTTTATCAATTTTGTTTATCTTCTCAAAGAACCAGCTTTTAGTTTTATTGATCTTTGCTATCGTTTCCTTCATTTCTTTTTCATTTATTTCTGCTCTGATATTTACGATTTGTTTCCTTCTGCTAACTTTGGGGTTTTTTTGTTCTTCTTTCTCTAATTGCTTTAGGTGCAAGGTTAGGTTGTTTATTCGAGATGTTTCCTGTTTCTTAAGGTAGGATTGTATTGCTATAAACTTCTCTCTTAGAACTGCTTTTGTTGCATCCCATAGGTTTTGGGTCGTCGTGTCTCCATTGTCATTTGTTTCTAGGTATTTTTTGATTTCCTCTTTGATTTCTTCAGTGATCACTTCGTTATTAAGTAGTGTATTTTTTCACCTCCATGTGTTTGTATTTCTTACAGATTGTTTCCTGTAAGTGATATCTAGTCTCATAGTGTTGTGGTCGGAAAAGATACTTGATACAATTTCAATTTTCTTAAATTTACCAAGGCTTGATTTGTGACCCAAGATATGATCTATCCTGGAGAATGTTCCATGAGCACTTGAGAAAAATGTGTATTCTGTTGTTTTTGGATGGAATGTCCTATAAATATCAATTAAGTCCATCTTGTTTAATGTATCATTTAAAGCTTGTGTTTCCTTATTTATTTTCATTTTGGATGATCTGTCCATGGGTAAAAGTGGGCTGTTAAAGTCCCCTACTATGAATGTGTTACTGTTGATTTCCCCTTTTATGGCTGTTTGTATTTGCCTTATGTATTGAGGTGCTCCTATGTTGGGTTCATAAATATTTGCAATTGTTATATCTTCTTCTTGGATCGATCCCTTGATCATTATGTAGTATCCTTCTTTGTCTCTTCTAATAGCCTTTATTTTAAAGTCTATTTGGTCTGATATGGGAATTGCTACTCCAGCTTTCTTTTGGTTTCCATTTGCATGGAATATCTTTTCCCATCCCCTTAGTTTCAGTCTGTATGTGTCTCTAGGTCTGAAGTGGATCTCTTGTAGACAGCATATATATGGGACGTGTTTTTGTATCCATTCAGCCAATCTGTGTCTTTTGGTGGGAGCATTTAATCCATTTACATTTAAGGTAATTATTGATATGTATGTTCCTATTCCCATTTTCTTAATTGTTTTGGGTTCATTATTGTAGTTCTTTTCCTTCTCTTGTGTTTCTTGCCTAGAGAAGTTCCTTTAGCATTTGTTGTAAAGCTGGTTTGGTGGTGCTGAACTCTCTCAGCTTTTGCTTGACTGTAAAGGTTTTAATTTCTCCATCAAATCAAATCTGAATGAGATCCTTGCTGGGTAGAGTAATATTGGTTGCAGGTTTTTCTCCATCATCACTTTAAATATGTCCTGCCAGTCCCTTCTGGCTTGCAGAGTTTCTGCTGAAAGATCAGCTGTTAACCTTATGGGGATTCCCTTGTGTGTTATTTGTTGTTTTTCCCTTGCTGCTTTTAATATGTTTTCCTTGTATTTAATTTTTGACAGTTTGATTAATATGTGTCTTGGCGTATTTCTCCTTGGATTTATCCTGTATGGGACTCTCTGTGCTTCCTGGACTTAGTAACTATTTCTTTTCCCATATTAGGGAAGTTTTCAACTATAAACTCTTCAAATATTTTCTCAGTCCCTTTCTTTTTCTCTTCGTCTTCTGGAATGCCTATAATTTGAATGTTGGTGCCTTTAATGTTGTCCCAGAGGTCTCTGAGACTGTCCTCAGTTCTTTTCATTCTTTTTTCTTTATTCTGCTCTGCAGTAGTTATTTCCACTATTTTATCTTCCAGGTCACTTTTCCATTCTTCTGCCTCAGTTATTCTGCTATTGATCCCATCTAGAGTATTTTTAATTTCATTTATTGTGTTGTTCATCATTGCTTGTTTCATCTTTAGTTCTTCTAGGTCCTTGTTAAATGTTTCTTGCATTTTGTCTATTCTATTTCCAAGATTTTGGATCATGTTTACTATCATTATTCTGAATTCTTTTTCAGGTAGACTACCTATTTCCTCTTCATTTGTTAGGTGTGGTGGGTTTTTATCTTGCTCCTTCAACTGCTGTGTGTTTTTCTGCCTTCTCATTTTGCTTATCTTACTGTGTTTGGGGTCTCCTTTTTGCAGGCTACAGGTTCGTAGTTCCCGTTGTTTTTGGTGTCTGTCCCCAGTGGCTAAGGTTGGTTCATTGGGTTGTGTAGACTTCCTGGTGGAGGGGACTATTGCCTGTGTTCTTGTGGATGAGGCTGGATCTTGTCCTTCTGGTGGGCAAGTCCACGTCTGTTGGTGTGTTTTGGGGTGTCTGTGGACTTATGATTTTAGGCAGCCTCTTTGCTAATGGGTGGGGTTGTGTTCCTGTCTTGCTCATTGTTTGGCATAGGGTGTCCAGCACTGTAGCTTGCTGGTCCTTGAGTGAAGCTGGGTGTTGGTGTTGAGATGGAAATCTCTGGGAGATTTTCGCCATTTGATATTATGTGGAGCTGGGAGGTCTCTTGTGGACCAGTGTCCTGAAGTTGGGTCTCCCACCCCAGAGGCACAGCACTGACTGCTGGCTGAAGTACCAAGATCCTTTCATCCACACGGCTCAGAATAAAAGGGAGAAAAATTAGAAAGAAAGAAAGGAAGAAAGAAAGAGGATAAAATAAAATAAAATAAAGTTATTAAAATAAAAAAGAATTATTATGGAAAAATTTTTTAAAGAAAAAAAAATAAAAAAGAATGGATGGGCAGAATCCTAGGGCAAATGTTGAAAGCAAAGCTATACAGACAAAATCTCACACAGAAGCATACACATACACACTTACAAAAAGAGGAAAAGGGGAAAAAATAATATATCTTCCTCCCAAAGTCCACCTCCTCAATTTGGGATGATTTGTTGTCTATTCATGTATTCCACAGACGCAGGGTATATCAAGTTGACTATGGCGATTTATTCCGCTGCTCCTGAGGCTGCTGGGAGAGACTTCCCTTTCTCTTCTTTGTTCGCACAGCTCCCGGGGTTCAGCTTTGGATTTGATCCTGCCTCTGCGTGTAGGTCGCCTGAGGGCGTCTGTTCTTCGCTCAGACAGGACGGGGTTAAAGGAGCAGCTGATTCGGGGGCTCTGGCTCACTCAGGCTGTGGGGAGAGAGGGGTATGGATGCGGGGCGGGCCTGCGGCGGCACAGGCCGGCGTGACGTTGCACCAGCCTGAGGCGTGCTGTGCATTCTCCCGGGGAAGTTGTCCCTGGATCGTGGGACCCTGGCAGAGGCGGGCTGCACAGGCTCCCAGGAGGGGCGGTGTGGAGAGTGACCTGTGTTTGCTCACAGGCTTCTTGGTGGCGGCAGTAGCAGCCTCAGCGTCTCATGCCTGTGTCTGGGGTCCGCGCTTTTAGCCGCGCCTCGCGCCAGTCTCTGGAGCTCCTTTAAGCGGTGCTCTTAATCCCCTCTCCTCGCGCACCAGGAAACAAAGAGGGAAGAAAAAGTCTCTTGCCTCTTAGGCAGCTTCAGACGTTTTCCCGGACTCTCTCCCGGCCAGCCGTGGCGCACTAGCCCCCTTCAGGCTGTGTTCACGTCGCCAGTCCTCTTCCTTTGCTCTGACTGAAACCCGAGCCTCAGCTCCAAGCCCCGCCCGCCCCAGCGGGTGAGCAGACAAGCCTCCTGGGCTGGTGAGTGCTGGTCGGCACTGATCCTCTGTGCGGGAATCTGCCCGCTTTGCCCTTCGCACCCCTGTTGCTGCGCTCTCCTCCGCGGCTCCGAAGCTTCCCCTTTCCACCACCCGCAGTCTCCGCCTGTGAATGGGGCTTCCCAGTGTGTGGAAACCTTTCCTCCTTCACAGCTCCCTCCCACTGGTGCAGGTCCCGTCCATGTCCTTTTGTCTCTGTTTTTTCTTTTTTCTTTTGCCCTATGCAGGTACGTGGGGAGTTTCTTGCCTTTTGGGAGATCTGAGGTCTTCTGCCAGCATTCAGTGGGTGTTCTATAGGAGCAGTTCCACGCATAGATGTATTTCTGATGTATCTGTGGGGAGGAAGGTGATCTCCGTGTCTTACTCTTCCGTCATCTTCTCCAGCACTCTGATTGTGTTTTATGATATCTTGCCTATAACTCTCTATATTAAGCTGATGTTATTCACCAGTTCTTTGTTACCCAAAAGATAACAGCCTTATTTGGGCTTATTTTAATAATTGTTACCTAATTTCCTACTTCCTTTCTCTGTCTTTTCTATGAATAAGTTTTACTATCTTTATTTTTTATCATATGCGGTCTTCAACAAGATCATGAGCAGATTATTGATTTTGAACTACAAAAATCAACCAACTCTGAAGTTATTTATCCAAAAAGTAGTCTCCCTCAATCAGAGACACTGTTTATATCAATCATCTATTCATCTTTTCTATGTTCCTGGGTATATCAAATAATTCTTTCAAGAACACTCACATAGTATTGTGTGAGAATGAAGTATTTATGGGATTTCATAGCGCTTACACAGAAAAAGCAAAGGAATATTCTGGAAATTATAATATTGATTTGTTTCATTTTTGTATAATTTACCTTCTCAGCCAGACTTTAGATTCTCAAAGAACTAGGTGGTGCCTTTTCAGCCCTGTATTATCCAGAGCAATGCTTCATGCAGTGCCCCAATGCCTGAGGCAGTACCGGATTCAATACATTCTCATTAAATGAAGGACTAACGGGCGCAGTGGTTGAGAGTCCACCTGCCGACGCTGGCGACGCAAGTTCGTGCCCCGGTCCGGGAAGATCCCACGTGCCGTGGAGCGGCTGGGCCCGTGATCCATGGCCGCTGAGCCTGCGCATCCGGAGCCTGTGCTCCGCGAAGGGAGAAGCCACAACAGTAAGAGGGCTGCGTAACGCAAAAATAAATAAATGAAAGACTAAGTCTGGAGTTGATATTTTACAAAATCTGAGAAATTAAATTCCTTCTGAGGTTCACAAAGTAAATGTGTTTCAAGATTAATCAATGCTAATTTTAGTTATTTTAAAAAGCACTTCGAAAAGCTTGTTGAGATAATTGATTATTTCCACCTCTCTTAAGTTTAGAGAAAATTCTGATCCTCACTGAATTCACTATGAACAACTATGATTTTTACTCTTAGAGGAATTTAAGTCAGATAGACCAGGAGATATTAATGAGCACATAGAGCCTAATGGGTGAATTTCTGCTCCCCTCCCATACTTTGCATGGTGCAGTGTACCCTGTAAGTGATGGATAAATATCACCTAACTGCTGGGGCACCCCATTGTTATCATTCTTAATTATTGGTCCTGTAACTAAGGGTAATGTTTCTTTGTAATTATTCTGCCTACAGAGAAGACCATAAATGTTTAATGCTCTTGTGTTTTCTGTTCAGGGATAAGATGAAGTTACTCCCTTTTGTATGCAATGCAAACACCTATATCCATCACTAGTTTGTGATAATGTCTTGATAGCAGTTGAATTCAAATTTTACTGACTAAAAGTTTACACTGTGTACCAGGCACTCCAAGCCTGCCAAGTTCTTCACAAATATACCAAAGACTTTTCAAAGGCCTTTTCCATGTCCACCAAAATTAGTCCTGCTTGTTGATGGCTTGCTGCTGATGACTTTCTGTGGCTGGTCTGTAGAGACAGACACACACCGTCCATGCCATTGATTTAGGATTTAATAAATAAAGCCCTTGCTTCTATTGCCAAGGCCAGGGATCTTCAATCACTGGTGCTATCTGAACTGGAGGTGTACATCCACTGCTGAGGTTGCTGGGCAGTGCTGTAACCCTCACCTCCACTGAACAGGACCCATTGCCAGAGTGAGCAGCCAGGCTGATGGCTCAGGTCACCAGTGCTCTCATCCATTCCAGTCCCAGTTCTTCCACCACAGAGTGAACATGGGAATGGCATCCTTCCTCTAGAATATAACTGATTATAGGGATTCCTTAGTAAGGACCTCAAGATGTTAAGAGTTTAGTGAAAAACTTCCTTTAGTTAGCAAAATTGGCCCATTTCTCTTCTGGGTATAAACAAACCAACCCAGAATCTGTTGGGGAGAGGTTCCAGTATTAGCTGTGTATCTGGAACCACACCTCCTCTCCGATCCTCAAACTCTGTGCAAATTCTCCTCAACCTTTTCATATCTTTTCTTTGAGATAAATTCTCTCTCAAACCCCTACTGACCCTGCTTGAAATTTGACTTCTGTTTGCCTAATCCTCAGTTTTCTAGATATGTTTATATACAATCATAGTTTGGGAGCTCCTCAGCACTTGTGTAAATCAGTTGACACAACTAGATATGGGGTCGGGGAGAAATGATGCAAAGGTGTCATATAACTCAAAAATTCCAGTTTACACAATTCAGCTGGAATGGCCTTTATATGTGAAAAAGTGAGCATTTATACTCTTTGATTGTTCGAATCTGTGGGTGGACAGGTATAATTGAAAAGATTCCTCATGTGATTCTGATACACTTTTCTGTGAAGTCAGAGAGAGTGGAAATAAAGGGGATGTGTGGGTATTGGGGGAAGCATGTCCCCCCTGTATCTATGCCAAAAAAAAATCACTGTCACTAAAAGGATATATTATAAATCTCAAGTTTAAAGTAATTTATAAAGCAATGTGCCTAACATAATTACTCAGGCTGGGGTTAGAGTTGGTACAATGGAATTCTCAAAATGGGTGTGAGAGATTTGAGAAGTAAGAGCCTGGGAAACTTCTGCTTATAATTTCTCCAGGGTTTTAGTTTATCCTATTTTATTGTGTTCTCTATTCTGGCCCCTCCAAACATCATGCTTTAATTATACACCTGTCAATTTTCTGAGATCATGCTCAGGTGGGCTTTTATATTTTTGTCACTCTATAGGAGTAGTTGGTGTGATGATTTTTTAACCTCTTAAATTTTTCTTCTAATATTTTAGAGAATATAGCTGTAGCTATATATGTAATCCAGTGTTACCTTAGCTAAATTGGTCAGTGGAAAATCCCAGAATCAGCTCACAAGAGAAGAGGCCACAGGAGATTGGCCAGTGACCTTTTAGAAGCATAAATATTCTTCAGAATATGCTGATAATGAACACATTTGGTGCTTGAAGCTGTAGCAAAGCAGGAACAAATTTGAATTAGTTAGCATCATGTGGTAATTTTCAGGGTTAATAACAGGTGAAGTAAAATCTTAGAGAACTTTGAAGCTAGAAGGGATTTTTTTTTAAATCAGTGGCTTTCCAGCTGTGTTGACTAAAACCTGCAATAAGCAATACATTTTACGTCATGACTCAGTATCTACATAGGTATGTCTGAAACAAAAGTTTCATGCACATACACATACACAGACACAGAAATAATAATAGTTACATTTACCATGGGGAAGCACTTATTTCCTATTCTATCTTTGACTCACTAAATTAGTTTTATATTCCATATGTGGTTATGAACAGAAATTATAAAGTATTATTATAGATCACCTTGACCCACCTTTCATTTTATAGACATATGTATTGACATATGAAGCTGGATAATTCTTTGTTATGCGGACCATCCCATGCATCGAAGAATATTTAACAACATCCTTGCCCTCTACCTACTAGATGCCACTCTGTTTGATAACCAGAAATGTCTCCAGACATTGCCAAATGTCTCCTGAGAAGCGAAATCACCCCTGGTTGAAATCCTGCTTTAATCTGTTATATCTCTTTCTGTCTCTCCCTTTTCAATCATCTCCATCTAATTGCCTCCTATTGTTTAGCCTCTCAGCTAGCCTCCCATTTAACCCCTAACACAGACAGAAGTGGGGGTCCCTTTCAAAACACATTCTTTCCTGGTGTCTAAAATTCCACCATTAGAAGTTAAAGCATAGCTTTGAGCAAACTTTAAATGTGAAAATTTCTGGAAACAAAATGCGTGCTATTGATTGCTGAAAATTTAATGATTTAGTTTTAATATATATACCTTTGTAGCAAATAGATGATGGGATAAACACAGAACATGATTATTTATGTATTTTTCCCAACAGTACTTAATACAATGCTTTATATATAGTAGTTGCTTAATAAGAATTTGTTGAATTAATGAACAGATGGATGAATGGATGAATGCATGAATAGATTAAAGAATGAATAAGAGAAGTGAAGGCCCCAAGAATAGACTGTTTTTCTAATAAATATGAAAGAAAGCATTGTTAAAAGTGGTTTTATTTTTTTACACAAAAGAAGAAATCTGGATATGTTCAAATTAGTTGAAAAAAACGGGAGCTAGTAGAGAGAGAGATATTATAGAAGATAATGAAATACTTAACTTGAAGGAGTCTGGTCTCAGAGGAATGTGATAAAGTTCCCAGTTAGGAGGATTATCTTTGCAAAGGAATTTTTGAGGTGACCTTTTCCTTTCCTTTTCTGAATAAAAATTATCAATGGGAGAAAGCAAAGTCTTTTGAAAGTAAATGAAAATTCTAGCAGAAGTGTAGTGCATAAATTCCTCCATTTTATTTATGTGTTTTAAGCTTGGAATGGCTTGAGTTAAATTGATTCATTCTCCTGCACATGCCACCTGCAATTAGGGACTGTTCAGCATCAGCCATAAACACCTGCTATTTGTCTTAGGTTTTTAGGCTGGCACTATTTTCAAAGGTTCTATTTCTAAATTACAGATTTCCTTTTAGAAAGGACACAGCCCTAATCTGCAGAAGGAGATGCTGTACCATCTGAAAAACAAAAGCTGGCTTGTGAATTTATGTTTCAGTTTTTAAATTCTGTGCATGACAATAAAACCTCTATGGAAAGGCTCCTGGTTTCTGTATTAGATGAGGACATGTTGCATTGCCAAAACGTTAGCTCTTTATTGGTTGTTGAAATTCGGAAAATTTTGAAAGCAATTTATGCATTTGTGTGAGACCAGCTACATTTAATCTGTTTGACAAGGATAAGTTACAAATGACTTGTTTAATAGATCATCTGTATGAGATGAAATGCAAATGAGGACATGATGAGTGCAGGGGTAAGTCCTCTGTTCTTTGCCAGTAGAAGAAATGGCTAAGCAGAATTTGAGTACACTTGCTGGGCCAATTCAGGATCAGATTAATAATGCTAACGGCAGAAAGGACAATCCTTTGTTGTCCTTTGTTGTTGTTAATTATAATTTATAAGGCATTACTAGGATTCAAGTGTAGCTTGGTAGTGGGTGCTGGATGTCAGAAAAGAGATCCACTGCTTTGCTACAGCCCAAGGACTCAGACTCAAAGTGCTTCAGCAGATGAACTCCTTGTGGCAAAGGGTGAACTGAACCGGAAACAGCTGCAGTGGCTGTAGCCCCTTCGTTATGGAAATACCTCCAGAGTTCCAGCTCCCAAGTCTACTGCCTGGATTCCAATCCTGGCTACCTCTAATTGCTAACTTATCCGCAATGCAGACTAATAATAGTGCCTGATTTATGGAACTTCTGTGAGGATGGGATGAGGTAGTCCAATTAAAGAATAAGCACAGTGCCTCAGAATAAGCCCTCAGTAAATGTTAGTCATCATTGTTCTTGCTTTTAATTGTTAGAATTAGAAAATATGAAAATGCAACTCATGTAATGGAAGGAAACTTGGGAAATATTTTTAGTTCTAATTTTGTTTTAGAAAATTTGCCCTCATCAGTCTCTGAGATTAAAGAAACGACCAAGTAAGCAAGCAGGCAAGCGAGCAAACAAACAAAAAGCAGCAGCAGAAACAACAAGTTATTTAAAAGCTTAAAGGCTAGACAGACCACAGTGCATCCACCTGGGAGCTAGGATCTCTAATAGTGGAAGGCTTTGCCCACTGCAGAACATCCTGTACTTCTGAAATATATGGTTCGAGGTTTGACACTATGTCTGCCTTGCCCATTTTCACACCATGATTCTATTCCCTGTACTCAGAGCGTGGGAAAGGGTAGTCCTGTCACCTAGGAAAGAACATGAACAATGTCTCTGAGATTAGACACTGAAACATATGGGACTGGTGGGAGAAGGGCATCAGTGGGATGAATTTTTGGTGGCTTAAGATGTTGTTTGATTCTGATTTGCAGCTGGCAGAAATCTGGACTTGCATCATGTTCAAAGATGACCAATATCAATCACATTGTTGGCTGTCAATAAATAGGTGCTGTTGTGAGAATAATGGACGAAAGCTGTCACTCAGGTGCTGACAATTCTGCTAGCCATTGTGGGAAGAGAATATGAGCTGGTGTCAGTGCTTCTGCCTTCCTAAACTGAGTTCAGATACAAGCAAGGTGATGTTGAGAGGGTGGCAGTCTTCTGGACCTCAGCTTCCTCATGTGTAGAATGAATGCTTCCAACTGCGTGGTCTCTAAGGTTCCTTCATGACCATAATTTGATGATTTATATAGAAGTAATCATATCCAGGCACATGGGAAAGTAGAATGGAAATAAGGAAAAGAAAGGGAATGAGAGAATCTGAAAGCAAAGGGAAGTATGGAGATCAGAAAGAAAGCAAAGGCAAGAGCAGATCAACTAGAGGGAGGAAAATACAAGATAAAACAAGCCAACAGTGGGAGGAGAGGTGGTGAATAAGCACTGTAGCTCTTCTGTTGGTCAGTGGAGGTGTCGATCTGAGAAGGAAAGACTCTCATGGTGGATTACTTTCCTTCGTTTTGCACAATCTCAGTTAGCAAGTCAGACACTTGCTGTTAGAGGAAAAGCGGAAGAAATAAGAAGGTTTAAGTAGATAATTAGAGATTGCTTGAGGAAGGACAGAAGGAAGTTGAGGGTGGAGGGAGTGATGCCGAGGGAAAGGAGAAAATAATCAAAGGGGAGGATGAGGCGTTCCCTTGTCCCACACCGTTGGCTCACCCAGACCCGTCACTGGGGCCGCTCTGTTCCAAGAGTTCCCTCCTTTTGCTAGGCGGTTCCTGCTGTATTTATACAGAGTGAAAAACGGAGGTTCTTTTCTCCGTCTCTGACTCTGTAAATGTAGTAAGTCTACAGAATTTCATCCATCATGATGGAGTCTAGTATTCCCAGAAGTCACTCTCCAAGCATCCTAATGATGTTCACATTTCAACTCCCATTTGCCTAGGCTGTTTTTAAGTCAGGACTCTCAGGGATCATAGTAAAGACAAGTAGTTTGAATTCCTTATTTTTGTCTGAATGTGCATGGTGTAGGACAAGTCTGTTAATTAAGGGGCCTTCAATGAGGCAAGAATTTTATTGTTCCAAAACTCCATGGAATATCCCAATCAGAGTCTCTGCATTATACAACTGTAAGAACTACAAAGAAATAAAAATGGTAACAGGTTCTCAGAAGAAATAAACTCAGTAATGCTGAGCTGACATTTATACAATATCAGAAAGTGGGTTACTGAAGAACCCATGTTCCTGTAATGTGCAGGTGTCTCTATTCTTGCCCCGTTACTGATACTGATGTTCATAATCCAAGTGTGCAAATTGCAAACTCCCAATTTCTAGAGTCTTAAGTAGCTTCTGGTAGTTTTTAGTTTTTATTTTTCTTATTTTTTCTAATATATTCTGATACATTAATTTTCATTAATCTCTTGATGAAAGGCCTCCTTCTTTCAAATGACATGGGTTAGGGAATTGGTCCAGGTGTGAAGACTGACAGTGAAAATGACTGAGTCCAGAGATGGGTCAAGGTTGGTAACACATCAGAAAACCACTAGACTAGGCGACTAGTTAAGCAAAGAATATCGACCAGAGGAGATAAGTGAGTAGACACAGTGTTCTGTCTTCTACTTCTTCACAAAAGACTGCAAATCTCAGTGGTCACTTCTGCTTAAACTAGTAGGAGATGTTCATTTTGATGGAGCTCAGAGCCTGGTTTAAAAACTAAGCAGGGCACAACACTGTATCAGTACTTGAAGGCTTGTTTTTCCTGTCTAAGCCTTAGATTCTTTGCTGTGCCATTAATTCTATATCTGAGATCTCTTTCTTACAGATCACTGGTCAAAGCAAATTAAACTGTGACGTAACATATGGTAATGGCCTCCAAAGATAGTTTTGTGAATTTCTGTTATGTTACATTGGCCAGTTGGTGATATTTTAACTGCCCTGCTGACATATATGATTACTTTTATTAACGCAATAAAAACTCTGAATAAAAGTCAAAGGAATCATTTTATATAATAGTTCAACCACCTAAAAGACAAAGGATGTAGACATGTTGCCTTTGATGAGTCATATTCCTCGTTACAAAGACAGAATTTGCCAGCAGGTACAAATCCATATTTGTAGAAGTCACGATGTATTGCTGCATGCTCCTAGAAACTGGAGCGACAAGGCAGGAAATTCACCACTAATCTCCAGTACTCTTGAAGATTCTGTAGCTACAACTACTGACAAACTATTCTGATGGATTGGATTATTCATAGCCTTTGCAGTACCTCCCCTTAGAGTAGGAGGGGTGTACATCCCCACCCCACTGACTTCAGGTTTGGTGATGTGACTTTTTGGCTGATGAAATGTTAGCAGATGTTACATGAACTGAAGTTCCAAATGTGTTTGCATGGTTAGGTGTGGTTTCTTGTCCTTCTGCCATCTAGATGGTCCCAGGACGAGAGGCATGTGGAGCAGACCTGAAACTGAACTCGAACCACAGCTTGAAGCAGACCCATCCTGGCCAATTTGATGACAAACAAGAGAGAAATAAATGTCTGTTGTTGTTAGCCACTGAGGTTTTTGGGGTTATGATTTAGTTAACATTTTCATAGCAGAACTATGGCTAACAACATATCTAGAACATCATTTTCCTTTCTGAACTAATTTTTTCTATGAGGTTTATAAATAATAATGGACATATCTAAAGATATGTGGTGAGATTACCTCTGCAAGATCTTAATAAAGATTTTTGGAGGTAGGGTTTGTGCTTTTTTGGAAGTGTCCCTGTATTGAGATGAGCTTTACAGAAAAAGCAAGAGAGCTTATTTGAACGATTTTTCTTCGTCCTCACACATACAACATTTTTTAATAGTATTTTCAGTATCAGGGTAGTACCTGATATATTGATTTAGAAATCCAGTCTAAGATTTGTTACTTTAGATACGGGAGCACTAAAAAATGCAGAAATGTGGTGTAAAATTTTAAATTCTTTTTCAGGATGTAAAAAGGACAATTTGAAGAGTATAATGAGATTTCTCATTTTAGAATACCTTGCTGCTTCTATGCCAGGTCTGTATCCCTCCAGTAGACATTGCTAATCTTTTTAGCCAAAGACAGTGACACTTCCTGCTGCTGGCCGGCTTGGCTCAATGCAGCTCCTGGGACAGCCCTGGAAATATAGGCCGTACGTTTACAACCTCATGCTTTGACCAGCAGGCGGAGCTATAGAGTTAGTCCTGTCCCAGCAAGGTCAATCAGCTTGCATTTGAGACCAAATGACTGTTTTCCCACAACCACCATTCAGCTGGCTCAACTCTGCTGGCACAGTGCTCAAGCTGTTTGTGTGGCAAATCCCATATGGTTTCCGTATGGGATTTGACTACCTACTGTGACACTGGTCAGCTTGGTTGGAACTTTGTTATCCCCTCTGGATTTTCAAATCCCTTCTGCCTGGGAACTGGACTTTTCTCCATACCTACAGATTGACAAAGTCCACTCTAGATCTAGCAACATAAATAAATCCCATGCGCCTGACTCTTAGCATCATCCCGTGATTGTGCCTGTGCAGATGCTGAGGTTCCCTACATTTCAGACTGGACCTCTTCATTCTTGAAGTGAGTCTCTTGGTCACACATTAGATATCTTATGTGGATTACTGATTGCTACAGTGAGATGTCAGTCCTTCACCAGGCTTGGTTATTACTAGTGCCACACCTAGTCTGTTTCCTCTAGGTTCCAGCTTCATTCTCTCACTCACCAATCCATATTGCTGGCATTCCTCTTGGTGTATGTTTATAAAATATGACTTTAGTTTCCTTGATCTACTTTTAATAAAAAAATCCCCTCATGTATTACTTTGCTAGGGCTACCATAACAAAATAACGCAAATGGAGAGACTTAAACAGCAGAAACTTATTTTCTCACAGTTCTGGAGGCTAGAAGTTCAAGATCAAGGTGTTGGTATGGTTGGTTTCTTCTGAGGTCTCTCTTCCTTGTTTGCAAATGGCCCCCTTCTTGCTGTGTCCTCACACATTTGTCCCTCTGTCCGTGTTGTCTGTGTTCTCATTTCCCATTCTTATGAGGACACTTATAGTCATATTAAATTAGGGCCTACCCTATTGACTTTGTTTTAACTTAATTACCTCTTTAAAGGTCCTATCGCCAAACAGTCACACTCTGAGGTACAGGGGTTAGGGCTTCAACATATGAATTGTGAGAAGCACAATTCAGCCCATACACCCATTTTCCAAATAAAAATAATTTTTATTTTTTGGTATTTCATTAAATCAGGTTTATTTTGAAGTGTTTTGCTTCAACTTCAAATAATGGTCATGTGACGTAGTTTTATCTTTAATTCTTCAGGATACTGATAAGGAGATGCTAATCATTTGAATTTCCAATGATGGATGTAGTCTCCTGCTTACTTATTTTGAAGAATTTCCAGAATTATTACAACTGGATTATCATTGCATAGCAAAATTACTGAGAAAGCAGTGATGTAAATTATGTGTGATATTTATTGCTAGGTAATTCAGAAATGGCTGGAGAGGGAAGAGTGTAGTGGTAAAAGAGGGGTGAGAGAGCTTTGCCACTCTCTTCAAGCCTCCGACTCATCTCTATGTCGTGAATCTGAGTCTTCAGGCTGTGAGTTCTCTCCCTCAGTCTCCTATCTCCTCACCTATAAGCTCATTCTATCTACAACTCTTCCTCCACATTTGCTTGGAATTCCACTCTTTCACATCCCCTTATGTGATTTGCTTTATTATCTCTTTTCCAAATCCTCAGACTCTTTCTCTTCCTAAGCAACTTCTCATCCATTTTTTTACATGATGCGGGTTTGCTCATATATCAATTTTGCTTCACAAAAAAACCCACCCATAATTCAGTGACTTAAAAACAGCACCATTTATTTAGCACATGGGCCTTAGGTGGGTGATCTAGGTTGGGTTTGGCTGAGCAGTTCTCTGGTCTTAGATAAGCCCCCTGCCTGGTGATGGGCTGGGGGAATGACATCACTTAAGGCTCAACTCACTACTCTCTGGTGTCTAGGCTCCACCTTTCCCCAGTTCCACAGAAACTGATCCTACTAAGAACATAACGACCTGCTTAATTACTCAAACCGATGGAGGATTTCAGGTCTAATCTTACTTGACTGTCCTTCAGCATTGGTACTAACGATGGCCACTATCTTTGTGAAATAATTTTTTCCCCATTGGCTTCCAAGAGTTCTTTACTTCTTTACTTTTTATTTTTTTAGCTTCCTCTCACTTATTCTACTTTTCTCATCCCTTACATAGTAGTTCTTCCCAGGAGTCTATACTCAGAACTTGTCTCACTCTATCCTCTCTCTAAACAGTTGTGTTCACTCCCATGGTGTTAGTTGCCAGATGTACTGTCCGAAGCAGAGTGGGGGAGAGTACAAGTTCTAGTTGCATTACGAGGACTGGTCAAAAAATTATGCCTTACCTAAGACTGTTTACAGAGCCATAATTTAAGGGGGAAGCAAAGTGAATAAGCTAAAGGGGTCACCCAGTGAAAGACGAAGACCAAAGAAAAATCTTGAACATATGAGAATAGAGCCTGAGATCAGAGAGGTAGGGGTAAATAAGAAGGGAGAGAACAGGCAAGCAGGGAGGTAGGATGGGGTGGAGGGTGTAGAATGTGTGTGAACAACAGGGATAAGCATTGTTCCATATGACTTGTATGGGTAAACTTGTTCTGTATTGCATGGAGGACAAGTTTTATTTAAAAGGCCAGAGATATATTGATTCAAAATATATTTATTAAGCATTTACTATATTCCAGGCTCTGTTCTATGCATTTGGGATTTTTCAGGAAATAAAGAGGTAAAAAGTATGTGTTATTAGAAAGTTTACATTGGGGATGGGGGATGGGAACAGACCATAAACAACATAATAAAAAAGTGAAAATAGCTTAAAAGGTGATAATTACTATGGGAAAATTAGTATGAATAAATAGCAAGGGGAATCAAGAGTGCAGGAGGATGTTAAAATTTAAAGGGTGATTGGAATTGGCTCATTAAGAAGGCAACATTTTAACAAAGGACAAGGTGAGCCACATGGATATCTTGGAGGGGTGTACTCCAGACAGAGAGAAGAGCCAGTGCAAATGTCTTAGGTCTAAGGCTTTCAGTGGTTGGAAAATAAAACTACAGAGAGCATCACAGGGTCCATGGCACCTGCAAGTATCACAGAAAATCATCTGAAGTGCCCACATATCCCCAAAAGGCAAGGTAAGCTGGCAGTGGGCTGGTGGGCCAGAAGAGAGCTGGAGGTTGAAAATAAGAGACCATAGAGGTATATGCCTACCAATTAGTGGTCCTGCCGAGGATAGTGGTGCAGAGTCAGAGGGACAGAGTCTTGCAGCCATGGTTGGAGGTGAGGGTAGCTAAGCCTCATTGTGGTCGAGGGAAGGGGAAGGTCAGCGCCCAGACCACAGTTTTCTTCAGAGGATGACATGTAAGTCTTTTAGTAATTTAAATTATCTTAAGAAACAAGGGAGTAAAAGGGAAACTCTGAATTTAGTGAGTATTTGCCCTAGGAGACTGAATTCCAAATTAAAGGGAAACGGAGTTCTCTCAAACTGGAAACGTTATATTTGTTTGCTTTTTTATTCTTAAACAAAATTGTAACTTGAAAGTCAACTTAAATTGAGTTATATTTTTAGACACATGAGAAATATTATACTTGCCACGTGTATGGTTTATAGATAAAAAAGAAACCAAGAGTTAATTGAAAATGTTATTTCGATATTTAATCATTGAAGGTTACACATCAGCTTGTTGACAGAATATTTGTTTGTACTTCTGCTATTTATCAAATATTTACTGTATACCTCCCACACATAATCACTCTGCCTTAAATTACAAGCAAATTATGAAGCTTTGCAAGACACTAATCCTGTCCTCAAGTGGCTGACAATGTATAATAGAAAAATATAAATATAAAATTTTTTGTTATTGGAAACATATTAAGTGGTCTTTGCAAATTTGCTTCCAGACGGGCAGAGATAGATTAGAAAGTGAAAATATTTTTTGAGCAATTTACAGAAAAAATTGAGTGAAAGTACATAGAGTTCCCATAAATCCCCTCACTTAATCCCCCAATTTCCCCTATTATTAACTTCTTGCATTAGTACGGTGTATTTGTTACAATTGATGAGCCAGTGTTGTTACATTATAATGAACTATAGAATCCCTTAAGGTTCACTTTATGTTTTACACATTCTATGGGTTTTGACAAATGTATAATGGCAAGTATCCACCATTATACTATCATACAGAGTAGTTTCCCTGCCCTAAAAATTCTCTGTGCTCTGCCTATTCATCCCTCCTTCCCCCATCCCCTGGCAACCACTGATCTTTTTATTGTCTCCATAGTTTTGCCTTTTCTACAAAGTCGTATAGTTGGAATCATACAATGTATAGACTTTTCAAATTAGCTTCTTTCACTTAGTAATATGCATTTAAGTTTTCTCCAAGTCTTTTCATGGTTTGATAGCTCATTTCTTTTTATTGCTGAATAATATTCTGTTGTATGGATGTAACACATTTTGTTTATCCATTCACCTATTGAAGGACATCTTCATTGCTTTGACATTTATTTTTTAATTTAGTCTTCCTTCTCTTCTAAGACTGAATCTTTATACTTTTTAACTTAAATTTGATCTGTCTATGCTTTAACTGGAAAAGCACTTATATAATGTTGTATTAGAACTTGTTTGATTGTAAGTGACAGAAACCCAAACTGAATCAATTTAAGCAAATAATTTACCTTAAGGGTACAGTGATAATACATGCAGCCCAAAGACAGGAACAAGAATGAGCCTGAGAAACAAGTGAAACTTGTCTGAGGATATCTCATCTTGATTGTGAAAGCAGATTATATATGTGTGTATGTATCAATCTATACACACACACACACACACACACACACACACACACGATTCTTTCCAGATTGGTTTTTAACAATGTATAGCTCTAGCCAATGGAAAGAAGCTAGTCTGATTTTCACTTTTGGTATCAAATTCAGATTCCTATGAAGACCCTCATTGCTCCAACTCTGGTGCCGTCTTCTGGATCAATCAGTCATGCCTTTGAAGCAGGGTCAAGAGAAGACCACTGTTTTTGCAATGACCATGTGGAAGGGTTAATTGGGGTAGGACTGATCATATATAGTATGTGGTCAGAAGAAAGCAGTGCATCTAAAACAACTGTGAGGTTTAAAAAAGGAAGAATCCATGTTTTAAATACAACTGTATTTATAGAAAATGTATCCGAATATGGAAAAAAGTACAAAGATAAAAATTAACAAAATATTTTAGTGATTATGTTTTATTTTTACTTTTCTAGATTTTATAAAACTCTTTTGCTGTTTATTTTTATCATGAAGTGATGTATTAAAAATTAGGTCCCAGGCTTCCCTGGTGGCGCGGTGGTTGGGAGTCCGCCTGCCGATGCAGGGGACGCGGGTTCGTGCCCTGGACCGGGAGGATCCCACGTGCCGCGGAGCAGCTGGGCCCGTGAACCATGGCCGCTGGGCCTGCGCGTCCGGAGCCTGTGCTCCGCAACGGGAGAGGCCACAGCAGTGAGAGGCCCGCGTACCGCAAAAAAAAAAAAAAAAAAAAAAATTAGGTCCCCATCCAGGTATTAAAATAGTATCTATCGCAGAATGTAACTTTACTCAGTGTGTTTTTGAGATCAATAATTTATAGTACATGTTGACTCTTTCTTTAGCTTGCTGCTGGGAACAGAGGGTAAGAAAGACTATTCAACATTCTTTGGGTAAACTTAACCCCCTTCATTGTAAATACCTGCCTTGGTTTTCCTGCAAAAACTAAGTTTATGAATTTGTCATTACAGTCATTTTGGAGTGACTGAAACACATGAAGATAACTTATATGCATCTTAAATCATTAGTAGCATTCACCAGCTGATTAATTTAGCAGCAATGACTACAAGTATCAATGACAAAGAGCATAAATATGTTGTGGCTTTGTGTTTCAGTATAGAAAGGTAGAAATGTTAGACAGGCAGAAATGATGTAACAGCAGTCATTCATTGTCCATTTACCATTATTCATCTATTAATTCAGCCAATGTTTACAGAGTATTTACTATGAATTGTCTGTGAATCTTTTAGTAGTTTGAACTCCCTGAGGCCTGACCCCTGTTTTTTGTTGTATGCCTTTGTATCCTTAGCATATAATACTACACTTGCATTAGAGTAAGGACACTATAAACATGTGATGATTTAAACTGAATTGTGTTGCCTGGTGCTGGCAAATAAGAGTGATTAAAAGGTCCCTGCGCTCATGGACCTCTGCCCGGTGGAAAGTAAACAACACATGAAGGCAACATGCTCCCTTTAATTGAGTACTGCTATATGCTAAGTACTTTTACACAGAGCATCTTTAGACCTGACAATACCTCTCTGTGTGTGTGTGTGTGTGTGTGTGTGTGTGTGTCTGTGTGTGTGTGTTGTGGGGAGAGGGTACTATATGGTTAAAATTCAGACAGAAAATTTAAATACCTTGTCCAATGATACCTAGCTAATAAGTGTCATAACAGATTCAAAGCCACACTCTTAAGAATTTTGTGTTTAAATCCATTACTGGCTCGTATGGTGAGCTTGGTTAGCCTGTTTATGTTTTCTGTTTAAAGCAGCTCCTTTTCCTTTGTATACTATCAGAAAAAATAATGCTATTTATTTTCAATAATGTGCTTGAATTGTTTTTCCAGTGGGATTATGGGACTCATTAAAATGTTCACGCTGTCCCATTTGTGACCAACAGCAGACATTTCAATATAAGGGCCAATGGGTCCTTAAATAGCAACCTCTTCCTCTTTGGGGGTAGGGCCAGTGACCTTGGCATCAGTAATGACAAGCTTTAGTCAACTGAGCTCTAGTACACTATAAACTCATTATTTCCCACTTTATCTCTTTGATTTGTACAGTCATCAGCTTCCAGATTCTAGTATTCCTTCCTACTAATAATTAGACTCTGAAAACTCAAATACCAAAAATCATATAGTTTTAATATTCTTAAAATAAATATTAAAGATGAATATTTAATATTTTTACACATATGTAAATGTAATATTTTAATAGCATATGCTCCTGTAAAAGCACATCTAGTTAGCAAAGCAATAATAATTTAGAAATGTATCTTGCAGCTGAGGAGAGGGGCTTTCTTACACAAGAAGGGCTTTGGATCAATTCATTCTATAGGAAGCATGAACCTGAGGCATCCGTGACTAGATTACACAGGATCTTTATCATTCTCCTTTGTCAAAATACTTCTTTACCACTCAAAGATGTGAGCACTAACAGGACCTGTTGTACTGAGTAGTCATTCCCTTTGTTCTCTGCAATCACCACTGTTCACTGCCACACTATTTAGTAATGACATTTTTCTTAATAGAGAATCCTGAAGCTACATTTATCCCCAAACTATTGCTCAAAGTGTGTTGAAAATCAAGAGCTCCAATGAGGTGGTACGATGTAAGAGAAAAATGGGTGTTCTTATGGTTCAGCACCTTGGGAAATAAGTGTCTTGAGACATCAAGCAGTATCTATTAAACAGCACTGACACAAAGCACCACTAATTCTGCTAAATAAAAGCCATGCTTCTTGAATCCAGTATATAATTCATGATCTCACAAGATTAAGAATAATCTTGATTCTTAGTAAATTAAATTTCCTTTGCATCTTAATTTTTATTTGCTTTGGTTAAGGATTTTGAAGTGTACCTTTAACCTAACAGAGACATTGCAATCCTAATGTAATCATCAGATTGTAGTATGAAAATTCAAGTTCTAGGGTGAGTCTGAAAAACTTTCAAATTTGAGATTTTTATTATAATTAGTATGCCTGTGTTAATGTTTGAGACAGTTTAAATATTTTCTAAAAGAGAACAGAAAAATTATTAAAAATTGAAGGTTTTCTTGAACCCAGATGAATGGAGAAGTTAAAAGAATAGTATTCTAAAAATAGGAATGAACTGAGGAAGTTTCATAAAAGGAAACAATAACCCACTAAATACTGTTTCCTTTACAATCATGTTTATATTATTCCAGTCTTTAAAATGAAAAGTAAATATTCAATAGGTTTGGAAAGACTAAAAATATATTTCCCATCTGTGAAAACAACTGATTTTCTTTTTAAAGAAATCATTCTTGAATATATCCTTATATGACATGCATTTATAAGAAGGAACCCATTTTTTATCACTTTGGGGGTTTTTAAACTATGAGACATTATAATCTTTGTCTCATCTCTTTCATTTACTAATGTCTTCTCTGTGCCTTTGATCATGGTCCCCTACCCCCATCTTCCACCATGACTGTCCTTCAGTCCCTGTTTCTACCTAAGTATCCTTGGCACCAGGGTTGGGATATTCTACAGGCCAGATTGAAAATTTTCCTAGGATATCAACTTGATAAAGAGCATTTCCATAGACAGCAGGATATTTCCACCTGAAGATGGCGAGACAATTTACTGGTCAGTAAATACTTGACTCAAATTACTGTTCCCTTACATAAATATGGAAAGGCACTACATGCACTCACCACCTCCTGTCTCCCAAATAAAAGCCAAACACCACTGGGCAAGAGTCGATTTACTTTCTTGGATAATGCTGCTAATTGTAGCAAGTCAATATTTTGCTGTTCATCCTCTGAGTGGAGAGAAACCAAAATGATTTTCATGTGAAGTCCCAATTTATAAACATTTGTAATCTTGATAGTGACCAGGCTTCCTGGCCTTCCCCAATCAATAGAAATTGACTAGAGCCCAGACAAGAAATTCAGGCAAGGCTTTATTGGGGAAGATCAAGAACCTTGCAGCTGGGGAGAGTGAAAACAAGTAAAAGGGTAACAGATTCTCTTGCTTGCTCCCCAAGGGGTGGGGGGGCGAGCTGGTTCCTTATATGGGTGAGAGTAGGGGTGTGTGTAGGGGTTAGGCTGGAGGGATGGCTTAAGTCAGGGGTCCCCAACCGGGCTGCAGAGCAGGAAGTGAGTGGAGGGCGAGCGAGGGAAGCTTAATCTGTATTTACAGCCACTCCCCATCGTTCGCATTACCGCCTGAGCTCCGCCTCCTGTCAGATCAGCTGCGGTATTAGATTCTCATGACAGCGCGAACCCTACTGTGAACTGCACATGTGAGGGATCTAGGTTGCGCGCTCCTTATGAAAATCTAATGCTTGATGATCTGAGGTGGAGCTGAGGCAGTGATGCCAGCACTGGGGAGCAGCTGCAAATACAGATGATCATTAGCAGAGAGGTTTGACTGCACAGAGACCATAATAAATTAATTGCTAGCAGACTAATATCAAAACCCTATCAGTGAGTGGCAAGTGAAAACAAGCTCAGGGCTCCCACTGATTCTGCATTATGGTGAGTTGTATACTTATAATATATTACATTATAAATACTATTATATTTCTATTATTAATAACAGAAATAAAGTGCACAATAAATGTAATGCACTTGAATCATCCCCAAAACATCCTCTCTCCCCGGTCCATGGAAAAATCGTCTTCCACAAAACCAGTCACTGGTGCCAAAAAGGTTGGGGACAGCTGGCTTAGGTGGTTTGCCCACCCTTTGGTGGTGTTGAGTGCAGGGGGCATGCACAGGACCCTGCTTTTGCTCCTGACAGCCTGTTTTTGTTCCTGGCTTTTCAGAATTGGCAGTTGGGTTTTTCTGGTCTTTTTGTATCTTGTTGTCCATAATTTGCTCCAACTGCACAAGCATGCAGTTATTTTTAGTCCTTTATAGTTTCTTTGTATTTTGTTGCTTGAGGAGACGTTTGTCCAGGTGCAAGCAGTGCAGCAAAGGGTCCCAGGTCGCAGATCCCAGCCTATCTCAAACTGAAGTACCAATGTATTGGATTGTTTATTCCTTAATTCAACAATCAGACATTGAGTGTTCCAGGCACAACAACAAGTGGTGGGATTTTAAGACAATTAAGGAAGAAGACATGGTTTCTTCCATCTTGGAGACATTAGTCTGGGGAAACAAAAGACTTGATCAAGGAAAGAAACAGCATCTATCACAGCCATTTGGGATTAAACACACCAAATTGCTTATGAACTTTGGACTGAATGTGTATATCTCCTCACAATTCATATTCTGAAGCTTAAATCCCCCATGTGATGGTATTTGGAGGTGGGGAGTTTGGGCAGTTAATTGAGTAATGAGGGTGAAGCCCTCATGAATGGCATAGTGCCTTTATGAGAAAAGACAGGACAGAAATCATCTCTCTCTTTCTCTACTATATGAGAATGCAGTGAGAAAATGGCCATCTGCAAACCAGAAAGAGGGCTCTCGCCAGATACTGAATCTGCTGGTGTCTTGATCTTGGACTTTCTTACCTCCAGAACTGTGAGAAATAAATTTCTATTGTTTAAGTCACCCAGTCTATGATATTCTTGATATAGCAGCCCTAACTGTCTAAAACAGCCTTACTGCTAGGATTCCTTTGGACCATAGGTCCTTTCCATGTAGCTGATCTATGGGTCTTTGATTAATAACGTACAGCAGCAAAAGGAACCCAAGAAAATAAGTAATGAGAAGAGGAATTTCTGGGGACTATGCATTATCAGAAGATTTTTCATTATCTGAGTCACTGATTAATTAAATACTTACTGAACATGTTATGTGTCAGACACTATTGGGTTTGCATAGTGATAAACTAGGTAGAAATAGTATCTCTCATGGGAGAGTCAAGTAAAAAAAATCCCCAAACAAAAACCCAAACAGAATGCAAAATAATACATTTTTTTAGAGCCCAGGTTGTGATGAAAAACAAACAAACAAACAAATATGGGGCTCATGTATTAGATTGTAAGCAAAATGAGGGAAGGGATTCCCATCTATTTTGTTCACTCTCTTCAGGAGCAAAACCAGCATTTGACACCCAGAGCCTACAACAATAAAATCTTCGTTGAATAAATCTGCCAAATAACAGGAGGGGGTTGTATTAGTGGGATAATCAGAGAAGATGCATGTATCAGTTTCTTATTGCTGCTGTAACAAACTACCATAAACCTAATGGCTTAATTAAAAACACAAACTTATTATCTTACAGTTTGATTGTTCAGAAGTACAAAATGGATCTCACTCAGCTAAAATCAAGGTGTCAGGAGGCTGCATCCCTTCTGGAGACTTCAGGGGAGAATCACTTTCCTTGTCCTTTTTTTAGCTTCCAGGCAACTCCATTCACTGGCTCACAGCCCTTTTCTTCCATCTTCAAAGACGCTGAGCCCTTCTCACATTCCATCTATTGGGTTCTCTCTTCCATAGTCTTATCTTCCTTTTCCACCTTTACAGACTCTTGTGATTATGTTGGGAACACCAGGATAATCCAGGAAAATCTCCTTATTTTAAGTCAGCTGATTAACAACCTTAGTCCATCTGCAGTCATAATTCTCCTTTGCCATGTAACCTAATATGCTTACAGGTTCCAGGGACTAAGATGTAGGCATCTTTGGGGGGTCATTATTCTGTCTACCACAGTTTTCTCTGAGTAGTGATGTTGAGGAACTAAGACCTGGAAGATGAAAGAAGTCAGGCATGCATCATCAAAAAATCTAGAAACAATAAATGCTGGAGAGGGTGTGGAGAAAGGGGAACCCTCTTGCACTGCTGGTGGGAATGTGAATTGGTTCAGCCACTATGGAGAACTGTATGGAGGTTCCTTAAAAAACTACAAATAGAACTACCATATGACCCAGCAATCCCACTACTGGGCATATACCCTGAGAAAACCATAATTCAAAAAGAGTCATGTACCAAAATGTTCATTGCAGCTCTATTTACAATAGCCAGGACATGGAAACAACCTAAGAGCCCATCATCGGATGAATGGATAAAGAAGATGTGGCACATATATGCAATGGAATATTACTCAGCCATAAAAGGAAACGAAATTGAGCTATTTGTAATGAGGTGGATGGACCTAGAGTCTGTCATACAGAGTGAAGTAAGTCAGAAAGAGAAAGACAAATACTGTATGCTAACACATATATATGGAATTTAAGAAAAAAAAATGTCATGAACCTAGGGGTAAGACAGGAATAAAGACACAGACCTACAGGAAAATGGACTTGAGGATATGGGGAGGGGGAAGGGTGAGCTGTGACAAAGCGAGAGAGAGGCATGGACATATATACACTACCAAACGTAAGGTAGATAGCTAGTGGGAAGCAGCCGCATAGCACAGGGATATCAGCTCGGTGCTTTGTGACCGCCTGGAGGGGTGGGATAGGGAATGTGGGAGGGAGGGAGATGCAAGAGAGAAGAGATATGGGAACATATGTATATGTATAACTGATTCACTTTGTTATAAAGCAGAAACTAACACACCATTGTAAAGCAATTATACCCCAATAAAGATGTTAAAAAAAAAAAAAGTCAGGCATGTAAGGGGTGTGTGTGTGTGTGCGTGTGTCTGTCTGTCTGTCTGTGTGCACATAAGCTAGTAGGGAGGCAGGGGTTGGAGAGGTAGAGAGGGGAGAGAGCCTTTTCATACAGTCTGTGAGAAAGAATTTGAATTTTATTCTAGGTACACTTAAAAGCTATTGGTTTTAAGCAAAAAAAAAAATAGATCTGATTTATATTTTAAGAGGGTCATTTGTGGGAGAAGTTGTAAGAAAAGGGATGGATCCATCCCAAAAAAGCATGTATTTTTAAACTTCAGAAAGCTAGAAGTGTGACAGTTGGATTTATGAGGGAGGCCAGCTGGGTAGGTTATGGACTTGGGGGCTGAGGAGTCTGCTTGGGGTGGTGTGGGGCTCATTCCCCCTGGTTGGTTGTAGACTTGGTCAGGAGAGAAGGCTTGGAGTGAGGTGAGCAGTGGGGGGATGGAAGGGACCCGAGCAGGGGGCAGTTGTTTCCTCTGTGAACACATTCTTCACTGGTGAGTCTTTTCCAGATTTTTAGACAAGGTAAGTCCTTATAGCAAGATCTGGCTCTGTGTCTGATTTTGGCCTAAATTCCAAAGAGGGTAAATGAGGAATTGGGTCATGCAAGTGAAGAAGATTCCAGGATCTGAGCAGCTGATAAACTTGTGGCCACCTAGAGGTAGCCAAATGCAGAGGCACATAATTTTTGGAGTCTGTTACTCAAAAGTTTTATGGACTGGGAGAGTTTAAATAAGAAAGTGGGCCTAGGAAATTTATTTTAAGAACTATTTTTTGTAACACAGAAAGGAGGAAGCACATTTTGTCTTGCTTTGTTAATATCCACAAAACCCTGGCCCCATGAAAAAGGTATAGAGAGCCCTTTATGTTTCCTCATTCTAGGCAGCAATCTTGGAGGACTGGCAACAGTGTCTCCTGTGTGTTCTGAGGTGCCCAGTGCAGCCCCAGGCCCGTGGGGATATTCAGTCAATGCTGCAGCTCTGGACGGCGTCTGTATTTGTTTAATAAGCTTTAATCATCACCATCTTCATCCTGTATGGTTTATTAAAATGCCTGCAGGTAAAGCAGTTTATCAGTGAGGGAGTACACATGGTACTCTGCACTGTGTTGTGATATTCAGGTATTACTGCACTGAGGAAACTGAGGGTAAACTAATACCACCAGTACCTTCTGCTGTTAAGATATCTGAACCTGCTCAGCAGGCCAGGCGTGGCCTGGAGCCGGTGACTTGGCAGAGTCTCAGCCACAAGCAGATGTTCATTTGGATGCTAATTATAATTTATAAACCATGTATTTTTGTTTTGGTTACACACTTTGATAAGTTATTTCTTAAATACCTTCCAAGTGCATCCCTTAATAACCAATTAAAACTATTTTAAAAGAATTTACTGTTTTAAAAGGAGTGTATTGTTTTGTATGTGCCAAAAAGAGAGCAGAATATAAGGAAATCTGCATTGAGATATTTAGCATGGGATTATCAAAAACAAACAAACAAACTCCATGTGTGGGCATTTCATATATTTGGTGTTGAGAGGGTCAAATGGCATGCCAGCATAGGAACCTGTAGTTCTACACACCCTCTGTAGGTCTCTGTCTTCAAGTGCCACTGGGAGGACTCTTCTTTCTGTGGGAGGACTCTGCTTTCTGTGACAGAGGAGTTATGGGGTCTAATTTCCTGGTGTCCTCCCAGCTTCTCTCCAGTCACTCAGCATTCTTGGAGGAAGCCCAACTGTGGATAGAGAAATATCAGGACTGTCATGAGGGAGAGAGAAAAACATTGGCATAAGCAGGCAATGCACACAGTAGAGTGAGTAGAAATTACTCTGGGAGAAATTGTAGAGACCATTTATGTAGCACACAATTGGGATCTGCAGATGGAGGGGAGAGAACTTTGGAACAGCTGGAGCCTCTTTATGCTGCCTCAGTCCACGGGAGATGAGAGCATGCAACTGGAGATAGAATAAGCCTTTTTCTGGCTCAAATAGCATGGGACTGGGATTGGCAAAAGATGAACACATATTTTCCTTTTTTAGTCTCCTCGATCCATTTTCCTTTCTTTCAGTATTTTTCTGTAATCCTTACTTTAAAATAAGCAGAAAGTTACCAGCTCTGTAGTGCTTGCAGGCAAAAATGGGAAGAGGCTACCCACTGTGGATGAAAATAATGAACTTCATTGGGATTTTCATATAAAGAAGGAAATAGAGAAATAATAGAATGTTGGTGGTGACTGCCAGAGAGAAAACCCTGCTTAGAAAGGTTTATGAGGTAGTAAAGACCTAAAAATGATCATTTTAGTTATTGTGCCCACTGTGAATTTTAGTTCAGATAATAACCTTAGAATTCTCTCTCCCCAACCTAGCTCCAAGGCATCATATAGAATTCTTTTGTTTATTGAATCGACAAATACTTGAGTTTCAGGCACTGTGTTTTGGTGCTATGTGTACAATCAACAAGAGATACAGGGCCCCACCCCTCAGAGATGGCACTTAATCCAATCTCCAGGAGGGGGCTTGGCTCTGAACTTCTTCCGAGGCAGAAGAGTTGCATTATGTCAAATTTGGAACTGTATGGATTTTACTGACCGAGCAAAGAATCATTCTTGGAATCAAAATTATTGTTAGAGTCCCTTTCACCCAATGCAACCTCCCAAAGGATGTTAAATTCATGATTATAGAGTAAACTTCAGAAGCTTGTACACCATGGCACAAAATGTGTGTAAAAGTACTATAAAAACAATTATATATTGGTGTAGTTTTCATTTAAGAGAGCTGTTTTTCTTTTAGACTTATGTTGCAAAGCATACTTTTTTCATAAAGAGAGAAATCTCTTTAATTGGCATTTATTGATGATTAAAACAATAATAATTGTTTTTAAACATGTAAGAATACATTAAAGAAGCACAAAATGATAATATTGGCAAGATTTAAGATATAAAAATGTATATGTGTTACCTAGAAAATTCTATTTGCATTATGATTATACAAATGTTATATATACTCATTCATTCAATAACTCTGAGCATTTACTATACTAGGTAGTGGGAGTCATGGAAAGAGTGATATGATCCTTGCCTTCAAGAAGCTCATACACTAGTTGCAGGCAGATCCACTACAAAGGAACAAAGGAACAATTGTAATATGACAAATGTCACAATACAGGTTTTATGATCTTCAAAGAGAAGGTCTGTACCCTGGCTGAAAAAGTAAGGAAGGGCTTTGCAGAACATTTTAAGCATTAAAAATGAATAGACATTTGCTTGCTAAATAATTAGGGGAAGAACACTTGAGGCAGAAGTCACAGATTTTAGAAAGAGTATGGAATGTCGGGGAATCAAGAAAGGCATGCCAAATAAGGAGCAGAGTCCTCTTAGGCAGAGTGGTGGCTGGTAAGTCTGGATAGACAGGTAGGGGCTGAGATTATGGAACTTTATGTAATATGCCAGTGTTTTTATTTAACGCTGGAGAAAAAAATTAAGCAAGATAATAAGAAAATCCAATTTTCAAATCAAAATGATCTTTCTGCTGGCAGAGGGAATGAATAGGAAGGGTCTGGAGAGTATGAATTTCCTATTTCCTATTGCTGCTGTAACAGATTGCCACAAACTTTTGTGGTTTAAAACATCACAAACACATTACCTTACAGTTCTAAAATCAGAATGTTAGCTGGACTGTGCTCCTTCTGGAGGCTTAATGGGAGAATTGGTTTCTTTGCTTTTGCCAACTTCTAGAGGCTGCCTGCATTCCTTGACTCGTGGCGCCTTCCTCCATCTTTGTTCAAAGCCAGCAGTGTAGCATTTTCATAGTGTCATCAAATCTCAATCTCTCTCTCTCTCTCTCTCTCTCTCTCTCTCTCTCTCTCTCTCTCACACACACACACACACACACACACACACACACACACACACCCCGTTCCCTTTTTTTAAGGACCCTTGTGAGCACATTGAGTCCACCTGGATACTCCAGGTTAATCTCCCCATTTCAAGGGCCTTCACTATATTAAATCTGCAAAGTCCTTTTTGCTGTATAAGGTAACACATTCATAGGTTCCCAAGATTTGGGCATGGTCATATTTAAGGGGCCTTATTGTCTATCCCAGGGTGGGAGGAGAAGAATGAAATAGAAACATCATTTAGGTGACTGCTTCTCTAATCCAGGTTAATGATGATGAGGATTTAAAATGAGGTCATGACCAAGCAACCTCACTCCTAGATATTCACCCAAGAGAAGTAAAAGCACATGTCTACAAAAGTACTTTTGGCAGCTTATTTATCAGCTCTAAACTAAAAACAAGCTAAGGATCCACCAATAGGAGGTTGGATAAACAATCTGTGGTCATATTCATGACGGAGCACTGTTTAGTAATACAAAGGAACAAATTTATAATACTAGCAGAGCATGAATGAATTTCAAAACAGTATGCCAAATGAAAGAAATCAGATAGAAAGAAATAATACTATATGATTTGATTTGTTTGAAGTTCTGGAATAATTCGGAAGCTAATCTATGGTGTGGAAGATCAGAACAGTGGTTGCCTCAAGAATGAGGCCAAGAATGAGATTACCTGGAAATGGGTATGAAGGAACTACATGGGATGATGGGAATATTCTTTTTTTTAATTTTTTGTTAATTTAACTTAATTAAATTTTTTATACTGCAGGTTCTTATTAGTTATCTATTTTATACAAATTAGTGTGTATATGTCAATCCCAGTCTCCCAAATCATCCCATCACCCCCCACACCTGGATGATAGGAATATTCTGTACCTTGATTGGGGTGGAGATTACTCAGTTTACATAGATCAGCTCACCAAACTGTACACTTAGGAGCTGAATATTTTATTGTTTATGAATTATACATCAATTAAGATTAAAGTATATTGAAAAATACAGAAGTAGTAGTGGGAATAAAAAGGCAAAGGATCAAGTGCTATTTTGAATCTAAAATTGACAATAATTTGTAAGCCATTGAATGCCAGTGGAAGAAAAAAGAGAAAAAGAGAAATAGACATGGAAATAAATTTCCAAATAGCATTAAGAAAACAAAATCAACCAGTATGGTTTTTAGATGCAGATTTCAGTTTTATCAACACTGTAAATTAAGACACAAAGTTTTGATTGATGACTTATGAAATAGTAAAAATGAAAAACATTTAAGAATTTATTTCTTATTCTCCTCTTTAATCAAAGGATTAAATGTTAGTTATTAACCTCAGATGGGAGCAGTGACTGAGTTTGGATCTCTGGTGTGAAAAATAGTGCTGATGGGATTCAAGCTTATTTGCTAAATGGAAAAAATATATATAATTAACACCAACTCTGCTGTATTCCAGGACCAGTTTGTGAGGCAAATAAATTTAGCAATTAGTGTTGTTTATTCGGAATTGAACAGAAGATATTTCTTGAACGTTTCAAAGCTTTTGCCTGCTGTGAACATTAGCATGGTCATCAATACATTCAAACTTATTTAAAGAATAGTGAAATTTAGTTAAGCTGCAAATTATTTTTGAAAACCATTATACTCAGTACCACCATTTTGGAAATAAAGAGGTTGCTTTAGAGAATCTGAATTTTTTTTTTGAGTTTATTTAATATGAACAGACAGGATCTGAATCTCTGCTGTGATAATTCCATTGGTTGTCTAACTCCAAGGTTTTTCCCTTTGTCCTCTCCACTCCTCTCTCCTAACTTTTCCTTTCCCCCTCCTCTCTTCTAGGCTCCTTTTCTCTCTTACTGACTTTATAGGTAATATCCAGTTCCACATGCTATCTATGTGCTAATAACTCTCAAATTTCTGTGTACAGTCCACACCCTCAACCAAACCCCAGACTTATATCCTGTATTATCCAGAGGCTGCAGCAATTCAAAGGCTTGCAGCCTCAAAAAAACCCTGACTGCATCTATTGTCTACAGAGTCCATGTTAATCTATAGATGTCAGTCTGGAAATGGCTTGAAACTCTGGTTATATACAATACAATCCTATCTCTCTCTACCTTTTCAAACATTTCCAACATTTTCTTTGGGAAGCTGCAGTAAAACGTTAAAAAAATTTGTACTTCCCTCCTGACCAACTCAGCTTGGAGGCCCTGATTTCTTAGCTGCCTATATTTAATAATCAGTATAACTACCAGCTCTTTATTTGTGACCTTGGTGGTTTACTATTTTAATTACTGAAGTTTTATGTGTATCTCTGCCCTGAGGCAACTTACAGCAAAGGGCACAGTTTCTGAGCCTTTGCAAATAAATTCATAAACACAAAAGCCATTTCCAGCCAGGCTAATAAAAACACACAGACTTTAATTAACTCTGATCCATAGTTCAGGCTGAACACCTCATCATATTGATCTTGTAGAGTCTCTGGTGAAACATAAAGTAAGAGCCAAGCAAAGTTTTACCACAATTTTGTTGAAAGCTGAAGTTTAGTTCAGGTTTGTAATAAAGCTGAGAAGAGAAAATGGATTTAAATGGAAGGAATGAAAATCACGCCTTGTCCATCTGGAAAGTTCTTTTCGTGTTTCCACAGAGAATGATTTCTGCCTTCTTGCTTTCACAAAACCATTTGTGAAAGAAAGAGTCATGGCTTCTATGAATTTCCCATTATAAACTCGAAGAAAACATCCCCTTTTTGGTGTCAGCTTCAAAGCACATGGTTTTGAAAAATCAAAAAGGAAAATTCCTTTATGTCATAATTTGAACTTTTACTGCAGGGCCTGGCTGGAATGGATGAAACGTGAGAGGTTCTTTTTTCTTCCCATTTTACTAAAATCTAAATAAAATGTAATGTTTTAGGAAGACAGCTAAGCTGCCTGGAGATTGATATTTATTGTCTCAAATATAATGTCACATGACCTAGAGGCATTATTATCCTGAGGATAAACCAAAGACTGAGAAGTTAAAAACTGCCACTCAAGAATAAACTCTTCTTTGAACTTGCAGAGAATTTCTGTTGTTGGTCATCAGTCATTTACTTGGTATGGAGCTAAGCAAGCTTCTTCACCTCTCTCAGCTTTCTCACTTGCGAAGTGAAATTAATAACAATAATAGCACCTTCCTTATTGGGATTGTTAGGAAGATTAAATGAGATAAAACCTGTAAAGTACTTGGAACCAAGTCTGTCATATAGTGTCAAATAAATGTAAATTAGCTTTATCTACATTATAACTTCACCTTTATGTCTTACTTCAGAACTTTAAGTTTATTGCTAGAAGATATCAGCTTAGATTTTAATGTTATTTTCCTGTCAGTAAGGATTTTTGTGTTAGCAAATGATAGAAAACCCAATTCAAACTTTCTAAACTCAAAAAGGAAGCTTATTAGCTGATAGCTGAAAAATCCAGGGACACCCTCAGTCATGGCTTGATCCTGGAGCTCTAATGGTGCTGTCAGAATGTGGTTTTTCTTGAGAGTTTGTATTGTGCTGTCTAGGCTTTCTTCTAAGCTCCCTGGGGGTTTCAGGCTCTTATTTCTTGTCTCAAATTTAGTGGCAATACAGTAGGTGCTCAATCAGTATTGCTGCCCTTACCTCTTCCTTTTTCACTCTGTAAACCCTGTCTATTCTCTTTGAGTCTAAATCCTTTTAATGGCATTTCTCTCAGCGTCTTCTACTCTAGAGATCACTTTATATTCTCTCTCTTTTTATTTTTTCTTTCTGGCTTCCAGCCTGCCTTTCTTTCTAAGATGCTGGTGAAGCTCTTCATAGCCTGCTCAGCTCTTACAGCCCAGCTTAAGGGTCCCGCCCCCAGTAGTGGGGCCCACAGTATCTTCACTTATGTTCTTTTCAGGAATGTAATATATACTTCAACATGTTTAATACAGTCACCATCTAGTCCTCAGAAGTCCCAATTTTCATCTGTTATAGCATTTTAAATAATAATACAAATTCTTATTTCCAAAAAACATTCTCCATGGAAGTTTGGAAAACAAAACAAAAAGAAAGATAAATCAGAAGAGCACAGAGAAGAAAATGAAATGCCTACAGTCCTACTACCTAGAGAACTGCTGTTGCCTTCTTAATTTTCTTCATTTCTTCTTCTTTTCTCGTTTGCCTGCCTTCTTTCCTTCCTTCCTTCCCTTCTCTTTCTTTCCTTCTTCCTTCCTTCCTCTCTTACATCTTCTATCTTCTTATTTGCACATATTTACACTCTGGCTGTTTCTTTTTAGTCTTCTCTTCTGGATCTTCCTCATCTTTTTGACTCTAGTTATTAGTGTTCTCATGACTCAGTCATCAGACATCTTCATCTATGCTCACTTCCATGGTGGTTTCATCTCGTCTCATGGCTTTAAATCCCACCTATACGGTGATTACTCTAGGTTAAACCACCTTGAATTTCAGACACATGTATCCAAGTACTATTTGGCATTTCTGCTTGGATGTCAAGTAGGCATGCCAAAAAGGAACTGATCTTTTTTTTTTTTTTTGCGGTACGCTGGCCTCTCACTGTTGTGGCCTCTCCCGTTGCGGAGCACAGGCTCCAGACGTGCAGGCTCAGCGGCCATGGCTCACGGGCCCAGCCGCTCCGCGGCATGTGGGATCTTCCCAGACCGGGGCATGAACCCGTGTCCCCTGCATCGGCAGGCGGACTCTCAACCACTGTGCCACCAGGGAAGCCCAGAACTGATCATTTTTATGCCCCAAGTTTCTCTTATTGTCCCTTTCACATCACAGCAAATGGCAGCTCCATCCTTTCAGTTACTCAGGCCAAAAAAAACCACTTTGGTGACATCCTCTCTACTATTTCTTTTTCACTATGCATCTAAACCATCAGCAAGTTTTGTTTCTCTGTCTTCAAAAGGCTTTCAGAAATCTAATTCCTTTTCACTCCTGACTGCTACTACAGTACTCTAGTCAAAGATTATTGCTTGCCTAATTATTGCAGGCTCTCTGCTTACACCCTTGCCCCTCCTTGGCAGTCTGAGTGATTCTTTTAAAATGTTAGTGATTCTTTAAACAGTCACTCCTCTCCTTGAAATTCCCCAGAGCTTCCCACTCACACACAATAAAATCCCTGATTTTTATTATTGCCCTCAGATCCCTGGCCCTATATGATCTGCATCCTTAACTCAAACCTCTCTCTGATCTCAGCTACTATTTTCTATTTTCTTTATTGTAGCAGGAAGCTCCTTCTCCTCCTCCTGATTTTGGTGGTCTCTGAGGCAGCAGGTAGATTTTGCACTTGGGTGCCCTCCTGAGAATATATCTTGGGTCATTACCATTCCCATGAGTTGTGCTCAACCTCACAGATGCCCAGGCTGTGTCTCCTGGTGCCAATTTCCTGAAGGTTCCCATCTTCCCTCTTGTATTTCTCACTTTTGTTGGGTTGCACTGCCTGTCTCTCCAAAGAAAAATTATTCCTTGATCCCGTGTGGTCCTTTTTCCCCCAGAGTAATTTCTGCCTACTCGGCCCTTTAATATCTCTCTCTTCACCCCACTCAAAAAACATACTATTATTGTGACCTCAGGCAATCTGTTTATAAGAAAAGAGTTACAATTATAATCATAAAAAAGCAAATAGTATTTCTATGACTCTGGTCCCCACATTCTGATGGAATTCTGTGTTCTCTCTTTTCCTTCCAGATTGGTCTAGGAGAAATTTAGGATAGTCAGAGTTGGGAGTCTAGAATCAATGCCTTTATGGTAATGCCCACTTACTACTGATGCCAAAAGTGGCAGATATAACATTGATGCTGACTGAAGGCATTACTGTTCTTCTGGAGCTGCCAATGCCTGAGGTCCAGGAAGCCAACATTTCCACCTAATTACCTGATGTTTAATATTGAGGACACTGAGGGTGCTGCCATCACAACCAAAACTCTCACCATTCACTGTTGCTGTTGCAACTTTCAATGTCCCAGTGGCTTTATGGACTCTACCTCTTTTAACTACTCTTGCTTTGCTTTTGCAACTCATGCCTATTAAGCCTGACTTTTGAATAACCGTTTCTGTGGCAGATGCTGTGCACACCCACAAATGCATAACACATGCATTCATTTATTTTAACCAGGGATCTGCCAAGCATAAACATAGGCCCTGGGAACACAGAAGTGAGCAAAGCAGATGAAGTCCTTGCCCTCATGGAACTTACCTTCCAGTAGGTGAGGTAGACAATAATACAAATAACTACTTGCCATAATTTCAGGTGATCGTGCTGTGAAGAAAAATAAAGCAAACTAAGGTGGGAGAAAAGTACATTGGTACTCTAAAACAACTATTTTGGCCTTCTCTTGACTCTCAAACCAATATATATATCAAACTCTATAGTATTAGTTAAAGAAACTTCTTATGCAGCTGCAATCAGTGAAGACATTAGACACCGACAAGGTATAGTCTCATAGCAAGAAAGAACTTTAAAACTTGCCTCAGACCAACATTTGAGAAGTTATGGGAAACATGTAATCATATTTTCTAAGATACCATTTTCGAAATCCAAGTGACAGAAGGACCAAAAATGTGTTAGAGTACAGATGAAGTTTTTAATCTAGTCTTCCCATTATCTTTTTTTTTTTTTTTTTTTTTTTTTGCAGCACGTGGGCCTCTTACTGTTGCGGCCTCTCCCGTTGCAGAGCACAGGTCCCGGACGCACAGGCTCAGAGGCCATGGCTCATGGGCCCAGCCGCTCCGCGGCACGTGGGATCCTCCCGGACCGGGGCACGAACCCGTGTCCCCCGCATCGGCAGGTGGACTCTCAACCACTGCGCCACCAGGGAAGCCCCCCACTATCTTTTATATAAAAGTGAAAATGACTTTGGATGAAACAAGTTAGGCGCAACTGAGAGCAGAGTTGTTTATCTGGATTTAGGAGCTAAGCTGCGGGGGCTTTTAAAAGTCTTGGGTTACAAGAGAGAAAGTGGTAGTTACTAAGCTCGGCAGACTAGCGGGGAGAGAAAGGGCACTTTCATCTCCACTGGGGAGCCAAGTCCAGCCTGGAAGGACATCTCAGTATACCAAGCATGATCCTACATTAGTCTTTCCCATCACTTATGGGCTGAGATTTAGATGTGCTTCCCAGCTGAGACATAATGGGATGGCCATAAGGACTGAGGCAAGTCAACCAACAACTAAACGAGTGATTCTGAGATGGTTTCTACCATCAAGTCTTTGATAGAACAGGAGGTGGAGTAAGAACAACACTTTGAGTTGAAGTTTTCTTTTCTTTGTGTTTTCACTCTCTATGTTTACGCATTACTAAAATGAAATTATTCTGTAGTGGATCAGTTACAGGGAACTGTTTGTATAATAATTAACATTTGCTTTCTAAAACTGTCAGAATTCATAGACTCGGCATTGTCAGGCCAGGCCCACTTATTATAACAAATGGGAGATCCCATTCTTAATGGTCATAATTTGGCAATAGCAAAGAAAAATAAAGTTTGATTTTAACTGTGTTGCATTATAAAAAAGAGAGTTAAATGTACACAGTCTTGAAAACAGTTATGTCAGATTTTTTTACATCTTGAAGAAGTTTACAAATAAATTAATTTGACTCTTCAATAAAAGAATTTTTAAAAAGAATATAGTGATATTAATTCTCTACCAGAAAGGAATACTTTAAAAAGAGTACTAGAAGCCATTGAAGTTTATTTCTCCTTAACAAGCAAGACCACTTTAGCTCATGGAGAGGCAGGATTGTGTGGTGATTAGTGGGATAGATTGGTGCTGGATTTCAGGGTCTAAAACCTCACCTCGTTTCTTACCAGTCATAGAACCATAGATAAGCTTCTTAATCTCTCTGTGCTTCATTTTTTCTGATGCAAAGCAGAGATAACAATGGTACATACCTAATAGGGTTCTTATACATTAAAATAATTATTAGACAAAATGCACCTAGAAAACTATTAAATAAGTAATAGTTACTACTGTGACTACTAATCATTATTATTAGCTTTATCACTCATGTTGTATGACATGAGTGACTCTTCCCCTGAAATCCCAAGACTCAACAGCATAAAGAAAATAAATTTGGAGACAAACAGAAGGAAATCTAGTATATTAAGAACACTACTGAATAAGGAGGATGTAGAGAGGAAATTTCCTAAATCTCTGAGCTTTATTAAATACAAGGTTTAATCATAAAGGGGTCAAAAGATCAAGTAGGTGAGAAAATGATGGTATATGATTCACTGGGAAAGACAAGAACACTTAATTTGTCCCCAATTTTCCCCTTGAGGTACAAGTAAATGACAGTTTTATTTTGTACCTACTAAAAGTATGTAAAAAAAAATGCTTTCCTGTATTGGCTTCAAATAGACCCTTTCAATACTCTTAATCTTTATACTTTAACAGGATCCTAAGGTCTATCAGTTAATATTACTTTGGAGAGCTCCATTTTCTATTCCATATTTCTGTTTCTAAATGTGGCTATACAGTCTCTCTAAAGCCACACCTAATTCAGATTCAGAGAGAAAGTTCTGAAAATTATAGAGTGAGCACATACTGTCATCAAGTTTCTTGTATGCACTTTATAGAAATGTATTTAATTCCTATGATGGCACTTTGAGATACCTATTATTATTCTTGGAATACTGGGAAATTAAGTAGCTTGCCCAATGTCACCCAAATAGAAGATGATACCTGTTGATTGAATGGGCTTGTTGACTGTAAATACAGTGTGACTTTAATTCAACAACAGTTATTCAAAGATTTCTTGATTCAAAAACTTTCATAGATTTCTTGATTCAAAAACTTTCAGCTTGTTACTTACTAACTGTGTTTATTTGGCAAGTCATTTAACCTTTTTGATCTTTATTTTCTACTGTATTAAATGGAGCAAAGACCAACTGACTACTTCAAGGAATTGTTATGAAGGTTCAGTGAGATGACGAGTAGAAAATGCATCAGAATCAGACAGCTCTGTTTTCAAATCCCTGCTTTACTGCTTAGGAACTTGGCCAAGTTATCTCAACTCTCTGCACCTAAGTGTTCTGATCAGCAAAAATTGGGTGAATTGTGACTGCTTTTTAAGGTATAGTTTTTGAGGTGTAATAATGTATGTAATGAACCTAACTCAAACACTAGAACTTCATAGATGGTTGTGGTTAATATATTTTTTATAATTTAAAACATGTTATACATGTTCTAGGGGGTTCAATCTACCCATAACTCTATAATTATTGAAAATGTAAATTTGAAAATGTGGGACATTTCTGAACACATGGCAAAAATCTAAATCTAAAATTCTCCCTATATTTTGCATACAAATTGTCATATTAGAAGATTTATAAATTGTCATATTAGAAGATTTTTCAAAGGGTCTAAACACTTAAATAAATAATTTATATACAATGCCCACCTCACTTAAACCCTGCAAATGGAAAGGTTGTGCAACCTATTGCCAGGATGAGTTACCATATTTGATAAAGGCTAATTGTGCACTTTTTTGTAAATTGAAAACAGAAAATATAAACAGAAATGCAGATCCAACTGGTGGTAGACTGACAATGTTTCACAAATTCATTCTCTCCATTTGCCTTATTTACAGAGTTTGGGCTGGATACACAGCTGCCCAGCTAGAATTTTCATTCCGCATTGTCCCTTGTAGCTTGGCATAGCCATATGGCAATGTTCCTACCAATGGAATATGAGCAGAAGTGAGTGTGCCCCTTTCAAGTCTTGTACTCAAAGCACTGCACCTGCACTCCTTCTGGCTCCCTCCCCCTTCCCTCTGAAGCATGGTGACAACAGAACCATATTTGGAAGCTACATGTTAAGATAGCAAGGTTGCTTCTTCATTCTGGGTTTCTGGAAAGCCTTCTGGAGTGGAGCTGCCCCACATTACTGGACTGTTTCATGGAAGAGACTTAACATCACTCTGATTTAAGGCTTGGAACTGGGGTCTATTTGTTATAGGAACTCCAACGTTGCCATAACTAGTTCATAATTAAAGTCAGAACATGGATGACCAGGCTTTCTCTTGTTCTTTGTCTTTCTCTGAGAGGCATGACTCCTATCCAAGAGAAACTTACAAAGCAGAAGCAATTATAATGGAAAAAAGCATTAAGGTTAAGGTTAATTTACAGTTAACAAAGGTGAAATGAAGATTCTTATTGAATTATTTGACAGACTAAATTTTCTTCCCCAGAACTTTAAGATCTAAAATGTGCCATAAACAATAAACTGTGGTTCCAAAGCACATAGCCGTTCCATTATTGAAAATGTTATCTTTATCTTATCTCAATTGGTACAAGGTGGGTTTTAGCAGCATAATTCTGGTGATTTCAGCCTTGTGTTGGCTGGGGAGAACTTACAGGCTGTGACTAATAGGCAAGTAATTTGAGAAGTTGCTTCCTTAAATTTTTTACAGACTTGTACTTTCTCTTTCTATAAAATTATGGCTATTTCTGCTCCTGGCCAAAAAGTGTTTGCTCAATAAATATTTTAAAAAAGAGTGTTTGAATAAATGGTGCAGAAATGTTATCAATGCAATAGATGATTGTTAAATATTCAGTGAATATCAGTGAGAAGAGAAAACTCATACTTTCTATCCTAAAAAAATAAAAAATGCTTTCTCTTTTGCCACTCTTTCCCAAAACGATTTAAGAAATCTGCTTCACAGTTTGCAACACTAGTTGAGAGTAACTTCTGGGGAAGGTACATAATGAAAAAAATAGTACATAGTCTATTAATATAAATTAATGATCCCAAATATAGATTTAAATAATGGGGACCAAAATCAGTTGTGTGATTTTTTTTTCACGGTGATGGAAGCCACTAAAACAGTGATATCTATATCCGTAAGAGAAAGGAAATATGAAGTATCAAGTTCTTAAATGTAATTTAAAAAACGTAAAGAGCCCTACTCTTCCTCTTCATCACATAGGCAGCACCTTTGAAATAAACACATCTCTAACTTGATCAATTTTTTGTAGTGCAGATCACAGTATGACCCAACCCAGCCTCTGATGGTCAGCTGCATCATAAGCTCCGTGGCCTCAGCTCTGGGAATATGCTCAGAAGCTGCAGTTCTCTGGAGGCTGGGAGCAGGAAATATCTGAGCCGAACAGAAGTCTGCCTTCCGTCTTTGTAGCTCCAGCAGTTCAAATTAAGAGTTCAAAGCATCATACATCAAAGAAAGGACTTCTAGAATGTAGTGCTTTTGAAGGCCAAATGAACACCATGGTTATATTTTTAGAGGTGATTTTTCATGGTGTGAACCTTGCATTGGAAAGTTTTTCAATATAATTGGTTTCCTTTACAATTCTTAGAGATCTGAGGAGCCCACAGGCTTTACCAGACTGCCAAGGAATCCACAGCACAAAATGTTTGAGAAACCCTGATCTAGAGTGTTGGAGACTAGTAGGTATTGGCTGGAGCTCAGCACTCCGTTCAACCAGGCTTGAGGTAAGAGCTGGATTCTACGTCTATCAGGAAACCAGCCCTGTAAGAGTCAAATAGGACCCTGGAATTCAGTATGTTCTCAGGTCCCCAGAGTTCAATTTAACACCCTTTCATTCCCTGTCTCCCTGATCAACATGCACGTTCACTGTGGCTAGTTGAATAGACTCAACTCCACAAACAGCTTTAAAAACCTTGTTTTACACACTGAATTTCTCACCATTGACTTCTAAGTGGTTAAGATTAATTTCTCTATAAACTAAGCTTGATATAAATACAGATTCAACACTATTTTATAGGAAAAATGGTCAAATGTCTAATTGGTGATGCTACCAGTGAGATAGTTCTTTGTCAGTTTTAGACATTCTTCTCTATTGTCCTGTTGTCTTCTGAGAATTTAATGCTATCGTCATGGATTGTGTTGATGGGGACATATTTTAGGCAAAAGAAACTCAACTACTGTGTTTTATAAACACTTGAGGAACAACCAAACTTTGTTTGTGCTTTGCTGAGCAGTTTCTGTCATTTATAAATCCATTTATGTTTGAAAATGAAATTTAATTTATACATCTCTAAATGGTTTACCCATCTAAAACTGGTTTGTAAAAATCCAAAGGCAAGGCTGTTTTGATTTTTTTTAAATATCTTTTGCCTTCCAGTAGATTGCAAACAGTCCTACTTCACATTCTTTAATTCCAGTAAAATCAGAATTTCCAGTGAAGTGGAATCACCGGAAGGGAGTCCTATGGGGCTGAGGAAACCTGGGTTCAGATACAATTCTAGAACTCACCAGCTGTGTGTTGGAGAGATTTGACCACATTCTTTCACCTGGTATTTCTCAACTTGGTGACAAATTATAAACACCCAAAAGCTTTAAAATATGATTACCCAGGTCCCCATAAAATATCATTACCCCAGGTTTGGGTTTAAATAGTTTGGCATGGAGTCTAGGCCTCCATATATATATATATATATATATATATATATATATATATATATATATTTTTTTTTTTTTTTTTTGCGGTACGCGGGCCTCTCCCTGTTGTGGCCTCTGCCGTTGCGGAGCACAGTCTCCGGACGCGCAGGCTCAGCAGCCATGGCTCACGGGCCCAGCCGCCCCACGGCATGTGGGATCCTCCTGGACTTGGGCACGAACCCGTGTCCCCTGTGTCGGCAGGAGGACTCTCAACCACTGCGCCACCAGGGAAGCCCAAGGCCTCCATATTTTTTATGTCTTTGAAAAATTATTTAGCTATAGTTGATTTATAATATTGTGTTAGTTTCAGGTGTATAGCTTCAGATTCCTTTCCATTATAGGTTGTTACAACATACTGAATATAGTTCCCCGTGCTATACAGCAAATCCTTGTTGTCCATATATTTTACATATAGTGGTGTGTATCTGTTAATCCATTACTCCTAATTTATCCCTCCTTCTCCCCTTCCCCCTTTGGTAACCATAAGTTTGTTTTCTATGTCTGTGAGTCTGTTTCTGTTTTGTAAATATGTTTACTTGTATTATTTTTTTAGATTTCACATATAAGTGATATCATATAATATTTGTCTTGCTCTGACTTCACTTGTATGATAATTTCTAGGTCCATCCATGCTGCTGCAAATGACAACATTTCTTTTTTTAGGGCTGAGTAATATTCCATTGTACACACACACACACACACACACACACACACACATACACACATATATACCGCATCTTCTTTATCCATTCATCTCTTGGTGGACATTTTGATTGTTTCCATGTCTTTTAAGCCTCCATATTTTTTGAAAGCTCCCTTTGGTGATTCTAGTGGGCTATCAGAGTTGATAGATTATTTGGGTTTCAATACCTCCATGTGGTTAAACAGAAAAGTACTTAAATTTTTATATCCTGAGGTTATTATGAAAATCAATGGAAATAATGTATTTTAACATTTAAACCATAAAACACTATAAAATTAATGATGATGAGGCAACATGACAGAAGATTTCTGTACCCCTTGGTCAGCATTGCCTATGTTTCAATGAGGAAAGCCACTTCAAAATAAAGAGCAAATGTTTATTGTTATCATTATAGAGCAAAGGTTTATTGTTATCATTATTACTGTTTTGTTCCTTCACCTGTTTGTAAATTCCCAGCTTATTTATGATTTCTCATAGAATAAATGATGAGCATAATTTAATAATATTGCTAACATAAGAAAGATTATTTTTATTATTTATTAGAACATTTAAAAATCAGAAACTACTTTAACATTATTATGAGGTTGACATTTTGGTCACCATGTAAACATTTTTATAATGAATGACTTGGATTTCTTAAGCAATTTGATAATCTTGCTCAAGACTCATGCATTTTTATTTTATTTTATTTTATTTTTTTTTGTGATACGCGGGCCTCTCTCTGTTGTGGCCTCTCCCGTTGCGGAGCACAGGCTCTGGACGTGCAGGCTCAGTGGCCATGGCTCACGGGCGCAGCCGCTCTGCGGCATGTGGGATCTTCCTGGACCGAGGCACGAACCTGTGTCCCCTGCATCGGGAGGCGGACTCTCAACCACTGCGACACCGAGGAAGCCCAAGACTCATACATTACTATTTTTGATTATTGTTTTTGTTGATATTAGAGCAAGAAGAATATACCCTGTAGGTTACTGGCTACATAGGATCATTTGAGGAGGTGCTTTGGGTCAGGTTCCCCAGCAGCAGAGCCTGAGCTAGGGATTTGGTTAAGTATGATTCAGTGAGGGAGTGCTCCCAGGAGAAAGGGAGTGAGGTAAGTCAGCTTGGGCAAAAGAAGCAGCTAAACAATGATGTGCTCTCAGGAGAACTCTGTCTTCAGTCAGCTCCATAGGGAGCTCGAGAGCATCCATAGCACCACAGAGTTTGTCCCACCTGGGGCAAGGGGGACAGCCTTTTGTACCCCAGTGACAGAGTTTGAATGAAGACAATTCTCTGGAGAAGAGAGGCAGCTGTGCACCATAGTAGTCAGATTCACTACAGCTGGAATGTAGTAGTCAGACTCACTACAGCTGGCTGATAAATGAGTCCTGGAAAGAATACCCACAGCATTTTATCCCCTGCTCCAAATATCCTCCCATCTGCCATTTCATGTTAATATTTTCATTCTCTTGGGTATTTAAGAGTCTTTGGTAAGATGAAAATATCCTTTGTATTGGTCATACCTTAGGTTGATACCTTAGCTGTCAAGGGAGAGGAGACAGATATTTATTGAGCACCTACTAGGTTTTAGCCACTGTGACATGCTATCATCATTCACAAAAATTTTCTTACATAATTCAAGGGATACTTTAGTGAGAAGTGCTTGATGGTCTGAGATCAAAATACGCCTAAGAAAGATATTTAAAGAAAAGGAGTAATTTCATGTCCTCTTTGAGGACATGCACCAAATGTTAGTATCTTTGTGTATTTCCAGTGCAACATAAAAATTATTCAGGAAATCTGTGCTAAACACATCAATAAATAAATGGCACTAGGAAACAGAATGATGACGGAGAAAATCTATTAGCAGAATTTTGTCTGCTCACAATTTTCCCCAGAGTTAGGGGAAAAAAAGCAACCCAAAAGATAGGGATTAGATTTAGACTTAACAAAACACAGAAACCTATATGAAAATGGCACTGGTGCTGCATAAAGACAGAATTTCTATTCATGATTTTTTTAAATTGAAAGTCTAGTATTATTCTGAGGTATTTATCCTAAAATATGCTTGATTTAATGCAATACCCTACCAATTACCAATTGTGTCAAAATTCTGTAGATTCCTCCTTTGTGAACCATGGTTAGAGCTTTGTTGATTTGATAATCACAGTGGAAAACATTTGTTCATTTCCTTACAATCTTCCAGGCAGAATGCCCATCAGATTTTCATCAACTTTGCAAACACATTCTTCTGGCATGGAACATGATTTCATTAAATTGTGCTGGAACTTTCTTCCGGGGTTACACAAAACAAACTGCAGGTGTGAGTTGGGTTTTTTTTTCACTCCCCTACACTGTACTGCCATCCTTATAAACTCCAGTCTGCTGTCTAATCAAAGGAGGCTTCAGAAAATTCACCTTTTTCCTGTCATCAACAAGTCCCTTTACCAATAAAAATGGCTGATTTGTATCCTAAGAATACTGGTTTTTGATCATTTTTTATCCTTAAACATCAGTACCAGGAAGATCAAAATTTGCAAAAATAAACAGTCATGTATTCACTTCCTCATTTCTATCATCTTGCAGCTGTCTGAAAACCATGATCTTCTCCTGTGGGCCTACCCAACCATTTGAAGTTTGCAGTATTTTCCATTCAAAACATCAACGTATAAGCAAGTGTTTTATTTAAAATTAGTAAAATGGCAACCAGTTAAAGATACTTTAGGGTCAGAAATACAGATATAAATATGCTGGCCTTCATCTAAGAACAAAGTACTGTGATAAGCCATAGGCTCCTTGGAATTCCTCCTTTATGGGTAATAGATTTACACTAATTTGTTTATAGCCTCTCCATAGTCACTGTGGTGCTCTCCTGACAGAGCCAGAGCTGCTTGGATTAGCCTGGCCTCTGGTCAGGGAACAAAATAAAACTGTTTGGTATTAAACACAAGTTTTGCCTCCATCCAGTACTCTCACCTCCTAGATCTCTACCTTTTCTCTTCCCTGACCCATGTGAGTGAAGGATTTAATATGCCAAAGAGTATCCCACAGGTGGGATATCTAGGTGAAGCAGAGTCCTGGCAGAGCAGCTATAACTCCAGGGCACAGTTTAACTCCACCTCTTTCTCCTGAAAGAAGCATATGGCAATGGAATAGAAGAAGATTGGAAATCATAACAAGATGGATACTTTGAAGCCACTGTATTACTTACTATTCATGATTCCTTTGAAAATGACCTGTGACATATACAGCAATGCATTACCGCACTGCAGATGCTCAAACCAGTACATCAACAGGACACTCACAAAAGTGGTCAACAGTTCACCCCTGATTACTACGTACAGCCACTAGGCGAAGTGTGATAGCAGCAGGGGCATGACTAGGGAGGGGTTAGAAGGCCTGATTACCTGTGCACCGTGGATAAATCTTTCCAAGTTTTACTTCAATGTTATAAGACTGGATTAGATGATTTCTAAAGTCTCTGAACAGAAACTTAAAATCAGAGAGCCTTATTTCTCCAATAATCAGGTAATTAGTCCTTAGAGATCAGTTAATAAAACTCTCTTATAGACCTGGAGAGGTGAGGTCAGTGGAAACGCACATAGTGCTAGTGATGAGGGCAGCATGGTAAACACAGGCTCCATCATACACTTGGTCAGGGATTATCTCTAATCTTTTCAATAATTAAGAACAGTAAGTAATCATCTCCTTTTACAGGTGAGGAGATTTCTAATGGTTAAAAGACTTGACCAAGCTATCGCATCAAGTTATACCCTTCTGTTGAAGCCATGTATTTTCAAGTATACCACAGGTTTTGCTACATCTAGAACTAAAACACTGTCTCCTCCTCTTTGGGACTTTTAAAATTCTATGACTATCCTAAATGTCCAACGATTATAGCATAGCTACAGAATAGCTACAGAACAGCATAGCTACCTTATAGCATAGCTACAGAATGAAATGCCAGTAAGTAAAAATGACGTGACCCATTCAAATATATTGTTGAGGGAAAGACATAATGTAACAAGTTGATCCTATAAATGTATTTTTTAGATGTATAAATACATCAAAATGTTCATAGAAGTTGAGTTTGGGAGGTAGAATCTGGGGTGAATTCTAGTTTTTCTTTTTCCCTGTGAGAGTTTCTAAATTTTCTACAATGAATAACCATGACCTTGTTGCTTAACTATGTTGAGCCTCAGTTTGCTCAACTGAAAAATGGGGATAATCATGGTACTTGTCTCATAGGGTTTATTGTCTGGGTCATATGACAAAATTTTGTAAAATGCTCAGGCTAGCGCCTGGCCCATTGTGTGCACTAAATATTTGTTAGTCACTGAGAGAAAAAGAAAATTTTGTTTTAAAATGAGTTCTGTTTTTTCTTAAATTAGTGTCTAACATATAATTTATTTTAAAAGTCAATTAAGCTAAAATTAACTTTTAAACTTTTTGCAAGATTACCATCATTCTGGAAGATAATTGTAGTTACTGGGAGGTATAGCTCAATCAAAGCTGGACTATAGCCTATTTTTATTGAGGTCAAGACTTCAAGTAGTGATGTACTTGATGCTATATAATTAAAACATAAAAGTTACTAAAATGCAAGTGCAGCAGAAGCTCCAGCTGGAGACTAAACTGTGTTTTTTGCCCTGGGATTTAGGTTATGTCTCAGCATGTCCAAGAGACTAGTAAAGGCTACCTCTGATGCATCTATTTGCCCGAGGGACTGAGGATTCTTCTGGGAAAACACCTAGGGGAATAAAGTGCAGACACTCCAGTTTGAATAAAAAACAACAGGCAGGTTTACAGGAGAAAGTTGATTTTGAGATGTGTTTATTATACTTTGGACAAGTAAGTGGAATGTCCTACTGACCAAGATTCAAGGAGGGATGGTCAGAGCTGGCTTTAGAGAAGGACAGGGAGTCATATATGGAAATTTAACAAGGATCTAAGGAGGTTCCCTGGAGTGACAATGTTCATGGATTGATGAATATACGGGCCTGCTGGTTGGGCCTATTTTAGAAAAGAAAATTTGCTTTCTTGTTAGGGAAATTCCAAAACCAGCGAACGTGGTCTCCAGAATCGAGGGGATATTCTTAGAATCCCAGAGAATGCTAAATCAGCAAACCCTTTCCCTCACTAATCTACCTAAAAAAAAAAAAAAAAAAAAAGTGCTACACAAAACCCTCTGCTCATGTTTTCATTTTTCCCAGTGTCTTTTTAGGATGAGCCCTGACAGATAGTTGAACAGCTGCCCTTTGGACGGTGGCTGCAGAGAGCTGAGCAAGGGCCTGGGAATTCTGAAATACAGAGCAGATGAAATTCTTAAAACTTGATTATCTTGAGTTCTCTAACATTCTTTTATCTGTCAACATTATCATATTAAATTTTTTATCATGCCTGAAATGTTTATTCCTGCAGTGAAAATCACTCCAGGTTGCAGTTTTTCCCCTTCTCAAATATATTGCTATTTCTCAAGATGATTGTTTTTATTTCATCATCCATCATGATAAAAACTGGCATAACCTGGAGCTTGACTGTTTACTATCTTTGGATTAGTATTTCTTATGGTGACACACCTATTCCATTGAGTAAAATTCTAAGCTGCAGTAGGCTGGGGGCTGTGACTGTCAGCATTCAGAAAAGGAACATATAACAAACACAGTGCAATGGCAGTCTATTGTGAGGGTTTTCCTGGTCTCAGTAGGAACAGATTTTTGCCATAAACATCACAGGGGTATGTATCTTGGTTTTATAGGAAATCACATACCTCCAGGTGGGTGATCTTGTGATGCTCTGATCATCATCTTTTAGAGAAGAGATTCCAGTCTTCCTCTCCCACACGTTCTTGGAAGGACCTAATACCTTGTACAGCTGTATTCCATCTCATTTCTATTCCTAAAGAGAGGAGATGGGTTAATAGCTGTATAGACAGAAAATTGTTTTCAGAAGGAGTTGGGAACAGAGCTGTAAAACCATAATATCTTCCAGACCAACTTTTTGTTATTCAGGCAATCATAACAGACACTCAGTATTATATTCAGACAGAGGGCTTTTCTCCTCTTTTCCAATTCCCCTTTAGAGCCTGACTTCTTTTAATAATATCTCTTCATACTTGGCTTCTCAAGCAAGAGCCCCATCTTAATATTTTTGAAAGTGAGCTCTCTCTATCAATTGTCTTGACTCAAATTTTCCTATATTGGCCCTGCTCTTCCATTTATGATAATTTTAGATTCTCAGATCACATTTTCTTCTTATATCTCTTCTGTCTTCAGATTCACCTATCCAAAATATCTTTGTTAATACTTGATACCTGCATCAATTCTCCAATGGTACATTGGGTTTCTGGGTCCCCTCAATTGTGTAACTTTCTTTCTACTTTCTTGCCTGTCTACAGAACCTCATCATTTGAATGTCTTTTAAAATTCCTTGGCTTTGTTTCAGTTTTCCTTGTCAAGTAAAGTTCCCTTTATTATACAAGTTCCAACTCTTCACTGACTTTTAGAGAAAATATGTGCTTGTCATTCAGATCCAACCTACGTCATTCATGTTTGTAAAGTTACTCTTACTTCACTGAACTGGTCTCAATTTACTGACCTTGTTTTTAATTTCTCTACTGGCATTTTTCTTGGGCAGTTTTTTCCTCACTGTTTTAAAGTTCTAAGCCCTAGCCTGCTAGATGGGGGCAAACCCTCATTCTTAAGAATCTTTGCTAATATTTCTGGGTCACAGTAGCATTCAAGGGCAGTCGGCTCTGCCACAGAACTTTATTTTTGCTAAGAACTACATAACTATCTGCATCAACTTTATTTATCAGAAAAATAAAGCCAGTCCTTCTCCCTTCCCCTGAGAAAAAAGAACCAATGGGATTCCAAGGAATAACTTACCACTGTAAGTCTTCATCTATCTCTTTCCCTCTTTAAATGCCTTTTGCTTTCTGCTAGCTCACCATTTCAATGTTTTTCAGGCTTGTATAAAAGCTGTCTTTTAATTTTCCTTTTCATTGACAATGTTACATCTGTCTTGTGAGCTGTTTTTAGGCGGTTTACATATATTTCATGGCAGATAAAGAACTATTTGACCAGAGACTTCAGCTGAAACTATTAGTCAGGATTCTTCCATAAAGCTATGGTGTTAGACCAGGGCTCAGATGGGGATTGTTTTCTAGACTGTGTCTGATCTGTTCTACTCAAACGGGCAGTGCATTAAGAAGTAATTTTATAACTAAATTGCTTATCAGAAATAAAATCATGCCACTGAAAAGTTTTAGAACTAAGAGGAACCTGAGTATTCTAACTCCCTAATTTTAGGGTGAGGAAGCCAAGGTGCAGAGAGGTTGCTTGTCCAGGCTCACAAATAGCAAGCAGGGTGTAGCAGAGGGAATAGTGCCCAGTGAGATTTAGTGACATTCATCCAGTGTTCAGATACTTAACATCAGATCATGTTCCAAATACTTGGGGCTTATTTCTCTCCCACCCTGTGCCCATTTTATGCATTATGAAGAAAGCTTTCTGACTTCTTAAAGGAAAATACTGGATTTTTTTGATGTCTATGTTTGTAACATCACAAGCATAAATTATAATCTGGTGCAGTAATACTGTTTAGTATAATTTTATTTGTCTAATTATAGCAATAAAATAAGGCCCAAGTTATTGTTTCTTTTTCTGTCTTCCTCAAATAACTTCTAAACCTTTCCTGAATCCACTTATCCCTCCTTCTTTCTGCTTTGATTGCCGTTCTAGCTTGCCTATTCTAATCTCCTGTAGGTTGAGAAACATTCAGGTCAATATTGTATGTTAAGTAACATTTACTAAGCCTCTCAATGAGTGATCATGGACATAAGATAGGCTTGCATGCTGGAGTTGCCCCTTTTCTGTTTATTTCTGAAATCTGGGTGATGATCTTGGAATCTCCACAGAAGTGGAGAAGAGGGCATTTCTCTCACCTAAACCTACTGAGAGGGCATGAGTATTCACCCGTAACACTTTGTTGAAGAGGGTCTCCTACCCATGCATTTTGAATAAATCCCCCAAATGCTCGTGTTCCAACTTACAGGCCTGAGAGAAAACTAAAATTCGACTCTTTCAAACATATTTTAATTTATAATTCTGGATTGCTTCTTATGTTCTACGATTTTCCTTAGACCAATAAACTGCTCCATTTAGAAGGGAATGAACAGGGTACATTCATTTAAGAGCCATAGTGTGAGATGTGTTCAGAAGTCCTGTGCCCTTGATCTGAAAGATGAAAGAAGCACTTTGTCAGGAATGCTGGCTTCCCAGGCTTTCCCTTTGCTGAGCAGGTAAATGAAAATATTAGAGAATGGTTGACAGAACAGGAACGCCACTAGGCAGATCTTTCTTTGTTAGTAATGAAGCACTATTCTTTCTAAATGTCAGGGTACTCCATCAGAGCAAATGCTTTCAGTGATCTCTTTCACATACTGGCTTCTCTATATATATACTAACATTTCCAGACAGTGATTGTAAAGCAAAGTCAAAAGGAGGAAGATGTGAACTGCAGTGGATCCAGGCGTGATTGACTATTAGTATCAGAAACTTCAAAATAGCAACTGTGCTGTCTCACTATTTTTTCTTATTAACAGGGGTGAGTGGAAATAAACGGCAATAATCCTAACTCAATTTCAGAGTAAGAGCCATCCTGACTCCGTGAATTGTAACCATCAGAGAGAAATGATTCTAGGAAACCTCTAATTTCTGTGTATCAGTCAGTGTGTTCCACTCCTCTGTATACGCAGATACTAAAACAATAATTTCAAAGTAGAGTGTCAAATTGTTTTGATATTAGCTTTTCTAAAAAAGAATCATTGTTTTTAATATTCTTTCTTCCTTATATAGCAATATTTATGTTTTATGGATTTTGTTGTTGTTTTTTGATTTTTTGTTTTGCGGTACGTGGGCCTCTCACTGTTGTGGCCTCTCCCGTTGCGGAGCACAGGCTCCGGACGCGCAGGCTCAGCGGCCATGGCTCACGGGCCCAGCCGCTCCGCGGCATGTGGGATCTTCCTGGACAGGGCACGAACCCGTGTCCCCTGCATCGGCAGGTGGACTCTCAACCACTGCACCACCAGGGAAGCCCCTGTTTTATGTTTTTATGTTGTCAACTGACACTGAATTTTATGAAGTTCAGGCTTACCTAGAATTCCTCTTTTGATTAATTTATGTGGTATTTTTATCTGTTTAGCATTTAATTTATTAGATCTTGTTTATCTGCTCTGGTATATTTTGTCAATAATATACTTAGAAATGTGGTTCTGATTTGTTTTAATGTGATAAATTTTGGTCTTTGAGGCCCTGAAAAGGTGGACCTAGAACCTGCATTAGGCACTGCTCTTCATAGCTTTACACGATCATCAGTATTACTGGTAGGGAGGAGAATGAGTTCATGTGATATTTTCTTCCTATATTATAAATAGTATCTGCTGCTTGATTATTTAAAAATATATCATAAACCATGCTCTTTTATCATCCTACTTTGTGTATGATTTTTTGTTTCCCCATAGATTTTATTTTAGAATGAGAGTACCTTTTCTATCCAGGTTTTTAAATGTTTTAATAAATGTTTTGCAGGTTTTTCCCCCTTATTAATCAACATTCTTTGTTCAGAGTAATGCAAATAGTATAAGAGAGAAAGAGAGAGAGAGTAGTGTATGTTTCTCAAAATAAAGGAAAAATACTTGAACAGAAAGTGACATGTAAAAAGAAGAAATAGACAAAGGGAAAGTAAATACTATGGTTTGAACTGTAGTAAGAGATGAAACTAAGGTTCTGAATTTTTCATGATAATCAACCTTGTAATTAAAATTTTAAAGATTTAAAAGACATACTATGCATTTCAAATAGTGATCTTTTAAGTTTTCTGGCTATTTGATCCCCAGCCATGGAATAAACTAATAACAGAATTTCATTTTAGGACATCATTTTAGGAAAAAATGACCTTAAAACCTTCAAGAGATTCAGATTCTACGTTTCTGACAAAGAATCCAAAACAGTTGTATGCTCCGCATGCTTTTCCCCCCAGGCTGGGCTCACTGAGAGTAGCATTGTCCTTAGAAGTAAAAGCTGAGGCGCCTTGGGAAGAAACACAAGGGAGGTGGTGGTGGCGGGGGGTGGGGGTGGGGGGGGAGTGGGGGTGGGGGGGTGGGGGTGGGGGGGGCGTTAGGAGGCAAATGAAAGTTTTTCTATTGTTACTAGAAAAGTTCTTAGGGAACTGTCAAAACCTAACCTGGGGCTAGTCTCTGGGAAACTATGGCCACTTTAGAAAATAGGAAAATGTCTAGATTGTTGTTTCAAAACATATTAGTCCCCAACAACTTTGTATTCATAGCTAAGATCTCACAAAAACAATTACTTCCCTCGGCCACATTGGTGTTGTTACTGACTATTGGCTTCTGGTGCTGTCCTTGCTTTTCATTGCTCCACTTGGTGTTCTGGCTTTGTCAAATTCCCGGCAGCCTGACGTGCTCCAGTGTGATCTCAATCGGCCCTGGCTCTTCTGTGTGATTCTGGCTTGTCGATTCACCCCTGACTTGCCCACCATCTAACTTCTTGACCCAGTGCTCCTGAACTTGGAACCTTGTGCTACTCCAAATGGCCTCCCTCCCTAAGAGAAATGGAACCCTCTTAATTCCCCGGAAGAAAATAAGTGAACAGCTCTGACCCTCCCTTCCTGGTTTCTTCCCTCCTAAGTGTCACTAGCTTAACTCAGTGATTTACCTGCATTTCTGTGTTGCCATTCTTTGGTCACACTGCCCACTATGGCATGCATTAACTTTTAAGGTCCCATATATTTCATGGAAGGTCAAAAGAATTTTATACCCATCTCTGCCATTCCCAGGTTTTAGTACACTCATGCGTGACATCCATCACCCAACAAATTTACATGAGGGATCCAACTATGTACTCATAATTGTGATAGGCAGGTGGGGGCTTAACAGGACAAATATGTTAACGTTGTTGCCTTTTTTTTTTTTTTTTGGTACGCGGGCCTCTCACTGTTGTGGCAGAGCACAGGCTCCGGACGTGCAGGCCCAGCGGCGATGGCTCACGGGCCCAGCCGCTCCACGACATGTGGGATTTTCCCGGACCGGGGCACGAACCCGCGTCCCCCGCATCGGCAGGCGGACTCTCAATCACTGCGCCACCAGGGAAGCCCAACGTTGTTGCCTTTAAGGAGCTTATTTTAGTCTTAAGACAAAAGTTAAGTTTGTGTGAATGGACTGACCTTTTTGTACAAAACATACAGTCCTCCACTCCAGCACAGGGATAGAGAAAAGCTCCCCAGAGGAGAAGCTCTGACAGAGGGGACTACAATTCTGTCAGATTCTGACATTTTCCTAGTGGATGTTGTTGTCTTCTTGTGTATTGCCACTTCTGCCACTTTATTCTGTGTCACACCCTAGGCCACTCATACAACAAAAATCCCTTCTCAGGTCCACTTTATTTAGCATAGTTGGGAATACATAGATTTTCACTCTCAAAATGTATTATTAAATAGCAGGTAAAATAAAATGTTAATAAACAACAACAATAAATCCTAACATCTTGTTGAATGGTTTACCAGTGGTGGTGCTGTCTGTGATAGGAGGAGAGGGCAGAGAATTTTGAAGAATAAGTACATGTCAAGGGTGTTGTAAGACATGAATAACACATTGTAGTTCAAGACCAGTTCCTCCCTTTGCTCTTAGGGGCTCCAGCAGGAAAGTAAAGTTTTCCAGTTCTAAGGATACCAGCAAAAGGAAGGAAGACATAATCTAAGCTAAAATCTTCCATAGCTTAGAGCAACATTGACCACAGAACCTTCTTTAGGCTGGAACACATGTGCAGCCACCTGTACTATTCTCTCCCTCTCACTCCTTAGTTGTCTTTTGACCATGTGGTTATTGGAGATCATATTTTTTTCCCGGCACTCTGGAACCTATCAACGTGAACAACATCCTCCATTGAAGAACAGACAACCACTGATAAAATCAAGCCTCTTCTTATTTTAAGCCTCCCCAGTATGTCCCAGACACAAAGGGAAATTCACTTCAAATTTCTCCTCAGAAGCTCTTGCCTACTTCACAACTGATTTATAGGCAGTGAGCATGAAATTATACTTTATCTTATCCTGGATTAAGTTTCCAGTCCTGCCTCTCCCAATAACTTAGAAAAAAGAGAAGGTTCAGGGATGGTTCTAGAATCAGCCACAAACAAATGCAATATACAGTGTTAATGTCTGTTTATTGAACTTTTCATATGCAGATAATAATGCTGGAATATTGTGACAGGTAGTCTATTAGCCTTCACTGACATTTTATTGGCCATTCCAAGATCAGTGGCTACTAAACGGTCTTCCTTTGTATGCTGTGTGATTGCTGTCTCCTTCCCGATGTGAAAATATCTTGGCGACAGTGGTCTTCTACGCTCAAGGACTCCATCTGCAGATGCCTGTTTCTCGGCTTACGTGGAGAATTTCAGCATGAAGGGGAGAGGGCCACCCATCCTTCTCACGAAACATTTTCCCCATGTCAGGAGTGGAGCATCTTTTCCACCTGCTCATTCCTGCTTCCAACAATATGCCACATACCCTTTCCTTTCCTGGCCCTTTGACTTCGTGCATCTAGCTGCTCACTCAGCTCGTAAGGATCTCCTGGGTGCTTATTGTTTGCGTGCACTTTGAGCTTCTTACCACCTTCTGCTCTTGGATGTTTGCCTACCTGAATTTAGACTCACCTGCTGCCTGCTCTTCTTGTTCACAGTTCACACGGAGATTGCTTCCTGGTCTCGAAGCCTTCATCCTTGATCTGTTGCCACTCATGAATATAGAGAGCAAGTTGCTTTTCAGGCAATTAAATGTCAGAATTGTCTGTATGCAATTTTTGTATCCTCTCCAAGAGGATCGTTGTAAAACCTGGTCTTTCCTTGTGCTTATATCTGCCTTGCTTCAGTTTTCTCTATGGAGATTCAGCACGTGAATTTCAGTCTTTCGTGTATCTGTTTCAAAATCTTGAAGTGAGGAGTGCTGGATTTGCGTATAAGAAGACATTACCATTTAAGAACTCACTATTGATTGGGTCATTGTTGGTAACAAGGAATAGGGTTTCAGGGGTTTCATGCAGAACTGGAAAGAAAGCATGGTATAGTTGGTATACATGACAGCCAAATCCCAATTTTGTGTTGAGAACACCTGTTTCTAAATCAAGTTTGAGGAAGTTGGAAGGGAACACGGACTAAAGGAAAAAACGCTAGATGTTAGACAGACTTAGGTTCTCAGTCCAGAACTGTTTGCTTATTCCCTAGGTAACTTTAGACATGTCACTTACATCTCTCAATTACATACCTTTGGTTAAAGAATCAAGTGGGACAATACACAAAAAAGGTCTAACATAATTCTTAGACTGAAATAGGTCCTTAATAAACATTAGTAACCCACATCCTCTCTCATCAGACCTTCCATTCTTTACACTGCTGCTGCTCTGTACACAAATTTGATCATGTTGATTTCTTGCTTAGAAGCTTCAATATCTTAGAATGAAGTAATAACTCATAGAATGAAGATAAAAGTTCTTAACATGGCCACAGTATCTGTCTTTACCCATTAAGTTACCTAAGCATAATGGTGCACGTGTTTGGGAGGGCATTCCCTCTTACCCACCACCCCTCTTTAGTTTTCCAGAACACTTTTGCCTTTTAGTGTTGCCCTTATTGCCTATTGACAAGTGTAGGGTTGAAAGGAGGTTATCTGTGTGGAAAGTAACATAAGGCAATATAAGCACTGAGCAAAATCATGAAGAGGTGGTCAGTTTTTCTGCTGAAAGGATAGAGGCTGATGGGCTATCAAAGGGAGAGTTTAGCATAGCTTCTCTGAATGCACAATATACTTTGTTCACTGGGGTGGAAACTGGACCATCTATGGCCTCAGTTCCCATACAACTCCCAGATGGGAGTAGCAGATGTGATCATTTTGGTGCATGATGGGAGGTCTCCGGAGAACGTCTTTGCCCAAGTCTGTGGGTTGCTGTATGTCTCATTCCTTTGTCTCTCACCCTCTCACCACATCTCCTTCATCTGCTCTATTTCTCCACATTGGGAAACTATTTCTAGACAAGAGTTAAGAAGTGATCTCTAAATCAAAATGTATTCTCACCAGGTCTGCTGCCTATTTATACTAGTCTTACCATGACCCTAAGTCATGGGATTTTAATCTATTTTTTGGTTGCTGCTGTTTTCATTTGTTTTCCCTGTGCTATCCCTTGCCTGAGACAAATGAACTGATAGATTGAAGGCAAAGGGAATACTAGAAACAAAAATGCATTGGTTAGTATTTCAGAGGTAGTATATCATCATATAAGTGTAATTCCAAACCACAGAAATGTTCTAGGACCTATCTACCATGTGAATAATATTTATAAGAAAAAATGTAGCATAAGTTCAATCAAAGTTATTAGGAATACATTACCTGCTGCTGTAAGAGGGCACCAGGGTAGATTGCTTGCCATCATCCTATTCCTCTGACTACTAAGTAGTTGAACTGAGGGCTCTTCCAGCTGTGAGCTGGGCAGAGGAGTATTTGGAGCAACCTGGGGCCATGTCAAAATCACCCAAGATACTGCTCCATTTCGGGCTTGCTTCCTACCTTCTTTCCTGCACTCTCTTGATCTTTTCTTCTTCTCTGTAGCTACCAGAAGACTTTCCTTTCAGCAAGGATTTCTCTTCTTCCCTGTGGACTGTTACACAACAAAGTCTCTACAACCTTGGCCTTTATCCTTTGTCTCTGAAGTTAGTAGATAAGTCGTTTCTGTTTTTTAGCAAAAATGGAAAACAGGCAAGGAAAAATCACATTTTCAGGTCTAGTTCTTGTCCTCTCACTCTTGTTCTCAGGAAAGAACCTGTGCTCAAGTCCTACATCAGTGGGACCCACCTCTGAAGTTAGACAATTGGGTTGGGATTGTATCCTCTCCCGTCACTCACACCAGCATTTAGGCACATGACAGGCTGAATTAAGACTTACCTTCATTTAAGAGAGAGGATAGAATCAGTTATTATGAGGAAAGCCATCCTAAACGTTTTATCTCGGAAGTTAGGATGGACATTCCAACGTGAATCTGGGAAGGCTCTGAGAGAGGCTCAAGACGGAGAAGAGATAGGACACAGAACTGCCATCTTGTTTCCTCTTTATCCTCAGCAATCCTTCCCCTGGCTCTGAAACCTACTCTGGGTTATTTTGGACTGGTGTGTAAAACAGAGATAAGTGGTGGAGAAAAGATAAAAAAAAGAAAGTAAAGGAATTCCAAGGATAGAATGGGAAATTCAGTTAGCCATTTGGCTAGACAGCTATTTAAATTAAAAAGTTCTGCATAAGTTGGTTGTATATATATTAGGAACTACCTAATTGGAAAGTTGGACAGCATCATGTTTTTTTTGTAAGATTAGATATAAATGATACCTAACTCAATTTGTCAGCTTTCCAAAGAACATCTTCCTGATTTTTGTGTCTGAAATCTTTGTGTTTTCCAGCATTTGCCACAAATGGCTGCCTTGGTTCTGTAATGTCACATCTTCAGGAGTCATGAAGGTCAAGGTCTCAGAGAGCTTTGGGGGAATGAATGAGATGGATGTTTTCTGTGGGTTAAGATAGCAGAGGCTCACTGGAAGATGACCAAGTCTGAAGGGTAGGAATAAAAAGAGCCCTTATTTGTTAAATGTGTTCCCTGTGTCAGGCACTGTGTTTTTTGCTTCATATGTAATAATTAATTTTATGTTCACATTTTATGTTCTGTGAGGTACCATCATGACACTAATGATTTCCAGCTGAAGAGGACACACCTATGGGATGAATGGGAGGACAGGTGATGACATCTCACAAGTAAATCTCTGGGAGAATGCCAGTTAACAAGGACCAAACAAGACATGAATCAATTACTAGAACATTATATATATAGTGGCAGGAGGTCAGCCAGCAAGTGACAAATAGACTGTTGAAGAAACTGGTGCCAAAGACTAACGAAAAATAAGGTTCTCCAGGGAGAATCCATGGTTCTTGTAGAATAGGTGGGTCAGCTTCCTGTTGGGAGTTTCTAGGAAGTCACTTAGCATTGATGACATTTTTGCAGTATCTTATTCCAGGCTCTTGGCTCTGCCGTTTACAATTCCATTGGGTAAAACACCCAAGCAGATTCTGGTATGCATAGTTTTCCAGATCTCATAGACTCATATTATTAATAGTAGTCTAGGTGGCATTGTACATTGAATTATGAGATTTGAGCACTTTCATTTTTAAACAATGCTCATTACCTCCAAAAGATCTTAAATGCCTGACAGGTCCATGAGAATATTATAAAGTGTTTGAACTTCTGTACTTATAATATACAAACATCAGTATATGCACTGTTCGTGCCAGAGCCCTTGTGTCCTGTGATATAAAGCTAGTTGTCAGGTAGGAGCGCAGTTGAAATCTTCTTCAAACATAAATATATTGAAATTTCCTAATGTAAGACTAATTGATGGTAATAGGAATTAGTTGATTTTAATAATGTAATTTGTTCAGTATCATAACAATTTAAAAAAAGGAAAGAAAAAGGTTTAAATCTCTAAATTCTATGCGGAAAGATCCAAGGTTAAGATAAGGTTGTAGCACAGCCTGTTTATTTGCATTGTTAAAAATAATGATCAAGTTAATTAAAATTGAATTATAGTGGAACCATCTCAATAGACTCATGACAGCCATTTTAATGAGTTCCATTAAAGGTAGCAATAATAATTAAGCTATTTTGAAACCAGCTGAATAATTTTAATAAGGAATCTATTGTGCACATTTCTCTTGTGTCCCTGCTGGTAAAACTGTAGTAGCAGGATATTAAGACTGTGGACTCTAGATACACCTGTGGCCCTGCCTGTTATGTAGTGATTGTGTAATGAATTAATGCTGTGCATGCTATTTGAGAAGAGTAGTTACCATCAATGTACATTACCCCTCTCTGCACAACTCTTCCACCTTCAAAGAACAATGGTAACACTAAAAAAGAGGGGACATTGTAAGGCAAAGGTCCCCAGTCTTTTCTCAACAACTGGGGACTCTATAAACACCAAAATATTTAAAAGTCTCCTTACATAAATGTAGTTGTATTTTTAGTATCCTATTGATTAATGAAAGGAATAATGACACAAAGCTATATGATTTCAGCAGTAATTCACATTTTATTAGTCACAACTTCTACATACAAAGAAGAAATATTAGTGAATTTTTGTTTGAGCCTATGATTTTTTAGTTCTCAGACAAAGCTGCTGTATTTTTGTCCTTCCCTTTCCTTCCCTCCTGAGGATAGGGCCATTGGTATTGGAAATCTTCTCCTTGGGATGTCAATCTGAGCAGAAAGTTGGGAAAAAGGAGAGTGGGTTACTACATAGATATCAACACATCTGGCATCTACTTGCTCTTTCTATGAGAATGTTTTTCTTTTAACTTATCACAAAGCTCTATTTTATATATTTGTATTTGTAATTGGAACAAAATATTAGCTAAAGGAAGAATGAAGCTGCATATTTATTCTTTGTCCCTAATTCTGTGAACATTGAGACTTTATGTAATGAATAATTAAAAGGCTCTTTATATAGGTAAATAAATCTTGACTTTATTGTGCTCAAGAATGACCAATTATGCTAGTAAACATCACTCAATGTAGATAACATATCTTCTTATTTCAGCCTTTTAAGTAAATACTTCATTTTAAAATTTTAAAGCCTCTTGACTTCTCAAAAACCACACAGATTACTGATAAATATCCATAGGTTGGCTTCTTAAAGCTCATTAGCTGTTTTTATTATATTTATTATTATTTATTACAATTATTGTTTATCACATAAATTTGTCATGGTGTCCTAGGTTATTACAAAGCTGTGTGTTCTTGGACTATTTACATTTGAGCACAGTGTGCTTCTCTCCAGAAACAGCAATTTTCCGGGGGGATTCCTGCAGCTATTAAATAAAAATGCAATCATAAGGTCACTAATCTTACCTTAATAAAGTACAGATGCAAAGTTGTTATTATTAATAGGTTTATCCACATATATTATACAAAATTATATAGTATTTCAGAAACATAAGCAATAATTAAAATGTTACCATGGGTATAACCTCGGTCAATTAATACCATATCCACAAAAGAGTACTGAATTTTTGGGCTATTGGACTTTATGTTTAGAATTATTTTTCTTGCAAAATAAACTGTGAATGTGATAATCTATTAAAAGGAACTGTATGTAGAAATGGCTAAACTTAGACACACATTTTAGTTCTAAATTTGCCTTTTTCATTAATAAAATTAAAGATCAACATTGCTCTAATCTTCTTTTCATTGAAAATTAACATAAATCCTTAGTCTAGAAAATTTTAAATTAATATAATCTTTGTGCGAAAAATGTATGAATTATTTAAAATAACCATTTGATTCTATTTTTTAAAACTCAATGGCACATCATGAGGAATTAATAAGTCATTTTACACATGGCAAGTAGCTTAATCTTAAACGTTTGTTTTATAATATTAATTTTATAAAAAGCCTAAAGAAACGGACATTTTTACAGTGATCCTCCAAAAGGAAAAGAGAGACAGGGGGGAAAAATGTAACTTTTGAAACACTTTTAATTCTACAGATTACGTTTCTCTAAATTTTGTCAAGTTTTGGCTTAAATAAGTATGGGAAACTTCAACCCAAATGTATATCGCTTTAGAATTTGATAAATGATTAAACCTAACAATTAAGATAAAAGGAATTTGTTGTTGTTTTAGGCTTTCCTCGTGTAGTGTTCAAGCCAGAAAATATTTTAATGTTTGTAAACTGATTTTCAAGGATTTGATACTGTCCTAAATTTCTGTCATTTATGTATAAATAGTGAGTGTTTTTTCTATTATTGTCAATTCGAAACCAGAAATTTTGTGCAATGCATGGTAAGAAAAACCCGCCTGGTAAGTACCTAGACAATCTTCACATTACATTCATTGTCTTCTATACAGCAATGCATTGAGAATTTAAAGAACAAATGAGCAAAAATATAAAGTATGTCAAGATGTCTTTATATACTGGTTAAAGTGGAGGCTAGCTTCTGTCTAAAATAATGATATAACATTACCATATGAAGAGTAAGCCTTTTGTTTGCCTGTAAAGATGATGCCAGCAACTTTCAGACGCTTGATCTGAGCCAAGAATAAATGTCTGTATGAGAGCATCATTTCTGCATTACCTAAGAGGAAAAGGCAAAATTTACTCTAAACCTTCTTAGTTCACTCATTCTCAGTGATTGTATGGTGAACTTCAGGAAGCCACAAATATCTGAATTGACTTTGCATTCTGTACAGGCCTCGCATTTGGGAGGTGTTTAAGGCTTTCACCCATATGAAGGAACCACTCATGTACATAGCAACTAGGTATTTCCTTGAATTTGCTCATTTCTCCCAATATTATTTTTCTTCATAAAATTACCAGTATTGGGCTTAACTACACTGCACTTCTAATTCTTTGTGTTAGTACTTGAGTATCCACAGCAGTTTAAAGGGACTTAGGTGGGGATATGGGTAAAATTTACATTGGTAGTGAATGTTTACATACTGGTTGAAGTCTAGGCTTTAGACTTCAGGTTTTGAGTCTCTGCTCAGCAGGATCAATGGAAATCCTCATCCCCCTAAGCCTCCCACCTACCCCTCACAGCGTATGGAGCACCTTATGTCCTCTCCTTGGGAGTTATTGATATTATTGGACCTGGAAGGCATGGCTGGGTTTGATCATACTGTTGCTGCTGATTGCTTCCACAGATGCTGAGCACCCTCAGCCCCCAGCCCATATAGGAGAGGCTTTCTCTAAGTGGATCTTAAAATTATTTTATTGGGCTCCCCAAAGGGTGATCTCATTTTCTGTCTTTTGTTTGTTTGTATTTGAAATCCCTTTGCTTTAGGAACTTGGAATCATTTTCTCCAAGTTTGATTAAGAAGACATTAGAATGGGCTCATCTGATGTTCATCCAAAAGCATCTTTCTTCCTTGAAAATGCATTGGTGTCTTGGGTGGCAGCCTTGGTGCTTCAATTTCTATCTCATTGGAACTTTTCCCCACAAGAGCCATTTAGAAGTCTCTTTCACTGGTCTGTCCATTCTTGAGCAAAACACACCGGACAGGATGTCTTCCCCTGAAGTCATCTGGGACAGACAGACTGCTCAGCATTTAGAAACTACACTTGTCCTCCACAGCCTCAACTCAGTTCGTTCTTTACTCGCAGCCTATAACCTCTCCACTTTTGCAAAATAAGCCTTCAAAAAGCTTTCTTGCTACCTTTTCTAAACTTTGAAAAAAGTTGAGAAATTTGATAAAAGAAAAGGAGATGATAATAATTTTTTAGTCCTATGTGGTTTTGTTATTTGTTTGTTTTTTTTGTGTGTGTGTGGTTTTTTGTTTTGTTTTGTCTACTTCATAGCCCACATCTTGAACTGCCCTATGGTTATTGTCTTCTTGGAATATTATTTTGAAAATCTTTCAAAAATCACGTTATTTTTTATTGATTTCCCAGGAAGTTTATGTTTGGTAAATTTTCAAATATGGAGGAACTCGTTATCCTCAACTCTATTCCTTATATAATCAACCTCTATATTTTCTATGTCTTAAGAAGCAAAATTCTAATTTCAAATTTTTTTCAGTTTCACCTCAAGATCTAAAAACCAACACTCATTTCTTAGGAACTAATTTTCAAGTTCATGGATTATCTAAACTGCTTGCTGTTCTTCCTGATATTTCTGCCTGGTTTGTGGCCAATTCATTGTTCATTAGCACCTCTGACAAATGGTGAGCCAAGAGAGAAAGAGGGAGAGCAGTTAATTTTGCCATTTTTGGAAAACTTGAATAAAAGGTTTAGTAGGAAAGGACACTAAAATTAATACCTAAAACAGGATTTAAAATTGGTCTGTTAGGAAGATGACAATTTTTCCTTCTCACAGCATAATGTAATGATAACAATTATCGTCAAGCACTTGACCAGTATAAGTGATATGTGAAAGAGAAATTGTGCCGTCTTTTGCATAGGGAGATGTTGCTACTGACACATGAATGAAAAGAATCCACAGTTTGTACTCAAATGGCCTGAATTCAAGTCTTATCTCCAACCTTCATTAGCTTATGTGATCCTGAGCAAGGCATATACGTTTCTCTCTGTTCTCTCTTCTGTAAAGTGTAAGCAATAACGGATTTTTCATAGGCCTGCTGCAGTGAAAAGATATCACATATAGGAAGACACTTTAAAAACTCTAAGGGATATTCCTATAACTTTACAATTATAATCATTATCATTACTATTATCATTAGTAATGTGTTTGAATGAATTATTTTGATTCATTGACACTTTCTCATTTAGTTTTCATGGAAGATAGTTTAAAAAGTAGATGGTTATGTCTGCACTCTATAACAAGAAAATATTTTATTCTGCTTGATAACCTCATTGGTTTTAAGTGACTTAAAGTAATGCTGAGCCCCAAGTCTCTAGTTAACAGCCCAAACCAGGGAAATAACATTTACTCAAGCATGGAATCAATTGCACTTAGTATCCGAGGTCAGTAGCAGTCTTAATAGCTCAACTTTGTATCCAGACTGTATATTTCCTATAATTGGGACAAGAATCCATAATGAGCTATAAAGGTTCTTTTTAAGTTTTAAATTATCTGAAACTAGATAAAGCAGGCAATGGCAAGGGGAAGAAAATATGGAAAAGGAGGCAAAAAAGTACATCCATTATTTAAAGTGCTTGAAATATGATGAAAATAAAATGAAATGAGGAAGCACTTGGAATATGATGAAAATAGGATGGAATGAGGGTACCCTAGAAAAATGATAAGACTTGGCATATACGACACTGCAATTAGACAAATGTAAAGACCCTACTGATAATTTACTTTCTATCTGCTTAAAAATGGAAACCATTTTTAAGTCACACATAGTCTACAAGTAAATAATTCTTAGGAGCAGGTTGTTTTATCTCAATGGCAGTGTTTAATTTTCTAAAGAACATAGACTTAGTGGGAAGATTCCAACATGAGAATAAGCTTGAAACCTACAAAAAGGCAAGTATATTGAAAATAAGCCCATCTTGCTATTACTCAGATACTCAAATGGAATTAGACTTTTAAGTTCCCATGCCAGTGTTTTGATAGTGAGAGCTGAGTCCACAAGTGGGAAGTTTCATGTCTGGAGGAATGTTTTACTCTATGGATGTGCATGTGGGATGTGAATGTATATGGTGTGTGTGTAGGGGGTGTGAATGTGTGCACGCTTGTACTCATCGATGAGTAGAGAAAAGAGAGCTGGGATGTGAGTGACAGGAACACAAAGACTATCTTAGAGAAATTTTGAGTCAACAAGCTCAAGGAAACTCTAGACTACTAAGGGAGAGATTTAGAAATGGCCACTGAAAGTATAAAGCAGGAGATTTTTCTGGGATCTGACTGAGAGGAATCTGCATATCTTGGAAGGGAGAGTTTAGTTCTTTAACAGAATCCAGTAAACTCTGCAGTGTAACTCTAAACAAAGAAAACCATTTTAATTGGAAATTGAGGTTTGAATTTGCAGCCCAGGCAAAGAGGACCTTGCTTTGGTTAGTAATATGAGCCAAACCATTATTTAAGACACACACACATACAGAGGTGAAGAAACAATTAGATATACTCAAAATGTTAGCAATACTTATCTCTGTATAGTGAGATCATGGCAATTTTTAATTTCTCCTTTTATGCTTTTTTATAGTGTCCCAATTTCATGAGTTGAACATATATTAATTTTGTAATTAGACAAAAAACAACAAACACTATTTTAAAACTAAATTTAATCATGTATTTTTCTTGTGTGTACCATCTAATCTGAAGGTCTAGGGGACAATGGAGTATGACACTGGCTGCCACCAAAAATATATCAGTTCAGTAAGAGTATATAGAGGTGGTTGATATTATACTCCATTCAGGATCTAAACAGGCACATAACATACTTGTGTTTCATTTTTAAGGCCCTTGACTGACAGCAGACCTATGATGGAATTATAGAGGCAGGAAGAATCCACCTCCACAGGAGCTGTTCTCTCTTTTGCACTTTCTCGACTTTATTCTCTCTCACAGGGATTCAGTTGGATATTTTGGCCCCAACATTTTAATAGTAGTAGTGCTACCCCTTTTTCTGAATCATGTGATCCAAAGTGTTGGGAGGTGGTAGGCACAAAACTCCCTGAATCTCTCTCTACTTTATTTAGCTAAGACAAAACTGGACTTTCTAAAAAATTTAAAACTTCCACCAGGAAATAAAAAGAAAAACCAAAGACAGACGTTTTGAAACAGACATGCATCAAAGCACAGCCTTCTATCTTAATTCTGAAATCAGATCTTGGCATATTCTAGTACCCACACAAATTCTGCATTGTTGGTGAGAACCCGAAGGAAATGTTAGGATTTTGGCAATTTTTGACTATTCAGTTTTGTTACTGTGTTTTTTGCCCTCTTAGGAATTTATGTTTTCCCCAAAGAAAACATAATTAAAGAGCCCCAGTATCCGATATTAATGGACAAGTGGGTAACATGACAATACATTACTCTATGCTAAGGTCTTCAAAGAATCTGGCGAGGAATCTGGTGGAAAACTTTACACTTTTTAAATTAGTAAATTGCACTAAAACACATTCTTAATCCATACTTGTTTAATAGTACCATTTGACCCATATACTTGAAATATTAGACAAAGTGATTGTACACATTCTTGCTGAGGTTTCTCCAACTAAATTCTAACCAAAGTAGCAAGACAGAAAGTGTCCAAGGGGCTTTGTCTATGGATGCTTTTCTGCCCTCGACTCTGGCAATACTGATACTCAAACAACTTGCCCAAGTATAGTAAGGCCATTATCAGCTTTCTCTCCTCTTCCTCTCTCTCCCCTTCCACCCACTTCTCCTCTATCTCCTTCTATTTCTCTTCTAGGTCCCTGACATCCTCCTTGTAAATCTCCTTGTTAAGGCCCTTCAAATCTTGCTTGCCTTTTATACTGACCTTTCATAGACTCCTTCTGAGGATGTCTATGATTTAGGAATTCTAGAAATTTAGCCCTTACCCTTGAAGCATCTGTGGGTTTTGTAGAGTTCATCTGAAACATGCCTTTAACTGAGAATTGAGTTGACTGGTAAAATTCAGCTTTAAGTGATGCCCTGGGCAAGTTCTCACCAGAGACCCTGGGAATTGAAAGACAGACATCACACTCCCTGGAGTCTGTATCAGTCACATTAGCATCCTCCGCTGGTTAGAATCTTTCAAGTCTCCTCTTTACAAATTTATTTAAGTTGCTACGGTCTGTATAAGGGATGTCTCCTAGTCTCAATTAATCCACAAATAAGAGAAAAGTAACATAGTATGAGTCCTGTGAACAACCAAGCATTTTCTAGTTTGTTTATACTCTCTGGTAACAAAGATCTTTGCTAAATTCCTAAGGAGCTTCTAGGAAACAAATACAGTGGCCCTTCTTTTTCAGCAGAGAAGTGGGAGGGGAAGAGGGGGCTTTGGTAGATATACCCCCCCCCACTGCTTAATTCTCAAGTGACAATCTTCCTATCCTTCAGTTGTACTATCTAGTTTAAGATAATCACACACATCATACACTTCAGTGAAGTGATGTCAGGTGGAAAGGGTGGAGACAGAAGTCAAGAGATGTGAAGGGAAAGATCTTGGATGAAAGGGTGTGTCACAGAGGCATGCCTTAACCTTTTGGATTAGGGACTATCCAGCAACTACCTTGAGTTCAATTTTGTATTGTCCTGAGTCTAAATTGCTTGCGGTAATAATTGTTAGAGCCTGAAATAGATTACCGACATGATAGGTTCCTTGTCTTTTTTAAAAGTCAGAATCTTGAATCATACCTATTGACACTTATCTTCCTGATGCTCCTGAGTCCATCAAGTGTGTGCAGATTTCATTTTGGTTAATTTCATTGTTTTCCAGCTTTCATCTAAAACTGCCCATTGGCATTTTACCTGCCAGGGTGCAGGTAGAACATGTAAAACCACATGAGTTGATGAAGGACATTTGTTCTTACCAATTAGAAAATAAGCTACATTGCTTCTGGTTAGGAATTCCATACACATTTTATAAAGGAAATGCCCCCCAAATTTTTTTCCCTGCAGAACTTAATTTGATTCGTTAAATGGCTGAGAATTCTTCCGCCAGAAAATCAATTTTCTAGTGGGACATCAGGCCTGGATGGGGCAGATCACCAGAAAGAAAGACTCCAAGAAACCAGAGAAAGAAGGATAAAAGAGAAAAAAAAAAACATGTGTCCACACAGACTTTTTTTTTTTTTTTGCGGTACGCGGGCCCCTCACTCTTGTGGCCTCTCCTGTTGCGGAGCACAGGCTCCAGACGCGCAGGCTCAGCGGCCGTGGCTCACGGGCCCAGCCGCTCCGAGGCATGTGGGATCTTCCCGGACCGGGGCATAAACCCGTGTCCCCTGCATCGGCAGGCATGTCCCCTGCATTGGCAGGCGTGTGCCCTGCATCGGCAGGCGGACTCTCAACCACTGCGCCATCAGGGAAGCCCCACACAGAGTTTTATTTTTGGTGTTGCTAAGTTTGAATGTGTGCTCATCCATATCCCTGCAGATCCCTAGTGAGAATACTCTTATTTTGTGTCTTAAAGAAATCTAGTGATGATTTTTAAATAATCTAAAGCAGAGACCTTTATAAAATTTTTTGAATAATTGAGTTGGCATTCCAGGTAACCAGTACTGTAATATCTAGATTTGAAATTGACATTTTTGGTAGTGGGAGGAGAGGGGGGCTGCATCAGCAAAATGTTTACTACTCTGTCCTCTTTCTTTCATACTGTGTAATTTTGAGAGCTCTTAAACAATGATAAGGAAGTAATTATGCTTCGAATTCCTCTAAAGATCTAACTAAAGGGCATCCATCTAAATAAACCTTTCTAGGAATACAGGTTTAATGACCCAGGTAATTCTGATTGGAGAAATAAGATTTTACATAAATAGCTGAGGGAAGCAAGTAAAACCTTGTGTGTGTGTGTGGGGGGGGGTGGTCAAAGAAATGCAGAGTTTCTAGGGGGTAGGAGACATGGTTTCTCCATTCTTTTCCACACCCACAGCCCCAGATCTGTGATCAATGTGTGTCTATGATGTACATGAAATAAAACGAAATAAAACGAGTGACGCCAGCTGCGGGGAGACCGAGGCAGGGCTCTGCCTGGCCGTTGGGGAGCCAGGCGCCCGGCAGTCACTCAGGCTCTGAGATAAACGAGCAGTGAGGCGCTGGGCGAGGACAGGGCTCCTCCCGGCCTCCCCAGTAGTGCGGCTCGAATCTTCTGAAGCTGCCAGTTGCCAAATGAAATCTGAAACCCAGGGCTGCGTCTGAGGGTTGGCCCGGCTCAGTTGTTCCAGCCTCTTGTACTGTACATTTACACATTCACACACAGTCACTCTTTCTAACTTCTGGGACTCTTCTTTGCGCAACTGCTAGGATTTCTCAAGTGCATGTGGCAACTCAGTCCAGCTCCGGGTGGAAACCGGCGGGGCTTCGGAGGGTCTCGAAGGCCAGGGGAGCTGTCAAGGCTGCAGCGGGGACCGGGGAGGATCGAGGCACAGGCGGCTGGGGGGAAAACACCCACAATTTCCACCCCAGCCGCAGCTCCTTCTGCCGCCGCGTATTTCTTCCAAAACTACAGCTGCGGAGCTACCAAGTGCATGGGGCACAACACTTCCCCTTATTGTGGGAAGTAAGGAGGCTGCTCTCCCCCTTTTTTCTTTTCCTTTTTTCCCCCGGCTTGTCCTGGGGGCCTTTTTCTTCGGAGCAGTCGCCGTCCCCCGTCTGTCGTGCGCTCCGAGGAGGGTAGGTGACGCCGCGGGGTGTGTGTGTGGGGGGTGTGCTCCGGCGCCACCGCGGGAGGCTGGGACGCGGCCTCGCCTGCGCGTGGGGGCTGCGGGCACAGCTGCCTGCGACAGGGGCGGGGGCTGCAGGGGGCGAGGGGGGATCGCAGGAATCCCGTGCTGGTGCAGTGTGTGTGTGTTTGTGTGTGTGTGTGTGTGTGTGTGTGCGCATACGCGCGTGTGTAGATGATGGGAAACAATGCTCCTTTATTATTTTTAAATGGATAAAAACAACGCAAGCTGGTGGTTCGCGCTTCTAGGCTTAAAAATAGAGGGGATTGAAAACTCTGTGCAGTACACTTCCCTTAGTATCTATCCTCCTTTTCCCCGCTGCTTGTTTCTGCTGGTGTCTTATATCAGTATTATAAGAGTTTCCTAGATAACAGGCATACAGAGGTATGTTTTAATAACAGCACTTTCATTGTAAACAAAGCGTTAGGGAATCTTTGGTGAATTTTAAGCCACCCAAAAGATTTTGTTTAGATTTTTTAAAGAGTAACTTTTCGAGGAGGTATCCAACCTCTTTTGAAGATAAATATGTAATATGTTCTAATTTAAAAAATACTTCTCATTTAAAAAATGTTTATTGTACAAGTCCCCAAGTAGAAAGGGGGAGAATATTACTCTGGATTCCTTAGAGATGTTAGGTTTTCAATACCAGCTAGTAATAGGGAGCCCAGACTCCCTTGTAGTCTATGCATATATTAATTCATTTAAAATATCATTTCCAAGCTATTTCTGCATCCCTCATAGTTTATATTAAATTACTCTTTTATTTTTTAAATGTAGCAAGACATTATTATTTCACCTCTTTCTAAAATGAGGAAAAAAATAAATCATGCTGGGTATTTGAAATATAAAAGTTGTAAAGTGTCTGCTTATCCATAAGCAAAACAATATGTGTTGCTGTGTCTGCTAAGTAGGACAAATCAATTGAAACCCAGCAATACTAACAGTAGAGGTAAGAGCTTTACTCAATTACTGAGAAGATGGACAGACAGATTAAATACAAACAAGCTGTCCCCTGATTCTAATTAGAACTCAAAACCAACCCTTAAGGGCAAGAATGGATGTTGGTATTAAGCTAGGCATCATAAAACATAAAACACACAGAATTAGTATATTAGAAAAAGCCAGAAAACAAATATAAAGCCCACGTTAGACTTGTTAAGATCTCACTCTCCCTTTTAAATTTCTTAATACTTCCTCTTCTCTGGGGATAGTTCAACCTCTAAGAGAGCCCAATGATACAATTCCCCTTTTTGTCTTCCCTGAGTGCCTGACCTTCAGGTAGCAAGGCGAGAAATCTGTTCTCTTTAGAGCCATTACTGAGTTGTCAGAGAATTCACCTTAGACATCTTGGAAGACTGAGATATTGACAAAACCTTAAAATAAATAAAATCCTCCTTCCATTCAGAGGGGGTATGTTCTTGGTGGAAGACCTTTAAGTGGGAATAAGGGAAAACTTGTGAACTTTTTCAGATCTGGAATTTAGTTTGAGGTGTATGTGAGGAATACACAACTAGAGTGATAAAAGGAAGGAGAATCTGTAATCCTTTCTACATGTGAAAGGTTGTTGAAACTCAGTTTGTCCTTGGCTTTCAACTGTGTTATTTGGTTTTATTACTTAATCTCAGGGGCTTGGTTTTGAGAGGAGGATGGTTTCTCAGTTATGTTCTTCTGGGCTGTATATACAGTGAATCTGAACAATTTTGAAAATAAAGACTTGAGTAAGTGGGGAAGAATTGCGTTCTCAAGAAAAATAATCACTGCAGAACAAATAGCAATGTACCCTTCCAGACAAGAGTATAGATTTAAGTGTAAAAGTGGGAAGGAAGTGTTCTGGACTGAAATTTTCAGTGAAATCCTTTCAGGTTTTGCTCAGGATAGCAATGGCCAAAGCTCTGAAAACTTTCATCCTTATGGTTTTACTTACTGTGTGATCTTGGGCTCTCTAGGGTGAGGGTGTGGGTTTAGGGAAGCAGGGGTGTGGTGGGCAGGAAGGGCAAGGAATGTGCAGCAGGTGGTACTGAGTAGTTTGAGTCTGTTTATTTTGCTGTCTTGGTCAAAGCCTAGTTGTTGTTTACCAACAGTGCCCTGAATAGTTTTGCTGTGACCTACTGGCCCATTGACGTGTGTTTTCTCTCTGGCTCTGTCAGTGTCCAGGTTGGTTTCTCAAGGCTGAAAGTAGGTGGTGCCACTGCAAAGTCCAGGCCATGCATTTGGTTACTGTTCTTAGCGTTTGCAGTGCTGTAGGACCGTCTTTGTTACCTGTGCTTATTCTCCTGTGTTTTTTCTGGCCAGTGTTGAAGAGTTCTTTTCCCATGAGTTGAGCTTATGTAATGCTGATTCCTTCTTTCTGCCTTGTTTCAACGTTTGGTAAAGCCGAATGCCTTGGAAAGATAAGATGGGGGAGGTGGATAGAGCCACAGCTTGGAGCCCAGTAAGGAAGGACAGCCACCCAATTGGTCATACACGAGTGTGGAGAAGCTTGATGATAATGAGAACCTGGGGTATCCATTCTATCTTGATCACACTTTACTGAGGAAAAAAGCAGAAGAGATTTAAAATAAAAAGATGCCTGTTTACACTTAAACTTGTGGTTAAAGGATTAATATTTCTCCCAGATGGAGAAAGGTATTTAAAATTAAAGTCGCAAATAGGCAACTTAGTCATGAAGTTAATGCTCTTCATGTGCAGAGTTGGAACTTCATATTGAGTCTTGCAATGGTAACCCATCTGTCTTTGCTATATGAACTCAAACTTTACAAGATTATGATGGTTTCAGCAGCTAAGTAAAAGCACATTTGGAAGTGGAGGGATTATTGTGATGAAGACTCAAAGAGTGTTCAGTTTTCAGAGGTTACTATGTATATGTGTGCTTTTAAGCAGCATCTCCATTCTACTGTGGCATTGCCACAATTAATCTTTATAAAGTGCAGATCTAATTGTATAAGTCCCTTGTTCTAAAACCTTTGATACATCCCAAAGATCTATAAAAGTAACTTTAAACGCTTTAGTATAGCAACTAAAAGCTCTTCAAAGCCCTTCATTTTTAGTTTTGTCTTCCTACACAAAGGCTTCTCACTCTTCATACTTCTGATTTCTTGCTCCTGGGTTTCATTCTCCTGGAATGCCCTCTGCCTGGAAAGCCCCTCTTGATTATTGGTGGTTCACTTCAAGTGGAACTTCCTTTGGAAGACTTACCTAATTCTGTGCAGGAAGAATTAATCATTTCATCTTATCTGCTTCCATGATGTTTTAAACATACTGTGAATAATTATTTTTATGCAACCCAACCCACTACAGTGAGTTCCTTAATGAGTGTATTGGTGGTGAGGGAACCACCTGCATCTAGTGCTTAGCACAGTGTCTGAAACATAGTTGGCATCTGTTAATGTTTCCTAAGTGAATGAGCAAGCAAAGTTATGAATGAGAAAAGGCAGTGGTGGACTCCAATTTATGCAGGTAGTTATTTCCCCAAAGTTCATTTCAAAAATGTCTATTTGGACTCACGGTTCACTTTCCAAAAGTGACAGTGCTCCCAAACATAATTCACTTTCCAGACCAGCCCACACAAGCCTATTTAATTCCTAGAATAGATGAAATTTTGTGTTTTGCTATTCTAAAGTAAAAGCAAAACAAAAGAAAATCTAGTGTGGAACCATTTTTCCTTTTTGAAATTACAAAATACACTTGAGTTTAAAGAGAGTAGAAACAGTTAGAATAGGTATACATCTTCCACAATTGTTTTTTATATTATACTGTAAAATCTGTAATCTGCCAGATCCCAGTGGGAGGTCCTGGATTTAGCTGTGAGGACTAATAATGGATTCTGTTGCCTGTGAAATGGGCAATAATCTTAATTAATAAAACAAAATAGAAATACTAATTTTGGCTATTTAATAATTATCTTGAGTGCTAGTGCTTGAGGGAATCAGATTTAACTAAAGGGGAATGTGGAGGTGGAAGAAGAGGAGGAAATTTGGAAGGGCACCTACTTTCGTTTTACTGACTCTTTTTTACTATATTGGTTTTGTTTTCATCTCATTTGAGCATTTACGCTCAAAGTTGCTTCTTGAAAAAAAATTGTTTTTCTCTGCAGTTATTGCTGCTGCCTAACCTGTAGAAGGGAGGTGAGGGTTACACTCCCTTTGAGCCAAAATACAAATGGGCTTATTTCATTTTCAAGGCGGTGATACTTTTGTCACTTGCATAACTGCCGTTTAGCATGTGGATAATTTGTCAATAAACAATGCATAATACTTGTGTTTCGGGCACTACCCAGGGACCATATATAGTTCAGTTTCCTCAAGTTCCTCTTTATATAGTACGTCTGAGAAGACTGGAAAAGCAACCATTGATATTTAAGAGTAATAGTCTACTCAGCTTTCTAAACCTTCCATGTTCTCTATTTTTATCAGATTATATGACTGGAAAAGCAACCATTGATATTTAAGAGTAATAGTCTACTCAGCTTTCTAAATCTTCCATGTTCTCTATTTTTATCAGATTATATGACTGGAAATTTAACTATCCACTATATGACTGGAAATTTAACTATCATATTATAACTCCTTTTTGTTACATTGTCTTCATTCACTATGCTTTAATATAATACTTTTTATTGTTTACTGGGAGTCAATAGAAAAGAGATGGGCTCCATGGAAAACATCTTGGCACTTTTTGTTATGTATTTCAATATTCCTTATATAAAGATCTCTATAAATTCATCTTTGCCTTTAACCTTTTTAAAAGTGTGTCTCGGGCTTCCCTGGTGGCGCAGTGGTTGAGAGTCCTCCTGCCGATGCAGGGGACACGGGTTCGTGCCCCGGTCCGGGAAGATCCCACATGCCGCGGGGCAGCTAGGCCCGTGAGCCATGGCCGCTGAGCCTGCGCGTCCGCAGCCTGTGCTCCGCAACGGGAGAGGCTACAACAGTGAGAGGCCCGCAAAAAAGTGTGTCTCTTCTGATTAACTAGTGTTGTTTCTTTTCTTAGAAGAAAAGAGGCTAAAAATCACCATGTTTCTCATTTTGGCTTGTCACCCAAGAAACTCAGAACTAAATTTGATGCGCAGTTGTACCCTTGTTGAGGTTTTCTAATGACATGGTTTGCGTCCTTTTAGCCTTACTTTAATGCACTTAACATACCCCTACCTTTTAACTAAGTTAAAAGTTAACTCAAATCCATTATGGAAATAGGCTGAATTACCTCCATTTTTTTTTCTTTACTTTTTTAAGACATGTAGTTAAATACTTATAAAATTCTATTTTGTAGCTTTAGTATTCCAGAGCCAATAATTTTTCCAGATTATTTTTTTTGTGGTTCCTTGAAACATTCTAGGTACTGATTTTATACTCCCTGATAGATAAAATGGCCTTGCCTCAAATTTACATTTCTTGAAAACCTTAGGAAGAAAATCATATCTGAGTAATTTTGAAAGTAGTTACTTAAGACCAAACATGTGAGTTCTTTTCAATATGCATATCATAAACGTATAGAAGAGTGCCCTCAGGAATATCTCTGAGAAGCAGAAGAGAAAACTTTCCTTTTCCTACAAATGAAATCTATCAGTAAATTGAGGCTAAAGTCATAATTAGAATCTGTAATTAGGGCTGTATTCTGCCCATCAAATTGAGTCCTCAGAAAAGATAGTAATTTTTCAAATTTCCTGAGGGGAAATAACTCTCATTTTGTCCTGAGTTTTTCTCTCTCTTTAAGTCACATAGACTTTCATAATAATAAGCACTCTAATGAATTAAGTACCTACTGGGTATTGGGTTGGCCAAAAAGTTCGTTCGGGTTTTCGTAATGTCTTACGAAAAGCCCGAACGAACTTTTTGGCCAGCCCATACCAAGCACTCCATGAGATTTTTTTTAACACATGCTACTTCTAATTCTATAAATAGTTGGAAATAATTAATAATTCTAGAAGTAAACCATATTATATCTAATTAAGGTATATTATTCCCACTGTATAAGGAAGTTTAGGCTCAAAGAGGTAAAACTTACTCAAGACATTATAGTTAATAAGGCATATGGAGTTGAGAAAAACAAATCTATCTGAATCCAAATACCCTGTTATTTCTAATATGTCACCTCCTCTCAGTGCTCTTCTCTTCAGTATTAATTTTAGAATGATAATCTGTGTTTCAATGAGTCTGACATATAGTATAGACCCTGGTCCCAATATGGCCTCCAGGAACTGGCCTTGAAGTTCTCCTGCAGGTCTTTTAGATGACATTCTGGTGCCAGTAAGTTGAGGTCCCTGGGATGGATTACCACCATTAGGGTTCTCTCATGAGAAAAGAAGCTCCCTCTACTATAGGCTGGTAACTGAATCAATCTATAGTGATTGGCTTGACCAGGCTTTATTTCTGGTGAGAGGTGAACAGCAAAGATATGGTCCATGAAACTACAATGATCTATACTTATTGTTTAATTCCCAGATGTTTGCCCCAAGTGCAAGTAATTTATTTGTGAAATGATCCCAGGAAACCCCAGGTAAGGGGTGGGCTTCTTTTTTTTAGGCAAAACGGCTTATGAGAAGTTTTATATGTCAGTACTTTTAATACTGGGTGCATCAAATTATAGTAAAAAGATGACTATAAAGATGCAGCCCTTCTATTTTCATGAACAGTGCACTGTATTACAGTAAACCAAGTTTATATCCACCATTAAGTATGCCACAGGAACACTGTGAGCAACAGTTGGAGGTGGCAGAGAGAGAAGGGGCAGGTGGTCCTAGAGCTGAGGACTAGAGACCCAACTCAAAAAGCTGAAATAAATAAATAAATAAATAAATAAATATTTTTTCTTTATTTTTTTTTCCCCAGGAACCTCCATACTGTTTTCCATAGTGGCTTTACCAACTTACATTCCCATCAACAGTGTACTAGGGTTCCCTTTTCTCCATATCCTCACCAACATTTATTATTTGTTATTTTTTTGATGATAGCCATTCTGACCGATGTGAGGTGATATCTCGTTATGGTTTTGATTTGCATTTCCCTGATGATTAGTGATGTTCAGCACCTTTTCATGTGCCTGTTGACAATCTGAATGTCTTCTTTGGAAAAATGTTTATTTAGGTCTTCTGCTCATTTAATCATTTTATCATTTTTTATATTGAGTTGTATGAGCTCTTTATTATACCTGGGTATGTATCTGAAGAAAATAAAAACATTAATACGAAAAGATATATGTACCACAATGTTCATAGCAGCATTATTTACAATAGTCAAGATATGGAAGCAACCTAGGTGTCCATCAACAGATGAATGGATAAAGAAGATGTGGAGTATATACACAATGGAATATTATATAACCATTAATAAAGAATGAGATTTTGCCATTTGCAACAACATGGATAGACCTGGAGGGTATTTTGCTTACTGAAGTAAGTCAGACAGAGAAAGACAAATACTGTATGTTTTCACTTATATGTGGAATCTAAACAAATAAAACAAATGAAAGAATATAACAAAACAGAAACAGACTCAAAGAGAACAAACTAGTGTTTACCACTGGGGGAGCAGGAGTGGGGACAGATAGGGGAAGAGGATCAAGAGGTACAAACTACTAGATATAAAATAAGATATGAGGATGCAATGTACAGCATGGTGAATATAGCCAATATTTTATAATAACTTTAAATGGAGTATAATCTATGAAAATATTGAGTTCACTATATTGTAAACCTGAAACTAATATAACATCATAAATTGACTATACCTCAATTAAAAAATAAGAAAAGAAAAAGCTAAAATATAGAAGGAAAGGATTATTTCTCTGGGGGTAGCAACCGAGAAGGGGAGAAAAGTGGAGTTAGTGGTGGCAGTACTCACTGGGCACACAGAAATGAAATGGGCAATAGGGAAAGTAATTTCAAAGCTAGTCTTTCTCAAGAAAGGAGCATTTATCATAGAAACTGTTGGAGTGCATCTCAGCCCTATCTGTAAAGATACCTAGAGAAAAAAGTTCTCCAGCCTCCTTGAAGTGTCATCTTTGATTGTTTTATTGTGTTGTGAATATCTGGTTTTAAATTTTCTTATGTGAAGAAACTTCTAGCAAGAAAAGATGAGCTAGGGGAGTCAAAGGAGCCTGATGTTATCTTGTTGCACCTAATTACATAAAACTAGGATTTAGCCACATGAGTACCAACTACAGAATTCCATTTTGGTTTTTGTATCCCATTATGTTTTAATTGTTACTGTGAAATGGTCAAGGGCACTGCCAACAATTTTATACAAAGACATCTATGGGTATACAGAAGGACTAGCCCTCTCACATTTGTCATTTGCTGATTAGAGATTTCATACTTTGGTAACAACTCACACTTTCATCATGGAATAACTTTTCTGTGTCTATGGGGTTAGGCTCAAGTTGGGAGGTTCTGTGGGGAGGCTTGAATTTTGGTGCCTAGAAACAGGTGGAGATTACCAAGGAATTATCTGGGTGAGGAGCCCTGAGAACTCCCGCACAACAGATGGAGCTGCTGGAGGAGGATGGGTGGGAGAAGGGGAGAAGCAAGGTCACAGGATAATCAGAAGCCAAGGAATCAGGAGAAAAGGCAAATTCGGAGATAGTACTGGAAACTAGAAGGCAAGGGAAGTGAGGCATTGTATGATGTGACAAATAAGAGTCAGTTTCTGTGTCTAACAATAGGTAACAATTATTGAAGCCTTACTATGTGCTAGTTATGCCAAACTCCTGTCCTGGGTTATCTCCTTTAATCCTCGAGCTCCCACATCAGTAGGACCTATTATCATCTCTCTTTTATAGATGGGAAAACGGAAACTTGGGGAGTCAGTAACTTACCGAAGTCACACAGCCACTAAGTGGTAGATCTGGGATTCAAAAGTAAAATATCTTACTGTGAGATATTATGCCATACTTTATCATTATACTCAGGAATTAGACCTATGTTCCAACCTGGCTCTGATACACACAAGCCCTGTGACCTGGGGCAAATTGTATTAACCTCCTTGAACCACAGATTTCCTCTCTGTGAAAATGGGCATTTAATAATACCTAGTCCATAGTATTGTTATGGTTTTTTTTTTTTTTTTTTTTTTGCGGTACGAGGGCCTCTCACTGTTGTAGCCTCTCCCGTTGCGGAGCACAGGCTCCGGACGCGCAGGCTCAGCGGCCATGGCTCACGGGCCCAGCCGCTCCGCAGTATGTGGGATCTTCCCGGACCAGGGCACGAACCTGTGTCCCCTGCATCGCCAGGCGGACTCTCAACCACTGCGCCACCAGGGAAGCCCTTGTTATGGGTTTTTAGTTTATGAAGTGAGCGTGCAAAGAGACTTGAAGGCTATCTAGCATCTGGTAAGTGTCAATACATGTCAACAGTTATTATTAAATTAAATGATGAACATGGGTTTCCTGAGCAGTATTTTTCAAACTATAGGTCTTGCTCTATCAGTGGTCATAAAATCAAATCAGTGGTTCATGACCACTGTTTCCTTTTAAATGAAAAGGGATAGAACAGGATGGAATGGAATAGAAAAAAATCAGTGTTCGTTATATATAGTAAAAGTAAGAATTGTTTCATGTTTTAACTTCCTTTTTTTAATTTTAGTGTGTGTGTATGCACCTCACACTGGGTAAAAACGAAAAATGTGCTTCTTATTATTGATAACTGTCAAAATAAAGTATTTTTAAAATCCTTTAGCGTAGCAGTTCAGAGTGTGGTCCCAAGACCAGCAGCATCAATTTCACCTGGGAACTTGTTAGAAATGCAAATTACTGAGACCCACCTGGGCCCAGCCATTTGAGTTTTTAACAAGGCCTCCAGGTAATTAAGGACCATTACCTATTCAAAAATGGCACTTGGAAATCATGATAAAATTAGGTAAGGGTATATCTAAATGACTTGAGTGGTTAAAAGTATATGTTGTCTTACATTGACTAAAGATGTTAATTCTCCACAAAATGCTGTTTTGTGTCATGTGACTTTAGTTTTGTGTAGTCTTCTCTCCTATTTTTTCTATGCTGCCTGCTCATGGTGCAGGTGCGTGAATCCCACAGAAGTCAATTACTTTATATCGAGAAGGACATTGAGTAGTTAGATCATGTACTTTCTTCTAGAACTACAAGATAAAAGTTTAACATTCTTTGTGAGTAGCCCAGAACCCTGAATATCTAAGTTGTGTTCAATTTGAAACATTTTAATGATAATAGTCCAGATGCCTGAACAGCTGTAAAACTGGGAATTAGGAACTCAAAAAACCTGCATTCAGTATTTTACTAATTGAGATATTTATTTTGAAAAGCACATGCAGACCAGAGATTGGCAGTCTACTGATAGTTAATGCAACACTAATACTGATGGTAAACACCAAAAAAAACATTTTGGGGAAAAACGGAAGCCATAAATTTCTATACTGGGTTGTTTTTTCCCATTAGTGAAAACAATGAATGTTTTTAAGATATTTAGGGACTGTATGTCATTACTTTAAAGAGAGAGCAGGCAATATTGCATTGACTAGCCTTTGTTCATTATTGTGTTTTACTGTTGTATTTCGTTTTTGGTCGGAGGGTGTATTTAAGACTTAAAACAATTCTGTTTGAAAATACAGCATCCAGATTCACTAGAAAAGACTTGAGGACTTTTCCATTTTTTTTTTTTAAAGAGTATTACCTTGGATTTTTAAAAAAACAGTATTTCAATAGGTACATATTAACTTTTCTAAAAGTAAGTTCTTAGTGGTGTGTGAAAATATTATTCAGGACAGAATTGTCAGAAAAAAAAGAGTTTCAGGCGTAAGAAAGTCAACCTTCTGGGTCACCACAGGTAAAATTTTATATATATATATTTTTTGCGGTACGCAGGCCTCTCACTGTTGTAGCCTCTCCCGTCGCGGAGCACAGGCTCCGGACACGCAGTCTCAGCGGCCGTGGCTCACGGGCCCAGCCGCTCCGCGGCATGTGGGATCTTCCCGGACTGGGGCACGAACCCGTGCTCTCAACCACTGTGCCACCAGGGAAGCCCAAAATTTTATATTTAAACAATGGCTGGAGAGATGTTTCGAAAGATCCTTCTTTACTTTGTAACCTATGGATGGGGAAGAGTGGAAGGGAAAGGAAGTAGGAGGTGGGCTCTGATCCTGCTTCTGGTATTAATTAGCATCTGTGAACTCAGGCAAATCATTTCGTTTTTCTGGACTTTAGTCTCCTTATCTATAAAATAAAGGTGCTCGAGTTAATACTTTCTAAGATTGTTCCAGCTTTGAAAAAGTCTCTGTGGCTAAATAGTAGTGTTCCTTTTGAACAATTTTGATAAGAGTGTGGCTATGTGTGTAATTGACAGGGCTCTGAAATTTGGATGTTTGACTTTATAGAGGAGTGAGGATCTGGAAGTCTGTAGATTACATGATAAAGTTTAGCCTGACCTTTCCTTGTGCCAATGGGCTAGTTTTCATCAGCTGTGGGTTTGGGGTCATGGGTGATGCCATTCACTAAGAGGCTTTTGAAAATGCATGAGGGTATTTTGGTCATAACAGTGATTGGGTGAAGCTACTGGCAGGCAGTCAGTGCCCAGGGGTCAAGAATGCCCTATGTCTTGCAATGTGTGTGACAGTCCCTTACTACAAAGAATTTTCTTTCCCCAAATACCAAAAACATGTCCATTGCAAACCAGCAAATAAAGTTAAAAGATTGAGTTTTAACACCATATTTTATAAAGTCATCTGGGAAATGAAGTCATCATATACTTTCTGCTGTTTCAGTAACACAAATGCAAACACTATCTATTCTTAGATGACAACTGGTGTTTATGGTGCATGGGGGAGAACAGCCTCCAGCTCTCTGCACTATATATTGACTATGCAGTAAGAAAAGCAGCAAAATCTCAGCTCTGTTAGTACAGGGTGCAAATATAACTTGAAGGCATACTAGGAATAGTCCTTTTGAGTATGAAATTACTAGTTTCCGCATGACAGCCGTATTTTTAATGAAATCACTTACAGAAGTTGCCATTCAATGGAATGAGACATTTCTTGTGTTCAAATAGTGCCTTGATGAAGGCATTCGATACACAGATTTAATTCTCTATGATAAGAAATATCACTTGCTTAACAGCTTTATACATGATGGTGAATGACATGAATACTTCCTGTTTCTCCTCTGGCCTCCTTCTGCACTGGGTTGGCCTTGTATATTCTGGGTCAGATTAAGGATAGAGCCCATTCAGCAAGAGTGCCTCATCCAGGGCCTTCTCAAGAACCCTGGTAATGTTTTCAAATTTGACATAAACTTTGCTTTGGAATCATTTAAATCACAGGATCATTTTCTTAAAATGCTTTTCTCTCTTCCATCTTCCTTCTTGTGTTTGTCAAGTCCTTGGTTTATTAATGTGTATGTTTTTAAACTACTGCTTATTTTCAGCTCTCAGATACTGTGAGGATAAAAGGTGTTGTATGGGTAAAACTGTTGTCTAGCAAATCAAAGCCAACTTGGTATTTTCCAGGAGTGAAAGGGAACCCCTGCTTCTTGCTTCTTTGGTGAGTTTGGGCCTTAATACCTCTGCAGGAGAAGGGGGAAAGGGAGGTGAAATTGAAATGTGTAACTTTTCCTATAAATTTGGTAAAAATTTAGATTTCAAGATATGATTGAAATTACAGAATTAAAAAAAAATTTCTTTTGGGTAGTCTTTCATGTTAATTATCTATACTGGGCCTCCACAATGAACAAATTATAAATTACACGCTACATTCCTCTTAGAATGAATTCATTGGACATTGGGACAAAAACCCACTTAGAAAATAGCTATAACCATCTTATCGCAATCTTTTAATACGGGAAATGTGTCCAAATGATCTAGGTGATTTGCCCCAGAATACTGAGTCAGGAAAAGGCAAACCAGACTCTTGATTTTTTGTTTTTCTACCCCACTGTCCCATTTTTCAGAGGTTTTTCTCACTGTGAGTTCCCTGAGACAATTAAACACAAATGCTAGCCTATGGCATCCACTGCGTATAATGAATTACCTCCTCTGCTGTGCAACTAGAAGGGTACTAGTTAAGTACCATCTGGCAAAACTGTGAAAAGAGTCACTCATGATTTTCTGTGTTCTATCGATTAGGTGAGGAATTATGGCTGAGAAAAGAGCAAGTGAATCTGTAACGTTTTAAAAAGCATTCTTACTGAGTCCAGAGTAACCCTAAAGGCAGCTGAAAAATTACCATATTAAAATCAAGGTGTAATACATTCTATTTTGGTAATACATTTTTAATCTAATTCCTTGTAATAATATTAATGATACTGAATCCATTTAATATGAATATTCTCAATACACTGTAGATTTTCATTCAGTTCAGTCTTCAAACCACACTATAATTGTACACTGTTCTCTTATTTTATGTTTTCATATTCCTGAAAAACAAAGAAACAAGCCTGATGGTATATTACCAGCTAAGAGATTTCATGCAGAAAACAAAAACAAAAATTAAAAAAACACAACAGGTTAATCTCCTTAAGCACTGCCTTGACAGGCCAAATAATCGTTGAAGGTGAGTGAGAGAATGGAGGAGGGGGAAAAAGAGGCTTTGGCCAATGGTAACTGCTGTGTAACGCTGAGAAACAGGGAGAGTTCTTTTTGTGCAGTGCTTTTATTCTCTCTCTATTTGCGGTCCCATCCTCTACTGTTTAATTTGTGGAACATTCCAGGGAGTATCCTTAGCTTCCCTGACATGAGGCTGGGACTGGAGCTTGAAGGCTCTGAGGGAGTCCTTTCGGAAACACGGGAGGACGAATAGAGCCTGTGCCATGCGGCGCATAGCTCAGCTGGTTGAGAGGGACTCCTCCTCGGGAACAAGGTGAGACCTTTGTGCCACTGAGCTGTGGGATGCCAGATCACGTGGCTCCAGGCACCTTTGCAGGCAGTTCTGAAAAGTGTATGCTGCTATCTCAGAAAAGTGGGGTTACTTCGATGCCACAAAAGAGAAAATACTAAATGCTTAGTCTTCCTTCAGACATTTGCAGGCAGCTCAATGGTGTCACTTTGGGACTCGGCTTCTAATATTTTTATTTTCAAGCAAGAATAGGATACTAGTAGCTTTATGAGGGTTAGTCCTTATTTGTTTAGCAAATCACACTGAGCAAATGCATAGCAATAATAATAGTGGCCTATATTTTTATTGCTGTTTTCTGTTTGTTTGAAGTAATAAACATTTTCTTTATGTCTTAGAAAGAGCCATTAAGGAAATAAACTTATATTGAACTGTTTTATGGAAATGCCAAGCAACTTGTGTATGATATCATTTATGAGCTTTATTATTAATGTGAAATGCTAAAATAACTCAGAAAGAATAATATGTAAAGGTCATATTACCATGAGCCTGGAGGGGGTGGAGGTGGAGGGGAGGTGGAGACAGAGAGAGAGGGAGGGAGAGGGGAGAGAATTAATAAATACATGTGTGATGTTAAGGTGGAAAGTGCTGAAATTGCTGGTGATATTTCCTAGGACCGTGGGATGTGCTGAGTTACAGCTGGTGCTGCTGTTGGTAAATACTGTCAGGGAACAGATCCTGTGACTGCTTAAGAGATTTGAGATTGATTCCTGATACCGATGTTGAGCCATAAATTGTAACCAGAATAATTAGGACTGTGTTTACAGACTTGAGGGCAGGCAGCAAAGGCCTCTGGTAACTTGTTATTTCCAAAGGACCAGGTTAAATTTTTATCTTAAATCTGAGCTTTGATTTGAAACAAAGGTATTAGCTGATTTTTTCTTGAGTTGATAGTTCCTTTACCTTGCAATTTCCTGTTATTCCATTGTTAAGTTCCCAGAGAATTCTCTCTAGAGTAAGTTCACACAGGAACCCGTCTACCTGCCTGCTTTCTGAAATGCCCAATTTGGTGCTGTTATTGATTTTAATCAGAGGCAGAGAAGCACCTTTATTTTTTTGACAGCTAAGAACTGTAGTAAACAATTTAGCCATAGAATGTCTGTTTGGCAGCTTTTGGAAAGTTATTAACCTGGCAGCTCAGCTCTTATTAGACAAATGTATTGATGTACTTACCTCCGGAGGTCTATGAGGGTAGCAGTTTCCTTGTGGTAATAAGTATTATTAACTAGTATTTGATAGCTTATTTGAAAAAATTTTTCAGAAAAGAACTTGAATGGCATGATATCATAAAAGCCTTCATTATTATATAATTTATTACTGAATTTTTCCCCATAGAGACCATCTGATATGATATTGAGTCTCAGATTTTCTAATCTTTCTGTTTTTAGTCCAACACAAGTGCTTCTTTCTGCAGACTCCAATATCCCTTTTATTAATAGATCTGTTTAGTTTAACACTTTTCTGATATTTAAGCACGGGTGACTTTTTTCACTTGGTATAATAAATAGTATGTAAATAAGTGGTATTTATAAGGGTTAGTACAAAATTTGGTATTCTGGGTTGATCAATTATCTTATTATCTTCTTTATTCTCTTCAAAGTTATGACTAAATCTGGCATGATATTAAATGTCTTGCAATTTATCACCCAAAAATAATGCTTTCTTAGACTAATTTTAACTTGATAACTTTTTCATAATTAATGACCATTTCTGGATTGTAATTGTTTATATTTTAGTTCATTGATGGCTAGTATAGTAATTTCTTCCATTTAAAGTGAGCCTTTAAGAAAATAGCGGTTTTGTTCTCTTTCATTTCTTCTGCTAATTTTTGTGTGTGACTTTACATATCAGACTCAGAAATTATGACTACGAAAGTAGGTAATGGAAACTAGTCTCTTCTGCTAATTGTCACTTACTGTTCTGTGACTTTTTCACTTGTCCGTATTAAGTCAGCTAGGCTCTATTTCAGCTCAAGTGTTATCTAGAAATCACCAGGACTCCTGGAGTATGTTCACACCCACGTGGCTGTGTGAAAACCAGACTGAAGAGAGCGGTGATGCTGGGCAGAGGTCCAGAGAGGGGTTCAGAGTGAATTAGGTACTTATTGGGGTCTTGGAGCCAGTGTTTTTCATCTAGACTTTTGCCATGAATCTATACTTGCTTCCTCTTGGTTCAAGGAAGATGCTGGCTAGAATACATCGTCAACCAGGAGACCCCAGACTTTGTCCTATGATGACTGTTTCAGTGCCTCTGGATGCCTGTGATGCCATCTCAGAAGAATTAACCTTAAGTTCTCTTAGACTTAACTTTAAGTTCTCATAGCAGCAGTTTCAGCTGCTTCATGTTATGAATTCTAATGGATTTGAAACTGTATTGAGCAGGTGGCAGCTATGAGTCAGCCACCACATCAATGCCCGGGTCACTTCCATTCTAATTCAGAGTGGCAGGCCCTTTCCTCTTTGAAGTTCAGTGTTTTGTTTCTATCCTTTCTCTAACCACTTTCTTTCTTTACTCTTTCTTCCATTTTGATTCCCTATAATTTGTTTCTTTCTTTGCTTTATCTCTTTATTACCCTAGAGCTTTGTCATATCAGTTTCCTATTTTCTTCCCATATTGCTTCTCATTATGATTGTTCATGGTATTTATCTGGCCCCCTATCTTCTTCAGTTACACATTTTTGGGGATGTACTGGATTGATCATTGTTTCTGTTCAATTTGAATGAGTCCACGCACTAAATATTCCACTTAGTCCCAAAATACTTGAACAAACTGTTGTATACGTATTATTATTAACTCCTCCTTTCTCTTCCCACACCAAGAAAGGTTTCGTAGAAATGTAAAACCAGATAAGCAGCTGATGTGGCAAATATTACTTTGGTTCTTGGTTCAAAACACTCTGGATTTGAGAGTCAGTTCTGATACTAACTAGCAGTGGCAAGTCACTACAAATATTTTGTAAAACAGGGGATAATGGTCAAATGAAATAACGTAGCTGAAAGCAGTTCATGGTGCAAATGTTAGCTTTGACATAATTTCAGACATATAAAATTTTGCAAAAGTAGCACAACGAATGCCATTTATCACTTTTTTCTAGATATTAGCATCTTAAAAATATCAGAACCAGGAAATTAACTTTGACATAATACTATTAACTAACCTATAGATGTACCACTGTATTGCACCACCAATGTCCTTTTTCTGGACCAGAATACAACAGGAATCACATATATATTTAGTTGTCATGTCTATTAGTCTCCTCCGATTTGGGACAGTTCCTCAATATTTCTTTACCCTACATGATCTTGACACTTTTGAAGAGTAGTGACCAGTTATTTTGGAGTCCCTCAACTTGGGTTTTCTGATGTTTTCTCATGATTAAATTCAGATTATGCATTTTTGACAAAAGTACCATAGAATGATGCTATGCTCTTCATATCAGGAAGCATGTGATGTCAAGATGTCTAATTACTAATGATGTTAACTTTGATTTCTCAATTGAGGTCTGCCAGGTTTTTCTGTTGTTAAGTTGCTAGTTTCCTTTTTTGTAATTAGTAAGCATCTTGTGGGGAGATACCTTGAGACTATGTAAATGACCAGGTTTTCATCCTACTTTCAACCACAAATTTTAGCATTCATTGACGATTCCTTATTGAAACAATTGTCACTGTGGTATTTTCCAAATGGTGATTTTCTATTTTATCATTTCTTCTACACCTTATTCAATTAATATGGACTCCTGGGTATTTGTTTCAATCTATGAGTTTTAATCCATTACAACTTGTATTTATTTTGTTGCTCAAATTGTCCAGATTTGGCCATTTGGCCAATCTTCAAGTTGGCTCCTCTGTCCTTTCTTCATATTATCATCATTTTTAGAACACTTATTATTTTCTGCTACCACAAGATTCTCCAGGTTCATCTTATACTTGTTTCTGATCCAGCCCTTGGATCAGCCATTCAAGGAGCCCAGATTTCTTTTGTTGAAAAATGGTATTTAGAAACCAAGATCTAAGTGTTAGATGTGCTCATTGACAAAATAATGTATCTCCTTTCTCCTACAATATATTTACTTATTTCCTCAATCCATAAATACACATAAAATACTTCAGAATTGCTAATCCATATCTCTGTGAGAAACATATTTTCTAACTAGAGTACAATATTTGTGTAAAACTGTATTTTCTTTAGCTTTAGAGTCAAAACACTATGACCTACAATGAAAACTATGGAGATATTGTCTTGATTTGAATATTTACATACTTAAGCAAGTGACCTATAGATCAATGTGCTTTTTTAATAAACTAATTTGATACCTGCTTTGTTACCAACATGAGAAGGAAGCTTCATAATTCTGATACATTTTCAGGCTGTTGTGGAATTTGGATAAGTATGCTGCTTACAATTAGGAAAATGTAAAACCCCATGGAAGCTGCATCTTATTCTATTGGACTATTTTAATTAATTTTTAAAGCTTTTGCTAGAATTTGGTTAGGAACTAGTATAAACAATAGTTTATTTATAGTATTGTTTCAAGCCTTTTAACTCTCACTCTCATTGTTCTGGTTCTTTCATTATGTTCTCAACTCCACATTCCCTGATTCTTTAAGTTTTCATGAAGAACTGACTCAGCCTCTGCTTGTAAAGGTGGAGATTATGTACAATTTTGTAACCTCACTCTCCATTTCTAACATCACTGAAAATATTATGTCTTTCCTAACCAAGTCTTCGTAAGAGATATTCAAAGAGACAAGGAGAACTTTTTCTTTCACACAGACCTTTTGCTACTATAGGTATGTATCACAGCTTTCATTTGCTAGAAAAGTAAGAAGGCAACGAAACAAAACCCTAGACAAACAAACAATAGAAGTCCAGGGCATTTGGTCATATGTTAGTTAGACAAACCTTAAATGGCTGTGATACCACTGAATCCCAGTTAACACCTGCTCTTCAGGCTTCTCTCCCTCAGCCCCCAACCCTTTTAAAAAGCCCATTTAACTTTCGGTGGGATTTACAACACAAATAATATTCCTTTTCTAGTATTCATAGAAATGTTTGTTCCATTTTCTTTGAGGATGTGGCACATTTACAGTTCCTCCATATGGAGTGGAACTTTCATCATCTGCACTTTAAATTCTCTCCTTTTTTTTGGAAACCGCATATTATAGCAGCTCACAGTACACAGGTTCTGGGTTGATTACTCAGGTTCTTATCCTTACTCTACCACCTATGTGGTTCTTGGTCAAGGTACTTAATCTCTATTGGCTTTAGTTTCTTCTCTGAAATAAGACCAAAAAAGAGAGCTTTATGTGGTTGTCAAGTTTAAATGAGCTAAGAGATATACAGTGCTTAGAAGCATTCCTGGCACATAGCAAGCACTCAATAAATGTTATTGCTATTGTTGTTATTATTTGTGTACCTTGCCCCTCTTTGGGTCTCATCATACCTTCATTTTCTAGAAGCGTAGATATGTGGGTATTTAAGATATATATTATGTACAATAAAGAGAAGAAATAGCTATTTTGCATTACAAAGAGTCAAGACTAGACATTACATGAGGATGAGGCAAAAGAGGAAATGACTATTAAAGAGTAAATGATAATACTCTATGTTTTTATCATCTTAATCTCTTTAATATCGATTAGTCTCTGACATATGAAATAAATTAACAGGAAACAGTCTGTCTTATTGAGTACAATAAGACAAAATTTCATGAAAAGACCCAAGATAAGGAGTGACCTAAGCCAAAAATAGACACTCCAACCTGACAAATGATTTTGTCTTTCTGAAAGACAAGACCTGCAAACTACAGAGTGTAATCTCTTTTTCTGCTTTGTTTCTGGGTTTCAGTGAAAAGGGAAGGGAGCTAGAAGGGGTTGGGGGAAGGATAGGAAATGCTAAAAGAGGAGACTAGCCCAAATCAAGTAACAGGTACAGAAAATATTTATCGTTATTAATCAAGAATTAATATATATGAGGGCAAAGTGATTTCTTTTAGGATATCTATTTTTAATAGTGTGTTGGAATTTAGTGCCCTATAACATAATATGTGTCGCAAGCATTTCTGACGCCTAGATAGAGGTATGATAGTGAGCCAGTGTTTGGGTTTCTTTCCTTAGCTGTAATTTATGAGTGTTGGCATTATGTCTCTCGGTTAGAGAAAGAAAATTTTAATCTGTCACTACTACCACTTATTGTATATATGTTTGCATCTCATTTTGATTATATAGCTTCCAAACCCTGGGGAATGAATGAAATAGTTAGACTACTGTTATTCTTGGTGTGAGATTTTAATCTTTTATCTTAAATAGCACAGTGAACTCTTTCTTTTAGTGACTGCATTTCCCACCATTAGTCACACTTAGTGGTTACAAAGTTCTGTTTACTTTTATACAAATGCTGACATTCTTGTAACTTCTTGGCTTATGAAGGTGCATGTTTAGAGTTACTGGGGGGCTTCCCTGGTGGTGAAGTGGTTAAGAATCCACCTGCCAATACAGGGGACACAGGTTAGAGCCCTGGTCCGGGAAGATCCCCCATGCAGCGGAACAACTAAGCCCATGCGCCACAACTACTGAGCCTGCGCTCTAGAGCCTGCGAGCCACAACTACTGAAGCCCGCGCGCCTAGAGCCCGTGCTCCGCAACAAGAGAAACCACGACAATGAGAAGCCTATGCACCGCAACAAAGAGTAGCCCTCTCTCGCCACAACTAGAGAAAGTCCATGCTCAGCAACGAAGATGCAACACAGCCAAAAATAAAATAAATAAATAAAATAATTAATTAAAAAATATTAGAGTTACTGGGAACCATGTAAAGGAAGGTGTTTATTTACTGAGCTTTAGTAAGAGAGTCATTGATATGCTATTGTCATCCTTTGCAGAGATCTAGGAAAGCTTTCGGTTGCATGTGCCTTTCTGGTTTAGCAGTTGTAAAACAGTAACAGCTTGAGAGTATCACCATGTGGCAGGGCCAACAGCAGCAGAAATAGGTTCATTACAGTCACTGTTGATTTAAACATGGGAATCCTTGGTATGGTGGGAATGTTTATTTGTTTACTTTTCATAACCTAAAGTAAAGAACTCCTTCCTTGAAGAAGTCTATTTCCCCTCTGGCTTTTGAGAAAATTATAATCTTTTGCATGATTTACTGATCACCTTTTGATCACAAGTGTATGTCATGTCATTTTGGACATGTTTGAATCACAAGGATAAAGTTCAACAACTTAATAAAAATGGCCATGCAACAATGTGAAGACAAACATCCTTAAGCTCCAGGTTATATTTAGTTGTAATGATAAAAAAGCACAGCCTTAGGTGCTCCATGGTTTATAATTTGTGTCATATTTTCATGAGAGTTTTGTAGATTCCTAGCTATAAACATTAGCTTCCATAGTTTGGTTATAAGTTGAAAACCTTTTGGGAAATTGATACTACCCAAATGTTTTTGGTGAAAGTCTATCCTTCCTGAGAAGATCCTACCAAAAGAATATTGAGGGAGGAGTATGAACTTTATGGATAAAGAAAGAAGGAAGGAATTTTCTGAAGTTTACAAGTGGACAAGGAAGGAAAGAAGTCATTTCAGGCAGAGGGAAATCCATGTACAAAGAAACAATATTGTGATGAGAATATTAGGAGATGTTTGGTAAATGTCCATTTTAGGATGAATTTGGACACTACTGATAAAGAGGAAGGAATGGAGTCAAGAATTATGAAAAGGTTAGGGCTTCCCTGGTGGCACAGTGGTTGAGAGTCCGCCTGCCGATGCAGGGGACACGGGTTCGTGCCCCGGTCTGGGAAAATCCCACATGCCGCGGAGCGACTGGGCGCGTGAGCCACGGACGTTGAGCCTGCGCGTCCGGAGCCTGTGCTCCTCAACGGGAGAGGCCACAACAGTGAGAGGCCCGGGTGGCACAAAAAAAAAAAAAAAAAAAGAATTATGAAAAGGTTAAAATGACTAAACTTAGTGACTAATTAACTGAAGGAGGTTAGTAAGAAGTGGGTTGGAAAGACCCAAACCAACTGAACGTATTAGTCACAGATATTAGTAACTAAGTGTCACTTTGCCCCATCCATTTCTGAATAGCTCAATCAAGGCATTAAATCATGTGCTTTTGTGAAGCCTAAAAATGTGGTTTCATGTCTCAACTCTGTCAGTCATATGTGCAACTTTGGGAAAATAACTTCTACTTATGTTAAATTCTGGAGAAGAATACTTCTTAGAGATTTTACAAAGACTAATTGGAGGAGAGAAGTCACTTAGTAATGACTGTATAAATGCAAAATGTATTGTTATCCTGTTGCCCACTGCTACTGACCGTCAGTATGTTTGGAAAATCAGTTCCTCTACACTAAATTAAGAAGCGCGACACTGTATTCCTAACTTTTCACTTGTATTGTTGTAGCAGTCTCCAGACACACCAGTTTTGCCACACACTTGGGTCTCCCTAGCATTTGGTTCCCTTCTCCACCTTTTAAATTTCTAATCTAAATAAAACAAGAGGTAGTTATGGTTGAGTTCCTTTTTCTTTTAAGTCGGTTAATGAAAAGTGTGCAGTCCTTTCATCCAAGTCAAATAAATGCACAAACTATGAGGCAGGCTAGTAGTTTATTTTCTTTTCTTTGGTGACAGGAACAAGGAGATTTTTGTGAGGAAACTAAATGCTTGTTGCACAGAATCAGTGTTAATGTGTCAAAGGTGACTAACATCTTGAATCTCATCCTACTCCAGGGGAACTGAGGACACAGTAAAATAATGGCCATCTTTGACACCTCGCTTGGCTCTCAGTACCAAATTTTGACGTGACTTGTACCCTAGTGAGCTGGGCAGGCCTCACTCAAGTTTTGCAGAAACAACCTTGCTTCTTAACCCAACACTAGACAGAAAGCAGCCCAAATGACTTGTGTTATTATTTTTCTTAATACCTGTTTACTTGGATATTGTAAAATTTTCAGTTTTATTAATGGGAAAAGGGAGAGAGCCCTCAAACAGAGTGATTCTTGTTCTGCCTCATTTCTGTGCAGAACATCTTGCTGAACTGCCTTTCGAAGGTGAGAACCCCTCCCCAAAGTGGGGAAATCCGCAGGCCTGATATGCTATCCTGGGCACAAGAGAGTGAAGAGAGCAAAAGAGTCTTTCTCTTCCAAAACCTAGAGAAGAATTAAAATCTTTGGAAAAAGACCCTGGAATCTACATTCTAACAAATTCCTCAAGTGAGTCTACTGTACACCAAAGTTGAATATTTACTAAAAATTCTTCCCCCTACTATGGTCCTTCTATAAAAACCAAAATGCAGCTATGTATAAATAATAAGCACTTATTCACATTTCTAAGAAAGTGAAAGCTATCTCTAAGAGCAAAAGAACAAATAATTAAGAAGTAATTCTTTTCAAATATTGTGATACATTTATTTTTTCTTTTATTTGCTTCAGGCAAATTAGAATTTAACTAGATTAACTAGTGTCATTCATGTGGTCAGAGTAGAAACCTTGCAGTTAAGTTCCTCACACTTATTCCACTGCTTATTCTTATTTATAATCACCCTGTTATTGTTTGTTTAACTGTTCTTTGTATAGTGTTATTACTTAGTAGATCTTGCTCAGAATGACTTCTAAGTTAAATCAGATCTATTGTTTTAGAGTTAGAATACATACCAACACCAATATTTGGAAGAATATATCAACATATATGTTGGTAAGGGCAGCATTGTTAAAATGAATCAGTAGCCTTCTAAGTTGACTAGACTAAAAAAGCCATCAAGATAGGATGCAAATGTAAATTAAATGTTCAGTGTATTTCAAGCCTATAGCCTTGTAATCAAGCTTATATTTGAATTTAATATTAATGAAATGCTCTGCTTTAAAATCATTCAGAAGATAGCAGATACTCTCATTAACATGTACCCACATGGCCTTAAGTGGGAGTGAAGCACTTGTAAGACTAGAAAGCCTTTATCACTCTTTCATTCCCTCTTTTCTTCTTGTCTGTCATGATGACTCAAGGTCTACATATTTGAAGCCATTAAAACATTAAGGAGCATTCTAAAGGGGTCCAACTAAAGAGAGTTCTCACCTAGTTCCCACCCAGGAATGGCCTTTTCATTCATTGCATTAGCTACTAAGACTGTCTCCCATTATCATCTCTTAGAGGAGGACTCCATTCAATAAAAAAGGACAAACCAAAATAAAATAAAGAAATATATGGCTTAAATATTATTGCTGAAGAAGCAATGTGGATAGAAATTGATCTAGGTCTGTGCTGTTCCATATGGTAGTTACAGCTCTTGAACATTTATAATGGGTCTAGTACTACTGAGGAACTGAGTTTTTAATTTGCTTCTAATTTTATTTAATTTTTATTAACATGTTTAAATTTAAAAAGTTAAGTATTTTTGAATCATTGAAAAAATTAAGTATTTTTTGGAATAACTTGGTTCTGGGAATCTATTTTTTAAATTGTAAGTTTTATGAAACCTAATACCAATCAAGTATTTCTGATAACAATTTAGTCTCCAAATTGAGATTGCTATAAGTAAAAATACAGAGTGGATTTCTAGGACCTAGTAAAAAGAAAATAAAGTATAATTTTTAAAATATTGTTTATATGTTGAAATGATAAATTTTTGGCTATGTTAGGTTAAAATACTTTTTTTAATGTAGATAGTAGAAAATTTTATATGTGGCTTCCATTATATTTCTGTGAGACAACATTGATACAGATATTTATGACAACCCCGAAAGTCCATAGTATTGGGTACTGAGAACTCCAGTGTTCCATAGCATTTATTTTAATCCCATAGCTCAAGTATATTATTGGGTTATGACAATAAATACTTTTATGACCTTAGAAAGTAATTTGACTACTTTGTGACTCAGAATACAGATTATTGACCAAATGGTGTTAATGCCAACCTAATATATAGGTATCAACTCACTAAAACAACTAGGAATATTTAAAGGGAGGACTGAATAAATGTTTACCAAAATCGTTTTATTTCATTTTTCCTTCTCACAACTTTCAAAGAAATTTATCTTAGTCAAAATTAGCTAAGCGAAATACATTGTTCCAAATATATTACATAATGCATAAATCAAACAAATATTTATGAATAATCAACTCAGATATAGAATACTCATGGCCTCAGAATGAAATACGTAAGCCCGTAAGACTTTGTCCTTGCCCATGTGGAACTTAGAAATCTGGTAAGCTAAGTAAGAAGCATATTTTAAAAATTGGTAATATAAAGTGACATATATAATAAAGGACTAAATTTGGTAGATTCTAATTGTTTGGGAATTTAGGGGACCACCAAACAAATGTGAACTGAGTTTGTGTAAAAGCTATATGGTAGGGCCTTCCCTGGTGGCGCAGTGGTTGAGAGTCCGCCTGCCAATGCAGGGGACACGGGTTCGTGCCCCGGTCCGGGAGGATCCCACATGCCGCAGAGTGGCTGGGCCCGTGAGCCATGGCCGCTGGGCCTGCGCGTCCGGAGCCTGTGCTCTGCAACGGGAGAGGCCGCAACAGTGAGAGGCCCGCGTACCGCAAAAAAAAAAAAAAAAGCTATATGGTAAAGGTGGGACTTGAGCTTGGATAGTCAGATTTGCATGGTCTGGGGGAAGGAGATCTCGAAGATCTGTACATTGACACATTGAGCTTTCTTTTGGATCATTGATCACTTTTCTAAAACTGTTTATTTGCCTTTTTACTCACTAAGATGTGATCTCCTTGAGGATAGCGATTCCATTTATTTCACCTTCCCCATCCCAAAGCCTTTGGTGCCTGGCACATAGGGGGTATTCAGTTATATTTATGAAGGATATCAATAGCTGAATGAATAAATGAGAGCATTCTCCTTCAGAAGAAAGAAAATAACCAAAGAAACAGTAAGGGGAATGAGCATTACGAGATTTTGGTAGCAACAGACATTTTATGGTTCCATTTTCTGACCTAAAGAAGTAAAAATAGCTCCTGTTTCCCAGGGTTGTTAGAGATGTTCACATAGTAAGTGAAAGTACTTGATAAACCATAACATACTATACAAATCCAAGATTTCACTAGTACTCAGCTTGGGGCAGGTTCTTATTCATCTTTGAAGTTATATCATTGCATAGAAATATTCAATAAACCATTGTTTAATAAATGAATCAAAGAATGAATAGGAGGTCCCTACCCTTGCCACCTTCTGTATTTCTATTTTCCATCTACCTGAAAATGCAGATAGCCACTCTAATTAGAAAAGTGTCCAAATTCTGATTAAACTTTGAGGAGAAGCTTGAAGTCTTTGCTGATGAAGAAAATTGATGTGTATAAGTCCATGAATCTTTTAATGTTTTCACATCTCTTTTGCCTTTTCAGCACTATTAATTTGTGGTATTTTGCTATTCTTAGGTAATGGGCATTTATTCAGATTTTTGAAGTTTTTAGATATATGGCCTGAGGATTGAGTTTTTCCATTGTATAGAAAGCATATCTCGATTAAAATATACCTTCACATTGCTCATGCGAGTCCTCATATGTAAAGCAGTTGGGGAAGGCATAAAAATATTTTCCAGAATCCTGAATCAAATATACCCAAAGATGATAATTTGGAGGTGATAAGGGTAAGATCATTATTAAGGAAAATAGTGCATTAAAAATGCTAACTTTAAAAAATGGGCAATACCATCTTCAGAGAAAGACATGCAGAATTGAGTGGTTTATTTTGAAGGTTACAGGAGTGATCTTCCATTCTTAAATTATGGCTTTCAAGGAATGTTTTTCTGTGATGTACACTTTCAATATCTTACAATTTTGTCAATTATACCTCAGTAAAGCTGGGGGAAGAAAAGAGTGTTTCTCTGCCTGATTCCTAAGGCTAAATGACAGAAAATTTTGTCACCACCAGCCAAAGAGAAACACAATGCAGATTGTAAAGATAAAACCCCAGCACCCTGTCTCCAAGCTCTGATAATTCATCTTGTGTAATATTCTTTCCTTCCATTCCCAATGCTGTCACCCTTCCCTTTGATGCCTGGGTTATTGCTGTTTTGTGCAACAGTTTAACCTATTTATCTTTGGCCTTTGTTACAATTAAATCCATCTTTGTTGCCAGTTCAGTCTTCATGTCTCTCCTCTGTCCAAGAATCTACACTGGCCTCCTCTTGCTGGGATGTTCCAGTCCTCACTGACCCAGTCAACCTTATTTCTCTGTCTGTTCTTCCCCACAGGCTGGTCTTTTCAACTCCAGTCTTCTCCTGTGAAACCTCCCTCCAGTCTGTCCTGGCACTGAGTGATCACTCCATTGTCTGAAATTTTAAGGAACTCTAGCTGTACAATTGATTTTATCATTTATAAAATTCGACTTTCTGGTATTATTGTTCATCTATATGTCCTAACTGGAAGTCTTAATTGAATTTTAAAAAAGGTGCAAGAAAAATGTCTAGATTATAAAAAGTCACACAAACACGTTTAAAAATATACAATGTGGGCTTCCCTGGTGACTCAGTGGTTGAGAGTCCGCCTGCCGATGCAGGGGACACGGGTTCGTGCCCCGGTCCGGGAAGATCCCACATGCCACGGAGCGGCTAGGCCCGTGAGCCATGGCCACTGGGCCTACGCGTCTGGAACCTGTGCTCTGCAACGGGAGAGGCCACAGCAGTGAGAGACCTGCGTACCACAGGAAAAAAAAAATATGTATATATATATATATATATATACACATATTTATATGTATATATATATATATGTATGTATATATATATAAAATATGTATATATATATACATATATGTATATATATGTATATATATACATATATGTATATATATACTATATATATATATAAAATATGTATATATATATATATATACACAATGTATGTTATAAAAAGAGGACAAAATCATGAATATATTAAATAGAGACACATGTTTTAGCACAGAAAAGTGAAGCAGTACCTGCAGAATACTTTCTCTTTGAGGAACTCTTTCTTTATCCATGTATTTTGAAATGCTCATCTCCTCTAATCTGGTATCATGTTCTTAAAGCATAATAAAAAGCTAGTTTGGAATCTGCAACTATAATGCTGCTGACTTGCTTTTTGCTTTTTCATGATACTTTTTCAGGTTTGATTATATTAAAAGGTGATTTTTTTTACTTTGAACCCTGAGGATTTTCATAAGATTTTAAATTATATATTTATAATATATAAGAAATATATTAATTATTATATATTTTTGTAAATTAAATATAATACATTAGAAATGCTACTTTTGTATTATGAGCTGCTATAATTGTACCTTTTACTGGCACAGTTTACTGATAAAGCCCCAATAAATAAATTCTAACAGCACAAAGATAGAATGGTGACAAGCTGTGGCTCCATATTTATGGCCCTTGATCTTGACTATACAGAAATATTTTTCAAAGATCAAACCACAGCACACTGGCTCTTGGCACTAGAAAACTTGGGCTTTGATGGTGATCAAGTATTACAAGTGATGTGGCGGCTCTTAAAAGGGCCTCTTCAAAGTAAAGTGATAGGAATGTACACTGCTCTTTTGTTTCAGAGAAAAGACTTTGCCAAAATATTTTTTAAAAATGACACTTTACAAGAATATTTTCCTCCTTTGGGTTTGTGAGTGTATACTTATCATGAGAAAGTGCCATGGAATGTGTCTATTTCTTTCTGTTTAAGCTAGCGCTAGGACCCTGAAGAAAATGTCTGCCATGCATATCAGTGAACAAAGAAGAGAGCTCAGACCTTCACAGTATTCAGCTCTTTTACCTTCCTCCACTGTCCTTCCCACCCACCTCTTCTCTCTCTCTTTCTCCCCGACTCGTTCCTAGGTTCCTACATCATGCTTCCCCTACTATCTTCAGGCTTATTTTTGTTCCTCTGCTCAGCTCCCCCTGCTTTTCTCTTATGTCCACTTCTTTCTCTATCATGCCCATGACAGTATATCTTCACTATATCCTTCCTCTCTATCCTTTCAGGCTCTGTTCTCACTATCATTTCTTTCTTTCTCAAGGAAAATCCATGTCTTTTCTCCAGAAGAGTGTTGGCTGCCTAAAATCTGTGTATTGTATAAACTTGTCTTGACCTAGTATAAGTCTGGTTCTTCTAGATGAGTTCTTAGAGTGTGTTACTTCAAATAAAAGTCTAACAGCCACCCACAAAATACAAAGAATCCTATTTGAGGATGAAAATTGCTTCAGGCTAGATGTTGGCCATTCCAGTAATTTAAAAGGGTAGAGTGAAGCTATTTTGTAAAATATTTAAAAATAACTACAAAAAGTATTTTTACCACAGCTGACGCAGAGAATAGGAATTCTGATTAAAAGAAAGATCTGTGTGGTGGATTTTCATGTAATTAGAATTTAATAAAAATGAAAAATTATATCTATTTTACATGTAATTCAATGTTTCTTTTATCATCCTGGAAAGACTTCAAGCTGATGTGGTAATAAAATTTGGCACTCTTAAGGCTTTAGAGTTACAAATACAAACTCAAAATATACTATATATAACAATAGATATCATATTAGGTATTTTTAAAAAAATTTATTGGAGTATAGTTGAGATACAATGTTATGTTAGTTTCAGGTATACAGCAAAGTGAAACGGTTATACATATACATATATCCATTCTTTTTCCGATTCTTTTCCACATAGGTTATTATAGAGTATTAGGTAGAGTTCCTGTGCTATAGAGTACGTTCTTATTAGTTATCTATTTCATATATAGTATAGTAGTGTGTATATGTTCATCTCAATCTCCTAATTTATCACTTCCCCCCATGTTTCACCTTTGGGAACCATAAGTTTGATATCATAAAGAGGATGTGGTACATATATACAATGGAATATTACTCAGCCATAAAAAAGATCGAAAGAATGCCATTCACAGCAACATGGATGAACCTAGAGATTATCATACTAAGTGAAGTAAGTCAGACAGAGAAAGACAAATATATATCACTTATATGTGGAATCTAATAAACAATGATACAAATGAACTTATACAAAACAGAAACAGACTCACAGGTCATAGGTTTTTAGGCCTGCTGAAACAAAGCAATGTTACAACAGTACAAAGTACTGTTTTAAACTGGGTAGTTTATTATTATTTTTTAAAATCTTTATTGGAGTATAATTGCTTTACAGTGGTGTGTTAGTTTCTGCTATATAATAAAATGAATCAGCTATACATATACATGTATAACTTTATAAGAAGTCATAAAGTCATATGACTTCTTATAAAGTCATATTGGGTCAGGGGTCACACTACTGCAGCATGACTTCATCATAACTGATTATAGCATAACAACCGTATTTCCAAATGAAGTCATATTCTGAGGTAGTGAGAGTTAGGACATCACTATGTCTTTTTTGGGAGAACACAATTTAATCCATATCAAGAAGTCGGGGTTCGAGTCTCATTCTTCCACCAATTAACCATGTGATCTTTGGCAAATAACTTAGCTTCACTGAGCCTCAACTGTAACATATATATAATTATTGTACCTACCACATAGTGCTGTACAAATTAAATGAGATAATGCTAGGCAAAATATCTGGCACATACTAGGTATTGGGCTGGCCAAAATGTTCATTCAGATTTTTCTGTAAGATGACTCTAGTAGCACTTAGATGTCTTTTTTTGTTTAATTTTTAATTTTTATTTTTTTAAACATCTTTATTGGAGTATAATTGCCTTACAATGGTGTGTTAGTTTCTACTTTATAACAAAGTGAATCAGCTATACATATACATATATCCCCATATCTCCTCCCTCTGGCATCTCCCTCCCACCCTCTCTATTCCACCCCTCTAGGTGGTCACAAAGCACCGAGCTGATCTCCCTGTGCTATGCGGCTTCTTCCCACTAGCTATCTGTTTTACATTTGGTAGTGTATATATGTCAGTGCTACTCTCTCACTTCATCCCAGCTTACCCTTCCCCCTCCCTGTGTCCTCAAGTCCATTCTCTATATCTGTATCTTTATTCCTGTCCTACCTCTAGGTTCTTCAGAACAACTTTTGTTTTTTTAGATTCCATGTATATGTGTTAGCATATGGTATTTGTTTTTCTCTTTCTGACTTACTTCACTCTGTATGACAGTCTCCAGGTCCATCCACCTCACTACAAATAACTCAATTTCACTTCTTTTTATGGGTGAGTAATATTCCACTGTATATACGTGCCACATCTTCTTTATCCATTCATCTGTTGATGGACACTTAGGTTGCTTCCATGTCCTAGCTATTGTAAATAGTGCTGCAATGAACATTGTTGTACGTGATTCTTTTTGAATTATGGTTTCCTCAGGGTATGCCCAGTAGTGGGATTGCTGGGTTATATGGTAGTTCTATTTTTAGTTTTTTAAGGAACCTCCATACTGTTCTCCATAATGGCTGTATCAATTTACATTCCCACCAACAGTGCAAGAGGGTTCCCTTTTCTCCACACCCTCTCTAGCATTTTTTGTTTGTAGATTTTCTGATGATGGCCATTCTGACTGGTGTGAGGTGATACCTCATTGTAGTTTTGATTTACATTTCTCTAATGATTAGTGATATTGAGCAACCTTTCATGTGTGTGTTGGCAGTCTGTGTATCTTCTTTGGAGAAATATCTATTTAGGTCTTCTGCCCATTTTTGGATTGGGCTGTTTGTTTTTTCATATTGAGCTGCATAAGCAGCTTGTAAATTTTGGAGATTAATCCTTTGTCAGTTGCTTCATTTGCAAATATTTTCTCCTGTTCTGAGGGTTGTCATTTCATCTTGTCTATGGTTTCCTTTGCTGTGTAAAAGCTTTGAAGTTTCATTAGGTCCCATTTGTTTATTTTTGTTTTTATTTCCATTTCTCTAGGAGGTGGGTCAGAAAAGATCTTGCTGTAATTTATGTCATAGATGTTCTGCCTATGTTTTCCTCTAAGAGTTTTATAGTGTCTGGCCTTACATTTAGGTCTTTAATCCATTTTGAATTTATTTTTGTGTATGGTGTTAGGAACAGTTCTAATTTCATTCTTTTCCATGTAGCTGTCCAGTTTTCGAAGCACCACTTATTGAAGAGGCTGTCTTTTCTCCATTATATAGTCTTGCCTCCTCTATCAAAGATAAGGTGATTATATGTGCATGGGTTTATCTCTGGGCTTTTTATCCTGTTCCATTGATCTATATTTCTGTTTTTGTGCCAGTACCATACTGTCTTGATTACTGTGGCTTTGTAGTATACTCTGAAGTCAGGGATCCTGATTCCTCCAGCTCTGTTTTGCTTTCTCAAGATTGCTTTGGCTATTTGGGGTCTTTGGTGTTTCCATAAAAATTGTGAAATTTTCTGTTCTAGTTCTGTGAAAAATGCCATTGACAGTTTAATAGGGATTGCATTGAATCTGTATATTGCTTTGGGTAGTATAGTTATTTTTACAATGTTGATTCTTCCAATCCAAGAACATGGTATATCTCTCCATCTGCTTGTGTCATCTTTCATTTCATCCATCAGTATCTTCTAGTTTTCTGCATGCAGGTTTTTCCCTCCTTAGGTAGGTTTATTCCTAGGTATTTATTCTTTTTGTTGCAGTGATAAATGGGAGTGTTTCCTTAATTTGTCTTTCTGACTTTCCATTGTTAGTGTATAGGAATGCAAGAGATTTCTGTGCATTAATTTTGTATCCTGCTACTTTACCAAATTCATTGATTAGCTCTAATAGTTTTCTGGTAGCATCTTTATGATTCTGTATGTATAGTATCATGTCATCTCCAAACAGTGACAGCTTTACATCTTTTCTGATTTGGATTTCTTTTATTTCTTTTTCTTCTCTGATTGCTGTGGCTAAAACTTCCAAAACTATGTTGAATAACAGTTGTGGGAGTGGACAACCTTGTCTTGTTCCGGATCTTAGAGGAAATGCTTTCAGTTTTTCACCATTGAGAATGATGTTGGCTGTGGGTTTGTCATATATGGCCTTTATTATGTTGAGGTAGGTTCCCTCTATGCCTCCTTTCTGGAGCGTTTTTATCATAAATGGGTGTTGAATTTTGTTGAAAGTTTGTTCTGCATCTAGTGAGATTATCATATGGTTTTTATCCTTCAGTTTGTTAATATGGTGTATCACATTGATTGATTTGCATATATTGAAGAATCCTTGCATTTCAGGGATAAACCCCACTTGACCATGGTTTATGATCCTTTTAATGTGCTATTGGATTCTGTTTGCTAGTATTTTGTTGAGGATTTTTACATGTATGTTCATCAGTGATATTGTCCTGTAGTTTTTTTGTGACATCTTTGTCTGATTCTGGTATCAGGGTGAAGGTGACTTTGTAGAATGAGTCTGGGAGTGTTCTTCCCTCTGCTATATTTTGGAAGAGTTTGAGAAGGATAAGTGTTAGCTCTTCTCTAAATATTTGATAGAATTCGCCTGTGAAACCACCTGTTCCTGAGCTTTTGTTTGTTGGAAGATTTTTAATCACAGTTTCAATTTCAGTGCTTGTGATTGGTCTGTTTATGCTTTCTGTTTCTTCCTGGTTCAGTCTTGGAAGCTTGTGCTTTTCTAAGAATTTGTCCATTTCTTCCAGGTTGTCCATTTTATTGACATGGGATCTCATGATCGTATTTCTTCAGTGTCATTTGTTACTTCTCCTTTTTCATTTCTAATTCTTTTGATTTGAATCTTCTCCTTTTTTTCCTTGACAAGTCTGGCTAACGGTTTATCAATTTTGTTTACCTTCTCAAAGAACCAGCTTTCAGTTTTATTGATCTTTGCTGTTGTTTCCTTTATCTCTCATTTATTTCTGATCTTATCTTTATGATTACTTTCCTTCTGCTAACTCTGGGTTTTTTTTTTTTTGTTCTTCTTTCGCTAATTGCTTTAGGTGTATGGTTAGGTTGTTTATTTGATATGTTTCTTGTTTCTTGAGGTAGGATTGTATTGCTATAAACTTCCCTCTTAGGACTGCTTCTGCGGCATCCCATAGGTTTTCGGTCATTGAGTTTTCATTCTCATTTGTTTCTAGGCATTTTTGATTTCCTGTTTGATTTCTTCAGTGATCTCTTGGTTATTTAGTAGCATATTGTTTAGCCTCCATGTGTTTTTTATTTTTTGGTTTTTTCCCTGTAATTGGTATCTAGTCTCATAGTGTTGTGGTTGGAAAAGAGACTTGATACACCTTCAATTTTCTTAAATTTACCAAGGCTTGATTTGTGACCCAAGATATGATCTATCCTAGAGAATGTTCCATAAGCACTTGAGAAGAAAGTGTATTCTGTTGTTTTGGATGAATGTCCTATAAATATCAATTAAGTCCATCTTGTTTAATGTATCATTTAAAGCTGTGTTTCCTTATTTATTTTCATTTTGGATGATCTGTCCATTGGTGAAAGTGGGGTGCTGAAGTCCCCTAGTATGATTGTGTTACTGTCAATTTCCCCTTTATGGCTGTTAGCATTTGCCTTATGTATTGAGGTGCTCCTGTGTTGGGTGCATAAATATTTACAATTGTTATATCTTCCTCTGTAATGATCCCTTGATAATTATGTTGTGTACTTCTTTGTCTCTTCTAATAGTCTTTAAAGTCTATTTTGTCTGACATGAGAATTGCTACTCCAGCCTTCTTTTAATTTCCATTTGCATGGAATATCTTTTTCCATCCCCTCACTTTCAGTCTGTATGTATCCCTAGGTCTAAAGTGCATCTCTTGTAGACAGCATATATACAGGTTTTGTTTTTGTATCCATTCAGTGAGCCTGTGTCTTTTGGTTAGAGCATTTAATCCATTCACATTTAAGGTAATTATTGATACGTATGTTCTTATTACCATTTTTCTTAACTGTTTTGGGTTTGCTTTTGTAAGTCCTTTTCTTTCTTGTGTTTCGCACTTAGAGAAGTTCCTTTAGCATTTGTTGTAGAGCTGGTTTGGTGGTGCTGAATTCTCTTAGCTTTTGCTTGTCTGTAAAACTTTTGATTTCTCATAGTATCTGAATGAGATCCTTGCTGGGTAGAGTAATCTTGATTGTAGGTTTTTCCCTTTCATCACTTTAAATATGTCCTGCTACTCGCTTCTGGCTTGCAGAGTTTCTGCTGAAAGATCAGCTGTTAACCTTATGGGGATTGCCTTGTATGTTATTTGTTGCTTTTCCCTTGTTGCTTTTTTTTTTTTTTTTTTGCGGTACGCGGGCCTCTCACTGTTGTGGCCTCTCCCGTTGCGGAGCACAGGCTCCAGACGCACAGGCCCAGCAGCCATGGCTCACGGGCCTAGCCGCTCCGCGGCATGTGGGATCTTCCTGAACCGGGCCACGAACCCGTGTCCCCTGCATCGGCAGGCGGACTCTCAACCACTGCGCCACCAGAGAAGCCCTCCCTTGCTGCTTTTAATATGTTTTCTTTGTATTTAATTTGTTATAGTTTGATTAATATGTGTCTTGACGTGTTTCTCCTTGGATTTAACATGTATGCGACTCTCTGCACGTCCTGGACTTGATTGACTATTTCCTTTACCGTATTAGGGAAGTTTTCAACTATAATCTTTTCAAATATTTTCTCAGACCCTTTCTTTTCCTCTTCTTCTTGTGGGACCCCTAGAGTTTGAATGTTGGTGTGTTTAATGTTGTCCTAGAGGTCTCTGAGACTGTCCTCAATTCTTTTCATTCTTTTTTCTTTATTCTGCTCTGCAGTAGTCATTTCCATTATTTTATCTTCCAGGTCACTTATCCGTTCTTCTGCCTCTGTTATTCTGCTATTGATTTCTTCTAGAGAATTTTTAATTTCATTTATTGTGTTGTTCATCATTGTTTGTTTGCTCTTTAGTTTTTCTAAGTCCTTGTTAAACATTTCTTGTATTTTCTCCATTCTATTTCCAAGATTTTGGATCATCTTTACTATCACTACTCTGAATTATTTTTCAGATAGACTGCCTATTTCCTCTTCATTTGGTTAATCTGGTGGGTTTTTACCTGCTTCTTCATCTGCTGCATATTTCTCTGTCTTCTCATTTTGTTTAACTTAATGTATTTGGGGTCTGCTTTTCTCAGGCTGTGGGTTCGTAGTTCCCATTGATTTGGTGTCTGCCCCCAGTGGGTGAGGTTGGCTCAGTGGGTTGTGTAGGCTTCCTGGTGGAGGGGACTGGTGCATGTGTTCTGGTGGGTGGGGCTGGATCTTGTCTTTCTGGTGGGCAGGGCCACATCCCGTGGTGTGTTTTGGGGTGTCTGTGAACTTATTATGATTTTAGGCAGCCTCTGTGCTAATGGGTGAGGTTGTGTTCTCTGTCTTGCTAGTTGTTTGGCATGGGGTGTTTGGCACTGTAGCTTGCTGGCTGTTGCGTGGACCTGGGTCTTAGCATTAAGATGGAAATCTCTAGGAGAGCTCTCTCCAATTGATATTATGTGAGGCTGGGATGTCTCTGGTGGTCCAATGTCCTGAACTCAGCTCTCCCACCTCAGAGGCTAAGCCCTGACCCCAGAGTGGAGCCCTAAGACACTGTCAGCCACATGACTCAGAAGAAAAGGGAGAAAAAAAAGAAAGAAAAATAATAAAAAAAATTTTTTAAAAGGTATTAAAATTTAATAATAATAAAAGAGAAGAGAGCAACCATACCAATAAACAAATCCACCAATGATAACAAACGCTGTAAACTAAACTAAGATAAGCATAAAAATCAGAAACAAATCAGTTGCAGACAGGAAACCCCAAGTCTATAGTTGCTCCCAAAGTCTACCACCTCAATTCTGGGACGATTCATTGTCTATTCAGGTATTCCACAGATGCAGGTACATCAAGTTGATGGTGGGGATTTAATCTGTTGCTCCTGAGGCTGCATGGAGAAATTTCCTTTTCTCTTCTTCATTTGCACAGCTCCTGGGGTTCAGCTTTGGTTTTGGCCCCACCTAAGCGTGTAGGTCACCCTCAGGCATCTGTTTCCTGGCCAGACAGGAGGGAGTTAAATCAGTGGCTGATTAAGTCCCTCTTGCTCACTCAGGCTGGGGAGAGGGAGGGGTATGGTAGTCATAACTGGAATGCAGGGTGAGCCTGCAGTGGCAGAGGCTGACATGATTTTGCAACAGCCTGAGGTGTGTTGTGTGTTCTCCTGGGGAAGTTGTCCCTGGATCACGGGACCCTGGCAGTGGTGGACTGCACAAGCTCCCAGCAGGGGGAGGTGTGGATAGTGACCTGTGCTTGCACACAGAATTCCTGGTGGCTGCAGCAGTAGCATTAGCATTTCATGCCCGTGTCTGTGATCTGAGCTGATAGCCACAGCTTGTGCCCATCTGTGGAGCTTGCTTAGGTGGTGCTCTGCCTTCTGTGGGCACATGGGGGAGGAATCCGCTCTCCTTGTGCATCCTGAAACAAGGGTTTCTTTCCTCTTCAGCAGGTCCAGACTTTTTCTCAGACTCCCTCCTGGCTAGCTGTGGTGTACTATTCCCCTAAGGCTGTGTTCATGCAGCCAACCCCAGTCCTGTCCCTGGGATCTGACCTCCAAAGCCTGAGCCTCAGCTCCCAGCCCCCAACCACTCTGGTGGGTGAGCAGACAAGCCTCTTGGGCTGGTGAGTGCTGGTCGGCACCAATCCTTTGTGTGGGAATCTCTCCACTTTGCCCTCTGCACCCTGTTGCTGCACTCTCCTCCATGGCTCCAAAGCTTCTCCCCTGGCCACCACCCCATCTCCACCAGCGAAGGGGCTTCTTAGTGTGTGGAAACTTTTCCCCCTTCACAGCTCCCTCCCAGAGGTGCAGGTCCCATCCCTATTGTTTTGTCTCTGTTTTTTCTTTTTACTTTTGCCCTACCCAGGTACGTGGGGATCTTCTTGCCTTTTGGGAAGTCTGAGGTCTTCTGCCAGCGTTCAGTAGGTGTTCTGTAGGAGTTGTTCCACAGGTAGATGTATTTTTGATGTATTTGTCGGGAGGAAGGTCATCTCCACGTCTTACTTCTCTGCCAGCTTGAAGGTCCCCCAAATGGTGTATTTTTGTGTAACCATTTTAATATTGAAGATGGAAGAAAAAGGCAACATTTTTGGCATATTATGCTTTATTATTTCAAGAAAGGTAAAAACACAACTGAAACGCAAAAAATAATTTGTGCAGTGTACGGAGAAGGTGCTGTGACTGATCGAATCTGTCAAAAGTGGTTTGCGAAGTTTCATGCTGGATATTTCTCACTGGACAATGCTCTGTGGTCGGACAGACCAGCTGAAGTTGATAGCAATCAAATCGAGACATTAATTGAGATCAACGTTATACCACATGGGAGATAGCCAACATACTCAAAATATCCAAATCAAGCACTGAAAAACATTTGCACCAGCTTGGTTATGTTAATCGCTTTGATGTTTGGGTTCCACATAATTTAAGTGTAAAAAACCTTCCTGACCATATTTCCCCATGAGATTCTCTACCTAAACGTAATGAAAATGTTCTGTTTTTAAAACAAATTGTGATGGGTGATGAAAAGTGGATACTGTACAATAATGTGGGCTGGATGTGATCATGGGGCAAGCAAAATGAACCACCACCAACCACATCAAATGCATGTCTTCATCCAAAGAAGGTGATGTTGTGTATATGGTGGGATTGGAAGGGAGTCCTGTATTACGTGCTCCTTCCAGAAAACCAAACGATTAATTCCAAAAGGTACTGCTCCCAGTTAGATCAACTGAAAGCAGCACTCAATGAAAAGCGTTAGAATTAGTCAACAGAAAATGCATAATCTTCCATCAGAATAACCCAAGGCCACGTGCTTCTTTGATGACCAGGCAAAAACTGTTACAGCTTGGCTGGGAACTTCTGATTCATCCTCTGTATTCACCAGATATTGCACCTTCGGATTTCCATTTACTTAGGTCTACAAAATTCTCTTAATGGAAAAAAATTTCAGTTCCCTGGAAGACTGTAGAAGGCACCTGGAACAGTTCTTTGCTCAAAAAAATAAAAAGTTTTGGGAAGATGGAATTATGAAGTTGTCTGAAAAATGGCAGAAGATAGTGGAATAAAAGGGTGAATATGTTATTCAATAAAGTTTTTGGTGAAAATGAAAAGTGTGTCTTTTACTTTTACTTAATACTGAAGGCACTTTTTGACCAGCCCAATGTAAGTAAATGTTAGCTATTCTTGCAGTTATTTAGCTTATTATTTTTATTGCTTTTGTTGTTAGAGACATCTTAGTTTAGTACCTGAACTATGGTATTTGCTCATTGAATGTTAAATTTGTCACTCAGGGTCATTATAATTAAATTACAGTCACTCAGGGCCATTATAATTAAGGTACTGTGGCTGATGAAAATGCTGTTAGAGAATACTCACCTATGGAGTAGTTGAGGTTACTATATTTTACCAAAGGTTTGCCAACTGGATGCTAAGGGGTTAATTTACCATGTTTTTTGGTATTGAAATTTAGGGGATCTCCAGGATAACTTAGTACTGTGGGTCATGACTGGTGAATTGAATTGAATTTTAAGAGCCTGAGTCCTGGTCAGATTTCTCTATAACTTGTCACAAAAAGAATTTCATTTTTATTTTTAAGAGAAAGCTTATTTGATTTACATGTAACAAATACAAAACTAAGAATAATGGATATTGTATGATAATGTTGAGCCACTCTTTGATACAGAATAAACAGAGGCTGAAAGAGGTTAAATTACTCCTGGAAGAGTTCTTTGCCTAAAGAGGTTCAAGTGAATTAGAGGTTAATTAAAATAAGTACTCCATCAATTGTTCACACTCCAGAGGACAAAGTCCCCAGAAAGAATTTGAGTGTGTTCTCCAGGTTAAATGCATGGACCATCTTGACAAATGCTTGACCATGGGGTATGTTTCCTGCCTCTTAGATTACTTTGAATTTGTCTCTGCTTTGTGTCACTTCTTGGGCACTTCTTTTGTGTCACTCCTGCTGTACACACAGAAGGATAATAGCTACTGGACCTTCCCTTATTTACCGGAATATCTCAATCAAGAGGTGATTCCATAGGGAATTTGCCGTCTAACTCCAAATGAGGGTTGGGAAAGAGTTTATTTAGTACTGTCAGTTAGAAGTGACCTCCAAACCTCCAGTGGACACCTTGAGTGAAGAGGAAACAGGAATTCTTGAGCACAATCAGCCACTGGAGGAAGTGTGAATCTTGCCACCATATGTGACCACACGGGGATTCCTACTTTAGTGTTCATTTTTGGCCCCCAGGACTACTAATATACCCTTACCTGTTTGCTAACCATAATTTTTATCCCACTTAAAAAAACAGTGGGAAATCATAGCACACCACATTTAAGCAGAAACATTTGCTTTTGTTCAGTTTTCAATTCTCTTGTCCAGCTGCCTAAACACTCCCTGTTTGGAATTACATTTTTTTCTTTCTATTTTTAAAAATAACTTGATTGTACCTGTGTATTTGATCTCTCAGTCATGAGTCTTTGTCTACTAAAGACAGAAGACCAATGTGAAATAGTTTTAACATGAAGAGGAATTTATTGGCTCATATAAGCAACTCTAGGGAGGGTTAGTATGTAGTTCACTTTAGGGCTGACTAGAGCTGGGGGTTGACCACTGTCAGGATTCTCTCCATTCATCTTTTTTCTCTGTGTGCGATGGCTTTTTTTCTCTGAGGTTATATTCTCCACTAGTGACGGAACCTTCTGTAGGAAGACCTCGTTCAAATTCCTACAGCTTGATAACAAGAAAAAAAATGAGTTCTCTTCTCCTAGCACAAGTTTGATCAGTCTCCTCAATAGCTGAGCTGATTAACTCAGCTCAGTATAGAATCTGTATGTACATTTTAGCCACTGTGGTGGGACTCAGTCATAGTCAGCCAATGTGAGAGCCATATGTCTAAGGGGGAATTTCTCAAAGGAATAGGTGATATTTGGGTCCTAAAATAATAAATGTCCAATGTATCTGATACTATGAAATGTTTTCTTGTCTACTGTTTTGATTTTTTCCATGATTTTTTCCCCCTTGTGATGGATTTTTTTCCTCTACTCTTCAGATTACCTGATTCTGGTGAGTCTGTAATTTTGGAGTTTGATCTAAGAGGTTTGATCTAAATCGCAGTTGCAATGTCTTTACTTGCTCTACCTGGAGAACTGTCATGACAGGCTCCTAATGTGTGTACGTTGCCTTTACCTTAATTTTTTTCTCTTATAAAAGATCTGCATTCCTTTTTTCTGTCTCTGGAAATTAGCTCCTCATCAGTCTTATTGAAAGTCATTGTAAAATGGTTTATTTTAATATAATCCCTGCAGATTTTATTCTATAATGCCTCAAATTCTTCCCTGTTGGCATAATTCTGTACACATAATGTGTACCTTTTCTTTTTCTTGCATTAGTTCCTTGACACATTGCTCACCTTTTCCACATTCAGTAACTAACCATATCCCCAACAGTGCTGCAATAGGTAATCCATTTCTTTCTTGATGAGTTTAAGAATGAGATGTATATTTGTATTGCCTTCTGTAGCATCACACTAAATATCATCTATAATTTATTTATTGCTTTGCTTATGCAAAGTGTCAGTCACAAGTGACTGAGTTATTACATACATAGATTTATATTGTCTAAAATTCTCATGTCAGTAACACTTTATGAGTATGAAAATGTAAGATAAATTATGGAGTTAGAGTGGTAGCAAAGGTACTATAGTATTCTTTTCCTAGCCTCTATTCTTTTCATAGAGGCTAATTTATAGAGGGTTACTCTAATAGACTGTTCTTCAGGTATTTATTCAAATCACTAAACTCTCTCGTTTTTTCTAAGTTACTTCATATCTTTTGTCTCTACTGGGAGGAGTAGCCTCATTCAGATACTTTGACCTCTTCCTCCTCTTTCAAATACCTTCTCATCTCCTTTTCCACAGGAGGATTTACCCATGGCACAAAGCCATTTGCAGGCAGCTGCAGGAGAAATTTCCATCTAGAGATGGGAACAAGAAAAAAAAGGAGACAGCACAAATCTGTGATAACAGTGGGAATGAAAATGCATCAAAACTACAGATACAAAAGAGATTTTAAAGTTCACAGATGAGTAGTATGACCGTATTGTAGCAATAAGCTTAGCATTTTAGATAATATGGATAATTTTCTAGCAAAATATATATTATTAACCTAGCCGAGGAAAAATAAAAATTATGAATAATCAGTAACCATGAAGGAAATCAAATTAATGGTAAATGTCTTGCCTCCCCCATCTCCAAATGACATCAAGCTCAGGCATCGTTTAAAAGAAAAAACACTGTAAATGCAGAAAGTCCCTATCTTAGGCAAACTAGGCAGAGACTCAGAAGAGGATATCTAACCAAACAGGTTTATGCAGCTAGTATAACTTTGATGTTAAAAGTGAACACAAGGATAGAATAAGAAAAATTATAATGTATCCTCCCTTATGAAGATAAAAACAAAAACAATGTAATGCTAACAAAACATTTTCAGCATGTATAAATAACTACATGTTAGCCAAGAGATGATTATTCAAAAATGCAAGGATGGTTCAATAATCAGACATGTATAAAATTAGGAGAAAAACCTCATATGATTTTCTCAATATATGGAGAAAAAAGCTTAAATAAAATTCAACACTCATTGTGATATAAACTCTGTATATATAGAGTTATGGAGGATAAAGAAAATTTTCCATTATTTTGAATAAGAGACATCAAAAACTTCCTTCAAATTTTATAGTTATTTGGAAAACTTTATAAACTTTCCTATTCATGTCAGCAACAGGATAAAAATTCTTGTGATTATTCCCATTATTCAGGATTGTACTTGATGTCATAGGCAACTTTAAAAGTCAAAAAAAAATAAGTTGTGCAAGAACTTAAAAGGAAAAGAAAAAGAAAATTTTATGAATAATGAAACTGACTAAATAGAAAATTCAAGATAGGCATCAAGCATATCATTAGAGCAATTTAGAAATGAGTTTGGCATGTTCACTAGGTTCAAGATTAATATACATAAAATGTAGCATTCCTGGAAATTAGCAATTAACCAACTAGAAACTGTCAGATGAAAAACATACACCATTTATGGTAGGCAGAATAATGACCCCTACCCCCCAAATAGTGTTCACTCTGAAACCTGTGAGTATGTTAGTTTAGTTGGCAAAGGGGAGTTAAATTTGAAGATGGAATTAGGTTTAGGATAAAGGGATTATCCTGGATTATCAAGGTGGTTGCAATGCCATTACAAGTGTCCTTCAAATATGGAAGAGAGAGGGAGAAAAGTCAGTGTCAGAGTGATGTGACGTGAGAAAGACTCTACCTGCCCTTTGCTATCTTTCAAGATGGAAGAGGGCCATGGGCCAAGAAATGCAGGCAACCTCTAGAAGCTAGAAAAGGCAAGAAAATGGATTCTTCCCTAGAGCCTTTCATGTGGAGGAAGATAATTGGTTTTCATTCTCCTGCTACAGTGCCTGGAAGAAGCTTCCCTGCTCTCTTTCCCTTTTTGTCTCCCACATAAAAGGGCCTGGAGGTCTCAGACTTTCTAGTCATTTCCCTCTTTGGTCTCTTGGGGCTCTGAGAGGCCAGGTTTACACATGGAGCTCACTCAGCTCACAGGGGAAGAGGCCACATAGGGATTACTTCTCAGATCAGCCACTTGTAGACCCAGTAACTATTTGAGTCAGGAACAGCAGAAAGAAAAGAGTTAGCAGTGGAGGGGAAAGAAGCCACATTTATTCCCAACTTCCCAGAAAGCCCTTGATTAAACTTGTCTAGAGTTCTTGTCCAGTGACCATATTGACCACAAACTTACATTGGCTCAACCAACTGGAACATGTGTTGTCTTTGCATTAATAAAATATGTGGAAATGATTGTAAATGTGTATGTAAAAGTGATGCAAACTGTCTTGTTTTGGGTGCTCCCAAGAGCAGACCCTGAAATAAGGATTTGAGTGAAAGATGATCTAAGGAAACATGTTGAGGAAGTAGAGACCAGACAAGGAAGAAAAAAAAGTCAGTGAAGGGCACTCATGGAATAGGGGACAGCTCTGGGCAGCTAGAGCCCAAAACTGCTGAGCATCCAGAGATCATGTAGAATATTTTCAGAATTAACTCATCTAGGAAGATGAAGGCTGGAGCTATATACTTCAGAACTTTTAGCCTGGCCTGCATGCATGAGGTACACATATCCTATCATCTGAGAACTCCTCCAAGTGGAAGGACACATTAAAAAAATTCTTTTGGAAATAATTTTATTTTCTGAATGGCAAATCTTTTACATAGTTTAAAAGTAAAAACTATTTAAAAAGGGATAAACATAAGATATACATATTCTTATTCTTACTTTTTCATTGCACAAAAGATATGGTATATATGGTTTATATCTTGTTGTTTTTTTTGTTTACTTGGCAATATATTCTGTAAAACACTTCATTAGAGTTTTCCAGTACTCTTCCTTGTTTTCTTTTCTGTTGTTATTTTTCTTTTCTTTTTTTTTTGTTTGTTTTTACAGTTTCATATGATTTCATTGTGTTGTGGTATCAAAAGTTTTTTTCAGTAGCATTTAGGCTATTTCCATATTTTATCTTACAAAATTGTCATTCAAAATTATTATGATTATTATTCTTTCTCAGTAAACAATGAACATAAATTGTTTCATAATTTTAGAGCTGAATCTTTAAGGTAAAATTCAAGAAGTAATATTGCTTGGTCACAGGGTAAATGCAGTGTAGCTTTTAAAAGATGTTGCCATATTCTTATCCATAGGGTTATACAATGTTGTACTCCTACCTCAGTACCTAACAATGTCTGTTTCTGCTTGGCACTGCCAACAGAGTGTGCTGTCAAATATTAACATTTTTGTCTATCTAATATGCATAATTATAATTTGAATTTCTCTTATTTTGAGAATTCCATCTTTCCTTATTTTTGTGAGCCAGGAAATTTATATATATCATTTTTGGATAAACTTCATATTTTTGTATATTATTTTTCTGCTGGAATTTTGGTTTCTTTCATTCCTTAATTTTTAAGAATTTTTATACATTAAAGTGATAAATTAAGGATTTATTTAGTCTTTGTTTGTGATACACACTGCAAATATTTTCTCTGTCATTAGTCTTTTGATTTTGGGTTTTTTTTGTCATGCAGAAGGTTTCTTCCCTTAAGTTCATATTATTTAATTTGTCAAACTTTGATTGGATCTGGATTTTAAGTAACAATTAGACAGATATTCTCTGTACCTATGTCTTCTTCTAGTATTTGTATGGTTTCGATTTTTTGTTGTTTATTTGTTTGTTTTGTTTTGATATTTAGATATCTAATGCACTTGGAGATTATTCTTGTATATGGTGTGAGGTAGAATCCACTTTTATATTTTTCTAAATGGTTATCCAGTTTCCCAAACCCCAGTTTTGAAAAAGTCCATCTTTTCTCCAGTGATTTGAGATGACACTTTTATCACGTAACAAGTTTCTGTGGTACTTGAGTCAGTTTCTGAATTTCCTCCTCTGTTCTCTTCATCTGTGCGTCTATGCATGAGGTAGTACTTCACTGTTTGAAACCTGGAAGCTTCATAGTATATTTCAGCCTGCGTATTTAGCAGGTTTAGCTCATCTACCATTATTTGACTTAATAAAACAAATTTCCTTCATTCACTAGTTATTATTTCTCTTTTGTGACTTGCTTTCCATCTTGTGTTTTATTCAGTGTTTTCTTATTGATTTATATGAACTTGCATGTAAACATACTAATCCTTCATCAATCATACTGCAAGGCTTGCCCAGTTTATTAAATGTTTCATGTTAGTTGTATTTTGTCAGGCTGATATTTTAAACTTTAGGTTGAAAAACTGTGACTCTTTGCTTGTATTATTTCATTAGTCATTTCTAAAATCATTTCTCATTCATAGGGCTGATATGTATTTATAATTTTAAATGAATACATTATGTTTATCCAAAATATAAGAACAATTTTAACTTGCCTAGTGATTTTCTTCCCCGGACTAATGTAGGTTTGAAGAAGTAAATTAGAAGGCAGAAGCAATATTAGAGGCAAGAACTCTGACAGCTTTAAAAAGTGACATCTGATGAAAGGACAAAAGACTTTCTAAAAATATCACACAGAAAGCCTCAAAATTATAGCAATCTAAGTCCATTGAAGGTAGAGCACTTTTATAGACCTTAAAGTGCCCTAAACTGATGTTCGTAAAGTGATGTAGAGTTATGAAAATATTAAATGATGTACAGGATATCATGGGGAAAAAACAAAGAAATATATAAGATGTTTTTAGAGAATTTCTAGTTCAAATAAGTTTTTAAAAAGGTCCATAGGCATAAAATTCTTAGCCAACCAGGAAAATTGGCTATGAAGAATGACTTGTTCCCAGGGATACCAGTTAGATGATATTTTATAAAAATAATTTGTCACATGTTTTATATGGCTTCCTAGATTCTAAACACATTGGGAATAATGATCTTGATTTATTCCTCAATCCCCTTTAATACCACATATTAATAGGTACTGAATGCCAGCTGGGGGCCATTTTTCTATATACTTGTTTTTTTAACCCACCCTCACTTTCCGAGGGAGGAAATGGAGGCTTGGAGAGGTTATGTTCCTTCCCAAGGTTGATTTTGAACCCAGTACTGTCTGGTTCCGCCTACATGGCTAATCCCTTTCTCATGATAAGTGGCACAGTATCATGCCTAGACTCGGTTCACTGTTTGCCAAATAAATCAGAAAATTATTTTAATTATTAATTATTATTAATGAGAGGTTGGGAGTGGGTGACATGGTTTAAGCTTTGCTGGAGGAACAGGACATACACATGAAACAAGTCCTCAATAAAATTATAATTTAAAGTCCATCATTTTAGTTGCCTTACTCAGAGCAACTGAGTCAGCCCAGAAGCCTTTCCAAAGAAGCAATTAGATTCTTCTAGGCTCTGAATGTACTTGTCTTTGGAGGAATACCATTCTCATCAGCTGACTCTAGGATCAAGGCAGTATACCGTCACATGGTAGATGGTCTTTCATCCTTCCCTCCACTGAATTCTTCATTGGGACTGGAAGTCTCTTAGTCTTGTTGATTATAAGAGAGAAATGAAGAAATGAAAGAATGCTCTTTGTCTTCAGAGTCCTCGCTGTCTGTGGGTTGCTGTCAAATTCTCTCCTACATCATTTTCTACATTCCATCTTGCAAAAATGTTTTTGTGGAGATGATTTTTTTTCAAGTCACTTTTACACTTTTTCTATCCATTTAACTGTTGTCTTCTTTAGAAACATGCTTACCTAGTAAGATGAAACCATTGGCACAGCCTTCCTTTATACTTAATGAATTATTGCTTCAAAAACATCTTTGGCCTTCTTTCTTAACCATAAACCAGCCAAACAAGACAAATAGTATGTTTAAAAAAGGAGGTTAATATCCACATTTAATGTAGGAAAACATATAAGATTTATGCAGTTTTGTGATGTAAAAGGTGAAAAGATTGTCAGGGACTTTTCAAATGATCCATAAATCTGAGTGCTCAGGTGATGGAGGAGAGATGGAGCTGTCACTAGAGGCATTGATGGATTTCTTAGATTACAATACCATTTCTTAGGGAATATAGCAAATGTCAAAAGTTAGCTACATTATCTGTCTCTTTTGATTTTATTTAATATAGGAGGTACCTTAACAAAGAGGGTGAGCATAAGTAATGTTCCCTCTGAGAATGCCAGTTCTGTCACAGAGCCAGCAATAATGTTTAATGTAGTACTAAGAACACAATGGATTCTCAATCAGCAATAAATATTTGCAAATATAGGCAAACGTATTCCACATTTCATCTTCTAATTTATGCTAAAATACCCCTTGTCTTTCCTCTTGTATATAAGGTATTGAACTCATCTAGGTCACCGTTATCTTTTTTTTTTAAATTTTTATTGGAGTATAGTTGATTTACAATGTTGTGTTAGTTTCAGGTGTACAGCAAAGTGAATCAGTTATACATATACATTTATCCACTCTTTTTTAGATTCTTTTCCCATATAGGCCATTACAGAGTATTGAGTAGAGTTCCCTGTGCTATACAGTATGTCCTTATTTGTTATCTAGTTTATATATAGTAGGGTGTATATGTCAATCCCAATCTTCCAATTTATCCCTTCCCCTCTCCCAGGTCACCTTTATCCATGCAGTGCCCAATTCTACCAGTGTTGATTCAGAGGATAATCAGTTGAACATGTAAAATGCTTGGTGCAGGAAATCTTGAGGATGCAGACATGATTATCTTTGATTGGACTTGGATGGGAAAATATGGGGAAAAGGTAATATTAGGCAAGGTTAATAATTTGATCAATGACACTGGCAAGACTGTATGGTGCACTTAGAAAACACTCGGGTAAATGACAATTACTCAAGTAGAGAGTATGTTGGAGGAGTGGGAAAAAGATTAGAGGAGGATTTGAGGGCAGAAAAGGTGGTTAAGAAAAACTATGCCAAGTTATAGTTTAGATATTATTTGGTTATAACTTGCCCACTTCAGTGGTCTTTTTCCCAAGCTCTTTAACCGTGGCCTCAATACATTGACTCCCAAAATGACAATCTGTTGCACTCCTAAACAAAAATGCTATGATTCCATTTTCTTGGCCGATGCTCTGTTCATCAATTCCCCACCTCAATACTAACCTTTGGAGGCCCCTAATATTGTTGAGATAAGGCACTGAAAGTTACACAGTGACTGAGAGCAGTGTCAGGTGGATGGAGGGCAAGGTACTGCCAAAATGGTCTTAAGAAAAATTTGAAGTGCTAATACGCATGTTATATATAATGTTCCCCCTTTTTTACCACCTCCATCCAGGCATACCACACTCATGCACTACCACCCTCTAGTTCACATCCTCCTATTCTCATTCCCAAGGCTACACAGGCAGCCCTCCACATGGGAGCCTTGCAGCATCTCACCATTCTCGCCACACATCATCCTCAGACCGGGTCCTGTTCTTTGTGACACTTCCAACCTTTGGGTCACTCCTTTCCCTCTTTTAGTATCTCTACCTACTGCTGATCCTAATGGACTATTTATTCAGTTAATAAAACTGCACTTGATATTAATTTTAACTGATTTTCACCTGTTTAAAATACTCTTAGGAGCATAGTCCATACTTTTCATGAGTCTCACAAGAAACTCCACAGGAACTATCTTACTACAACCCATTGAAAAGGCCAATATAGTTATCATTTATTAGTTACAATCAAGGACACTAACCAAATTTAATGGCAAGCTGCTGAGTTAGAAATGGTTTGTATCAGGATGTCAGTAAAAAAGCTAAAGCTATCAAGTTATTAAACCCTCATTCTTTAAATGGTTGAAATGTTTGATGTCTGTTTTGTAGAATTTTCTGAGAAGTTTAAAGAAAACAGGGTACAGTATTTATCTTAATGTGTTATATTAATGGTTTTCAATTCAGTTTGTGCTTGACTTCTAGCAAAATACACATTGTGTGAATTGTTCTGACAAGAATTCAATAAAAATTCGTAAAATGAATAGAAAAATGCTAGAGCATCTGTTTTGTTAGTACCTGCGTATAGGCTAAGCCTGGAAAAAAAAATTAAGGTAGTTAATGGAATTTGATTTATTCAAGAGCATTGTAAAGATTAATGTTACTAAATGTTATTAATTTAATATACTTTAAATGACATATTAATAAAATAAGCATAAATTTAGTCTAGCTCAATCACACATTTCAGAGTTTTTTGTTTTGTTTTGTTTTTGTTTTACATGATAAACTCAGGTGATAAAACACCAAAATATCAAATACTTAGGTTGTTATAAATCATTTTTTAACAACATACTCTCCATAATATTATATAATTATACGTGTTGGTGTGGTGTTAGTAGTAGTAATAGAAGTAGTGTTAGCAGCAGCAGAACTGAAGGCCATGGTGATGATAGATACAGGCAATGTGTTATTACTATTCTTTGTCTCTCCCTTCACTCCTCCCTCACTGTTTATTCACATTCTCATTTGGACAACTACTGTTCTAGGTATTTTATAAGGATTATTTGTAAACATCAAAAAAATTAACTAGGTAGATGATCCTATCCCAACTTTGCAGAAGTGGAGACTACAGCTCAAAGAGTTTAGGTAACATACCTAGGGTCTTATAACTTGGTAGAGCCAGGATTTGAACTCAAATCCCTGTCTGTAAAACTCTTTCTTGTTGTAATACATTGTGCTGTCATGTGATCCTCTCAGTTTATCCACATGATACAAAGTAAGTGAATTGTATAATTGCATGATTTTCTTTTTCCCTTGGGGCCACCTGAAGAGGTACATCTCTCACTTTGTTTTGACTTGCCTTTCCCCTGATTATTCAGATAGTTAGCTGCTTTTATATCTTTTTGTCTGATGTGTACACGTGAATAGCCTGCTTGTCACATGACCACATGCCAGATGGGCTGGTCGTTTGGCCCTTTGGCGGCTGACACACATCCAGGTGGCTCTGCCAGTCTCTGACATGGTAGAATGGTATCTGATGTATTCAGATAATGTTAGCTATTCAGTACTGAGAACAAAGGCCCATACATAAATGGAGATCACATTCTTTTCTCAGACAGTAAGGAAGGCCTCTACTATTTAAGGATCCTTAAATAGTAGAGTGTTAGATACATGTCTAACACTTTCCCTGTGTCATCTAATTTCACCATTAACTCTAAGATGAAAATAATGTATTAAGTCACATTTTCATTTCAGGAGAACTAAAGTACTTAAAGTACTGTACATGTCTCCTAGATTTCCCATTTTAAAAAGTAACTTACAATTATAGCTTGCAAACATATATGTCCCAGAGTACCTCCTCATTACCATCCTTTTCTATGGTCTCAAAGAACCCAAACCAATTTTAGACATGACTTAATCAAAATCTGATTAGAGTAGCAGCACTTAAACAAATATAAATGTCTGTTATTTGTGCCATTGATAGCCTCGTTAATGTGAATGAGACATTTCCTAATGACAGTAAACTTCAGTCATTCCTTTCCTTTCCTTTTCTTAGTTCATAAAGCAGTTATAGCCAAGACTACTAGTTGAGTCACTAATTGCTCTGTAGCTGTTGCATGACAGTGTTGAGGGTCTTTCCAGATCGTGTGCACTATTGGAATTCAGGGAGCCATGCTTCACTCTGATCATGTAACTGCTGAGTGCTTGGGTTCTCAATAAACACCCTTCGTGGGATTCACTGAGCACATGTATGTGATGTTCCTCTCCTTACGATGCAATATAGTAATAAAGTGAAGATTGGGAATAAAGAATGGTTTCTCCAAAGACCCATTATCTTGGCCACTGTCACAGTAGTATTCAGATTTAGAACTTATGTGAGGACTGGTAGTAAATGCTCCTGGCATGATTTGCCTTTGAAGTGGTGACATTTTCAAACCAAGACAAAATTGAATCATTATTTTCTATCTGTTTAGTCTAACAGATTGTCTTTCTTTATCTTTTAGGATTTCAAAATGACTTTATAAAAACAAAATACAATACAACTCAGAAACACTTTTCTCCTTACCTTAAGAGTAAACGGTGGGAAAATGTCATAATTATCAAAATTTTACACTTAGTCAGCCAAAGATAATTGTGTAATTTGGGACAATTTGAAGGCATAAAGTTGAAAATGTTATTTTAGGGGTTTTTAGCATGTTTAAAGAGCATGGTAAATTTTGAAGTGGAATTATCACTCAGAACATGTAAATATAGTTAGCAACTATGGTCACTTAGCTTACAAATAAATAAATGCCTTATAGATGGGTTGGCAGGAAGAAAGGTTATTTTCCTCCTCTGTGGAGGAAAGTTTCTTGGTAAAAAAAATGAGATAAAGTATTTAAAGAATTTGATTCTATTGAATTTCTTAAATCAGAATTATAATTTAATAGGGAACAAGCATACTAATAAATGCATATTTGTGGACTCTAAAACTTATACTCTTGACATGGTTGTACTGTGATGGGATTAATTCCATACATATTGGTCATTTTCATATAGAGGTGGTGAACAACCCAATTCTTTGCCCATGGTTTACATTTGTATATCTAGCTAGTTTTTTGGAGATTGGATAATTTATCAGTTATTACTCACAGGCTCATTTGAAGATAACAATATTCTCTATATGTAGTACAGGTTGGCAAAGTGTGGTTCATCTATGCCAGAATTACCTGGAGAATTTTGCTGCAGAATCCTGACACTCCCCTCTCTGGCCCATCTTAGACCATTGAATTAGAATCTTAGGATGGGGCTAGATTTTTAACAAATTCTTGGGTGAGCTTAAGCATTCAATATTTAATAACCAAATTCTTGTCATAACTATTTTTCTTTGATGTGTAAGATTTTAACCATTTAATGGATAAGATTTTAACACACTGTATAATAGTTTAACAACTTAATGGATAGGAGTTTAGTTAAGTAAAGTTTCTATTACAGATATGTAGAGTTAATCGTATCAGTAGCTATCACGTATTGAACATATGAACAAAAAATGCTGTTCCATGACCATTCAGGACCTGCAGTTCACACAACTGCCCTGCATGGTGGATGATACTATTTCCATTTTACATGTGGGAGACAAGTTAGAGAGGTTAAGGATAAGGCCTACTTGTAGTAAGAGATGGCACTAGGAATTCAATCCAAATGTGGTTTAGTCCAAAGCCTGTACTGGAATCACCATGGCAGAGTGCTCATTTATGCATTTGTAGCAATGCACAGGGCCACCGCTTGCTCACATGGCACTTTTATATGAAGTAGAAAAGGTCTCTTCATCCTTCAGAAAGATGCAGGTCATGCTACAGTACAAGAGGCTAGCATGTGGTAGATTTCACCTCCCCCCTCTCTCTCCATCAGGCTGCCTTGTGCAATGAGTAACCCGAATTACTGTAGGTGCTGGCCTAGATGATGCTTTTAGTGAGACAATTCTAAGGCTCTGTACTTTAGATTTAATATCTTATAAACACCCCAAAACATGTTAGCAGACTAAAATCCCAGAAGTGTGACAGGAGTGAAGAGCAGGGAAAGTGAGAAGATGGCTTATTGATTGCCCGACTCTGCTGATTTATTTTGATTGCATTTGGGGTTCTTGTGAAATGGAGTGTCTTTACATTCCTGTATTGTGATGGAGGCCACTTATATGAGATCTTAACCTTTTTGCTCCAGCCCAACATAGTTTGACATGGTTTCATTTATATCTATACTCTATCCACTATTTTATTAATATCCAAATTACTATATTTTTGATACCAAAATGCAGTAATGTTTATAAACTATTCAAGATTTAATTGGACTTTTTCCCACAGCTGTATTTTTGTTAATAGTTTCACATGCCCATGTATTATTAGCATTAAAAAATATAGCTCATGCTTTTGGCTCATGCTATACATTTATGCTCTTTTCACACCTCTTCTAGTCTACCTTTTAGATATCTTACTATATTAGAGTCAAGCTTTCTTTATTCTCTGCAGTAGGACTTATCTCAGAAAACCAGGAAAGCTTTTAACTTTTCCATTAAAAAAATCAGCTTACACAATTCTGATGAATTTTCTAAAAGAAAAAAAAGTCAGCATGGAAAGCCATTAACTTTTTAGACAAAAACCTTGGTTATATCTTCAGAACATACTGCTATTTGAGCCAAGAATGTTCTATACATAAGCGATACTAATTATTGAGCACCTACTGTGTGTCATGTCCTGTCCTAGGTTCTTTGCATGTTTTTAGCTCATTAAATTTAATCACTACAGTCAGTCTTTTGGAGACTGCTTTCCAGGGGAATAGGTGATATACTGTGGCTGCTTCAGTGCAGACTTGTCACCATTCCTGGAAGAAAGCATCCCACCAAATATTTTACTATTTGTGCATTGGCCATGAATGTCACCTACACAAGGAGCCACACCTGGGGTTCATAGAGAGTTGTAGAGGGTATTCTCTGTGTTCCTGTTTTCTTAGGGAGTCAACCTTTTATTTTACTCTCATTCTTTATGTTAGAAAAATAGAAGCAGGTTTTTTGTAGGAACATTTATACTCTCCCATGGTGCCTGTTCTCAGAGGTGCAGGCTCTTAATCACTTAGTTCCATTTCCTTCCTTTGAAATAGAGATTATGGACCTAATGAATTCAGCATTTGTTTTGATGAACTTGTATTGATGAACACTAACTTGGACTGCACAGAGAATGAAATATGCTTTAAAGGTTTTTTTTCACACCTCAATACAACTTTCTTAAAATCAGATTATGAGATAAAAAGTAGTTGCCTGGGAAAACCCTAATGATTTTAAGTATTGGATACCAATAGTTTGGGGGCTACCTTGAAGCTGCTACTGAAGACCACAGGGGTCCTGCCTGTTGAAGAGAAAAGGACCACTCATGGGATGGTTTTTGCTGATTATTGCAATTTAACAAGCTTACTTTCTGATTTCTGGATTCTACTGGAAGTTGCTTTTTTTTTTTTTTTTTTTTTGCGGTATGCGGGTCTCTCACTGCTGTGGCCTCTCCCATTGCGGAGCACAGGCTCCGGACGCGCAGGTTCAGCGGCCATGACTCACAGGCCCAGCTGCTCCGTGGCATGTGGGATCTTCCCAGGCTGGGGCACGAACCCGTGTCCCCTGCATCGGCAGGCGGACTCTCAACCACTGTGCCACCAGGGAAGCCCTGGAAGTTGCTTTAGATAGTTACTGAAATTTTGAATGTGAATACCATTTTAATTACTCCTGTTGAACAACTGTCAGTAATACATTTATGAGTTTCTTATATAGAATATATTATTGAGGAAAAAATCTACCTATCATCTTTAAAGATAAATAGTACTCAGTTTATTTATTTAGACTCATGCTTATGGAACAATTCTATTATGTTGTACTAATATTTTACTTTTAGGATTATTACACATGATCTGTACATTTGTAATGTAACTTATTTCCTAGGAGTTCAAGCAGTAATTTTATTCTTGAATCTTATTTAAAGTTCACTTCTGCTTCATCTATTGTGGGTCAGCAACATCCTGCACATTTGCTTCTTTCAGGAGACATGGGATAGATCAATGGAGTGTGTATAGGCATTCAGAGCACCAGAGAAAGGTATGATAGAAATGTTCAGTTACATTATGGTAGGGAAAGCTGAAGTGGGAATAGTTTCAGGGGACATTGCTGTCTTTTCTGAGGCTGTCTCTTATTAATAATTCATTATAATTTAGAATACAAAGTAATTTTGCATTTCTTCCATTCAGCGTAGCTCCAGCATATTTTCACTACCTCCTCATAAGCTTCACTTGTGATTTCTATGCAATTAGCAAACCCATTCATTATGTGTCAAATGTTGCAGTAGGGTACAGAGTATTATGATGAACAGGGCATATTTTTTATTTGGGAAGGTAGGAGGTGCATATTAATAATAAAAAGGCAAAATTAAAAGTTTTGAGCCATAATGTTTCCATAAAAGTGGAACATTCAAATATGGCATTCAAATATGGCAAAGCCACTTCTAGCTTGAGGAAGCCTCTCTTCTTCTGAATGTCTCCTATTGCTAACCTCATCCACTCAGAGACCCTTATTTTACCTATGGAAAATTTTACCTGAGTGTGTTGAACTGTTTCACTCATCTCTTCTTTCATACCTTTGTTCTCTTCTTGTCCAAGTAGGACAACTTAATGCTTTTTAGGTGCACTCATTCTCATATTGCTTCCTGAGCATCACTTTGAAAACAGAAATACTCTCTCAGAAACCTGCCAAGTATTTTTTTTCTTCTTTTAAATGATTCCTGGAATTTTACCTCATGCACAAAATCTGTTGATTTGATCAAAGAAGTGGATATGGATTTTTCTGCTGCTCAACATTGACAGCAAACACCCATTTCTTCCCCTGATTTCCTGAGACATATATTCAATAAGTTTGTTTAGTACCTTTTATGTGCCAGGAACATAAACGAATCTGGAATGAGTTTCTCAAACACTGATAAGAGACAGGTGTATGAACAATAGATTACAATATGATATGGTCAGTGCTGTAATAGAAGTGTGTGTGTGAGGTGCATTATGAACACAAAGAATAGATTACCTAGCTCTGGGGAAACTGAAGAGTAGAACTGTGCGAGAAAGCAAAGAGAGAGAAAGTTGCTAAAAGAAGGAACCAGTCCATGCAAAGGAATAAAAGCAAGAAAAAAGGTGTAGATTTGGGTCAGATTGTGGCATACCCTGTATTCCATATCATGACAGCTGGGTTTAAACAAGATATTACATGTAAAGTGATCAATGCAGGACTTTATACACAAAAGGCAAGAAAAAAGTATGAGCTATCTGTGTTAAAAATACTGTTTCTTATTTTTAATCGTAATAATCCAGGAAGATATCAGGAGTACTTGGAGAATTTTAAGCAGCAAAATTAATGAGTAGATATGCTACAGAAAAATGGCTCTGGCATCAGTTTAAAATAGGGATTGGAGGGAGAAAGATTGAGGGGTAGAAGATCAGTTGGCAGTTGTAACAATAATGTAGGCAAAGTGTAATTAGGTTCTAATGACATGGGTTTGAGAATTAACCTCTTTATATCTCTTTCATCATCTGTAAATGTCAGGATTATAATAGCATCTAATTCATAGGATTTTCATGAAGATTAAATGAATTAACATTTTCAAAGCTCTTATAACAATGCCTTGTTAGTACTATGTGTTTGTTAAACAAAATTCAAACAGATGAATATTGCTTGTATGTCTTTTGCATATGCATGAGTCCTAGATTGTTGTAACTGGACATGAATTGTATTCATGTCACATTCTCTGCATAGGCAGTAATAAAGAATTGTTCATTTCAGTTGATTCTAGTTATAGTGATATTCAATTGATACTTGTCTATTTAACACCATGAAAGATAGAGACAAGTCTTGGTCCTCTGAGTCAAATACATAATAACACCTTGACTACTCTTCAGCTGGTTATCGTCAGTGATGGCAAAATCCCTTTGTACATATCATGTATAGTCATTGTAGTATATCAGGGGTACAGATATTTTAAAGGTTATGTGCACATAAACATAAAAAGATTTTGTTGTTGTCATCAAGTATTCTATCGGAGCTCAAATTTATTTCCAAGAGGAGACCGTGAGCTATAGTGTTCTAGATGCACCAGTCCTAAATCAAATTATAGATTTTGGCAAGTACACTGTGATGCATAATTCTGTGGCATGCTGCTCCTATGTCTGATGAAATAAAGCACCTGTTTCTTTATAATCTAATTTTATTTAATTTTGTACTATGAAAAGACACACTTGACTTGATCTAATCTTCTGATTTTAAGTGTAAGGTAATTGCTGATTGAGAGTAAAATGCTGGTGAAACCTGTCAGAGGACTTACTTAAGTTCAATTGGCCTGAAGTCTTTTGGATCACTCTTTCCTTGGCTTTTCATCATCATTTCTCAAGTTCAGAATTATTGACATTCTTGGTCAGATAATTTTTTGTTATGCGGGGGCTGACTTGTGGGACGTTTAGCAGAATTCCTGGCCTTTACTCACTAGAAACCAGGAGAACCCCTTTTCTCTAGTTTCAACAACCAAAAATACCTCCCAATATTGTCAAATGTCTTCAGAAGAGTTGGGGTGGGGATCACCCCTGAGAGCAACTGTTCTAAATAATGATTAACAGACACTAAAAGGATGCAGTTTTCCTGAGTCATTCAGCTGGAATATCAATTTGCTCAGGGTTCATCTCAGCAATTTCAGTTTTTTACTAACCTTCTTCAGGCAAGAAGTTTATCTCTCGGGTTTCCCCAAATATGTTAAAAGTATTTTCTTCCAAGTCATTTTACTGGCTTATTAATATTTTAGTTATCCCATTTAGGAGGTTTCTGCCAAGCAAAAGCATCTGGTTGACTATAAAGCTAATTTCTTCAATTTTATATTTGGCCGTATGAATGTTGTGCTATTAAAAAAAACCTTTCCACTTCATTTTGCCTCTTTTGAGAATTAGTTAATTTAAATCTGTTCATATTATATTAACAATGCCAAGGACTAAAGTGGCGTTCAACTAATATTTGTTGAACGCTTGAATGTATGAAAAAATGGACCTCAGTCTCATGTGTATTTATTATGGTGAAAGAATTACTTTTCAGTTCACTTAAAAAAGAGATCTGCTTCGTAATTAAAAAAAAAAAAAAGAAAAAGAAAATAGAAGGGCCATGTAATCCTCCAGGCCTACTTAACAGGTGAATATTCCTGAGCTACTTTTCATTTTTATCAAAAAAGTAGGGGTCTAGTGGGTATAAAAATAGGGAAAAAATCATTAGGTATGAAACCAGTGATGTTCTAACAAATGTCTACTGCATTTTCCAAATGGATGAGAATCATGATAAGCTGTTTCTTTGCCTTCACAGTGTAGTACTACCTTATGAGAACTTCTCCTATGTAGATATTTGCTCTGGGTTGTTTCACTGTGTTATTTAACTTTCAGAAGACTATTTTCTTTACCGCCTTTACTAGTCCAGAGGGCTTGTTACTTTGCAAGTCTCCAGGAACACAGTGCATCAGCTCTCCCTATTGTACATTTTTATCACCCTCATTTTGCAGGACAGAGGTACTTGGAATGCATTTCTGGATTGTGATTTTCCAATAAGTACCCAAGTAACACTTTATTGAGAAATATAACACTGATATATTTAATACTGGCTTTATTAATTGTTCCATATGTAATATCTGACCCCCCCAAATAGATTGTAAGCTCTCTGTAATTAGAAATTACATCTGACATTCTTTAACATTCTCTAGTATAAGAATAGAGTCAGAAATCATTCAGTGAATCTGGATTCTCTTCTTGGATGGTATTATTTTATGTATTTAATTATTCAAGAATTTCTAGGAAATTCATTCTAAAGAGAGTTGGCACTTAGCAAATTTTGCCCAAGGAAATAATTAAGGAGTAAATGAGTATTAGGCCTTAGGTTTTTTTATTTGCATAAGTGCAGGGATTATTTTCCATAATCAAGGTATTTGGGGTTCTAAGAGTAGGTTTCATGCAGTTTGTTAGTATTCTATAATTTTCTAGAAACACAAATTACACAGACGGGGTGATTAGTTTCCCTTTCTGTGTAAAATTCCATCTTTCCTTTTTTAGGGTATATGTGTTAAGCATTAGTCAATGGGATCTTGTGTACCAACTTTTTGACCAAGACCCACAAGTACAGCAGCTGGCCACACCTAGAGGTTAAAAAATACAGGACCAAGAGAAGAAGATAAAACGAAGATTTCAATGAAAGAAATGCACAGCAAATTCTGGGAGATGACATTACTGTTGGCAAGATACACTGATGATATATTTTGTTCACTGCTTTGTCCCCAACAATTAGAACAGTATCTGGAGCATAGGAAACTATCAATGAATAATTTTTCAGTGAATGAGTAGATTAGTGATATCGAAGAACATAAGTTCTTTAAGCATAGGACTTTGACATTGAGTGGGTGTGTTGGAGGGATGAGGAATGAATTTCTACATACTTCATAAGTGACCTTCCAGGTCTAACTAATTTACAGCTTCTCTAAACCATTTTGATTTTAGGCTGATCATTGTAGGAAAGGAGAAGCATCTCAATACCTAGTGTTTTATTACTGGCCTTGCAACTTATGTTTTATTAAATCCTTAATATAGGTATTTCAACTCTCTTAGCTTTAAATATAAGATAAATACCTTTGCTGAGTATAGTACTTTGCTCTTTCATTAAGTACTCATATTTGTTGTTTGTTTTTGTTCTCACAGCAATCCTACAAAATGAGTTTTTATTTCCTCCATTTAGCAAGTGAAGCTTGTAAACTGAGTTGTATGAACTAGCTTCATCCGCAGCCTTCTTATTTCAAAAATCCATCTCCTTTCCACATCATGCTGAATCAGTGACCAGTTTCTATGGTTCTCTTTGTAATGAGCGTCTATTAACTGTAGAGTCCTAAGTTCCATTTGGATATATAGTAAAATTGCAAAGCACAAACTTTTATCAAGTTGTAGTAGCAACTTGGCCACATAAGTGATAATGGAGATGATAGATACCATTATTTTCAGGAATCAATATTAAAGTCATAATGTGAAATGAATTGGGATTTAAAAATTTAGAAGTATGTAGTAGCACATTTCATTTGTTCCTATTTTGTCTTTTTGTGAGTGATAGTGTTTCATTTAGGGTCCTTGTCGGAAAATAAAATTCACCCCATAGGGGTGAATGAAGAGATTTTAAGGAAAGAATTCCTTATCAAGACAGAGAAAAACAGAATGATCCTACAGGAATGAGGGCTGTGGAGAATAATTGACAAATGGAGGATAATTAACTCAAATACTTATACTGAGGATTGGATAATTAATTTTTGAAACATTATCTCTATCTGTATCCATAATCATGCCAGTCTATGTAATTTTCTTCCAATAGAGAATATATGGTTCAATTGGAGAATACATTTGGAATTATAAAAGCATCTTTATCTACAGTTTGATCCTGCAGAATTTAGTTTCGCCATGAAAGACTTTAACACCAAATATAATGTTTTGTGGTCTTTGAAAGGAGAAACTACAAATACTGTGAACACACCATAAACATTTGAATATCAGTTAGATCTGACAACAGTTATTCCTAGTGGCATGTTATATTCCATGATTGTCTGCCATTTCATGATTTGCTGCATGAAAAAAAACTTTGTGCTATGACCACTCTAATCTTGTCACTGCTAGGAAGTCTCAACAAATCCTTAGTATATAATGCTATTTTTATATTGTCCACTGCTTTCTGTCAGTGATGGAAAACTTCTGAGTTCCTGAGTTCGTTCTAGTCACTGATCAGTGGCAGCTCTCAATAGACAAAAGCCAGTTCTGTCAACAAAAGGTGTTGACTTGGGAGAGGAAAACTCTTTGCTACGACCATGGGGTGACACCTGGAACAAAATCACCTTCAAGGTCATGGTTTTGTGTTTTGCTTTCAATATGTGAGAGCTTATAAAAGCCTAAAAAGTGTTCTAACAGTCTGAGATAAAATATATAGCAAGAGTATTTAGCAGAGAGTTAAAAAAAGTAGCTACTAGATATGTTTGTGAGTGGGATTATAGTATTAATTCTCAAATGAAATGTTTCCTATGAATCAAGAAATCTCCATATTAATTCTCATCTTGAGGGAGGGGACGTCATTTTTATCCTTTTGTTGTTACTGTTTTTACTGTTAATTTTGCCCATAAAGAAATATCCTAGTTTTCTAGCTAGGTAAGTGTACTTTAGTGAAATGCATTCAATGTTTTTCCTACATTTTCCTTTTAATTATTTTTACTTTCGACCTAAAATTTATATTGTTCTGTCAGTCAAGTTGCTTTGTTTAATTGTCTATTTTATTTGATATGCATTCAGCAATCAAAGTCTGAATGAAAATATTCTCTAAAATGAACTCTCTGCTGTTCCACACCTTTGAGAATGTAGTTTTTAGCACTTAATCAGCTTTATAGGCTAAACTATTCTTCATGATTTACTGCATAGAAAAAGGGGTATCCTGCCTCATGAGTGGGGGTAGAATATACCTTTGGATTCTAAGGTGCTATTTATATAATCTGAAATACACCTCTCAACCACTGTTTCAGCTGTCAAATGCCAAACATAAAGATGTTAGCAAATTTTGTGTTTTTTGTGGATATGATTATTATGTGATTATAAATATTATTGTAACTATAAAATCAGTATATATTCAAATGCAATAAAATCCCATTTAACATTCTAAATATATTATGATAATCACTAATTTAAAAATCTGAGAAAGATTTTAACTAAATAACTAGCTTATGTTAAGTTGTTCTCTTCCCAGGATACAGAGGACATATAGGGCATTATAACCTTAGTTGAGATGCTTTTACCTATACATCAATGAGCCTGCTTAACATGCACATGAGAGCTCAGTAATTGGAGAATGAGAAGTCTGCAAGTCCTGGATAATGGAATAAATGAGTGGAATGATCTGAGGCAAACAGAACTAGTCTAGGGAAGCCTGTGAAGCAGCCAACACTAGCATGGAGGTTATAGCAGATGTGTGTGTGTATATATATATATATATATATATATGTCTTATATATTAGATATAAGAATTAGACATAGAAATGAAAAGTGTTACCAGTAAGGAAAGGTAAATTTGGGGTAACTTGAAAAAGACACCAGGGAAAAGAAGGAAGTATTATTGACTGCCTTCTCTTCATTAAGCTCTGGATACACCCAGTTTTATGCAAATCACACAATAATCAGCAAGTTTGGTTTTTGTAAATAACTTCCTTAAGTTATGAATAATTAATATCAATCTTTAAGTTGTTAATTGGTTATTGTCAATAACTGCCTTAGGTTTTCAGCACTAGGAAGTGGTTGGGCTGGGCTCTGTCAGACCAGGAAGGTCTGCTCTCTTGTCACATCCTCCAACAAAAGGATGCATAATAGTTGGGGAAAACAAAAGGGGCCAGTGTGTTGACAGATTTGCCTGGTTACAGGTAGAATGTATTGGTCTGTTTATTGGGAGAGAAGGCAGTTGGAGAAGATTAAGTGAGATGGAAATATGTGAGGGTTCAAAGGATGGTAAGGAAAAATTAGTGACTTCTGAGAACACAGGATCAGCTATGTGAAATAGAGTGTAGTAGCTAGTCCCCATATTATGTTAATGTTTAGTTATGCATAAGGTTATTTGTACAAAGCCTCCAGTTGCCAATCAGACATATGTGACATCAGTGGGATCACACCTTTTGACCTCCCTACTTTTCCAACCTAATCAAAGGCACTAGTAGTGACCTCAGGGCAGTAGATAAAAGTGACTGAACAAGGGGATCATGATTGTTCTCCCTCCAGTTCAAATCACATTTAGCCAAGATCTGCTGGGCTGCTTCTGGCTGTATTTACAAGTTAAAGACAATAACTTCCCTAAAGCTGTGTATTTAATTAAGTGGGTCTGAATGTCTCCCAAGACAAGGAGTTGAAGTATGTAGAACACACACATTCCAACTCAAAGTCCAAGTGTGTTATTTCCTAGAGCTCAGTTGCAAAATATAATTATAAAATGCCTCAAATTTAGCTGATAGATTTTCCATTGATGTTTAGAAGCACAAAAATGCATTATTTGTATAGCTTCATTCATTTCATACTTTTTAATAGATGGTAAATAAATTGCACCTTTTTGTTAAATGGTAAGAAGTTAAAAATAAAAAGCTGAAGAAAAAATGGCCATTATATTCAGAATTATTCCTCACTATTGCAAGTCAGACACAAACTATCCAACTTGTGTATGAAGAGCATGCATTCAATTCAATTCAATAAATATAACACTACTAATTGAAACGAGGGAGTCAGCTATATGGTAAATACGTAACAACGTAGAAATTGGCAATTACTATGTGATTGGTAGCACACAAATTGAATGCAGGTTAGGAAGGGCTCAGGAGATTTAAGGCAGAAATGAGTCTCCACATTACCTTATTGACAATCCTAGTGATGACTAAAACAAAGGAACCCATAAAACTTACAAGAAGGGATGTGATTTGGTTATGGAGAATAACCAGTTCCAAAGCAGAATGTTGTCACATCTGAATCACAAAGCCCTTCCTAATGCCCATTAAATTCTTCATAAACTCTCTTCTCCCCACCCCACCCTACAAAAGACTAAGACAGAGTTTACTCAAAATTTCTATGATGCAGTTTGATGTATGTGTGTGTGTCTATGAATATGTCTCTTAGTCCCTCATGCAATTTAAAAGACCTGCATCCCTAAATTATGGCTTTATTTCTCTATTTTCTTCACTATTGATTTTCTTGGAAAAGCAAACTTGCTAGTCCATACTCACTACCTCCATTTTTTCCCCGTTTCCATTTTAATTCCATTTCTATCACTCTGAAACTCTTTCTGCTTAAACCGTCTAGTCATCTCCAATCCCCAAACTTGGTGGCCCTTCTGCAGTTTCCCACCTACTTAGCCTTGATGCTTCTCTCTCTACATCATTCGTTCTTACAGTTCTTTCCTCTTTGACTTCCTTCATACCCCTGTCCTAAACGCTGACTGTTCTGGCAGTTCCTTAGCCATCTCTTCCATACGTTCTCCCATTGCTCACCTCTTGAATATTGAAAACATGAAGGGCTCTATTTTCAGTCTTCCCATTTGGTGATCCCTTGTTTCTCTTGACGTTAATTGTAACAGATATACCCTGACTTAGGTTACATCTCTAATGTTCAATGTTCATCTGTGTTTAATTCATTCAACAAATTTGACAATATTTATTGACTCTTATGTGCTAGGCACTGTTTCCATTGAAGTGATACAATTATGATCCTGTCCCCACACAAAAAGGACATAGTATTCTCAGAGAACATAGGGTCTACTCAGGTGAATACACATTAATGAGAGAACCACACAGGTAAATATAAAATTATGCTTGTGGCAACTGCCACAGAGGAGAGGCATATGGTCCTATAAACACTTAAAACTTTATCAGAGAGATCAGCAAATGCTTCCCTGAGGAAGCCTTCAGTTCTTCGGATAAAGACTCAAGGATCACTCCATCACCCAAATGTTACTTTCTTTCCAGGTGACCTGTGCCTTATTGGGGGGTGTAGTTTCCATGTCCTGATGGCTGACGTGCTCAGGAGTATCACCTCTAGATGGGTGAGATTTCAATATTTCCATCTTTAATATAGGATCCCTATACTATATCCCTAGTCTAGGACATGAAGATGCATCAGATAATATGCTACATTGTATTATTGTTTAGCACCCTCAATATAAGAGTCGGGCCATACACACATATCAGATATAGATGGAAATATATTATTGTACTTTTTTCTTTAGATATAATTACATATCACTGAAAATATACTGTATAGTGATTAAAATGTACTATCTTTGCCACTCATATCATGAATGGTTCCTTATGTTTTGTTTTCAAATCTATTCCAAATACCTTTTTTATTACTCATTGAAACTCTGATCAAAATATCTACCTAATTGTAATAGATTGCTGATTTGCTGCTTTAACTGGTAAACAAAAGGTATGGGGGCTTTTGATCACAAAGGAGATTTAGTGTTCAGATTCCAAAATTTATAGCTATTTTACCAAATAAATAAATGGTCATAATTATGACAAAAAATATTTCTTTGTAATAGGGGACTTTGGATACATCTTGTGAACTTAACTAAAGATCTTGAAGAAAGATGAGAAAGAGTGAGGAAGAATTTCTTTTTCATAAAACTGTCAATGAAAAATTACCATTAATGTGTTAACTTGGCTGATGTGATTTGAAGGATAGTGCCTTTTTGTGACAAAAAATACATACTTACTTAAAAAATATGTGTGACTATTTATGTTTCCAGTAAAAAAAAATATATATCTTATGAGCATTTCAGGTCCTAGGTAATTTTATGTCAAAAATTAATATTCAAAGCCACAAGAATTTACTGCATTCCTACTATATGCAATATGGGAAGCCATGATATCCTAAGCACATTTTTTGGGAAAGAGCCTTATTTGTTTCCAATTTATTCAAGGAAAAATTAATCCAGAGAAGGAAAATTATCTTTACTATCTTAGATACTCTATATAACTACCTTTTTTAAAAATAGTCTATCATTTGCATTTCAATCAATGGACAAGCAGTATTGAGTACCCACTTCACGTTCAATTCTGGGCTATGCATGAGATTACAAAACACATGATTACAAAATATGAGAACACAAAACTTCTCAAATCCTTGACCTTGAGAAGTTTTCCATCTGGTTGGTAAGATAAGGATCGGGCTTAAGACACAATTAAAGAAACACACATCGATTATTGATGCAAGGTCTCCCCTCTTATGCTCAGCCATTCATACTTTAACATTCTTTATTTTCCTCTTTTGACTATTGACTCTAGTCCAGGGCAGAAAGTGTCTATTTTGAGCAATGAAAATATAGGACTTTAGTTTGAAAAAATGTGGACAAAAAACAATTCAAGTATAAAAATCCATATAGAGCCAAGAGATTCCTATAGGGAAAAATAATGTTTTTCCTGCCAAATTTTGAATGTATTCTCTATGGTAAGCTGGACTTTGGTATCTAGAAAAAGTTTTGCTTATTTGAGTTTCAAAACTCTTCTTTTGCCCATGTTTACCTGTAGGCATCTACAATTGCAGAAAACTTTCTTTAGAATTGTGATTAACTCTTGGCATCACGTAGTATGCTTTGCTACAATATTTAATTAGAAAAAATGAAGGATAACATGATAAAACATAAGAGTAAGACAAATTTTTTAACTTACAATTTAATATATACTAAGATGGCAAACCATTTTATTTAGATCCACTGTCTTAATGCTTTCAAAGAATACTTTAATATAAGTTCAGGGAATTATTTAATTCACATTAATATATTCTCTGAAAAAATAAATAGTCATCATTTATAAAATAAATTATAAAAATTACACCAAAGTATATATTGAGAAGAAGAGATTTGAGAATTATATTATAAATGGAAACTAAGGCTGTAACTTTTGTTTCTTAGGTTTTGCTAGCCTAAGTTACCACCTAATAGACAGCAGGTATTTCCACTAAATTTAAATTGGCTAAGTGAAAGGACAATCAGAAAAAAATCTTTGCAACTTTCAAATTTCAAATATATTTCTACTGTCTTCATTCTGAAGATTTATTTGAAAAGTACTGTGTTTCTAAAGGAGTTAGTCAACTACGTTTATGATATGGAAATAACCTAATTATGATTAGCAAACATTTTCATCTTTTTAAGCAAATCATCCCATTATTAAAACTAACCTGTATCAAAATAATTTATTATTTAGAGGTTTTATTTTTTAAAATACAAATTTTTAATGGCTCACTGATATTCATATGTATTAATATTTATAAATGAATACAACCAAATAACTTTAAAAAGTCTAATGTAATGGCATTTCAAATCAACATAGGACAAGGTAGAATACTTAAAGGCCCATTTTAAACATTATTAATAATTCAGTGCCACCAGTCTGTATGAGAACTTACTAAGAATATTCAGTTGGCTAACTTCATCTCAGTAATCATAAGATAGATGAATAAGACACAGTCCTTGCCCTTGAGATGATAGCAGTCTAAAAGTTATGATCAGCAAATTTTTTTACATCATCTTTATTTGGATATAATTTACATACCCAATCTGTACATACATAATTTAGATATAATTTACATATACTATTATGTGTAGTTTGATGAGTTTGACAAATATATATATTACTTTTGTAACCATTACCCCATATAAGATATATAATATTACCTTCGCCCTAGAAATTTCCCTTGTGATCCTTTATAGTCACCTCTGGCTCCAAACAATGACTGTTCCAATTTTTTTCCCCACCATAAACTAGTTTTGTCTATTCCAGAAATGTTATATGAATGAACACATATAATGACTAGGAAATATTTCTCCATAAGTCTTTCATGATTCTGCATGTCTCTTGTGAGCAGAGATACTGACTGTTTTTTCCAAAGGTGTTTGTATAGTGAACAACCTTGGAAGCTAGAGATAATGTCTTCTTCTGAGAAAAGAGCAAGTTTGTTATTGTTCAGTGCATTAGAGATAATGTGTCCGTTTGGGGTAAAGTCAGGCAGACTTACTGCCCATTATAATGGATTCAGGCTCCCGAAGCTCCCAGGTTCCTCTCCTGTAACATAACCCACTGTTTGGGCAGGTGTGGCACTCTAGCTAATCCTACTGCTGTGAGTAACAAAGTCCTTTGTCTGTGACCCAGGAGTCTTGTGTCTTCTGCCTGCATGAATGAAACTTACAAGCTTACACACTGAATAAAATCTCAGATCCTTCACAGTTCTTGGCACCAGTATGTATTCTTTTGTGTCTGGTTTCTTTAGCTTAAAGCTTTTGAGAATTATCCATGTTGTTTTACAAATTAATAATTAGTTCCTTTTCATTGCTGAGTTGTACTAATTGCATGATTATATCAAATTGGTTTATCTGTTCATTTGTTGATGCACATTTGAGTTGGTAGCAGTCTAGAAGTCAAGATCTGCACATTTTCTAAGTAGTAGTTTTTATACCATGTAATCCAATAGAGATATTTATAAAATGCTGTTAGAATACAGAAGAAGCAGTGATTAATCATGCAAAAGAAAACCTCACAGATGGGTTCACATTTGAGCTGGACCTTGAAGAATGAGTCTAATCTTCTTGAGAGTATAGAAGCCTGGCCTGTTGACCTATTAGAAAAAAAAAAAGTTCTACTCAAGTTTCTTTATGTGCATGCATTTTATATATGTATATCTGTGCGTAAGAATTTTCTCTTTTATTTCCAAAAGTTGTATGCTTCAGTTCATCAGCATGATCAATCACTACAAAGTTTTGAGGGGTTAGTGGGGTGCTGTCCACCCTCCCCCATACTTAATAAATTAACAATAATTTAACTAATATGTGTTATTTATGTTTTCCCAATCTTATGCAGAGAATAAGTAAGAGCATATTTAGGAAGTGTTGCTCTTTTTATTGGTTTACAACCTACAATCTCAGTAAGTATCCTTGTTTGGCAACTATAGCTTCAAAACAAGTTTTCTGAATCTCTGGTCTTTTATACAAGCAGAAAGCTGTCCTGCAGCCTCTCCAATGTAGAAATCCCCTAAGCAGCTACTGCCCGGCCCATGCTCCAGTTTCCATCCTCTCAGCGCTCTTGTCACAGACAAGTCCTGATTCAGAGAACTTTGTTGGTGACAGAAGATGTAGTTCTATACATTTTGACTAATCATAATTCTTGGACCTTTGCGTTTATTCTTTGAATAAAATGGTCTCCCTTAGAAAAATTTGTTCTGAGCTAACTGTGTATCTCATATTAAGAAGCCCCTTGAAGAAATAAAATTCTTATAAATAAGTTTTATAATTAAATAGATAAGAGTAGCATATGTGAAATAACTAATAGCTAATTATGTTACTGACAGAGGTATATAGATAGTGGTTGAGTGTAAAATTTGGAACCAAACTGCTGGTTTGAATTCTGACTCTACAATTTACTACCTTTGTGATCTTGCATGAGTTACTTGACTGCTTTAGACCTTCTGTAAAATGAGGATTATTATAATAGTATCTATTTCACAAGGTTATTGTGAGGATTATATAAAAAGTATAATGCACTAATGACATTGCCTGGTGCGTGTTAAGTAATATGCACATTTGCTGTTGATGATAGTGATAATGATGATTACGATGATGAAGAAGAATGATTATTTTAGTTGTAGTAAGTTCCATGAAGGAAGAGGTAAGAATAAGCACTGTGTGTTTGTGTTAAATTGAGACACAGATTTGGACGACTGCTTCATAGGTGCTTATTGGGGGAGTAATGAACAATAAATTGGAAAGGTAAACTGGGTTAGATTATGACACTTTGAAAATGAGGCTAAATTTAAACATAATGTGCTATACAGTTGGAAGCTTTTGAAGGTTCTCGACTGTATAAAATACATGTTTAAGAATGATCAGTCTTGCAGTAGCACTAAGAGAGGGGCCCTTAGAAACATCAAAGAATGAAATCATCATATAGGTGTGAGGCAAAGGGGTGGTGGTGAGAGTAGAACAAAGCTAGTTACGATAGAGAGAATGGGGAGGGAAGATAGGAAAAAAGAATAGTTTAGCTCTGGGAGCAGGAAGAATACTATCATTAACTGTTGGTTTAGCTGGGCAGCAGAAAAATGATGATTGAATCTGGATTATTTAGCGATCTGTTAATGATAAAAATCCTGGTAACTGACCTTTATAGTATTACAAGATTCTGAATGGCAAAGCAAGACTGAATTGTGTTTATTATAGTTTTGATGATAATTATGATTATTTTTCTAATTAATTGGAAATTGGCCATCTGTTCATGTTATAAAAGACATTACTAGACTTCATATTTAATTAACCCGAGTGTTACATTTCACAACCATGTTGGAAAGAAGACTTTTTCTGCAACCCTTAAAACATGTTTTATTTTTTCACTCTAAGATTGTAATTGAAGTTGTGCTAATACTTGAATTTTTATAAGTGACCCTTTATGTAATATCTCCATTTTATGTTTAAATTCTTAGAATTCTAAAGCAGCTCTATGAAAAATAAATACTGTTAGAATATTTCCTCAATAGTCTGTTAATTTTGTCTTATACATTTTTTATAACAATATTAAGCTATGATGTAATAAATATTTAAGTGCTCACTCTTTGTTCTGTCATTACAGTGTTTGTCCCTTCAGTTTTGGGGAATGCTAGTAAGTATACAGTGTGGTCTGTGTAAGGTGAGGTTGTAAGTATGAAGCAGTGTAGTTTGGTGGTAAAAAAAGGAAAAAAGAACTTCTTTTAAAAAAGCATCTTCTTAAAAAAATACCTGCTCAGATATTTGCTAGGTTTATGGCTTCAGCAAGTCACCTTAGCCATTTGGTTCCTACATATAACAGGGACATCAGTCCTGCTTTTTAAGGGTTCTGTCAGGAATTATATGGATTATAAGGAATGTATGGAATTCAGATTATATGAAATTTATGAGGAGCCTTATTATTTTTTGCAAGGTAATATGTCAGACATGTTAAAACATTATGGGTTCTAATTCTTACTGTTGTCACTCCTGGCTTTTCTCTCTCTCAGATAATTCCATTGCCATTTAAAAGTATACTTGCTTAAGTCTTTCAGCTTTGTTTTTTCACCCAACCTAGATCTCATGAGAGGTGAATTTGGGATTAGCATGAGTAATTTTCCAGCGTCTAGGGAGGCCTTACTGAGCCAAGGAGGTGACTACAGATATTGGCACCCGCAGTGAGAGAACAGGTGTTAGTCAAGCTGTAATAAAATTTTTAGGACTTATACAACTTTGTACTTTTCCAACTGAAATGACACAGTGCTCCATAGTTTCTTTTTTTAAGGCAAAAAGGAACTTGTCCTTTTCACTGCTAATTTTCTCATAAAGTACCAAGCACACGAGCCTCATTCTTTTTTCCCTGGGTTAAGAGTGTCAAGTGTACTACAGCACGGTGGGGCTTTATTTGCTGCCCTCTGCAAAGAACGGACAACCAGCAGTTTCTGAGCTTTTCACTTGACTGCTTTCAAGCTGCTGAAGGGGAAAGAGCAACAAGTCAATGTAGCAAAAGGTTCACATGGAAGGGTCTGTCCAGTATTAGAATTTTAAAAGTAAAAACTCAAAATGAAATATATGTGCATAAATATCAAGGTAAGAATATATTAGTGATAGATCTGGAAAATGAGCCTTCTCATGTATATATACACACACACACACACACACACACACACACACACACACACACACGTATACATATTTGAAGAACAGAATTTGCTTCTCCTTTGTGTGTGTATATGTATATATACACATAAAACAAATATATATTTATTCTTATGACATAAATAGTTTTATGACTCAGATCACTTTTACTCATGGTCTTATTAAAATGTGTATGCTATTCTATGCTAGAGTTTATTTCTGTGTAATATTTGAGAGGAAATGTAGAATTGTGAGTAAGACACAGTCTGCAGCCACACTGCCTAGGTTTGAATGCATGGTTGTTTTTAAAGAGCCACTTATTAGCGGTAGGACTGTAGGTACCTTTTGGTACCTTAGTTTCCCTATCTGTAAAGTGGAAATAATAATCATACTTACTTCATAGAATTATTTTGAGGATTAAATGAGTATATATACACACATAAGCACATATACACAAATACATATGTACACATATATATTGCTTAGAATAATGAGTAAATGCTATATATCAATATTCTTTATTAAACAAGTAAAATCATATTTCTATATAAAATATCATACAGATTTTCAGTGGTAGTTGTTTTTATAGTCTTCTAAATTAAGGCATGACATTTTCAAAAAATAAAATGATAAGATGCTAAAATGGCATAGCAATTCAATAAAGAGGGCCGGGAATAGAACAAGACTTCTACTCTATTTACTGTCCTTTTTCCTTTAGAAGTCTTAGCTGTAACTGAACTAGAAAAATTTTCCTACTAATCATGTTACCTCTAGAGGTACAATGCTGTTAAAAGACCATCTCTAAGGATCACAACATTGTAGAATTAACAGAAATCTTAGATATCAAATAGTTCATTCAACCTCTTTATTTTGTGGCTCAGAGGATTGAGACCAAGAGAATCAAAGGCTTTTCTTAAGGTCAGGTAGCTATTTAATTCCAAAACCATGTTTACTAACTTTTAGTGTTGTACCTTTTCTTTTCTTTTAATTTTTATTGGAGTAGAGTTGATTTACAATGTTGTGTTAGTTTCAGGTATACAGCAAAGTGAATCAGTTATACATATACATATATCCACTTTTTTTTTTTTAGATTCTTTTCCCATATAGTCCATTACAGAGTATTGAGTAGATTTCCCTATGCTATACGACAGGCTCTTATTAGTTATCTATTTTATATATCATAGTGTGTATATATCAATCCCAATCTCCCAATTTATTCCTCCCCACCATCCCCTGATAACCATAAGTTTGTTTTCTACATCCATGACTCTACTTCTGTTTTGTAAATAAGTTCATTTGTACCCATTTTTTAAGTTTCCACATGTAAAGAGATATCATATGATATTTGTCTTTCTGTGTCTGACTTACTTCACTCAGTATGAGAATCTATTGGTCCATCCATGTTGCTGCAAATGGCATTATTTTGTTCTTTTTTTATGGCTGAGTAATATTCCATTGTGTATATGTGCCATATCTTCTTCATCCATTCCCCTTGATGGACATTTACATGTCCTGGCTATTATAATAGTGTTGCAATGAACATTGGGGTACATGTATCTTTTTGAATTATGGTTTTGTCTGGGTATATGCCTAGGAGTGGGATTGCTGGGTCACATGATGGTTCTATTTTTGGTTTTTAAGGAAACTTCATACTGTTCTCTACAGTGGCTGTACCAATTTACATTCCCACCAACAGTGTAGGAGGGTTCCCTTTTCTCCACACCCTCGCTAGTATTTATTGTTTATAGATTTTTTGATGATGGCCATTCTGACCAGTGTGAGGTGATACCTATTGTAGTTTTGATTTGCATTTCTCTAATAATTAGTGATGTTGAGCATCTCTTCATGTGCTTTTTGGCTATCTGTATGTCTTCTTTGGAGAAATGTCTATTTAGATCTTCCCCACATTTTTTGATTGGGTTATTTGTTTTTTAATATTGAACTGTATGGGCTGTTTGTATATTCTGGAGATTAATCCTTTGTCAGTTGCTTCATTTGCAAATATTTTCTCCCATTCTGAGGGTTGTCTTTTTGCTTTGTTTATGGTTTCCTTTGCTGTGCAAAAGCTTTTAAGTTTAACTGGATCTCATTTGTTCATTTTTGTTTTTATTTTTATTACTCTAGGAGGTGGATCAAAAAAAGATCCTGCTGCAATTTATATCAAAGAGTGTTCTGCCTATGTTTTACTCTTAGAGTTTTATAGTGTCTGACCTTACATTTAGATTTTTAATCCATTTTGAGTTTATTTTTGTGTATGGTGTTAGGGAGTGTTCTAATTTCATTCTTGTACATGTGGCTGTCCAGTTTTCCCAGCACTACTTATTGAAGAGACTGTTTTTTCTCCACTGTATATTCTTGCCTCCTTTGTCATAGATTAGGTGACCATAGGTGCATGGGTTTATCTCTGAGCTTTCAATCTTGTTCCATTGCTCTATATTTCTGTTTTTGTGCCAGTACCATTGTACTGTTTTGATTACTGTAGCTTTGTAGTATAGTCTGAAGTCTGGGAGCCTGATTCCTCCAGCTCCATTTTTCTTTCTCAAGATTGCTCTGCCTGTTCGGGGTCTTTTGTGTTTTCATACAAATTGTAAGATTATTTTATTCTAATCCTGTGAAAAATGCTGTTGATAATTTGATAGGGATTGCATTGAATCTGTAGAATGCTTTGGTTAGAATAGTCATTTTCACAATATTCACTCTTCCAGTCCAAGAACATGGTATATCTCTCCATCTGTTTGTGTCATCTTTGATTTCTTTCATCAGTATCTTATAGTTTTCTGAGTACAGGGTTTTTACCCCACTGTAGTACCTTTTCAATTACAGTAACATACTTGAGACTTACTCATGGTGGCCAAATGAAAAACAAATTTTGCTTCTCATTTGAGCCAGCATACAGTGAAGCATATGTGTTGTATAACTTTTTGTTTTGATATACTTTCACATTTACAGAAAAGTTATAAGAATAGTACTAAGAACTTCTAACACCCTTAACCCAGATTCCCAATTATTTACGTTCTGTTTCATTTATCATTCATTTATATATGTGTTTATGTATATGTCTATTTATGATTTTTTCTGAATTGTTTGAAAATAAATTGAAGACATCTATCTCTTTTAAATACTTGAATGTGTATTTCCTAAAAAACAAGTCACATAACTGCCTTGATAACATAATTATCAATGACCAAAATGAGAAAATTTAACACTGATAAAATATTATCTAATCCACAGTTTATATTTAAGTTTTATCAATTTTCCCAATAATGTCCCCTTTCTCTGTTTTGTTTTGGCTCAGAATGCAAGCCAGGGTCAAGCATTCTGTTGAGTTATCATGTCTCTTTAGTGTACTTTCATTTGGAACAGTTCCTTAACCATTTTGTCTTTTTTGACCTTGAGATTTTTGAAGAATTCAGAACAGTTATTTTGTTGAATGTACCTCAATTTTTTGTCTGTGCAATGTTTCCTCATGATTAGGTTTAGGTTATGCATTTTTGGCAGGGCCACAACAGAAGTGATAATGTGTCCTTCTCAGAGCATCCCATCAAGAGGCCCATGATGTCAATTAGTTCCAACATTGATGATGTAAACTCTGGTTGCATCGGGTCTGCCAGGTTTCTTCACAGTAAAGTTACTATTTTACCCTTTCTAAATTAGGATTAATTTGTGGAAAGGTACTTTGAGATTATGTAAATATGTCTTCCCCACCAAACATTTACCCACTAGGCTTTGCATTCATTGATAATTTGTAACTTCATTATCACTTCCATATTTATTAGTTGACATTCTACTGAAAGGAAGAGCTTTCTCACATCTTCCATTTGTTTATTTGTTTGCTTGTTTGTTTATTATATCAGTAGAACTCATGTATTCTTGTTTTATTCTATGGGTATGATCTATTACTATCATTATTTATTCTTATCTTCAAATTGTCCCATATTTGTCCAGTGAAAACCACTTCAAACTAGCCTCTGTGTCCTTTCAATATTCTTCCATCTTTCTTGAGAATTTCCTTACTTTCCAGCACATGTTATTCTAGCATCATCTTGTGCTTTTCCTGGTGAGGCCCTGGAATCAATCTTTTTTTTATCCAAGTAGCCATGATTCTATTTCCAAGTAAATGGTGTTTAGAAGTCAAGATCTGGATGCTAGGTGTACTCATTCATTGCTCGCTCCTGGTGTGTCATTACTTCAGGGTTCTCTCAGTGAACAGCATTAGTAAATATATGTCTATATTTATTTCTGTATCTGTGTACCTATCTATTAAAAATCATGAGATGTTGGTTAAAGGGTATAAAGTTGCAGTTAGGCATGATGAATAAATCTAGAGATCTAAGCTACAACATGATGAATATAGTTAATAATACTTTATCAAATACTGGAAATTTCCTAAGAGAGTAGATTTCAGGTGCTCTCATCACACACAAAAAATGATAACCCTGTGAGGAAATGGTATGTTAATAGCTTGACTGTAGTCATCTTTTCACCACGTATATGTATACCAAATCATCATGGTCTACACCATAAATATATATAATTTTTATTAAAAAAATAAAAACCACGAGTTCATGATGATATCTCTAATTCTATCTCAAACACAGGATACATTCTCATCTTTCCATTTCCATGTTTGTAACTTCCTTTTCCAACAGTGAGAAACCTGGCTTCCCATTGCATTCAACATACATATTTATTTACTCAACTTGGAATACTCAGAAGGTAATTTCAGAATTGCTAATCCATTCCATAGCAAAAAGCAATCCCACTAGCTAGAATTCAATATTTTCAGTTTATTTTAGGGATAAGATTTATTAGAACAACATAATTTGTGCGTAAATCTCAAATGTACAGTTCATGAGTTTAGACAGATGTCTGTACCCATATAACTCATATCCCATAAAGACATAAGGCATTTCCATCACCTTAGAAAGTTCCCTGTGCCCCTTCCCATCCCCTCCATAGCAGCCATTTTTCTGGTTTCTATCATCATAGACTGGTTGGGCCTATTCTAGAACTTCATATGAATGGAATCATGAAGTGTATATTCTGTATCTGGTTTTGTTTACTTGTTATAATAACTATGGAATTCATCTATGTTGTTATGTATATGTATAGTTTGTTTCTTGTTATTGCTAAGGAGTATTTCACTGTATGATTATGCCATAATTTGTTTATCTACTCACTTGTTGATGGACATCGAGTGTTTTCTACTTGAAGCTAATATAAATAAAACCACCATGGATATTTTCGTTCAAATATTTTTGTGACCATATGGATTCCATTTCTCTTGGTTAAATGTCTTTGATTGGAATTGGTAAAATCATAGGTAAAGATGTGTTTAATTTCATAAGAAATTGCCAAACCTTCTATCAAAGTGGTTGTACCATTTATGCTCTTACCAGCAATGTCTGAAAATTCTGGTTGTTCCATATCCTTCCTCATCAACACTTGGTGTTGTCAACTGTTTTTAACTTTAGCCATTCAAATGTTTATGTAATGTTATCTTACTGTGATTTTAATATACGTGTCTCTGATGACTAATGGTGTTGGGACTTTTCTGTGAGATTATTGGACATTTCTATATCTTCCTTTGTAAAGGCTTTATTTAATTTATTTTCATTTTCTAAACTGTTTTGGGTTTTTTTTTTGGTCTGTTTATTAGTGAGTTGTAGAAATCCTTTATATATTATGGATGTATGTCTCTTGGCAGATATATGTTTTGTAAATATTTTCAAACAATGTCTGGCTTGCCTATTCCTTTTTTTAAATGATGTCTTTTGATGAACAGAAGTTTTTACTTTTAATAATTTCTGAATTATAAAGTTTTATGGTTATTACTTTATATATCCTTTCTAAAAAATAACTTTTTCATCCCCAGTTGTGAATTTATTCTCCTATGTTTTCTTCAGGAAGTGTTAGCTTTTAAATTTAGGTCTAATATACATATTGAATTAATTTTTGTGTATGATGCAAGGTAGGGGAAGCCTAGATTTTCATTATTTTAAAGAAATTTTTAAAGCCTATGTGTTGTAAGCCTAGATTTTCATTATTTTAAAGAAATTTTTCCCACACATAGTTTCATTGTGTTTTTCCTGGATATTAAGAAAAACTTTTTGGGGTAGCAAGTGATTAAAACCAACTCAAGCTAGATTAAGCAAATGGGAATTTATTTGCTCACTTTGCCAGGAAGAGTAAGACATATCTCATAAGATCAAAGGAAGATACACAAAGGCCAGGACTTCAGGAGCTAGAACTAGGATGGATATTCCAGGGCTCTCTCTAGTCTTTTCTCATATCTGCTTATCTCTGCATCACTTCATTGTGCAGACCACTTTCCTCTACAGGCCAGGGGAGACGAATGCTGTCAGCCTCATTCATCACAGATGCTCATTCTTCCAGCGTCACTATAGTTGTCCTAAGGAAGGACTCTACTTGGCACTGCTTCAGTCACATGCCCTCTTCCTGGGCTGGTCACTGTTGCTTGAGAACTCAGAACCTAGGTGTAATCAAGTCCAACCCCACCCTATGGCAGTGGGATGGTGCTACCATCAGAAACAACATGGAATGAGGGAGAGAGGGTTCCCAAGGATAGGCTTCTGGACATTCCAAATATTATATGTCCCACCAAATTTCCTATTTTTAAAAAATGGCTTTTTACAATGTATAAAATAAAATGTTAAATTAAAAAATGGTTTTTTATATATGGGATTTATTTATCTTTCGCGGAACTCTTAATTAAATATATTCAGGTGCAGTAAAGCTAGATTTCTATTCTACTCATCTAAAACTGAAGTGTAAATTAATTAGATACTTTGAAGAACTAAAATGTATGCAAATTATATGAGAATAATGTACCTCCTAAATGATTAAAGTTTAACACATCAAAGTCCATCATAATGCGAATGATGCTGAATGAAGTGGAAGAGAAGTCAGATTTTTTCATTTTGACCTGTCCCCACTTTCCTCAAATTATAATGAAAAAATTGGATTGTCAATACCTCAATATAATAAATCATTGGGAGAGTAACCGTGGTTCAGTGATTAGGACAAAATTTATATACTTAGAGTGTCCATAATTTTCCAGAGCTTTAAAGCAAGGCTGATGATGTTTAACCCACAGGATTAATTGACAATAAAAGAAGTGGTTCTTATTGGAAATCATTAAGCACCTCATGGCTTGCATTTGAAGGAGAAAACTTGAGAGTTCATTGTAGACAAATGACTGTCTCAGCCAAAGTTACCTACTTGTATAATATTTTCTTTGAAGTGTGGTTGAGTAAAAAGCTGGCCCCACAGAGAGCCTTGAAATGATAATGTGATCGACAGCATAACTGACTTTCCTGGGTTGGATTCACTAAAGAAATCTGACATCAAAACTAGTATTTTATACAGGCTTTTGTCTAAGTATAAAAATGTGGCCATCAGGGGATAGAGATGGAGGACCTCTTTAAATGACAGGCCCAGATGTTATTTTCCTATTATGAGAGGAGGACCCACCTGGGAAGGTTCTTCCCACCTTAGCCTGACTGTCTTCCTTAGCATTCCACTTGCTTCAGTTTTGCTCTCTTCACTCTGCCCACTGTGCACAAAAGCTCCCCTTCATGGCTGCCATTGCTCCCCCATCCTCTAGGTACTATAATCCCATTAATTTTCAGATTTAGGTGGAAAGTCTCTTTTCTTTTTTCCTTGAGACAGCTTTTCAAAATAAAGTTTTACCAATGAAAAATGAACTAGGAGGGAGGGGAAAGACACACAAAAGCTTAAAAATTGAGATGTTTATAAAATCTGCTTTCTGATCCTATTTTTAAGGGTCTAGTCATAGATGGGGTTAATTAATATAGAACAAGGGACATTCAACTCCTATTTCCTTTTCCCTTCTTCAGATCCATTTGCTTTGTTCTTTGTGGCCATATGATGCAATGATAGTTGCCATCTTAGAGCTCTCAGCAAACTATTAGTTTTTTCCATTAAAAGAAGTTGACTTTCCTGCTTGCTTTGGCAGCATGTTTACTAAAATTGGAATACTACAGAGAAGATAAACATGGCCCCTGCAAATTCGAGAAACGTTTTGTATTTTTATGTGATGTACAGCATGGTGACTATAGTTAATAATACTGTATTGCATATTTGATAGTAGCCAGGAGAGTGGATCTTGATAGTTCTCATCCCAAGAAAATAAATTTGTAACTATATATGGTGATTGATATTAAGTTGACTTCTTGTGGTGATTATATTGCAATATATACAAATATTGATTAATTATTTTGTATACCTGAAACTAATATAATGTTATGTCAATTATACCTCAATTTAAAAGAAAAAAAATAGTTGATTTTCTTTTCTTTTCTCATTTCAAATGGCAGTCTCTCTCGGGGAGCACCTGAGTTTCTATTTTCTGTTAGGGGGGGTATTTTCAGTTCTTGGTTTATCTACAGGATCAAAGTAATGAAGAGTCTCTCTCTCCTTTTCATATATGATTGATTTGTTGTGACTGTATGGAGTGCTGTATTGAGAAGCCATCTGGAGGTACATCTAGGTCCCTCAGGAAGGAGAACTGTGATTAATTAGTAATGGCTGTCATGAGCTTAAAAGTAGCAGCACACTTGCCACATATCTGTCATTTCTCTCAATTCCATCAATGGTAAAACACTTGTTTTGATTTGATTTTTATTTCTACTAAGATTATCAGCCTTGGGAATTCCAGTGATTTTCTTTTTTTTTTTACTAATCCCTCAGATACTGATGTGGTGGTGAGAGAACACATCTAAATATATATTAAAATACTTTTCTCCCTGTTGAATTAAAACCTCCTTAAGAAGGAGCAGGTTCTCTCTACAAAGTCTAAGGCATTAAACATACAACAAAAACAAAGTAAATATTTAAACTTTTTTTCAAATTATTCATCCCATTAAGTCATTTTGCTTTCTTACCAAGTGAATATGGAAATACTGAAGCTTAAAATATAAAATGTAGAGTGACATTCCTGATCCATCCCAACAGGTACATAATTTTCTATTATTGTGTATTCTCTGTTGTTTTCGACAAAATTTCAAATGAATCAAGGAACAGGATATTTAGTGTTTCTTCAGCTAAATAACTGCACATTTACAAAATTATTATGTTAAATTTCCCCCAAGTATGCTCTTCTGGTGACTATTTTAAACTTTGCCTTCATGACTGTTGTACATTATTCAGTTCTCCTGTTTTCTTCACACTTAAACTCTTCAGTTTTAAGAAGAAATGTTTCTTTATTTTTAATTCGAGTTATAATCCCAGTGAGACAATGGGATTTCTCTTTGCTCAACAGTTTCTGAAGTTTGGTTTAGCTTTAAGCCACTAAAATCTTAAAGGGTTGTATTTAGACGGGAGAATTTGGACTGAAGTCCTTTCATTTGTGTCTATAACATCAAATGGTTTAGGATTTTTGCACTGCACTCTGGGGAACCTTGAGGCCTCTGAGGTCCATTCTCTTAGGCCCCAAAGACCGACTGATGCATTTGCTTATTCATTCATTCCTCATTCCCTTCCATTTATTTAACAAACCTTTGAGTATTTAGTATATGCTGGTGTGGGGGTTCAGGGAGCCCATATCCTCCAAGAGTTTTGGTGTAGAAGACTGAACAGTAATAAGCATATGGCCACATGTGACAAAGGCTATGTTCAGAGTGACATGGGAACTTGTGGAAAGGGAACATCCAGACTGGGGATGGCAGTGGCTCTAGGGAAGACTTCGTAGAGGAGCTGAATAGAAGTTAATCACACAGTGAGAACAACCAAGTGTGGAAAACCCTTTCAAAGTATTTTTAAAAATTTGATTGCTTCCTGAAAACAGATTTGGCCTCCTGGAATTTATCTTGGAGCTAAAACAATCTCCACTAGATCCACTGCAATATGGGATCTAGAGTGCTGATTCCCTTGTAGATATCACAGTTTGATTCATTCTTCCAATGGAGAGGTGGTGTGGTATAGTGTGAGGTACAGAAAGTGCACTGTTTTTCACTCATCAGTTTTCTTTAGTTAGAGGTTACTTAGGCTACTAAGATGTAATTCTTTAAATATTTTTGTGCACACATTTTGTAAATGTATATTGTCTTAGTCTGCTCTGGCTGCCATAAAAAAATATCGTAGACTGGATGGCTGAAACAACAGAAATTTATTTTCTCACAGTTCTGGAGGCTGGAACTCTGAGATCAAGGTACTAGCCACGTTCTGGTAAACCTTTCTTCCTGGCTTGCAGATGGTCACCTTCTCGCTGTGTGTTCATATGGCCTTTCCTTAGTGCCTGCTTGGGGAAAGAGAGAGAGAGAGAAATCAGGCCTGAAATTATTTAAATATTTAGAATTTTAAAAGAGTTTTAAGTTCTAATCAGGTAAATAATTGCAGTTATTAAAGAAATGTTCTGGTAAATAATAAAAATAAAAATATAACTTCATAGGTTGACAGTAGTATACCACAACCAGTTTGTTCAGTGAACCTCGTATGGAAAGCTCTTTTATGTTCTTTGCTTCATCAAAGAATGTCAGATCAGCAGGAATATCCTTACATGTCTGCCAGTGGCGTGGAACTTAGTATTTTAAAAAATGAGAAAAGAATCTTAACAAATATGTTGCCTTTAAGGGTTTTCTTCTCTAGGAAGAAGACACACACAATGTGTATATACCCACATACACACACACATGCATGTTCATATACACATGTATGCATATATGTGTACACACACTTGCATTCACACATATGAATGAATACATACACATATGCACACATACTATATAATTCCCTGTGTGTGTTTTTGTGGTGTGAACCATTACCTATAGAAAGGCTATATGCTAGCATTTAGGCATACAGCTCAATAAAATGTACTACTGCTTGTCAAACCAGCATGTTAGCAACAGATACAGAACAGTTTTTTTTTAATAAGAAAAGTGTTAGAATTCAGATAAATATTGGCCCTCTGTAGTTATACATCATGTACAGTGCAATCACATTCATTTTACAAAGGAGTTAGGCTCCACCGTCAACACAAAAGGTGACAATTGGATGTGAAAAAAATGACCCTTGATAGTTATACAAATTGCTCACAAATTGCAGTATTTTACCAACTCTGCCAGTTTTATATTTGTTTTCTCTCCTAGCAACAGAACAGATCACTGTTCTTTAAACAACTGGAGTAGTTTATTTGTGTTGAGCAGCCATGTGGTATGAAATCATGTGTACTCTGAAGCTCTGGGATCATGTGTGTACGGTGCGATACTCTCCCCACCAGAGCTGAGGGAGCTGATGCTGGCTGTAAAAATGCACCTCCCGCTGGTCCCACATATGTGGGAGCACATGTTCATTGAGTGTTAAGGAGGCATTGTGGTGGAACGTGGTTTAAGTTGTTCTCTCTCCTCCTCTTTCCCTGTAGCTTCCTCCTCCTTTGCCGTTCTCTTGTGTTTGCTGAACATTGTCATCTTGTAGGTAAATTCGAACACATTGCAGCTCTATAGCATATGGCATTCTATTTAGATACATCTTTGTTTATGTGCCTGTTTATAGGTTCTTTGTTGAAACAAAGTTACAAATAATACCTATGCGTGTGGCTGTTGGACTTCTAGAAAATTCTGTTAAGAGCAGGAATTTCATTTCTGATCGCACCATGTAATACTCGCAGCATGCGTTCCTAGCTCATCTGGTTGCAAAAAAGTACTATACGAGTAGATGTACAAACCAGTTTCCATCCCTGGAAAATAATTTAAATCTGTTAGCCCATCAAATGACGGGACCGTTTTGAGCTCCGGCATAATACAGTAGCTATCATTAAGGCTGTGAATACACAAGTTAACTGAATTCTGCTTTTGTTTTAGTTTAGAGTAACCATTTATTTATGTTAATGTTTTGTTGCTTTGCTAAACACTGAGGTCGATGGTCCTACTGGCATCTCATATACAACCCAGCTGCCACGGCCTGACCACAGGAAAGTACTTTCCCAGTGGAGATTCAGTTAAAACATTCTCTGAGAATCTGAGTGAGCGAACCATACTTTCCTTCAAGCAAAACCAGAATTGATTACATGTATTTCCTGCCAAAGCTAAGAGGTGCAGTTTTGAATTTCTTCAGAAAGGGCAATTTCAGGTTCACTTAAATTTTGTGATTTTAACATTGTGTTTAAGAACAATTTTCATGTTAATTGAAGTGTTCTGTGTCAAAGGAGGAAAAAAAATCAAGTTCTTAAGGTAGACCATCTTCTTTAAGGCATTAAATGGAAATTCACAACTTTCCAAAATATTCTTTGTAGGAATTCTATTGTGATTGTTACATAGCTTCATTCCTTGATTCAACAATTGCTTGCTGAGTGCAAATTAAGCACTGGATATACTGCAGTGAGGAGAAGCAAGTTCTTGACCTGTTGAAGTGTGTGGGATCCTGCAGGGGTGATCAGCAATAAACAGCTAAAGAAACAGCAATTTAGAGAAGTGTCAGGAAGACAGAGGACAGAATTCAGTGATAGAGAATAACAAGAGGGGAACTAATTCACTAGGTGATTCGTAATGGTGGTTGGAGGTAGTAGGTTTTAGGCTGAGACTTAAAGGATGAGAAGAGGTGGGCCATGTAAAGAGCATGAGGCAGAGCAGCCTAGGCAGAGATCAGCAAGCATCAAAACTCCAGGCATTGGAGGGGTGGGATAAGGAGGGTGGGAGGGAGGGAGATGCCAGAGGGAAGAGATATGGGAACATATGTATATGTATAACTGATTCAATTTGTTATGGGGCAGAAACTAACACACCATTGTAAAGCAATTATACCCCAATAAAGATGTTAAAAAAATAATAATAATAAAATAAAAAATAAAAAAAAAAAAAACTCCAGGCATAAAGGAGCTTGGGTGTTTCCAGAACTGAAAGTAACCTGGTGTTGCTGCATCAGAGCTTTTAAGTGTGTGTGTGTGTGTGTGTGTGTGTGTGTGTGTGGCATGCGGGGAAATGAGGAGGTGATGGTATGAGATTAGATTAGATCAGTAAATGGGTGTCAGATGATTCAGAACCTTGTATGCCATGGTTAAGACTCTAGATTTTAAAATAAGTACAATGGAAACCAATCAAAAATTTAAGAGTAGAGAATCATTATCTGATTTAATTTTTTAAAGCTCACTTTGGCTATTTTGTGGAGAATGAAACATGTGTGAGCATGTTTCATTGTGTTTGTGGTTAAAAATGGAAGCAATGAGACCAGTTGGAGGGCCATCAGAATCATCCAGTCAAAGACAATGGTGGCTTGGGTAATAGACTGGTGATGGAGATGGAATCAACTGGATAGATTTGAAATATTTTTTGGAGGCATCTTCTGAATTTACAGGTACATTTGATATTCAGGGTGAGGAGGAATCAGGAATCTAAAGTGATCACTTTTTCTTTTTTCCAACTGGTCATATCATGGTAGCCTTTACTAAGACTGGGTGTTGGGCAAGATCAGGTTTCAGATGGAGATCATGTTCACTTTTAGATATCTAGCACCAAACCTATTGCAAAATTTATTAATTCATCAAACATTGATTGAGCTTCACCATATGCCAGATATTGTACTAAGTGTTGAGGATATCTGGTGTCCTTATGCTTATGGAATTACAGAGATGGTAGATTTCAGGGTGCAAGAAGGGACCATAGTTGGAAATCATCCAGTCCAACATCCTTATTTTAAAGATGAAGGGTAAAATTTGAAGCATTTGATTTTTGAAGAAATATCAAGACTCCTCTATAAAAATTATGGTTATCTTAGTAAAACTTAACTTTACTCAACCAGCAAAAATTGTGGTATTATTTTCCCTTAGGGATATCATACAATCTCTTTTCATTTCTGTTTTAATGAATTGTTACAATTAGTACTATTAAAACACTTTCTGTTACATTCTGAAGTCATGAAAATATGGGCATTATAGCCAGCAGTTCAGTGAGTGATGCTGTCATTGGTTTCATTAGGCTTATAAACAACACATGCAAGAAGAATCATAAACCATGTTCAAATGTGCACACATTTTTTTACTAAGGGTTGATAGTAGACAAATGTGGAATTGGACACTTGTATTTTTTATATTATTGATGGTAGGTTGATATTTACCTTGAAACCTTTTAGAGGAGATTTTTCAAATTTAATGGAAAGAATTAATATGAGAGGGGAAAAAAGAAGGGCTGCAAAGAAAAAATTTGTTGTTGTGCAATGAATTCTAGATTTGTGTGTGTGCAAGTGGATGTATGTTGGATTTTTTAAGAGCTTATTCAATTTTATAAGTTAATATATTTGGTTAAAGAATAAATAGGTAATGATGAGATAACAAGTTTTGTAGATGTGAACAATTTAAACACCAGGAAACCAAAAAATATTATTTAGAGTGGTCTAGGTAAGCATACTTATTATCTAAATTATGATACAGCATTTATTATTCATTTAAAGTGAGATTTACTTGGCTCTTTATCCTAGGTCAAGTACTGTGAAAGAAAAGAGATGAAAGTTCCTGCCCTAAGGGCATAAAAAACTTGAAGCATCAGGCATGATCCAGTCTCATCACACACATGCACACACACGATGGGAGACTGTTTCCTGCAGTGAGCGGTGATTGCCATAGGAATGCCCTATGGAGAGAAGGAAGTTTCAAGATGTTTTGTAGAGATGAGGGCCTGTTCATCAGAAGGATGTTTCAGGATAAGAAAGGAAAAAGTGGACATTGAATGAGATAGATGGCAGTCAAGTGACCTACCTGAAGATTAAAAGTAGGTTGAAGAGGTGACGATAAAAGCAAGGATGGAGCTAGATTAGAATGCATGCCAATGGAAGCGGCAAAACTCCTGAGAGGATGGTTGAAATGGTCAAAATAAGAAATATTTAGCTCTGCTTCTTCCCTGTAAGTGGAAGGGCAGGACTAAATTCAAAGAAACCAGAAGTCCAAGGTTTAACCCTGTACCTTCAAGGAAGAAACATAACAGCCAAGGGCTGACAGTCGAAACTTCATGGAATTTATAACTAGGATTGTGTACACATAAATTAATTGAAAAATTAGTAGTGAAAATAAAGACTAGATAGAAAGACAGCTTGTTTTCTGGAATCTTGCTGAAAAAATAAAAGCTTTGTGCATGAATATACCAGAACAGGAGTAATCTATGTTTTATTAATTAATCTGTATCCTTATATCCTCGTGAAAGATACAAGGGTAAGAGTGTAGTTTTCACTTTCTGAAAAAGTGCTTAGGAATAAACATTGGCAAGAACCTGCAGGAAGCCTTCAGGACAGGAAAATGTCTTTTGTTCTTAAACACTTGTCCCTGGCTCTCCCAAAAGCCACCTTCTTACTGTGGTGTTTTAGCCTCTCACCTGTAGATTAATATTTCCTCTATGATAAATTAATTTGCTTGCTATGGACAGTGTGTATGACCTTATATTCCTTCACAATAACCTTGAAATTTTCTTCATCATGCAGTTGACTGGAACACACCACTCACTCCTGAAGTTTGAAAGAGACTCACTGGCGGGACTTTTTTCTTTTCTTTTTTTTTTTTTTTCTTAAGCTTTTTCAGCTGCACTAATTCTTAACCAGCCAAAGAAACTCTCAAGGGGATACTTTGGGGGAAAGGGGAGCAGAGACATCTTGAGAAATTTTTACATATGTAAAACAAATGTCTTCCACTGAGGTTTTTAAAATAGTCCCTTTAAACTGTAACATGTGTCAGGCTAAGTTTGCTCAAATAATCACAGGCCTGCACAAACAGGTCCCAATCAGTACACACCAGACACAGAGGCCCATTTTCATGAGAGTTATGTTTTTGTTGGTGGTTTTAGTTTGTCTTCAGAAATTGCCTCTTGCGTTGGTGGTGTAGTGGTGAGCATAGCTGCCTTCCCCAAATTACTTCTTAACCCATTATCTCTAGAACTTTCCCATTCTTTAAGTCTACTTAGGAAAAAAGGTATATTATCTCACAGCTGAGTGGGAAGACGCAAGGAACTCTGTCCAAGTTTTCTCCAGGAATATTGTTGTCAGGTTTGTGGTTTGCTTCTAGAAATTTGGTATGTGAGTTAATTTACATTTTTCACCCTACCTCCAGCTTTTTTTTTTAAGGGACAGGGGTAATTTAAGAGGGAATTGAATATATCAGAGCACCTTATTTTTGTTGTTGTTGTCTGTTTGCTAAATAGGAAAGTCCATCAGCTTGGTAATGGAGGAGAGCAATGACTCCATGGAGAACCCCCAACAAGGCCAAGGGCGGAACAATGCCATGAAGTGTGGGTGGTTGAGGAAGCAGGGAGGCTTTGTCAAGACTTGGCATACCCGTTGGTTTGTGCTCAAAGGAGATCAACTCTATTATTTCAAAGACGAAGATGAAACCAAGCCCTTGGTAAGTAGGAGAAAATTAAAGCATTGTGGTGCTTAGTAGTCTAAGAAGTAGAGGGTTTGCTAGAAACTGATGGAGACTGAGGTCAACCCAATCTCCCTGGTCTCCTTCATTTCGTTGGCATCTTTCACACTCTTTCTCATTGTTTACTTTGGTTCAAGATGATGAATTTGATAATTGAGGCCAAGAGACAAATTACACTTGTCGAATATTAATTTTAACTTTTACGAAGCTGTAACAGAGTGTCTGAGTCCCTCAGGCAAACTTACTTCACGTGGAAATGGTAATGGACATCTGCTAGAAGATATATTCTATAGCCAAAACATCTCTCTTTTTCTCAGAAGTAAATTGAAAGATTTGAAGGAAAACTGTAAATGCAATTTTAAGTAATTTCTGAGACACCTTCAGTATCAACTCTCTGGGGGCTTCCCTCCACTCTAACTCACATAAAATATGGATGTAGTGCTAAACCAGACAATGTTGATACATCCAACCAGCATACACAGTATAGTCCCCTGGGAATAGTTTCTATGTTTCTTTGTGGTTTCTTACTGGTCTTTTATTTACTGTTTCTTACTGGTCTTTTAAATAAAGGAAACAATTATTTTCTCAGCCACAAATCTCTGGGTTGCAATTAGAGAAAGGAAAAATCTCCATCATTCCCTGTAGGTACAACAAGCTTTCTTAGCTATGATCATTGCTTATCAATTAATGAAAGGAGATGGGAACTGAGGTATCACTTCTGTGTTCTTCCTTCATCTACATCTATAAAATATATAAATAAGAGAAAAAATGTTTTAGATCAGTTTACATAAACATCCCTAACAGTATGTTCTTGAGGCTATTTGCCTTGTATTAAAATGTAAGAATTTAATTAGGAATTTGGATCAAGCCTCTGCTTTAGTATTTTAAATTCCTCAGACATTATAATTTTTTTTTAACATCTTTATTGGAGTATAATTGCTTTACAATGGTATGTTAGTTTCAGCTTCACAACAAAATGAATCAGTTATATATATACATATATTCCCATATCTCTTCCCGCTTGCGTCTCCCTCCCTCCCACCCTCCCTATCGCACCCCTCCAGGCGGTCACAAAGCACCGAGCTGATCTCCCTGTGCTATGCGGCTGCTTCCCACTAGCTAACTACCTTACTTTTGGTAGTGTATATATGTCCATGCCTCTTTATCGCTTTGTCACCGTTTACCCTTCCCCCTCCCCATAGCCTCAAGTCCATTCTCTAGTAAGTCTGTGTCTCTATTCCTGTTTCACCCCTAGGTTTTTCATGACATTTTTTTTAAAATTCCATATATATGTGTTAGCATACGGTATTTGTCTCTCTCTTTCTGACTTACTTCACTCTGTATGACAGACTCTATGTCTATCCACCTCATTACAAATAGCTCAATTTCGTCTCTTTTTATGGCTGAGTAATATTCCATTGTATATATGTGCCACATCTTCTTTATCCATTCATCCGATGATGGACACTTAGGTTGTTTCCATCTCTGGGCTATTGTAAATAGAGCTGCAATGAACATTTTGGTACATGACTCTTTTTGAATTATGGTTTTCTCAGGGTATATGCCCAGTAGTGGGATTGCTGGGTCATATGGTAGTTCTATTTGTAGCTTTTTAAGGAACCTCCATACTGTTCTCCACAGTGGCTGTATCAATTTACATTCCCACCAACAGTGTAAGAGGGTTCCCTTTTCTCCACACCCTCTCCAGCATTTATTGTTTCTAGATTTTTTGATGATGGCCATTCTGACTGGTGTGAGATGATATCTCATTGTAGTTTTGATTTGCATTTCTCTAATGATTAGTGATGTTGAGCATTCTTTCATGTGTTTGTTGGCAGTCTGTATATCTTCTTTGGAGAAATGTCTATTTAGGTCTTCTGCCCATTTTTGGATTGGGTTGTTTGTTTTTTTGTTATTAAGCTGCATGAGCTGCTTATAAATTTTGGAGATTAATCCTTTGTCCGTTGCTTCATTTGCAAATATTTTCTCCCATTCTGAGGGTTGTCTTTTGGTCTTCTTTATGGTTTCCTTTGCTGTGCAAAAGCTTTTAAGTTTCATTAGGTCCCATTTGTTTACTTTTGTTTTTATTTCCATTTCTCTAGGAGGTGGGTCAAAAAGGACCTTGCTGTGATTTATGTCATAGAGTGTTCTGCCTATGTTTTCCTCTAAGAGTTTGATAGTTTCTGGCCTTACATTTAGGTCTTTAATCCATTTTGAGCTTATTTTTGTGTATGGTGTTAGGGAGTGATCTAATCTCATACTTTTACATGTAGCTGTCCAGTTTTCCCAGCACCACTTATTGAATAGGCTGTCCTTTCTCCACTGTACATTTCTGCCTCCTTTGTCAAAGATAAGGTGACCATATGTGCGTGGGTTTATCTCTGGGCTTTCTATCCTGTTCCATTGATCTATCTTTCTGTTTTTGTGCCAGTACCATACCGTCTTGATAACTGTAGCTTTGTAGTATAGTCTGAAGTCTGGGAGCCTGATTCCTCCAGTTCCTTTTTTCGTTCTCAAGATTGCTTTGGCTATTCGGGGTCTTTTGTGTTTCCATACAAATTGTGAAATTTTTTGTTCTAGTTCTGTGAAAAATGCCAGTGGTAGTTTGATAGGGATTGCATTGAATCTATAGATTGCTTTGGGTAGTAGAGTCATTTTCACAATGTTGATTCTTCCAATCCAAGAACATGGTATATCTCTCCATCTATTTGTATCATCTTTAATTTCTTTCATCAGTGTCTTATAATTTTCTGCATACAGATCTTTTGTCTCCTTAGGTAGGTTTATTCCTAGATATTTTATTCTTTTTGTTGCAATGGTAAATGGGAGTGTTTTCTTGATTTCACTTTCAGATTTTTCATCATTAGTATATAGGAATGCCAGAGATTTCTGTGCATTAATTTTGTATCCTGCCACTTTACCAAATTCATTGATTAGCTCTAGTAGTTTTCTGGTAGCATCTTTAGGGTTCTCTATGTATAGGATCATGTCATCTGCAAACAGTGACAGCTTTACTTCTTCTTTTCCGATTTGGATTCCTTTTATTTCCTTTTCTTCTCTGATTGCTGTGGCTAAAACTTCCAAAACTATGTTGAATAAGAGTGGTGAGAGTGGGCAACCTTGTCTTGTTCCTGATCTTAGTGGAAATGCTTTCAGTTTTTCACCATTGAGGATGATGTTTGCTGTGGGCTTGTCATATATGGCCTTTATTATGTTGAGGAAAGTTCCCTCTATGCCTACTTTCTGCAGGGTTTTTATCATAAATGGGTGTTGAATTTTGTCAAAAGCTTTCTCTGCATCTATTGAGATGATCATATGGTTTTTCTCCTTCAGTTTGTTAATATGGTTTATCACATTGATAGATTTGCGTATATTGAAGAATCCTTGCATTCCTGGAATAAACCCCACTTGATCATGGTGTATGATCCTTTTAATGTGCTGTTGGATTCTGTTTGCTAGTATTTTGTTGAGGATTTTTGCATCTATGTTCATCAGTGATATTGGCCTGTAGTTTTCTTTCTTTGTGACATCCTTGTCTGGTTTTGGTATCAAGGTGATGGTGGCCTCGTAGAAGGAGTTTGGGAGTGTTCCTCCCTCTGCTATATTTTGGAAGAGTTTGAGAAGGATAGGTGTTAGCTCTTCTCTAAATGTTTGATAGAATTCGCCTGTGAAGCCATCTGGTCCTGGGCTTTTCTTTGTTGGAAGATTTTTAATCACAGTTTCAATTTCAGTGCTTGTGATTGGTCTGTTCATATTTTCTATTTCTTCCTGATTCAGTCTTGGCAGGTTGTGCATTTCCAAGAATTTGTCCATTTCTTCCAGATTGTCCATTTTATTGGCATAGAGTTGCTTGTAGTAATCTCTCATGATCTCTTTTATTTCTGCAGTGTCAGTTGTTACCTCTCCTTTTTCATTTCTAATTCTATTGATTTGAGTCTTCGCCCTTTTTTTCTTGATGAGTCTGGCTAGTGGTTTATCTATTTTGTTTATCTTCTCAAAGAACCAGCTTTTAGTTTTATTGATCTTTGCTATTGTTTCCTTCATTTCTTTTTCATTTATTTCTGATCTGATTTTTATGATTTCTTTCCTTCTGCTAGCTTTGGGGTTTTTTTGTTCTTCTTTCTCTAATTGCTTGAGGTGCAAGGTTAGGTTGTTTATTCGAGATGTTTCCTGCTTCTTAAGGTGGGCTTGTATTGCTATAAACTTCCCCCTTAGAACTGCTTTTGCTGCATCCCACAGGTTTTGGGTCGTTGTGTCTCCATTGTCGTTTGTTTCTAGGTATTTTTTGATTTCCTCTTTGATTTCTTCAGTGGTCACTTCATTATTAAGTAGTGTATTGTTTAGCCTCCATGTGTTTGTATTTTTTACAGATCTTTTCCTGTAATTGATATCTAGTCTCATGGCGTTGTGGTCAGAAAAGATACTTGATACAATTTCAATTTTCTTAAATTTACCAAGGCTTGATTTGTGACCCAAGATATGATCTATCCTGGAGAATGTTCCATGAGCACTTGAGAAAAATGTGTATTCTGTTGTTTTTGGATGGAATGTCCTATAAATATCAATTAACTCCATCTCGTTTAATGTATCATTTAAAGCTTGTGTTTCCTTATTTATTTTCATTTTGGATGATCTGTCCATTGGTGAAAGTGGGGTGTTAAAGTCCCCTACTATGAATGTGTTACTGTCGATTTCCCCTTTTATGGTTGTCAGTATTTGCCTTATGTATTGAGGTGCACCTAAGTTGGGTGCATAAATATTTACAATTGTTATATCTTCCTCTTGGATTGATCCCTTGATCATTATGTAGTGTCCTTCTTTGTCTCTTCTAATAGTCTTTGTTTTAAAGTCTATTTTGTCTGATATGAGAATTGCTACTCCAGCTTTCTTTTGGTTTCCATTTGCATGAAATACCTTTTTCCATCCCCTTACTTTCAGTCTGTATGTGTCTCTAGGTCTGAAGTGGGTCTCTTGTAGACAGCAAATATATGGGTCTTGTTTTTGTATCCATTAAGCCAATCTGTGTCTTTTGGTGGGAGCATTTAGTCCATTTACATTTAAGGTAATTATCGATATGTGTGTTCCTATTCCCATTTTCTTAATTGTTTTGGGTTCATTATTGTAGGTCCTTTCCTTCTTTTGTGTTTCTTGCCTAGAGAAGTTCCTTTAGCAGTTGTTGTAGAGCTGGTTTGGTGGTGCTGAACTCTCTCAGCTTTTGCTTGTCTGTAAAAGTTTTAATTTCTCCATCAAATCTGAATGAGATCCTTGCTGGGTAAAGTAATCTTGGTTGCAGGTTTTTCTCCTTCAACACTTTCAATATGTCCTGCCACTCCCTTCTGGCTTGCAGAGTTTCTGCTGAAAGATCAGCTGTTAACCTTATGGGGGTTCCCTTGTGTGTTATTTGTTGTTTTTCCCTTGCTGCTTTTAATATGTTTTCTTTGTATTTAATTTTTGACAGTTTGATTAATATGTGTCTTGGCGTATTTCTCCTTGGATTTATCCTGTATGGGACTCTCTGTGCTTCCTGGACTTGATTAACTATTTCTTTTCCCATATTAGGGAAGTTTTCAACTATAATCTCTTCAAATATTTTCTCAGTCCCTTTCTTTTTCTCTTCTTCTTCTGGAACCCCTATAATTCGAATGTTGGTGCGTTTAATGTTGTCCCAGAGGTCTCTGAGACTGTCCTCAGTTCTTTTCATTCTTTTTTCTTTTTTCTGCTCTGCAGTAGTTATTTCCACTATTTTATCTTCCAGGTCACTTATCCGTTCTTCTGCCTCAGTTATTCTGCTATTGATCCCATCTAGAGTATTTTTAATTTCATTTATTGTGTTGTTCATCGTTGCTTGTTTCATCTTTAGTTCTTCTAGGTCCTTGTTAACTGATTCTTGCAATTTGTCCATTCTATTGTCCATTCTATCTCCAAGATTTCGGATCAACCTTACTATCATTATTCTGAATTCTTTTTCAGGTAGACTGCCTATTTCCTCTTCATTTGTTAGGTCTGGTGGGTTTTTATCTTGCTCCTTCATCTGCTGTGTGTTTTTCTGTCTTTTCATTTTGCTTATCTTACTGTGTTTGGGGTCTCCTTTTTTGCAGGCTGAAGGTTCGTAGTTCCTGTTGTTTTTTGTGTCTGTCCCCAGTGGCTAAGGTTGGTTCAGTGGGTTGTGTAGGCTTCCTGGTGGAGGGTACTAGTGCCTGTGTTCTGGTGTATGAGGCTGGATCTTGTCTTTCTGGTGGGCAGGTCCACGTCTGGTGGTGTGTTTTGGGGTGTCTGTAGACTTACTATGATTTTGGGCAGCCTCTCTGCTAATGGGTGGGGTTGTGTTCCTGTCTTGCTAGTTGTTTGGCATAGGATGTCCAGCACTGTAGCTTGCTGGTCGTTGAGTGAAGCTGGGTGCTGGCGTTGAGATGGAGATCTCTCGGAGATTTTTGCTGTTTGATATTATGTGCAGCTGGGAGGCCTCTTGTGGACCAGTGTCCTGAAGTTGGCTCTCCCACCTCAGAGGCACAGCACTGACTCCTGGCTGCAGCACCAAGAGCCTTTCATCCACAGGGCTCCTTAATTTGGGATGATTCGTTGTCTATTCAGGTATTCCACAGATGCAGGGTATATCAAGTTGATTGTGGAGCTTTAATCCGCTGCTTCTGAGGCTGCTGGGAGAGATTTCCCTTTCTCTTCTTTGTTCTGACAGTTCCCAGGGGCTCAGCTTTGGATTTGGCCCAGCCTGTGCGTGTAGGTCACCGGAGGGCGTCTGTTCTTTGCTCAGACAGGACGGGGTTAAAGGAGCCGCTGATTCGGAGGCTCTGGCTCACCCAGGCCGGGGGGTAGGGAGGGTCACGGAGTGCGGGGCGGGCCTGCAGCGGCAGAGGCCGGCGTGACGCTGCAGCCTGAGGGCGCCGTGCGCTCTCCCGGGGGAGTCGTCCCTGGATCCTGGGACCCTGGCAGTGGCGGGCTGCACAGGCTCCCCGGAAGGGCGTGTGGCTAGTGACCTGTGCTCGCACACAGGCCTCCTGACGGCGGCAGCAGCGGCCTCAGCGTCCCATGTCCGTCTCTGGGCTCCGCAATCTTAGCCGCGGCTCGCGCCCGTCCCTGGAGCCCTCTCAAGCAGCGCTCTTAATCCCCTCTCCTCGTGCACCAGGAAACAAAGAGGGACGTAAAAGTCTCTTGCCTCTTCGGCAGGTCCAGACTTTTCCCCGGACTCTCTCCCGGCTAGCCGCGGTGCACTAACGCCCTGCAGGCTGTGTTCACGCCGCCAACCTCAGTCCTCTCCCGGCACTCCGACAAAAGCCGGAGCCTCAGCTCCCAGTCCCGCCCGCCCCGGCGGGCGAGCAGACAAGCCTCTCGGCTGGTGAGTGCCGGTCGGCCCGATCCTCTGCGCTGGAATCTGCCCGCTTTGCCCTCCGCACCCCTGTTGCTGTGTTCTCCTCCGCGGCTCCCAAGCTCCCCCACTCCGCCTCCCGAAGTCTCCACCCGCGAAGGGGCTTCCTAGTGTGTGGACACTTTTCCTCCTTCACAGCTCTCTCCCGCTGGTGCAGGACCCGTCCCTATCCTTTTGTCTCTGTTTAGTTTTTTCTTTTGCCCTAACCAGGTACGTGGGGGGTTCCTTGCCTTTTGGGAGGTCTGAGGTCTTCTGCCAGCGTTCAGTAGGTGCTCCGTAGGAGTTGTTCCACGCGTAGATGTACTTCTGGTGTATCTGTGGAGAGGAAGGTGATCTCCGCGTCTTACTCTTCCGCCATCTTCCCGGAAGTCCAGACATTATAATTTAACAAAGTTCTCATTAGTATAATTGAATTACATAAAGATAGCAATGAATTTACAAACTACTCATTTTTTGAAATTGCTATTTTTTTAGCATATTTTTACCAGGGCCAAGCATTAGACTAAGAATTTATATATATATCTATATATGTTATGAAATGCTTACAATAATCCTGTGAGGTAGGATTATCCTCACTTAAGTATGACGAAATCAATGTTTAGGTGTAATGCATATTACCCAAAGTTAGACAGGGGTGCCATATTTTGCCTCTAGTTAGGTCCAAGTTCATATAGCCTCAGCCAAAGATCTCATAAATCAATAAAAGTATCCCATATTGATATCATGAGAATTACAGTGCATTTCCATACCTGCTATTGTTTTCATTGCAGCAAATCAGTGAAGAATATGGGGGTTATCATTAAAGATGAAGAAATTGTGTCTTAGTGACATGAAGCAACATGACCCCCATCATATAGAGATCAGAGGCAAAGGAGTAAAGTCTTTTGTTTCTTAACTCTTACTCTAGGGTTCTTTTCTTGTACCTTGTTTTAAACTATGTAGTACTCACAGTAGGTATTATCCTGAACATAAAATCATTTTTACCAAACTGAGGTTAATGTGAAAAAATGTAGAACGTGGGGGATCCAGTATGGAAACTGTGATATGGAGGACCGTGTTCAATAAAACAGAAGTATGAGTAATTTTCAATATTTTATCCTATGAACTCTTGTTCTGGCGTGGTTTGGGTGGACTGGGTTGTTAAACAGAATGGGTACAAATCAAATGATCAATTAGGTCTCATCTAGAACCTAAACAAGAGATTAGGGGAGAAAACAGAGGTTTCAGGGGCTGAGTGGCTAGAGAATTGAAAGGAAACTGAACAAACATTTTGACTCTTTGGTGAGCTCAGTGTACCTTCTAGTAATGAAGATAGGATACAATGGGTCAAGCTCGAGCTCAAAATTTCTAAAATTTGAGAAATTGCAGATGTCAGAGAATATGCACATGACCCCTCTAAACTGTTACAAGAGGATATTATCAAATTGCCTTGGCTACTGTCCTCTGTGGAATTTCTTAGAAGGTCTACAGTCACAAATAGTATTCAGTGCAATGTAGTTATTTTGACAAAAAGTTGGAAATATAAATAAGAAGATGCAAAAACTTCTGATTAATTCAAATGAAACTCTGCCTCAAAGTGAAAATTACTTTCATTCATAATATTTCTAAGATAAATAATATTTTGATATTAGTATTAGTTACTAGTATTTATAGACTTATAATGACTGAAATTAACAAAATAGTTATATTGACAAGAAAATACTAATTCTTATACAAACCAAACATAGACTACAATCATTCCCCCCCTCCAAAAAAGGTTTCTTAATTTTTCTTCTACTTATTACTTGTTAAAGATTTGCTGTTAATAAAGCAGTAATAGTTTGGGGGTGAATAACTTTGAATTATTATTCTTTTTTTGGATCATCTTTTATGACAGTACAAGCACCAGGAATTTTGACATAGTACTTTTAAATTTTAATCTTTTACACTGATGTTTAGACATGTGAGCACGGAATCAGATGAAGATCTAGCAATTCCTATATCAGAGGACATTTTGGAATTTGAAAGGACCATGTATTTGCCCATGAATGGATTAATTTCTTACTTTAAAGTGAGTTCTTTAAGTGAGCATAGATGCCTGACACATTGTAAGTGCTGCAGCACATTTTTGGACGAGTTGGTGAGTGATTCAGTAAAATATATCTCTAGCCAAGCAGGGTTGGGCCAGGACCATGTGCTGTCACTAGTACTGACTATCCTCAGCTTCATGTATCAAAATCATAACGTGTATTTAAAATAATGAAGTTTAAATTACATTAAATAAATGCTGTAGTGATATAGAATAATCCTAAGAATTCGATGAAGAACAATTGAATATCCTGAAAAATGTTAAAACGGGAAAAAATTTAGTTGTTATAAAACCCCTCATTTTATAGATAAAGGGTGCGTGTGTGTGTGTGTGTGTGTGTGTGTGTGTGTGTGTGTGTATCAACCAACGGATACTGTTAATGAGTAGCAGATGATGAACTGAAAAATCAGATTTCCTTGCTCCTGATCCAGTGTTCCTTCAGTTTAGGCTTTTGCCTGCTCACATATCCTCATCTATTTTTTAGATTTGCTTCCAGTCAGAAGTACTGTTTTCAGTATTGGCACTTTCAAGCATAAGAATGCCCTTGACCTTCATATATTTTGATGAGGGCTATTTCAATAATACTGGAGGAAACATCACTAATGAAATGAAAAAAACTTCACTCTTCTAAGCATTCCTAACCAGCTGAAAATGTTCAATAAACTTAATCTGGATTGGTTTTCCTCTCTCTTAATAGTATTTCTAAAATGAAAGGATTAAAACCCTTGAAATGTGTGTCCCTCCTGTACTAGAAAGAGGCTCTCAATTTATTTTAGTGAAACTTTCTCTGAGTTTCTCCACTCAATAAAGAGAATAAACTCCATCATTATCCTTGTTATTAAAAACTGCACATCTGTTGGGAGAAACATGTAAACAAAATTATAATTGTGACAGGCTACCATGTAAACACTGAGTGCTCAGAAAACACAGATACAATTAGTGCCAGGGAGTGAGTGGTGACTGGCTAGAGGAGTTGGGGGAGGCTGTGCAAAGCAAGAGGTGACCCTTACCTGGGGTGCTGAAGGTTGGTGGGAATTTTCCAGTTACATAAATTGGGGAAAGGAATTCAGAGCAGAGGAAAGATATGGAGTTGTAGAATAGATATCTATAAATAGCTCCATATTGTGAGGGCAGCAAAATGACAAGAAATGGGCTTAGAGAGATTGGTGGGGCCACAGCAAAAATGGATGTGTATGTCACACAAAGAGGCTGGATTCTCAGGTAGGTAATGGGAAGCTCTTTCCAAAACACCTGAGCTACTCAAGATGCAAAACCACACTACCCTGTTAGAAAGGAATAATGATGGCTGTTTCCTGATGTCTCCTCTGGCTGCCGTGATAGAATACCATAGACAGGGACGCTTAAACAACAGAAATTAATTTTCTCAGAGTTCCAGAGGCTGGAAATCCAAGATCAAGATGCTTCCAGAGTTGGTTTCAGGTGAAGCTTCTCTTCCTGGCTCATAGACAACTGCCTTCCATCTGTGTCCTCACATGGCCTTTACTTTGTACACAGGAGAGTGAGAGAGCCCTGGTGTCTCTTCTTAAAAGGACATGAATCCTATCAGATAGCCCCATCATTATGGCATCATTTAACGTTAAAGGCCCCAAATACAGTCACAGTGGGGGTTAGGTCTTTAATGTGAATGGGGGGGGGCGGCCCAATTCAATCCATAATACCTAATATGTTGAAAACCTATGTTAATAAATATAATTTTCTCAGTTAAGTTTTTCTTCCATCTGTACTGTCTATCTTCATGTCTACTAGAACCTAATATATGTGATTTAGTGCATTTTAAACTTAACTATTTGAACCTAATATTGATGTTTCGTATTCTTATTCAAATTGCAAATTCAAATTCTCCTTTCTCTGGGGACAGTACCTGGTTTGTAAACAAGACTTTCCAGCCTGTAGCCAGGGTTCTCCTGGCCATATATTGGAGGTCTATCTCAAAATATAACTGCTTTATATTTAATATACATCAAACTAAAATCTTTAGTATCCTATACTTTTAAAAATGAAACTTTAGTTCATCTAGGCTGAAACCCTCTCCAGAAACCATTTTCTACAGTGTTTGCAATTACATGGATACAGATTTTATTTAGAACAGATTTAAAAATAAAGTTGATTTTTGTTGTTTCTGAAAAAACAAACACGGAAAAGTGATGTATGTAGCCAATTTTGAACATACACTAATGCATCCTTTATTTCTGTTACTCATAGAACACTACTGTAAACATCCTATAGTACTGTATTTTTTCACTTTTTGTTTAATATTTTTTCTATTTTAATCTTTAAAATAAAGCTCTATTTACATACAGAAAAAAGTTTAAAATTATACTGTACGGAAGAATTTATTTTTAAAAAAGTCTTCCATCTACCTGCATACTCCTAGTACTTTTGGGTAGCTATGAAAAATGTTTTAAAACAGATTTAAACTAAGTTTGTGACAATATTGTTTACCTATTTTTCATTAATAATCATGACAAATGACTGTGGCTTTAGTTACAGATATTATAACATGGGGTAAGCAGCTGAGTTATAAAGTATGATTATTATAGCTATCCTAAAAGTAAGACAGTTATATAGATTTTGTTAAATGAATTTAGTGATAAATTCTTAGTACTTTTTTGGAACCATTTGTTTTATTTCTATCCTGAAGTATATTATTACTTAAATAATAACCAAGTCTCAAGTATGGCCATACTAGTGAATGTCTCTGACATATCCTGGGTACTAGAACTTGACACTGGAAAGCATTCATTTTTAGAAGCCAGTCTGGCACTCCTGATAAAATGACTAAAATCCAAATAGGCACTAACCCAATTAATCTAGTCTAGACTTTCTACAACAGATATTGATCCACTTGTGTGGGGAGAGTTTTTCTGGACATGATGAGGATGACACTGTATTAGATCACAATGGATTTTATTAACTTAGAGAACAAAGTGATTTTCAGTGAATTATAACCTGAGGTCTGACCTCTAAATGTGCAAAAATTGATTACCGATTTAAGAGTAAGCTCTAATTTTATATATTTAATGAAACTTGTGAGTTAACGAAATCTAGAGATCTCTAAGGCAATTGCTGTTCTCTGTTAAAGTATATGAGCCAGGGGACTTCCCTGATGGTCCAGTGGGTAAGACTCTATGCTCCCAATGCAGGTGGCCCGGGTTCGATCCCTGTTTGGGGAACTAGATCCCACATGCATGCCGCAACTTAGAGTTCACATGCCGCAACTGAGAAGTGCACATGCCGCAACTAAGAAGTATGCATGCTGCAACTAAAAAGGATCCCTTGTCGCAACTAAGGATCCCTCATGCTGCAATGAAGATCCTGCGTGCCACAACTAAGACCCAGCGCAGCAAAAATAAATAAATAAATATTTATTTTAAAATATAAAGTATATGAGCCAGAAGCAGCCAAAACCCCGATTGCGTGTTTAAAATAATACTGGAGGGACTTCCCTGGTGGTCCAGTGGTTAAGATTCTGTGCTTCCAATGCAGCGGGCAAGGATTCAATCCTTGGTCAGGGATCCCGCATGCTGCATGGTACAGCCAAAAAATAATAATAATACTAAAAACCTTGAAACTTGAATTTCAGCTTCAAATCTATAACCGACTTTCTATGTATCATCTAAGTCTTTTGCCATTTAAAAAGACACATAAGAAGGTATTGTGTGTCATCATAAATTTTTAGGAACTCTTAGCTCTTTCCTAGAAATTATATCAAAAGATAGTGTTATTAATATAAAATATTTAATTCTGCTATTTGTTGAATAATTTTTTATTGCTTATGGAAGTCACCTAGGCATGGCATTTATTTATTTCAGTGTGGTTAAAACAGGCTTTTGAGTTACATTGTTTGGTTTGAATCTTGATTCATCTACCAAATAACTATGATATACTAGGTAGTGATTAAGCTGGTTTAAGCTTCAATTTACTAATCTGTGCAATGGGATAATAGTAGCACCTACCTCATAACATTAAGAGGTTTAAATGAGATAATTTATGGAACGAATCTTAGAAAGCAGTAGCATATAGTAAGCATAAAATAAATGTTAGCTACTTTTATAATATTGGTTTGACAAAAAGAGTTTATTTCTTGAGATGTTCACCCTAATCATTCATTCATTTCATTATTTTCAACACATATTTATAGATTTTGAGTGTACCTGTAGTTATTATGCTAGATTTTAAGAAACAAAAAGATGCTGTAACTGATGGTATAAAAAGATAGACACTCCCACGCAAAAAACAAAAAAAGATTTAAAAGGAAGAAGCTGATTTCTTTCTCAGGTGAAGGTCCAAAGTGATTCTAGGTAAGTGAGGAGGTCTGCTTCAAAAAACTGTTTAGAAACTTAAGCTGCCAGTGATTTTGCCATTTTAACTTTTGGCTTCAAAATTCATCATGGGGTCATTTCCTTCCCAGTCACCTAGAAGGCAGTATAAAATAGTGTACTGCATAGAAGGATTAGGTGGACTGATAGTGGCTCTTATCACTTCTATTCGCATTCTGTTAGATAGAACTGAGTCACATGATCATTCCTAACTGCACAGGAGGCTGGGCATGCAGCCTAGCTTTATCCTGGGAGCAGAGGGGAATGTGGGTATGAAAAAAGAGTTAGCAGTCTCTGCCACAGAGACAAATAATGCTAAATATCCATGAAGGTGGTGCTCAATTCTAGTGGCTGTTATAGACAATTGCAGTTACCGTACAGTGTAATGAGTATTAAAATAAGGAAAGTATAGAGAACCATTAGGAAGCCACGGGAGGGGCACCTATAACCACTTCAAGGTTCAGGGAGAGTTTTTCAAAAGAATATATATTTAACCTGAGAATTGAAGGAGAGCATAACTTTATTACAAGCAGTTGGGTTGATATATGTGGCAGAATTAAAGGTGTAGGTCATGGTCCTTCAGTAGATTGTTGGAGAATTGATAATGGCTGAGTATTTCAGCACCTAAGAAAGAAGACAAGCAGTGATTCTTCCCTTGCTTTTATGTGCCTATTTTTCTTGGTTTACTGGATTTAGAGCTAAACAGTGAAAACAGGGCTTATTCTATGTATAGCTCACTGTGGAGGAATCCAAAATTCTCACCTATCCAAAAAGGCCTCCTCTGACAGTCCTGCAACTCTGTCTGGTGTTCCTATTTTTCATTATTTTGTACTGTGCAATAATTTCTGGAAAAAATTTTGAAAGGCAACTATGCCACAAACACTTGGTCTTCTATCATCCGTTATTACCTTACCACGAATCATGGTAATCAGTCACTTTTGACTGTAGGAGGAAGAGCTGAGAAAATCTGCTGCTGCTGGAGAGGGTACTTAGTATGGAAGAGCAGCAAAGCATGTCTTGGACAAAGGGAAATTGATGGATGGGCATGGTGGCCAGAGGGATCAGTGTGAGAGAAGACTTCATCGTCATAATTTCCTCTAGAATTGACTCTGTCCAGCGTGGTCATTTCTCTGGAAAGCAGTTGAGCCCAGTTTTTTTTTTTTTTTTGGCCGCACTGGGTCTTTGTTGCTGCGCGCCAGCTTTCTCTAGCTGCGGTGAGCAGGGGCTACTCTTCCTTGTGGTGCACGGGCATCTCATTGCAGTGGCTTCTCTTTTTGCCGAGCATGGGCTCTAGGTGAGCGGGCTTCAGTAGTTGTGGCACCGGGCTTAGTTGCTCCGTGGCATGTGGGATTTTCCCAGACCAGGGATCGAACCTGTGTCCCCTGCATTAGCAGGTGGATTCTTAATCACTGTGCCACCAGGGAAGTCCCAGCCCAGTTGTTCTGTGTACAAGTTCTAGGATCAGACTCCCTGTGTTCAGCCTAGACTCGATCACTAGTGATAGGCTTTGGGTGAGTTAGTTGTTGTTTACTTGGGTTACTTACACATATGTAAAATGTGAGTAATAATAATACTTATCTAATAAGTAGTTGTTAGCATACATGAAATGGCGTGTCTAGAATACTTTTACAATATGTGGCCACATATTAAGCACTCAGTAAATATTGACTATTGTTACCATCACCACCACTACGATCATCATCATCATCATCATCATCATTTTTACCATCTTTTACCATCAGGATACCCTGACACAGCAGTTTAGAAATCAGGTTCTATAATATATACTTTATTAATTGTGTAACAAAGGGAATGGTAGATGATCAGCCCATGTAAGTAATGCTAACTTCAGAGAAGAAGATAACTTGTTTTCACTTGTGATCTATGCTGCCAATACAGTGAACTCAAATGGAAAGATTCTCCAAAAAACCTTTGCAGGATGTCTTTTCTCTTTGTTTAAGTTACTTTTGGGGCCCCTTCAGAGCTTATCAAAATGATTATGAGGACAGCCAAGGAGTCTTGAAGGATTCTTTCTGGACCATCCCAGAGAGAGGCAGCCCTAGTATTCTCGTCTCACACACAGCACTTTTTCCTCAACAACAATTTGGAGAGAGATCTACTGGAGTTGAATCCCTTGAGTTCCGCTTCTAACATTTACTCATATTGACTGAAGGCTTTTGTATTTGTGATGCAATTCAACAGACAGAACCAGATAATTCATATGCTATCTCATTAGCATAAGTTTAGATCTATTTCCATTATCCCAACTAGTGGAGAAGAGAATGTAGGGAAAAAAGGTTAATGGTTGAAAATATAATTTGAATATTCATATTTTTAGTGCTTAGAGTAATATATTTTAAATGGCTACATTTTCTTCCCCTGGTGTATGAAGTATTTCATAGCTATTTGCTATGAAATTTTCTTTCAGGTTTCTTTTGAGCACTCAATCTTTCTTGCCATTCTTCTTTAGCTTTATCCTGCATAAATCCAGATGCTCTCTGTTTTCTAGTGTTATTACCATATGTTCATTCATTCAGCGACTGTTTATCAATTGTAAACTACATGAATTATAATTTACAAAATGTTTTGATCGCTTTTTGTGTAAAAGGAAGCAACCCTAGATACATGAATGGTTAATCTTACTTTCCGAATTTTGGCTTCTTTCCCTTAGCATATTTTCAGGGTTCATCCATATTGTAGCATGTATTAGTAGTTCATTTCCTTATATGGCCTAATAATATTCACTTGTCTCGATATGCCACATTTTATATATATATCCATTCTCCAGCTGACAAACATTTCGGTTGTTTCCCACTCTGGGACTATTATGAATAATGCTGCTATGAGCATTTGAGTACAAGTTTTTGTATAGACATATGTTTCCATTTCTCTTGGTTATATACATAGAAGTGGAGTTGATGGGATATACAGCAACTGTATGTTTAACCTTTTGAGGAAATATGCCAGCCATCTTTAATTATTAAATTCCAATCTGATTTAACACTCAAGCCTCACACTGGTTTATTTATTCATTTTTTTAAACATCTTTATTGGGGTATAATTGCTTTACAATGGTGTGCTAGTTTCTGCTTTATAACAAAGTGAATCAGCTATACATATACATATGTTCCCATATCTCTTCCCTCTTGCATCTCCCTCCCTCCCATTCTACCTATCTCACCCCTCCAGGCGGTCAAAAAGCACTGAGCTGATCTCCCTGTGCTATGCAGCTGTTTCCCACTAGCTATCTATTTTATATTTGGTAGTGTATATATGTCCATGCCACTCTCTCACTTCATCCCAGTTTACCCTTCGCCCTCCTCATGTCCTCAAGTCCATTCTCTACGTCTGCATCTGTATTCCTGTCCTGTCCCTAGGTTCGTCAGAACCTTTATTTTTTATTTATTTAGATTCCATATATATGTGTGAGCATACAGTATTTGTTTTATACTTTCTGACTTCACTCTGTATGACAGACTTTAGGTCCATCCACCTCACCACAAACACCTCAATTTCATTTCTTTTTAATGCTGAGTAATATTTCATTGTATATATGTGCCACATCTTTATCCATTCATCTGTTGATGGACACTTAGGTTGCTTCCATGTCCTGGCTACTGTAAATAGAGCTGCAATGAACATTGTGGTACATGACTCTTTTTTTTTTTTAACATCTTTATTGGGGTATAATTGCTTTACAATGGTGTGTTAGTTTCTGCTTTATAACAAAGTGAATCAGTTATACATATACATATGTTCCCATATGTCTTCCCTCTTGCGTCTTCCTCCCTCCCACCCTCCCTATCCCACCCCTCCAGGCTGTCACAAAGCACCGAGCCAATATCCCTGTGCCATGCGGCTGCTTCCCACTAGCTATCTACCTTACTACGATTGTTAGTGTGTATATGTCCATGACTCTCTCGCCCTGTCACAGCTCACTCTTCCCCCTCCCCATAACCTCAAGTCTGTTCTCTAGTAGGTCTGCGTCTTTATTCCTGCCTTACCCCTAGGTTCTTCATGACATTTTTTTTTCTTAAATTCCATATGTATGTGTTAGCATACGGTATGTGTCTTTTTCTTTCTGACTTACTTCACTCTGTATGACAGACCCTAGGTCTATCCACCTCATTACAAATAGCTCAATTTCGTTTCTTTTTATGGCTGAGTAATATTCCATTGTATATATGTGCCACATCTTCTTTATCCATTCATCCGATGATGGGCACTTAGGTTGTTTCCATCTCTGGGCTATTGTAAATAGAGCTGCAATGAACATTTTGGTACATGACTCTTTTTGAATTTTGGTTTTCTCAGGGTATATGCCCAGTAGTGGGATTGCTGGGTCATATGGTAGTTCTATTTGTAGTTTTTTAAGGAACCTCCATACTGTTCTCCATAGTGGCTGTACCAATTCACATTCCCACCAGCAGTGCAAGAGTGTTCCCTTTTATCCACACCCTCTCCAGCATTTAATGTTTCTAGATTTTTTGATGATGGCCATTCTGACTGGTGTGAGATGATATCTCATTGTAGTTTTGATTTGCATTTCTCTAATGATTAATGATGTTGAGCATTCTTTCATGTGTTTGTTGGCAGTCTGTATATCTTCTTTGGAGAAATGTCTATTTAGGTCTTCTGCCCATTTTTGGATTGGGTTGTTTGTTTTTTTGTTATTGAGCTGCATGAGCTGCTTGTAAATTTTGGAGTTAATCCTTTGTCGGTTGCTTCATTTGCAAATATTTTCTCCCATTCTGAGGGTTGTCCTTTGGTCTTGTTTATGGTTTCCTTTGCTGTGCAAAAGCTTTGAAGTTTCATTAGGTCCCATTTGTTTATTTTTGTTTTTATTTCCATTACTCTAGGAGGTGGGTCAGAAAGGAGATTGCTGTGATTTATGTCATAGAGTGTTCTGCCTATGTTTTCCTCTAAGAGTTTGATAGTTTCTGGCCTTACATTTAGGTCTTTAATCCATTTTGAGCTTATTTTTGTGTATGGTGTTAGGGAGTGATCTAATCTCATACTTTTACATGTAGCTGTCCAGTTTTCCCAGCACCCCTTATTGAAGAGGCTGTCCTTTCTCCACTGTACATCCCTGCCACCTTTATCAAAGATAAGGTGACCATATGTGCGTGGGTTTATCTCTGGGCTTTCTATCCTGTTCCATTGATCTATCTTTCTGTTTTTGTGCCAGTACCATACTGTCTTGATTACTGTAACTTTGTAGTATAGTCTGAAGTCAGGGAGCCTGATTCCTCTTGTTCCTTTTTTTGTTCTCAAGATTGCTTTGGCTATTCGGGGTCTTTTGTGTTTCCATACAAATTGTGAAATTTTTTGTTCTAGTTCTGTGAAAAATGCCAGTGGTCGTTTGATAGGGATTGCATTGAATCTATAGATTGCTTTGGGTAGTAGAGTCATTTTCACAATGTTGATTCTTCCAATCCAAGAACATGGTATATCTCTCCATCTATTTGTATCATCTTTAATTTCTTTCATCAGTGTCTTATAATTTTCTGCATACAGATCTTTTGTCTCCTTAGGTAGGTTTATTCCTAGATATTTTATTCTTTTTGTTGCAATGGTAAATGGGAGTGTTTTCTTGATTTCACTTTCAGATTTTTCATCATTAGTGTATAGGAATGCCAGAGATTTCTGTGCATTACATGACTGTTTTTGAGTTATGGTTTTCTCAGGGTATATGCCCACTAGTGGGATTGCTGGGTCATATGGTAGTTCTATTTTCAGTTTTGTAAGGAACCGCCATACTTTTCTCCATAGTGCTGTATCAATTTACATTCCCACCAACAGTGCAAGAGGGTTCTCTTTTCTCCACACCCTCTCCAGCATTTATTGTTTGAGGATTTTTTGATGATGGCCATTCTGACTGGTGTGAGGTGACACCTCATTTTAATTTTGATTTGCATTTCGCTAATGATTAGTGATATTGAGCATTCTTTCATGTGTTTGTTGGCAGTCTGTATATCTTCTTTGGAGAAATGTCTGTTTAGGTCTTCTGCCCATTTTTGGATTGGGTTGTTTGTTTTTTGATATTGAGCTGCATGAGCTGCTTGTATATTTTGGAGATTAATCCTTTGTCAGTTGCTTCATTTGCAAATATTTTCTCCCTTTCTTAGGGTTGTCTTTTCATCTTGTTTATGATTTCCTTTGCTGTGCAAAATCTTTTAAGTTTCATTAAGTCCCATTTGTTTATTTTTGTTTTTATTTCCATTTCTCTAGGAGGTGGGTCAAAAAGGATCTTGCTGTGATTTATGTCATAGAGTGTTCTGCCTATGTTTTCCTCTAAGAGCTTGATAGTGTCTGGCCTTACATTTAGGTCTTTAATCCATTTTGAGTTTATTTTTCTGTATGGTGTTATGGAATGTTCTAATTTCATTCTTTTCCATGTAACTGTCCAGGTTTCCCAGCACCACTTATTGAAGAGGCTAACTTTTCTCCATTCTATATTCTTGCCTCTCCTATCAAAGATAAGGTGACCATATGTGCGTGGGTTTACCTCTGGGCTTTCTATCCTGTTCCATTGACCTATATTTCTGTTTTTGACCCAGTACCATGCTGTCTTGATTACTGCAGCTTTGTTAGTATAGTCTGAAGTCAGGGAGCCTGATTCCTCCAGCACAGTTTTTCTTTCTCAAGAGTGCTTTGGCTATTCAGGGTCTTGTGTTACCATACAAACCATGAAATTTTTGTTCTAGTTCTGTGAAAAATGCCATTCGTAGTTTGATAGGGATTGCATTGAATTTGTAGATTGCTTTGGGTAGTATAGTCATTTTCACAATGTTCATTCTTCCAATTCAAGAACATGGTATATCTCTCCATCTGTTTGTATCATTTTTAATTTCTTTCATCAGTGTCTTATAGTTTTCTGCATACAGGTCTTTTTTCTCCTTCGGTAGGTTTATTCCTAGATATTTTATCCTTTTTGTTGCAATGGTAAATGGGAGTGTTTTCTTGATTTCATTTTCAGATTTTTCATCATTAGTGTATAGGAATGCCAGAGATTTCTATGCATTAATTTTGCATCCTGCTACTTTACCAAATTCATTGATTAGCTCTAGTAGTTTTCTGCTGACATCTTTAGCATTCTCTATGTATAGTATCATCTGCAAACAGTGACAGCTTTACTTCTTCTTTTCTGATTTGATTTCCTTTTATTTCTTTTTCTTCTCTGATTGCTGTGGGTAACACTTCCAAAACTATGTTGAATAATAGTGGTGAGAGTGGACATCCTTGTCTTGTTCCTGATCTTAGAGGAAATGATTTCAGTTTTTCACCATTGAGAATGATGTTGGCTGTGGGTTTGTCATATATGGCCTTTATTATGTTGAGGTAAGTTCCCTCTATGCTTACTTTCCAGAGGGTTTTTATCATAAATTGGTGTTGAATTTTGTCAAAAGATTTTTCTGCATCTATTGAGATGATCATATGGTTTTTCTCCTTCAATTTGTTAATATGGTGTATTGTGTTGATTGATTTCCGTATATTGAAGAATCCTTGCATTCCTGGGATAAACCCCACTTGATCATGGTGAATGATCCTTTTAATGTGGTGTTGGATTCTGTTTGCTAGTAGTTTGTTTCAGATTTTTGCATCTTTCTTTGTGACATCTTTGTCTATCTTTGGTATCAGGGTGATGGTGGCCTCGTAGAATGAGTTTGTGAGTGTTCCTCTCTCTGTTATATTTTGGAATACTTTGAAAGGATAGGTGTTAGCTCTTTTCTAAATGTTTGATAGAATTCGCCTGTGAAGCCATCAGGTCCTGGGCTTTTGTTTGTTGGAAGGTTTTTAATCACAGTTTCAATTTCAGTGCTGGTAATTGGTCTGTTCAGGTTTTCTATTCCTTCCTGGTTCAGTGTTGGAAGGTTGTGCTTTTCTAAGAATTTGTCCATTTCTTCCAGGTTGTCCATTTTATTGGCATATAGTTGCTTGTAGTAATCTCTCATGACCCTTTGTATTTCTGCAGTGTCAGTTGTTACTTCATTTCTAATTCTATTGATTTGAGTCTTCTCCCTTTTTTTCTTGATGAGTCTGGCTAATCAATTTTGTTTAGCTTCTGAAAGAACCAGCTTTTAGTTTTATTGATCTTTGCTATCGTTTCCTTCATTTCTTTTTCATTTATTTCTGACCTGATCTTTATGATTTCTTTCCTTCTGCTAACTTTGGTGGTTTTTTGTTCTTCTTTCTCTAATTGCTTTAAGTGTAAGGTTAGGCTGTTTATTTGAGATGTATATTGTTTCTTGAGGTAGGATTGTATTGCTATAAACTTCCCTCTTAGAAATGCTTTTGTTGCATCCCATAGGTTTTGGGTCATCATGTTTTCATTGTCATTTGTTTCTAGGCATTTTTTGATTTCCTCTTTGATTTCTTCAGTGATCTCTTGGTTATTTAGTAGTATATTGTTTAGCCTCCATGTGTTTGTATTTTTTACAGATTTTTTCCTGTAATTGATATCTAGTCTCATAGTGTTGTGGTCGGAAAAGATACTTGATAAAATTTCAATTTCCTTAAATTTACCAAAGCTTGATCTGTGACCCAAGATATGATCTATCCTGGAGAATGTTCCATGAGCACTTGAGAAAAATGTGTATTCTGTTGTTTTTGGATGGAATGTCCTATAAATATCAATTAAGTCCATCTTGTTTAATGTATCATTTAAAGCTTGTGTTTCCTTATTTATTTTCATTTTGGATGATCTATCCATTGGTGAAAGTGGGGTGTTAAAGTTCCCTACTATTTATGTGTTACAGTCGATTTCCCCTTTTATGGCTTTTAGCATTTGCCTTATGTATTGAGGTGCTCCTATGTTGGATGCATAGATATTTACAATTGTTATATCTTCTTCTTGCATTGATCTCTTGATCATTATGTAGTGTCCTTCTTTGTCTCTTGTAATAGTCTTTATTTTAAAGTCCATTTTGTCTGATATGAGAATTGCTATGCTAGGTTTCTTTTGATTTCCATTTGCATGGAATATCTCTTTCCATCCCCTCACTGTCAGTCTGTATGTGTCCCTAGGTCTGAAGCTGGTCTTTTGTAGACAGCAAATATACAGGTGTTGTTTTTGTATCCATTCAGCTACTATTTGTCTTTTGGTGGGAGCATTTAATCCATTTACATTTAAGGTAGTTATCAATATGTATGTCCCTCTAACCATTTTCTTAATTGTTTTGTGCTTGTTATTGCAGGTCTTTTCCTTCTCTTGTGTTTCCTGCCTAGAGAAGTTCCTTTAGCATGTGTGGTAAAGCTGGTTTGGTGGTGCTGAATTCTCTTAGCTTTTGCTTGTCTGTAAAGATTTTAATTTCTCTGTCAAGTCTGAATTAGATCCTTGCTGGGTAGAGTAATCTTGGTTGTAGGTTTTTCCCTTTAATTGCTTTAAATATGTCTTGCCACTCCCTTCTGTCTTACAGAGTTTCTGCTGAAAGATCAGCTGTTAACCTTATGGGATTCCTTTGTATATTATTTGTTGCTTTTCCCTTGCTGCTTTTTATATTTTTTCTTTGTATTTAATTTTTTATAGTATGATTAATATGTGTCTTTGCATGTTTCTCCTTGAATTTATCCTGTATGGGACTGTCTGCACTTCTTGGACCTGATTGACTATTTCCTTTCCCATATTAAAGAATTTTTCAGCTATAATCTCTTCAAATATTTTCTCAGTCCCTTTCTTTTTCTCTTCTTCTTCTGGGGGCCCTATAATTCGAATGTTGGTGTGTTTAATGTTGTTTCAGGAGGCTCTGAGACTGTCCTCAATTCTTTTCATTCTTTTTTTCTTTATTCTGCTCTGCAGTAGTTACTTCCACTATTTTATCTTCCAGGTCACTTATCCATTCTTCTGCCTCAGTTATTCTGCTATAGATTCCTTCTAGAGAATTTTTAATTTTATTTTTTGTGTTCATCATTTTTGTTTGCTCTTTAGTTCTTCTCAGTCCTTGTTAAATGTTTCTTGCATTTTGTCTATTTTATTTCCAAGATTTTGGATCATCTTTACTATCATTTCTCTGAATTCTTTTTTTTTTTTTTTTTTTGACTGAAAGATCCTGCCTCAGGTTTATTTGTACAAATAGCACAGGAGGACACCAGCCCCATGCAGACAGCAGCCCAGGGGTCACACCAGTCCTTCTGTCCTCACATTGGCAGACAAAGGTCTCTACTCTGGAGCCTTTGTGGGGGCCTGGGCACCTTTGGGAGCGGGAGCGGGAGTGGGAGAGGGAGCGGGAGCCACAGCCGGAGCCGCAGCTGCACCTGCAGCCTTTGCCTTGGTTTGAGCCTTGGCCTGGGACTTTGGCCGGCAGAGCCTGAGACCCTTGGCGATGCGGGCACGAGCACGTTTCCCGAGCCTGGGGTGAGCAATGTAGGCAAGTCGACTGAGCTTGCGGCTGCCGCCCGTTGGGATCCTGGGCTTGACCTCCTTGGGCTTTACAAGAGTCTTGGTAGCCTCAGCACGTGCAGTTACGGCCTTGGCGTTGTTGGCCTGCATCTTCTTCAGGCCCCTCTTGTTGTGCTTCTTGGCAAAATGCATGTTCCTCAGGAACTTGGTGTCCACCCCCTTAAGAGATTCATATCGTTGTGATCGGGGTTTCTTGATGCCATTTCTGTGCCATTTTCGGGACTGGTTGTGCGTGGTGTGGTTCTTGGACTTGGCCATGTCTGCAACTGGAAGACCAGAGTGGAGATCAGAGCTGGGGGCTCGCGGGGCCGGGCCTACCTCTTCGCCTTGATCTAGAAGAACGTTAGGCCAGAAGCCTGAATGAGGCTTCAGCACAGATGCCTTGCATTTGCGCCCTCCACCAGCCCGGATTCATTCTGCACGACCCAATGCCAGTCTCCCCTTCCCAAACTCAGGTAATGGTGCCTCAAAACTCTCTCTGAATTCTTTTTCAGGTAGCCTGCCTACTTCCTCTTCATTTGTTTGGTCTGGTGGGTTTTTACCTTGCTCCTTCATCTGCTGTGTTTTCCTCTGTCTTCTCATTTTTCTTAACTTACTGTGTTTGGGGTCTCCTTTTTGCAGGCTGCAAGTTCGTAGTTCCCATTGTTTTTGGTGTCTGCCCCTACTGGGTGAGCTAGCCTTCCTGGCTAGCTGTGGTGCACTACTCCTCTTCAGGCTGTGTTCATGCAGCCATTCCCAGTCTTCTCTCTTCTCCCTGGGATCTGACCTCCAAAGCCTGAGCCTCATCTCCCAGCCTCCACCTTCCCTGACGGGTGAGCAGAGAAGCCTCTCAGGCTGGTGAGTGCTGGTCGGCACTGATCCTCTGTGCTGGAATCGCTCCGCTTTGCCCTCTGCATCCCTGTTGCTATGCTCTCCTCTGTGGCTCCAAAGCTTCCCCCCTGCCACCCCCCATCTCTGCCAGTGAAGGGGCTTCCTTGTGTGTGGAAACTATTCCACTTTCACATATCCCTCCCAGAGGTGCAGGTCCCATCCCTATTCTTTTGTCTCTGTTTTTTTCTTTTTTCTTTTGCCCTACCCAGGTACGTGGGGGCATTTCCTGCCTTTTGGGAAGTCTGAGGTCTTCTGCCAGAATTCAGTAGGTGTTCTGTAGGAGTTGTTCCACATATAGATGTATTTCTGATGTATTTGTGGAGAGGAAGGTGATCTCCACATCTTACTTCTCTGCCATCTTGAAGGTCTGAAACTCCTCATGCTTGGTTTAAATCTCATTTATGTTGCTCCACACTGTATCCCAGTGCTTGCCAGCTTTGGCGGGGCACACACAAGGGAGGAAGCTCAGGTGCACTTTTTCTCTTCCCCTCTACCCTCGGCACTGTGTGTGTGTGTTTGTGTGTGTCTGTGTGTTTGATTGTCTGTCTGCATGTTTGAGAGTCCCATGGACTGGATACCCTTTCCTTCTCTTTGAGGTCGCTGAACTGGCAGTGGGGAAGAGGAGAGCAAGAACAAATACATCTCTGCCTAAGAGCCTATCATTGTAAGGAGACTATAGGGCCATCTTGATTTCTCCTGATTCTTTGGCTGACTTGTGGCTGTTTATGACCATCCTTACTACACAGAATGTTAGAGATGGGGCTGTATCTCGTCCTCTTTTTTCACCCTTCAGCTCTCAAAATGAGCAGTACACCCACAGCTTCTTGCTCCTAGGAGGTGATTACAAGGCAACCCACCTTCCCTGGTTAAACTTGAGCTCCTGGAAATACATACATGGTCACCATGACAAATGTGGTACTGTAGGCTCCTCCACACTGCCACAGAATTTTCCCTGCCCTGCAGTTCTTTTGTCCATTATTCAGGGACAGGTGAAGAGCAGTCTAAGCATTAAGCTACCAGTCTCTCTAGTTGCCAGCAATTCTGGAGTTTGTTCTCTCTTGACTAGAGAGGGTTTTGGCTTTCCCCCAGACTTCTTTCCTTAGCAAGAAGTAGCTGATGGCATTTGTTGTCTTTCCAAATTTAACATCTTTTTATTTCTGGTTTTAGATTCTAGAAGTCAGTTTGGGACAATAGGATAATTCCTACTCAACACCCTAGTACAAAACTGTCATAATATTACATTTTTCAATTACAACTCATGAATCAAATGTACATACTTTCTTCTCCCAGGTAAGTGGGACTAATATTCTCTCATTAACCACCAATTCTAGAGATTGTCAAAATCTTTCATGTGTCTGATTTCCCATGATTATTACCTTGGAACAATATTCTCTTCCATTTATGAGCTAGATACTCAACATATAGTAAGTACTGCATATATTTTAAATATGCTAAATTATTTTGTTTTCTTTTCTCACTCATTTTTCCTGTTTGTGTCATAGTCATGGAAGAGATTAACAGAATCAATTCAAGGTTTTAGCAGAATCCTCAGTTCATCTTTGCAAACCTGGATTCCTACTTAAATATATTTTTCTAGGTGTGGGATCACATATGGTTAAATAATGTGTTATCCCTCGCTAAACTTAAAAAAATTTAGTTTGGATAAGTAGATGCACATCTTCTACTTGGCCTATCTTTTGGCTAATCTTGAGAAATTGTCAGAGGGATGACTAGAATAAAGAACTGAATCTGTAGATGTGAGCTCACTGACCTAGATGTGAGCTCACTGACCTAGATGTGGTTGAATATGCAATAGTCCTGGCCTTTCTTGCAGTGGGCACTGATTATTTGAATAAACCAACATAACCCTAACTTGACTGTGTTATTTAACATTTAGAACCTTCTCCAGGGAAAGCCGGAAACATCATTCATTAGAGTAAGACTCTAATACATTTTCAGACAGCTTTGCAGTGCCAAATTCCTGTGTCTATTTTGAACCTTTTCCCTTATTGTTTTAATTTTTTTTGATGACTAGACTTACTACTTATATTTTTCTCTAGATTTTAAAGAGAAAATTGACATTCTGCCAATTTCTGTTTTTTACAGTACACATGGTGGTGCAGGAGCCAAGGTTTTTCCTGGGTTATGGACTTTATTCTGCCATTAATGAAAGATATCACCTTGTGTTAACCAATTCTCTTAGTACTTCCTCTGTTAAATTAGGAGATGAAATTGATGGTTTCAGAGTTGCTCTTTGATTCCTGGTTTCTAGAAGTTTTGCTTAGCCTCACAAATGCTGCTGCTTTCTAAAAATTAAACTTTTATAATTCTTCCAGTGAACTAATATTTTTGATTATTTCCCAGATCATTACATTTGCCTATAAAATGTGCATGGAATATCCACAGATATTTTGAAAACGGGACACTTTACCTTTTGACCATACTGGGGGAAAATGAGCAGTCATTCCATTTTCAAACTAGACAAAGATTTCATAAATATTCTAAATGTTCTGTGTTAGTTTGCATTTCGAATATTTAAGCAAAAATCTTTGGTGAAGGCAGTTTTACTCATTATCACAGACAGTGACATAATTGCTCATCTAAAATACTGTTTTCAAAACTTCCTCTTTAAAGTATCATCATTTCACATGCAATTGTGATAAGAAGACAGTGGTTATTTAAGATGTTGTTTCTCCTTTTAACTCTTTAAAAATGCTTAAGAATATTTTAGAGATACAAACAATGACTTTGCTCCCTCTGAAGCCCTTTCCTTCCAAAATTATGAGATGCAAAACTCATGAAATAGAAAACTTGGCTGGATTTTATAAACATGCATAAATCATTCATAAGACTGTTGTTTACTGTTTGAGATTCTATCAGTGAATTCCTTTTCCAAGCAGATACTGCGACATTCTTTGTGTCATTGTTCAAAACATTTACAGTGGGGTCAATTAAATATCAGGTATTCATTTTTAAATCTTGTAACACATCATAGTATTACTGGGGAAAGAAACTCAGAATACTTACAGATCTCAGATAATAGTCTGAATTGAAAGTTTCAACATATTTTAATTAAAATATTTTAAATCACATAATTTGTTTTGATCATAGAAATAATTATTGGCAGAAGCTCTATTTGTTGTCTTTCCAAATTTACACCTTCCTAGTCAGCTACTTCAATAGAAATTACATTTTTGTTTCTGCCCTCTTCTCTCCTCTTGCGTTCTAGACTGAGGAATAGGAGTCATGTGATGCTATCCCTGATGGCTTTTATTTTGTGGCATTCCATGTAGTTGATACCTTTCTAACCTTTTGTTTTGATGTCTCTTAAAAAGTTAGATTTTCTCTTATGAATTATATTAGCAATTTTACTGAGTTCTCAGAAACTAATATAGTAATAAGCTTTCCTATGTTAGAGTGTAACTAAGTCAAGCTGTTCCTTGATTTCAAATATTTTATTAAAGGGTCAATTAAAAATAATTCCAACTAATAAAAATTAAAAATACATTTTAACAGGTAATCTGACTCTACTGTAGCTTTCCAGGGAGACGAAAGGGGATAAACATTTATTGTGAACTGTTATGTGTCATGTTCTGTGCTCAGTATCCTATTTACATTATTATCTCACTAATTCTCAGAGTAACACTATATGCAGAGTTTTTTATCTATGGGAAGACTGAGCTTCTTAAGGGTTAGGGTTAGCATTAGGATAATCTATGTTCCAAAGATAACAAATGGCAAAACCAGGCAGAACAGTGAAATAAATAATATAAGAAGAAATCCAAGAAGAAAAAAAAAATGTTCTGAGGAGGTGAGCTGGGTCTAAACTAGAGTTGAGATGTTTTTGAGTAGATTCATTCATTAAATAAAAGAGTAAAAAAGAAGAAATGAATAAATAAGAGTGTAGCTTGCATACAGTCCTGATGAAGAACCCATCATTTGAAATAATGATGACAATTTAGAGGCATCCTTGGGTTCTAGGAATTAGGTTAATAACTCATAATTTTTGCTGAGAGGTGCTGGGATAGGGGATGTTGGCCTTCTGTAGAGGATACTTGGCAGTTTGGGAGGTATCCTCAGAGTAGGTATTCAAGATGGTTTACAGACCCTGCTAAAACCCACCTACCTACATCTAATACTCAGTTTTTGCAGTCATTCATGAAATGAACCTCTGTTAGCTGTGTAGGCATTTGCAGATGGTCCCCACTTCTAGCTGTTTTATGTTACACCACTCTGATCCATTAACACCACCTGATATAAACCTGAGTTTTATTTCTGGCTTTCTTTACAAACTCATACAATGAAGAGGATGCATGGACAACAGCAGGTGTGATGCGTTCTGTTTCCGACACAAGACAAAAGTGATACATAGCAGGGGCTGATGACTGTATACTAAATTACTATCTGTAAAATGGAAATGGATAATCAGGAAATGTACCAGAGACTGACTTCTTAGGCATGTGACAGGGAACTGGGGAGAACATGTACTAGCCTATCAAAACCGTTGCCTGTTGAGGGCATTTTCACTGGTCATTGTGCTAGTGGTGGTTACCAGCAATGTGTTAAAAAGACCAATCCGGAGTGTGTGCAGACATTAATTGCCATCCCCCCTTTCATTCACCAGGGACTAATACCTAGAAGGGAAAAAAAACAATTATCTCTTTATCCTTTGCATCTAGTTTGTTCTTGGCCCAATATATAAAGGACTTGATCCTGATACCTCATTGGAGGAACAATTTATGACTCCCTGAATCTCTGAGTTTCTTTTTGTGTCTCTGCATCTCTCTGTCTTGCTTTTTTTTCTCTTCCTCCATTCTGTCTTCTCAGTGTTTGGTTCCAGGGACTTTCATGCCTGATAAAGTTGAGAATTGCTTATATTCGCGCAGCTCATGTTTTTGAGCAGAGTTTCAAAATCTAGGTCTTCTGCTGTAAGCACTGAAACTAGAGAATAGGTCATAATCCAGGATGTGCCTGCTTCTCAGAACGGGAGGTTGATGAATTCTCTATCAGAATTTTTAAAGTATTCATAGTAATTTAAAAAATCTGTGTAATTATTATATAATCAAGGGCTGTCTCATGTTTTCAATAGCAGTGTTTTGTTTATAATCACATTGGCCTCAAGCAGTATTCCTTAATTGACCCAACAAAAGAATAGAGGTACATTTCATACAGAAAAGGCTGCATTCCCTTAAAGTGAAGGCCAAGTGATGTCACCATACGATACTGTCTAATAAAAGTTTCAAAGTCATTAGCATGGAGATAAGTTGTAGGCAAGTTGAGGCATCACGTGTTCCCTGTGCAAGAGTAATCAGTACCTGATTCGTGCCATCAGTGATAATTAATTGTAAAAAAAATCATCTAGTAGATCACATTATGTTGATAATTTATAATGATAATAGTTATAATAAGGGAGACAGCCATGTAACACATAGTAGTAACATAGTAAAGTGCTATGAAGGAAATGTACAAGTACATAGACAGACAATAATGATGCAATAGTGGAGGAAGGTGGGGATACTGCAGAATGATGAAGATTCAGTCATGCAAGGAGAGGAGGGAAGGACATTCTGGGCTAAAGCAATAGCATGCACAGGGAAAACAGACCTGTGTGCTGGTGACCTCTTTGGTAAGGGGTTTCTGATCATTCCTGCCTTTATCTTGAGAATGGTTTCAGCCCAACGAACAAGCAGGGTCGTTCTTCTCCATCAGCTAGTCACTGAAGGTTTGCATGCACATGATTGGACTCTCCACAAAAGGCCTCTGGTGCTTTTTATCCTATAATAACGATGCTTTCTGCTTGCTAAATGCCCTGTGCTGCCCTATAGTGTAATAACTTTGGTTTGTTTGCTTAAGAGACAATAAAAGCATGTAGCATGCCACTGCCTTTCCATGATTCCCTTCTACATTCTCTGCCTAGCCTTGGGGGTGGGGTAGAAATTAGTAGCTTCCACTTGTGAGTTCCCACAGAGTTCTATGAATCTCTGTATGATAACACTTGTCATACAGGATTGCTTTTAACTCTCCTACCTAACTGCATGTGACTTCTTGAGTCCAAAGTCTTTCTCATGTAACACAGTGTCCAGCAACACAGCATGTACTCAATTTACATCTATTGACTGAGCAGTATTAAAACTGCTGAAATGCATTTCAGGGGGCTCCAAGGAGCTCCAGTTCTTTATGTCTCAGTGCATAAAGAATTCAGCAAAAGGCAAAGTGATAGATAAGAAGTGATTTATTAGAATAGGATGCTTGTGAAGCTTACAAGCAGGCGGGCAAGAGGGTGCCACGCCCCAAGAACTTAGTGGGCTAGTTTTATAATCAAAGGAAAAGTGGGGAGGGGGAAAAGACAACCTTCTTCCTCATTCTTGAGTAGACGTCACACTTCCATCATCCTCTTCCACATCAGGTGGGGGAGTTTTCTTGTCCCTACATAGTCAAGCCAAGACTGTCATGGCGCAATGGAAGTGAGCAACAAGGCAATAGCATATGCTAAAACATCTCAGGTTTCAGTATAACATCACCTTTTCCTTACATTTTTGTTTTTAGTGTGCACAGAGGAGCATGTCCTAGGAGTCATTAACTTACTCAGTTCACTGGGCAGGATGTGGGTCTCGTGCTACCATTGTTTTATTGTTTTGGGGCATGTCTCATGCTTCTGTTACATGGTTTTGTTGCTAAGCAAACCTGCTTGGTTTTGTGATTAAGCAAACCTGCTTTCTTGAGTGATCATTAACTTACAGGGGTCTCCCATACTTTTTTCTTTACTTACAATCCCCTAGTGGGATTAACTATTTAATCACCTACTTTGTCCCTTTACTCTGTCCCTATCAGTATCATAAACTCATGTTCAACGTGAATATCTAACTCTGCAAAGTATATGGTTATAAAAAATCATTATGGAGGAGTACACATTTTTCAAGGTGATGACACTCTACTCTTACTTACACCTGAGATTGTTTTAAATCAGTAATGGGGTTTAAAATAAACTAAATCTCTATTTTTTTCCCTAAGGTTACAGAATCATTAGCCTTATATTTTATTGTCAAGGCAAAGTTTCTAACTGATGCATGGGAGTGAGTTATAAAGGCAGTGATTGCTGAAGTCTTTGTGCCCTGAATACTTAGCCTTTCTCTCTGACCCATAAAGTTTCTAATTTAATGTTGAGCTGATTTAAAATGGAGAAGCATGAAAGGTTGTCTCCTCTCTAAAGGCCATCAGGTGATATTCTCAGAGGTAAATCACCTGAGAGGTAAAGTTTGCAGGGGAAGACAACTTTGTAAAAGAAATTGCATTGGGGGCTTCCCTGGTGGCGCAGTGGTTGAGAGTCCACCTGCCGATGCAGGGGACATGGGTTCTTTGCCCCTGTCCGGGAAGATCCCACATGCCATGGAGCGGCTAGGCCTGTGAGCCTTAGAGCCACTGGCATATGATGGATAGAGGTCTGTAAACTCCACCACCTCCTTTTAGCCCTGCAGAATAAACCTTCTGTGGGCATTTGCATGGGGGTGAATTACATTTGATAACAAATGGTATTGGGGTCTAGCAGGGATCAGAGGAGCTGGATTTATTCTTAACTCTGCCACTGAAAACCTGAACAATTAATGAATCTGGACACTCATTTGCTCATCTCAACAAGAAAACAAAACAAACAAAAAACAGAAGATTGCACTGGAGGACTTCTAATACCTTTTTGCTTGAAATTTTGACAACTCTTGAAAATATACCTTTTATTAATGTTCCTTGAATTCTTTTAACCTTGTGATGCAAACAAAAACAAAAACCAAAACCAGAGGACAGGACATTGTAGCACTAGTAAGCTTGACTAGGGAAAAGAAGTTTTTACTTTTCATATTTAATATTTGAACAAGCTCTTTTTATCATGTAAGTATGATAATGACCAGTTTGGAGGCATGTCTGAAACCTTACTAGATAATGAATCTGGTTTTATTAACACCTTCTACACCTCTGGCTAGTCCATTAGCTAGAGATGTATACACCTTTCATTTCCTTTGGTTCCCAATATCAAGCTGTTCTCATGTCTGATACTATTTTGAGCCTTATACTTCCTCTTTGGATGTAGCTAGAGCCATATCTTTACATCGAGTTGGTTAGAGTGGAGACCTGCTGTGCTTCAGGGAAGCCAACTCAACAGGTTTTCTTTGTTAAATTTATCACAAAAGAACCTCATCCTATATGACAAAAGTAAAGTGTACTGTGTGAATTTTGAGAGAAATTTTACATGTTGTGTTTTTTGTGCCTTTTTTAGTTTGAGACATCCACCATCAAAATACTTTGATAGAAATATACAGTGCATACTAATCCTGTATGTTAAAGAATGCTTTAGATTCAAGAGTAGATTCAAGAGTTAAAACATAGAATGTGGATTTTCATTTTACAAATGTTTTCCTCTTAATTGTAAGTCCAGAAGTTAGATTTAATATTTTTCAAAGCCCTTTTGCAAATTTCCATACCATGCCATATTTGTGTACCAGTTACTATAGTACGTTTTTTTGCATGTTCGTTTTGATTATCCCCTTTTTCAGAAGGGAAAGAGAATTCCCTCTGAAAGCAGTGCTTAATATGTGAGTGCTAGATAATGAATTGGTAGCACAGAGATGCTAATGTTTAGAAAATGACTAATGTAAACGAGATTTTAATTCATTTAGAATGGGAAAACTTCCCTCTTTTCTCCCTTTCTTTCTCCTTCCCTTCTTCTTTCTCACTCTTTCTTCTTTCCTTCTTGCCTTTTTTCTTGAATTAAAATAACATTCATTGAGTACCTGCTATCTGGCATAGTTGCCCTCCAAAAGAACATACTTTATAGTAGACCCAGTTTTACTGCTGGAAACTCCTTACAACCTTTATCAAAATTATTAGTGCACTTTAAAGTAGACCTAAGGAAATATCTAAAATTTAACATAAATACCCTCACTTTTTTCAATATATTTGCCATAATTCTTGAAATGTGTGTAGGAAAAAGTTAAGGAGTAATCAAATATAAATAAAAATCATTGGTCTTAGTTTTCATATTTGTAAAATGAAAGGGTTAACTAAAATATATTATAATGCCCTTCCCATGCAGCACTGCTAACCTGTATTATCTGCAGTTGTAACTGATTTGCTAGCACTTTTGGGGGATTGGTAATCACACCTCTACCAATTCTCATCTGCTTTCCAATTTAATCAAAAACACACATGTTTCTGTAATATTCAGCTTGGAATTAGGGAGTGAGTCTGGAAAACCAGAGTGGCAAATGTAATACTAGAGGGCTCAACTTTAGTGTCACTATGATACTGTGTCAATAAGCTAGGAGGCATGTCACAAGTCATTAATTAAAATATTAAAGCTTGAGAAAATATCTCTTTTTTAAAAATTTCAGTGCATTCAAGATCATCCCTATAATACTTGCACTCTGACATTTCTTCAGGGAAAGATAAAATAATGGAATTGCAGATAAAGCTCCAAGAATTGGCCATAAACATAACTGTGTCAAAGGATTGTTGTGAGCATTAAATAGCAGTTGTGAGCTGCTACATGTAAGGTACCTAGCTTGGTACCTGGCATGTAGAAAATACTCAGTATATGTTAATTAATAGTGTTACTAGACCACGAACAACCAACCACCACCAACACAGCAAACACATGTTATTAGCTTTACTGCCAATTACTTGTATCATGGCAGAAGCAAAAATAAGTTTGAAAACCTCTGGCCTAACATACAATCTAACATGCAGTAATCTTAGGCAAGGTTTGTCAGATGTGTTCCTGTTCTTCTTTTCCCTCTCCAAGGCAGACTTGTCTGCTCCATCCCAGCATTCCTTTCCCACTAGGTTGGTAAATACATTGAAATCTTTCTTAATATGGCATTCCAGGCAACCACAAAAAGTTTTTCAGAGTTATCATGAGAGATGAAATCTATCTGCCAGCCTTACCTTAGATTCAATAGTCATTGAATTGACCCTCTAATCCATATATAAGGAAAAGAATCTCATTTTTCACCTCAGGGTACTTACTAAAATAACTTTCATCTCTTCTGAATACAAGCATAAAACACCAAGAACTCATTGGATTTCAATAGTGGCTTATTCTCTCTAAAATATATGGCAAACAAGTCTTTTGTAACCCCACAAATGTCACCTATATTTTCTCTATCCCCTAAGTTAAAAATAAAACAAAACAATGTGAAAACATTACTTAAAATTTACTTAGCTATTATACAGATATAAAAAAGGGACTAGGTGGAACACAAAATCCATTCTTCAATTCATTCATATGAGAGAGAGTCATGTAGTCAATACAGAAAAGTGAGTTTAAATAGAAGACACTCAGTTGACAAACACTGCAGTCCTATTTACTTTCCTTTTTACAATAGGCTTGTTCTGCTTTTGCTCTCTTCCTTTCATCCCAATCTGCAAAATACATCCATGCTCACCACAACCCACTCCCCCTTTTCTCTCAGACTTGGACAAATAATGTACCTTGTGTACTGAATAGGCTTTGCAGAACATGAAAACTTAACTCCAACAAGTGGTATACTTTGAACTTAACCCAAACACAACAAAGGAATAACCCTCTTCTCCAGTTGATGGAGCATATCAGGCAATAGGAAGCTCCTCTCCATTCAGACATCCATTATTTGAAGATCTCACTAGAAATGAGTATCTCTTAGCCAAACATGGTTACATTGTTTATTTTGCACAGTTCATTTTGTACCTGGAAAGTGATAACATAAAGCACCTAACAAATCAGATGGTATTTATAGTTATCTGGTAGGCATAAGGCAAAGTGGCAAAGTTCTTTTTAAGAACTAAGCCATACTTGCTTAGTTTGAGATTCATGGTTTAATTTTCTCACTGAATTTCATTGTGTAGCATTTGCTCATAAATGCAAATTACTCTGCTGAATTAGAAAATTGGTACCTTCTTTTCCTGTGTGGTTTATGTAACAAGACTTTGGGGATCCTAATGGAAAACTCCTGTTAAATAAATGGTTGGATAGAGAAATGCAAATAAGGGCTATTAAAGAAGTATAAAGCAAAAGGAGAAAAAGAAAACAAGCCTCAGAAAATGGTTTCAGAGACCGAAATAACTGAAAAGGAAACATTACAAAGACAAGTGTAGCTTGTGAATTATATGACTTCTATAAACTATATTCACTTCCCAAGAGGTCTAATAATGCTAGGTGTAGGCATCACAGTGTGACTGGCTCAATTCGATTGGTCATACTAAAATAATTAACAAAATGTTAAGGTTGGCCTAGTAATGATGCTCTGACCAAACAGCATAAAAGATGCCTTGGTCTGATTTACCATTAAGAACTGACTTTGTCCCAATCTCTAATTCCTTCCTGAATGCCAGTGCCTAGCATGTATATAACTACTGCCATCAGAGAACTGATCACACTTTGCTTTTAGTTAAAAATCAATATCATTTTGGAGGATTCTGGGAAGATAATGGAGTAGGAAGCACTAGAAATTTGTCTCCCTACCTAGATAGAAATTGTGCTGGCAGAATCTGTCCGATGTAACTATTTTGAAACTCTGAAGTATATTGAAGGCTTGTAACTTCCAGGGGAAAGCATGGCCAGTACAATACATTTAATTTTGGTCAGTTTTAGCTCTTAGCAGAATAGCAGCTACCTGTCACCCACCCCTAGCCACATGGCAGGCAGCTATAAATATGTTCTAGGAGCAGCTTGCACACAACTATGGGAGCCAGGATGGGCAAAAAGGACCCTGTCCTCCAAATTTTGGGTATCTGTGCTCTGATCATTGATGCTGCTTCTGATTACAGAAGTGCAAAGAAGCAGCCATCCATGTTGTTTCATCTCCCACCATTGCTGCAAGCCCCTCAGCTGAAGTGACTTCCTGGGTATTTAAAGGGCCTGCACCCTTTTGTCTCCACCCTCCCCCTTAATTTTTCTTATTCCTTTTTGGAAGCCAGACATTAAAGCCTAGAACATTCAAAAGCAACTGCATATACAGAGAAAATTAGAAAGTGACTGCACATGCCCAGGGAAAAGCACAGGCTCAGAAAATATGTGAGAAGACCTCACGTTTACAACTCAGGGTGATCCTTGGCACAGAGACAGCCTACAACAATCAAAACAAACAGACAGACAAACAAAAACAACAAGCTCTGGGGAAGGGGGAGAATTTGATTTCCAGAGTTACCACATTATCAGATTCAAATGTCCAGTTTGCAACAAAAACAAAAAAAAATCATAAAACATATAAAGAAACAGGAAAGTATGGACCATTTAAAGGAAAAAAATAAATCAACAGAAACTGTCCCTAAAAAAGAACAAATGGCAGATCTACTAGAAAAACACTTTAAAACAACTGTCTAAAAGATGCGCAAAGAGCTAGAACTAAAGGAAGGTGTGGAGATAGTCAAAAAAAAGGATATATGAACAAAATGGAACTATCAGTAAAGAGATAGAAAACCTAAAAAGAAGCCAACAAGAAATTTGGGAGCTGAAAAATAAAATGAATAAAAAATACACCAGGGCTTCCCTGGTGGCGCAGTGGTTGAGAGTACTCCTGCCGATGCAGGGGACACGGGTTCGTGCTCCAGTCTGGGAAGATCCCACATGCTGCGGAGCAGCTAGGCCCATAAGCCATGGCTGTTGAGCCTGCATGTCTGGAGCCTGTGCTCTGCAATGGGAGAGGCCACAACAGTGAGAGGCCCACATACCGAAAAAAATATATATATACACCAGAGTGATTCAAAGGCAGGTCTGAGCAGACAGAAGAAATAATCAGTGAGCTTAAAGATAAGATAATGGAAATTATTGAGTCTGAAGAACAAAGGAAAAAGATTACAGAAAAGTGAATGGAGCCTAAGGGACCTGTGGGGCACTATTAAGTGGACCAGCATATGCATCGTGGGAATCCCAGAAGGAGAGGAGAGAGAGAAAGGAGCAGAGAGAATATTTGAAGAAATAATGGCTGAAAACTTCCCAACTTTGATGAAAGACATGAATATATACACCCAATAAACTCAATGATGAAGTAAGATGAACCCAAAAACAACCACACCAAGACACATTGTAATCAAATTGTCAAAAGACAAAGACAAAGAATTTTGAAAAGAGCAAAACATAAGTGACTTGTCACATACAAGAGATCCACAATAAGATTTTCAGCAGATTTCTTATCAGAAACTGTAGAGGCCAGAGGCAGTGGGCCAAAATATCCAAAGTGCTAAAAGAAAAAAATCTGTCAACCAAGAATTCTGCATCTGGCAAAACTATCCTTCAAAAGACAGGGAGAAATTAAGGCATTCCCAGAAAGAAAAGAGCTGAGGGAGTTTGTTACCACCAGACCTGCCTTGCGAGAAATGTTCAAGGGAATCCTGCAGGGTGAAATGATAGGACACTAGACAGTAACTTGAGGTTGCATAAAGAAATAAAGATCTCAATAAAGGAGAAGGATGGATTAATGAGCCTGAAATGACTCACGGGTATGAAATCACTGGTCGTTCAATGAAGACACTGCTGAAATATTTTACAGAATGACCAAATTCATTATATTTTATCACATTAAAAATTCCATAAATATGCATGTGTACATAATTTTACATAATTATATAAATGGAATCTTCCTCATTCCACCATTACTGGACACCTATTGTCACCTAGTAGCTCCCTCCATGTTCATTTTCCAACACTTGGGAGTATGTTGTTGGCTGTTGAAGTGCAACAGTTTTTTTTGGCACTTCTTTCTCCCTCTTTTCCTTTTCATCTTCTCCCCAAAGAAAAAATGTCCCATGTTAACAACCTAGTACATTTCCTTCTATATTTTTTCATATGCATATAATTACATGAAATACACATATACATGAATATTCATTCTTACCATTACTTGTAATATATACAGTATAGGAAGGTATGTCCTTTTACAAATATTATATCATATCAAGCCTACTTTTCTCCATCCTGCTTTTCTTACTCAACAATAACTAGGTTCCTAGTTTCTCCAAAGGAACTAATATACTCTGTGATTCATTATTTTTATTGGTTTGATATTTACCAATGTAATAATAAACATGCATGTATGCAAAAAATATATCATTTTGCTCACGAAAACTTAGCTTTTCCCACCAAACCAGTATCACCATTGGTGGCTATGTAAAATCTTAGACAGAATGGGATCTGACAAGTAGCAACCAAATAATTCCTGGAAATGTACTTTCGTTTTCTATAACGAACACTGTGATGTGTACTTATGAATCCATTTTATCTTAAGGATTCTAATTCTTACATGTATGCAGTCTTTTGTGCTTTTGGGAATGGAGCCAAGATTGTGCCAGCACTGAAGGTCAAACATTAAATAGAGAGTGGGAAGCCAGAAAGATTAAGAGTCAAGGTCCTGAGCCTCATAATAAAGTTGTTTAACAACAACTTCTGAGTGGGCATTTTCCAGTTTTTCTTTATCTTCCATAGAAAATATTATTGTCTCAGTGATGTTCAGACAAATTCTGAATGAGTTAAGAGAAAAGAAGGAAGATGGAACCTTTTCAGGGGCTCAAGGAATTCTTTTCTTGTTTAGTTGGAGACGCTGTGGTTATGAGGAAAGCAGTTAAAATACTGCATTCACTTTCTTCCTGTAATCTTAGTTGTCTCTCAGTTTTAAGACCAGCTTTTCTAAAATAGAAAATGGCCAATCCAAGGGACTGAAATCTGGAATATTCTTCTGAAATACAAATGGAGTGAAATTTATACATAAAACAGTTCAACACAATACCTAGCATTTGCCCTAGGTGTTCTAAAGAAACAAAAAAGATAAAAGTTATATGGCTTAAAAGCTAAATTTTTTTTTTACTATAATGAAGAGCATGCAATCTAATTTCAAGTTTACCTTAGTGTTTTCCAACAACACTCAAAATGTCCATTGCTAGACTCTTCTTTAACTAGATATAATATTTTAAGTCCAAGTATAATTTAAATAAAATAAAATTTAAAAAATATATGAAATCATCATTTGTAAAAGAAAAAGAGTTCACATTAAAGGAACAATGACTAGCAGATTCATGCAAAGCACTCAGCCTGTCGCTGAAAAATAGTTTTTTTTTTCTTTTTTAAGCAAGGATTTCACTTTTAATTGTAACCCTCAGTACTTAAATATATATTTTCTGTAGACATATTACTTTCATGAATAAATTGCGTATTAGAAATAATGTTTAGAAGATATTTTTTCACTCTATCTTAAGATGTAAGACATCATTGGTATGAATTGGTAATAAAAAAAGAGTTACTGATTTTTTCTTCATTTAGAGGGAAGTCGACAAATTATTCTTTCAGTCAAATAGCCAACACCTTCTACTGTGCCCAAAAGCCCACAACTCAATACTTACTTTTTTGATGTTTAAGAGTTCCTTGCTTTAAATGTAGTTATTAATTAGAGTACGTACTTTGTGAGGAAAGCTGCAGAGTCTTATTCATATGATTCCGTTGCCTAGCACATAGTTAGCACTTAATTAATATTGGTTGAGGATAAGGAGAAATTACTTCAGAAAACCAAGTTTCTTGAGAAAATCAATCCCTTATTGGAGGAGAGCAAACTGGTTCCTAGAGGGAGTAAAAGGGGTTGTGGGGGAGGGTAGGAATTGCCTACAGAAGTAAGAAGTAAAGAAAAATATTACCGATTCCCCAATTTTGTCAGTGCTTTGGTTCTTTACCTTTAGTCATATGGCTACCACAAAGATCTTAAAGAAATTTTGCATAAAATCTCTTTGAAAATGTAAACTTTATGCTCCTTTCGGGCAGTGACTATGTCTTTCTCAGTATAGACACTGACGTATGAGAGGCATTAATTAAAAGTTTGCTTAATGAGGTTATTATATATATTATATATGTAATATATTATATATATATAAAGAGGTGGATTTTTTAATATAGCTGTTATCATAAACACCTTGATAATTTCCATCTGGAATGGTTGCCTTAACAGATTAATAAGTAGAGAATCTTAATAAGTACAATTTTACTTTCAGAATATTCTATCAGTTGAGCCTACAGTGAATTGGATATAACATGAAATTAAGCAAACAAATTTCCCAATTAAAATGTCAGTGAAGATATCTGAAGCCTTGTGAGTCCATAATTATGACAGACGATGGTATTGTGACAACTGAGATGGCACTTGGGAGATTATCAAGTGCACCTTTCATCCTTTATTTTAATTTGGAAGATGATTTCAAGCTTATCCTAAGGGATAGATATGTTAAAGTTTAGTATGTCCCAAGAATCCTTATTCTTTATGCAGCCACATTATAAAGCAAAAAAGTAGAAACTTCATGACTTCTCAAAAGATAAATTTGATATCAATTCATCTTTTTATTTTTGAAACTCATTTATTTTCTTTTTTAAATGAGGTGAAAATTTAGCTACATGCTGTCTGATGAATGAATGGATACAGGATCTGGAGCTATTGAAAGAGTCTGAATTCATTAGGCTCAAATGTGTAGCTATTCTCACATTCTACAGCTATGGTCCATTCTAACTATTCATATTATATTTAGGCGTATCAGAATTATGATAGCTAATTTTCATTCTTCCTAACACCCCCCCATCAGTCCATTTATAAGGAAACTGAGGCTCAGAAGTGTGAATGTCTTGTCCCAAATCCCACAGATGTTTAGTGGCAGAGCTGAGAATGTGTGTGTTTATGTATGTGTGTGTGTGTGTAACTTTTTCTTAACATCCTGGCAAAGCTACAATTTGATGTTTCTCAGTAGCTCATCATTATACTAATGAACGATGATTCCTTTAGATTTTTGGCATCGAAACTGTTATTCGAAAAGAGTGAGATGAATGAGATCAATCAAGGGGTTGAATTGTAGTGCTGGATCTCATATCATATTAATAGTGACCTATAATAATAATTTCATTTGGCTATATGACTATAGACTTATAGGAACTTGGATATTCAAGTTTGAAGGAATTTTAGTAATAATTTTTTACAACATTTCCCAAGGCAAACAAGTAATTGCAAACTGAAAAAAACTAAGTCATTCTATTCAGTAGAAATATAATGCAGGGCACAAATGGAAGCCACATAAGTAATTTAAAATTTTCCAGGAGCGTAATTAAAATTAACAGGTGAAATTAATTTTATTAATATATTTTGCTTAACCCAATATATCAAAAATATAATTTCAACATGAAGTGAATGTAAAAATCATTGAGATATTTTACATTTTTATGTACTGTCTTCAAAATGTACGTGTATTTTACACTTACAGCACACCTTAATTCAACTAGCCACATTTCAAGTTTTTACTAGCCATGTGTAGCTAGTGACTACCACACTGGACAACCCAGGTTTGAATGGTCTGTCATGCTGGTTGCAGCGAGGGAGAGGAGGAATTAGAGAGAGGAGGTGATTAGCTTATCTTACTCTGGAGAGATGCTTAGGAGAGGGTGTTGGCATAGGGTATTACAACATATGAAGGTAAACATCTCATTTCACAAATGGGGATGTTGGAGCCCCAGTGATGTTGAGCAGCTTGCCCAAGAGCCTGTACCTAGAGAAGTGGTTGAGCTGGAAACAGAGCTCAGTGCCTCTTGAAATTTCTCTCCTTTTCCCACTATACTGTGTGTCTTCTCAGGGAATAAGGAATCAGTAAATAAAACAAGAAAATCATCTTTGTATGTAAAAGGTCCATAGAGCAGAAGTCTCCTTACCTTAGGTGAAAGATGCATGCTTATTGGATGGAAAATTTCCATTGGATTTGTTTACTCAGGTGACCTCCTCATAATAGATTTGTTATATTAATAACCATACTTTGGTGACGTTGATGTAATAATATTGCACCTCATGATTTTATTGAAAGAAAACATTTTACCCTAAGAGATAGATGTGAATTGCTATTAAAACTGATGTATTAAATTTTAATTTTGTATTATATATATCACGAGTCCTACACGTAAAATTCAAATATAAGGGGAAATGACTCTACTATTTATATTTTGCATTTTATATTATGACCTTAAATAAACTCTATACTTGCAGTAATTGTAGATGTTTCGTAAATTGTGGTCTGCAAAGATAACACTTTTTTTAAACAAAACGAATTCCTTTTTCATTGTTTATTTGTTCATTCAGTTAATATATATTTAACCCTTACTGTATACCCAGCAACCTGTTAGATGCTGAGACTAAAACTGAGAATAACGTACCATGGTTTCAGCTTCATGGAGCTAACATTTTATTTGGGAACACAGGCAATAAATATGTAACTAAAAAGAATATATAGTTATAAATCATGAGAAGTGCTGTATGGAGAAAAAAGAAACCAGTGTGCTGAAATAGAGAATTAGGGGATGGGGTGGCAGATTTCTTCGTGGTAGAGAAGTCTAGAGTGGGAGAAGGGAACGGCAGGTGCAAAAGCCCTGGAGTGGAAAAGAGCTGGGTGTGTTATAGACACAGAAAAGAAGGCATTGTGACTGAGGCAGAGTCATGTAGTGAGAGGGGACAGAAGAGTCTGGAGCTATAGGCAGGGACCAGATAATCCAGGCCTTTGTTGAGGACATTAAGGATACTTTTTTCCTAGCATGTAGTAGAAAAATGTATTTATTGAAGAGTCTTAAGAGGGGGAGTGATATGATCCGATCTATGTTAAAAAATTCACTTCACTGTGGCTACTATGTGGAGAATGGATTTCAGAAGAGCAAGAAAGTTAGGACTTTGTATACTTCAGGTGAGGAAAGAGGAGATGGGACCTTCATCTATCAGAGAAAAAGATCTAGAAGGCACAGCACATTCAGATGTGTATTTTGCTATAGAATAAGCTTCTCATTACAGTGGCTTAGAGAATTCACTTATCTTCCTTTGGAAGGCTAAAACTCCACAGGGTATTTTAGATCACATATGGTAAAGTATCTTCAAAGTTCAGGCATTTCTGTGCTGAGCTACTCACTTGAAGAACTTGTGCTGCTTCTCCTTCATGATGTGGTTTCCATCAATATGCTTTTCATGCTAGGCATATGTAATATGCTATAGTTATTCAACTCTGTTAGTAACTCCAACATAAACTTTTTGTTTAAACATTCCCAGGGCAATATATTCAAATTGAGGCATGCCTTGAAAAGACTTTTTAGTTTTGCATTCTTGACATCTTTTCCAAAAGAATGTAAGAAATAGATGCTCAAATCAAACTTTCTTCCTCAGTAAGATCATTGATGAGTGATGGATAAAATTTGAATATGCTCTTAGGGTGGCTTTTACAGCACAAAATCATATATTCATTTTGTCCAAACACTGCAGTAATGTTATGACATGTGACACATTTTTATTTTATTCATGTTCGAGTAATTCTCAACATTCTATAAGAGCCCCTCTTGTTTCTTTCCTCTGTGCCATTCATCACATTCTATATTCTTAAATTTATTGTTTTGTTATCTATTTCTCAACTGAAATGTAACTGCTGTGGAAGTGAAATTGTATTCTGTTCTATTCAAGGCTGTATCCCGAGGAATTCATATAGTTCTTGGCACATAATGGGTGCTTAATAAATATTTGTTAGATAAATGAATGACTGAATGAACACTTGGAAATAAACTTTGGTATTTCTACTAATCAAAACCCATTTGAGAGATAACTATTTACCCAGTGTTATATATAGCAACCTCTTTTATTTGAACCTCTCCTTTAACTCACTTTATATTAAAGCAGGGTTTTTCAATGTCAGCTCTATTGACATTAGAGGCTGGACAATTCTTTGTTGTGTGTATGTCTTGTTAATTGTAAGGTGTTTGACAACATCCCTGGCCTCTACTCACTAGATGCCAGTAGCACCCCCTCCCCAAGTTGTGACAACCCAAAATGTCTGCAGACATTGCCAAATGCCCCCAATCAAAAACCAATAAAAATTTCTTTTCACAGTATACAAATAACAGTGTTGAAACTGCCTAGGTTTTGAAGTAGTGAATGCTGAATTTTGGTATTTTCTATGTGGAATGTTTTATTTAAACATTTTATAGAATATTTTATAAAGAAGGTAAACAGAAATGGATACAATCTTTTCCTTTTGTCCATGTGGAAAAGCTGTTTCAAGGAGTCACAGATTCTTTAAAGCTGTTAATTTTTAGAGATTAACAAACAACACACACTTTCAGTAAGACATTCATTTACTGGAAACAAAATATGATCATATGAACCCAGTTTCCCAAAATGAGGACACAGGAAGTCCCTAGGTAGCAAAATTGGTTCTGTAGTGATTAGACAGAATTACTACCTGCATGGGAAGAAGGAGAGAGAACAGAAAGCAACTCACAAAGACTCAGGGCTTTCCTCCCTCCCTCCCTCCTCCCCCTCCTCCTCCACCTTTTCCCCTCCCCTTCCTCCTCCTCCTTCTTCTTCTTCTCTCTTTCTCTTTCTCTCTCTCAACAAATTTTTAGAGAAGTTTTAGGTTCACAACAAAATTGAGAGGAATGTACAGAGGTTTCCCATATTTCCTCTGCCACTACAAATTCATAATCTCCCCCATTATCAACATCACTCACCAGATGGTACTTTTGTTACCAAGGATAAGCCTACATTGACACATCACTATCATCCAATGTCCATAGTATACCTTATGGTTCACTCTTGTTATCATATACTCCATGGGTTAGGACAAATATTTAATGACATGTATCCATCATTATAATTTCGTACCGAATATTTTCAATGTCCTAAAAATCTTTTGTGCTTTGCCTATTCATCCCTCTTCCCTCCCACCACAGATTTTTTTTACTGTCTCCATAGTTTTGCCTTTTCTAAAATGTCATACATTTGGAGTCATACAGCATGTAGCCTTCTCAGAGTGGCTTCTTTCACTTAGTAACATGCATTTAAGTTTCCTCCATGTCTTTTCATGGCTTGATAGCTCATTTAGTTTTAGTGCTGAATAATATTCCATTGTCTGGATGTACCACAGTTTAATTATCCATTCATCTACTAAAGGGCATTTTGGTTTCTTCCAAGTTTTGGCAATTATGAATAAAGTTGTTATAAACCTCTGTGTGCAGGTTTTTGTGTGGACATAAGTTTTCATCCTTTGGGTAAATACCTAAGAGCATGATTGCTGGGTTAGAAAAAAAAAAGTTATGTTTAGTTTTATAAGAAACTGCAAAACTGTCTTCCAAAGTGACTAGCATTTTGCATTCCCACAAGCAATAATTGAGAGTTCCAGATGCTCCAGATCCTCACTGGCATTTGGTGTTCCAGATTTTGGCTATTCTAATATGTGTATAGTGGTATCTCATTGTTTTAATTTCCCTGATGACATATGACGTGGAGCATCTTTTCATATGATTATTCGCCATCTCTATATCTTTTTGATGAGGTATTTGTTAAGGTCTTTGGCCCATTTTTTAATCAAATTGTTTTCTTACCGACGAGTTTTAAGAGTTCTTTGTATATTTTGGAAAACAGTCTCTTATCAGCTGTATCTAGAAAGGTATCATCTTACCCAAAGCCATCTAGGTTTTCTTCTATGTTATCTTCTAGGAGTTTTACAGTTTTGCATTTTACCTTTAGGTCTATGATCTATTTTGGTTAATTTTTGTGAGGGATGTAAGGTCTGTTCTAGATTCTTTTTTTTTTTCTGCATGTGGGTGTCCAGTTGTTCCAGCACCATTTGTTGAAGAGACTCTCTTTTGTCAAAGATCAGTTGAGTATATTTATGTGGGTCTACTTATGGGCTCTCTGCTCCACTGATCTCTATACCACACTGTCTTGATTACTGTAGCTCTATAGTAAATCTTGAAGTTGGGTAGTGTCAGTTCTTGACTTTATTCTTCTCTTTCAATGTGTTGGCCATTCTGGTTCTTTTGCCTCCCATATAAACTTTAGAATCAGTTTGTAGATACTCAGAAAATAACTTGCTGGGATCTTGAATGGGATTGTATTGAATCTAGAAGTCAAGTTGGGAATCAGGGCTGTTCTGAGTATGGCAAGATAGCCAGAATATTTCTGTGTGATAGAGAATTTAGTGAGATGTTTATGTTACTATTTCCAGAATTTTGTCTTTTTTATTTATTGAAGCTAAACCATGGTACAGATAAAACTCTACATTGAACATGAAAAGGGAAGCAGCATTGAAGGAAAAAATATATCATATCTCACATAATTTCCAAGGCAAGATGTACTATTTAAAGCAAATGACCATGTAGCCAGTTTACAATGAGGCTCCGCTTTTCTGAAGAAACACAAAATTTTAAGGGAAGATTTGGGTGACAGTAGAGAGGATATGTCTTCAAAGCGACAGCATGATTAATCATTCCTCCACCAACAGTTTTGTTTTACACAGACAAGTTTGCTAATGTAATAAAGCAAGAAAGCATAATCCTATTTGAGAAGGAAGCTGTAGATATTTCACTGGTATTCAAAGGACCCATTTTATCAAAAAATTTAATGATAGTGCTACCCCCCTCCCTGCTCATCATTATACCATCTTTTAAACTCATGTATTTAGCATATTATATGCATGGATATTCAAAATATGTTACTAATCTGATTCCAAATTAAGAGATTATGAATGGAAGCAAATAGAACAGTGGTGCACAAACAAGTCCAAAATTGTGTAATAGACTGTCTTATATTAAATTCTCGGTGGGGATTTTAATTCAACTGATTTGGCGAATCAAAGAGTGACCTCTTTCTTCCTGCCATGGCAAGTTCTGAATGCTTTTCTCTGGGTGTTCCATTTTAAATTCCTCAGTCCTTGATAAAAGGGACTTTCATCTTAGGTCCAACATTATTAAATTTTAGAGAGAAATCTTGCAGTGTGTGTTTTGTGATGACACTGAGAAAATTACCTTTGATTAATCATTACCACCTCCCTGGATAAAGCTTCACTATTTTAATGTCTAATATGTTAGGGATTATTTTGTATTTCAAGTTCATAAAAACCTACTTTTAGTGACATTTATGAGCAAAGATGCTGCTTTCTTAAATGCACCAGCTCATTTATTTTGTTACACCTCATGGCACTGTGAGGAAATAAACTGCTTAATCATCGTAGGCAAACTAATATTTTCCATTTTCAGAAGAAATTAAAGTTAAATTTTTACTTAATTAACATGACTTTTTGTTCCCCATTAATTTGGGGGATAAGAAAATGCACATAATACATTGTCTTTAATAAGGTCATTTATTTGAAGTGCTGAATATTTAAGACCATGTGGAGGTGACTGACCACCTTGGAAATGCATCTGTATAGGGACTGTACAGCAGGCTCTTGTCTGCTGCCAATCATTGCAGGTTAGGTACCTCTCACTTATCATCCTTGGCACCTTTTCCCATACAGTAGCTTATTAACTTTATTCTTTAATAATATTTTAAGTATAAAAAGTTCCCTGTGTGTTTCAAAGAACACTTATAAACATAATTTGAATACTGAATATCTTTATTTTCAGTACATAGATATTATGGATTTTTCTCGGTAAGAACAAGGAAATCAGTTAAAGCCTTTAAGATCATCAGAATATCATTAGTTTTCTCACTTCTCAGCTGATGGTCAAATTAAAACCAACATAGTCACCAGTATTATAGTATGGTATAAGTAAAGGGAGAAGAAGACATATTCACTCATTCACTCTTTTTTTTTTTTTAAATCTTTATTGGAGTATAACTGCTTTACAATGGTGTTAGTTTCTGTTTTATAACAAAGTGAATCAGTTATACATATAAATATATCCCCATATCTCTTCCATCTTGCCTCTCCCTCCCTCCCACCCTCCCTATCCCACCCCTCTAGGTGGTCACAAAGCACCAAGCTGATCTCCCTGTGCTATGCAGCTGCTTCCCACTAGCTATCTGTTTTCCATTTGGTAGTGTATGTATGTCCATGCCACTCTCTCGCTTTGTCCCAGCTTACCCTTCTCCCTCCCCATATCCTCAAGTCTATTCTCTAGTAGGTCTGCATCTTTATTCCCATCTTCCCCTAGGTTCTTCATGACCATTGTTTTGTTTGTTTTTTAGATTCCATATATATGTGTTAGCACATGGTATTTCTTTTTCTCTTTCTGACTTACTTCACTCTGTATGACACACTCTAGGTCCATCCACCTCATGGCAAACACCTCAATTTCGTTTCTTTTTATGGCTGAGTAATATTCCATTGTATATATGTGCCACATCTTCTTTATCCATTCATCAGTTGATGGATACTTAGGTTGCTTCCATGTCCTGTCTATTATAAACAGAGCTGCAATGAACATTGTGGTACAAGACTCTTTTTGAATTATGTTTCTCAGGGTATATGCCCAGTAGTGGGATTGCTGGGTCATATGGTAGTTCTATTTTTAGTTTTTTAAGGAACCTCCATACTGTTCTCCACAGTGGCTGTATCAATTTATATTCCCACAAACAGTGCAAGAGGGTTCCCTTTTCTCCACACCGTCTCCAGCATTTGCTGTTTGTAGATTTTTTAATGATGGCCATTCTGAATGGTGTGAGGTGATATCTCATTGTAGTTTTGATTTGCATTTCTATAATGATTAATGATGTTGAGCATTCTTTCATGTGTTTGCTGGCAATCTGTATACCTTCTTTGGAGAAATATCTATTTATGTCTTCTGCCCATTTTTGGATTGGATTGTTTGTTTTTTTGATATTGAGTTGCATGTGCTGCTTGTAAATTTTGGAGATTAATCCTTTGTCAGTTGCTTCATTTGCAAATATTTTCTCCCATTCTTAAAGTTGTCTTTTCATCTTGTTTATAGTTTCCTTTGCTGTGCAAAGCTTTGAAGTTTCATTAGGTCCCATTTGTTTATTTTTGTTTTTATTTCCATTTCTCTAGGAGATGGGTCAAAAACAATCTTGCTTTCCTCTAAAAGTTTTATAGTGTCTGGCCTTACATTTAGGTCTTTAATCCATTTTGAGTTTATTTTTCTGTATGGTGTTATGGTGTTTTATTCTTTTACATGTAGCTGTCCAGTTTTCCCAGCACCACTTATTGAAGAAGCTGTCTTTTCTCCATTGTATATTCTTGCCTCCTTTATCAAAGACAAGGTGACCATATGTGCGTGGGTTTATCTCTGGGCTTTCTATTCTGTTCCATTGATCTATATTTCTGTTTTTGTGCCAGTAACATACTGTCTTGAATAGTCTGACATCTGGGAGCCTGATTCCTCTAGCTCCGTTTTTCTTTCTCAAGATTGCTTTGGCTATTAGGGATCTTTTGTGTTTCCATACAAATTGTGAAACGTTTGTTCTATTTCTGTGAAAAATGCCAGTGGTAGTTTGATAGGAATTGCATTGAATCTATAGATTGCTTTGGGTAGTATAGTCATATTCACAATGTTGATTCTTCCAATCCAAGTACATGGTATATCTCTCCATCTATTTGTATCATATTTAATTTCTTTCAAAGTGTCTTATACTTTTCTGCATATAGATCTTTTGTCTCCTTAGGTAGGTTTATTCCTAGATATTTTATTCTTTTTGTTGCAATGGTAAATGGGAGTGTTTTCTTGATTTCACTTTCAGATTTTTCATCATTAGTATATAGGAATGCAAGAGATTTCTGTGCATTAATTTTGTATCCTGATACTCTACCAAATTCATTGATTAACTCTAGTAGTTTTCTGGTAGCATCTTTGGGATTCTCTATGTATAGTATCATGTCATCTGCAAACAGTGACAGCTTTACTTATTTTTTTCCAATTTGGATTCCTTTTATTTCTTTTTCTTCTCTGATTTCTGTGGCTAAAACTTCCAAAACTATGTTGAATAATAGTGGTGAGAGTGGGCAACCTTGTCTTGTTACTGATCTTAGTGGAAAAGGTTTCAGTTTTTCACCATTGAGAATGATGCTGGCTGTGGGTTTGTCATGTACAGCCTTTATTATGTTGAGGTAAGTCCCCTCTATGCCTATTTTCTGGAGGGTTTTATCATAAATGAGTGTTGAATTTTGTCAAAAGCTTTCTCTGTCTCTATTGAGATTATCATATGGTTTTCTCCTTCAGTTTGTTAATATGGTGTATCACATTGATTGATTTGCATATATTGAAGGATCCTTGCATTCCTGGGATAAACCCCACTTGATCATGGTGTATGATCCTTTAACGTGCTGTTGGATTCTGTTTGCTAGTATTTTGTGGCATATTTTTGTATCTATGTTCATCAGTGATATTGACCTGTAGTGTTCTTTCTTTGTGACATCTTTGTCTGGTTTTGGTATCAAGGTGATGGTGACCTCGTAGGATGAGTTTGGGAGTGTTCCTCCTTCTGCCCTCTTTGGAAGAGTTTGAGAAGGATAGGTGTTAGCTCTTCTCTAAATGTTTGATAGAATTCGCCTGTGAAGCCATCTGGGCCTGGGCTTTTGTTTGTTGGAAGATTTTTAATCACAGTTTCAATTTCAGTGCTTGTGATTGGTCTGTTCATATATTCTATTTCTTCCTGGTTCAGTCTCCGAAGGTTGTGCATATCTAAGAATTTTTTCATTTCTTCCAGGTTGTCCATCTTATTGGCATAGAGTTGCCTGTAGTAATCTCATGATCCTTTGTATTTCCACAGTTTCTGTTGTTACTTCTCCATTTTCATTTCTACTTCTATTGATTTGTTTCTTCTCCCATTTCTTCTTGATGAGTCTGGCTAAAGATTTATAAATTTTGTTTATCTTCTCAAAGAACCAGCTTTTAGTTTTATTGATCTTTGCTATCATTTCCTTCATTTCTTTTTCATTTATTTCTGTTCTGATCTTTACGGTTTCTTTCCTTCTGCTAACGTTGGGGTTTCTTTGTTCTTCTTTCTCTAAGTGCTTTAGGTGTAAGGTTAGGTTGATTATTTGAGCTGTTTCTTGTTTCTTGAAATAGGATTGTATTGCTATAAACCTCCCTCTTAGAACTGCTTTTGCTGCATCCCATAGGTTTTGGGTCATCGTGTTTTCATTGTCATTTCTTTCTAGGTATTTTTTTATTCCTCTTGGATTTCTTCAGTGATGTCTTGGTTATTAAGTAGTGTATTGTTTAGCCTCCATGTGTTTGTATTTTTTACAGATTTTTTCCTGTAATTGATATCTAGTCTCATAGTGCTGTGGTCGGAAAAGATGCTTGATACTATTTCAGTTTTCTTATATTTACCAAGGCTTGATTTGTGCCCCAAGATATAATCTATCCTGGAGAATGTTCCATGAGCACTTGAGAAGAAAATGTATTCTGTTGTTTCTTCATATCCTATAAATATCAGTTAAGTCCATCTTGCTTAATGTATCATTTAAAGCTTGTGTTTCCTTATTTATTTTCATTTTGGATGATCTGTCCATTGGTGAAAGTGGGGTGTTAAATTCCCCTACTATGATTGTGTTACTGTTGATTTCCCCTTTTATGGCTGTTAATATTTGCCTTATGTATTGAGGTGCTCCTATGTTGAATGCATAAATAATTACAATTGTTATATCTTCTTCTTGGATTGATCCCTTGATCATTATGTAATGTCCTTCTTTGTCTCTTGTAATAGTCTCTGTTTTAAAGTCTATTTTGTCTGATATGAGAATTGCTACTCCAGCTTTCTTTTGGTTCCCATTTGCATGGAATATCTTTCCTCATCTCCTCACTTTCAGTCTGTATGTGTCTCTAGGTCTGAAGTGGGTCTCTTGTAGACAGAAAATATATAGCTCTTGTTTTTTTATTTTTTCAGCCAGTCTATGTCTTTTGGTTGGAGCATTTAATCCATTTACATTTAAGGTAATTATCGATATGTATGTTCCTATTACCATTTTCTTAATTGTTTGGGGTTTGTTATTGTAGGTCTTTTCCTTCTCTTGCATTTCCTGCCTAGAGAAGTTCCTTTAGCATTTATTGTAAACCTGGTTTGGTGGTGCTGAATTCTCTTAGCTTTTGCTTGTCTGTAAAGGTTTTAATTTCTCCATCAAATCTGAATGAAATCCTTGCTGGGTAGAGTAATCTTGGTTGTAGGTTTTCCCCCTTCATCACTTTAAATATGTACTGCCACTCACTTCTGGCTTGCAGAGTTTCTGCTGAAAAATTAGCTGTTAACCTTATGGGGATTCCCTTGTGTGTTATTTGTTGTTTTTCCCTTGCTGCTTTTAATATGTTTTCTTTGTATTTAATTTTTGACAGTTTGATTAATATGTGTCTTGGCCTGTTTCTCCTTGGATTTATCCTGTATGGGACTCTCTGTGCTTCCTGGACTTGATTAACTATTTCCCTTCCCATATTAGGGACGTTTTCAACTATAATCCCTTCAAATATTTTCCCAGTCCCTTTCTTTTTCTCTTCTTCTTCTGGGACCCCTAAAATTTGATTGTTGGTGCATTTAATGTTGTCCCAGAGGTCTCTGATACTGTCCTCAATTCTTTTCATTCTTTTTTCATTTTCTCCTCTGCAGTAGTTATTTCCACTATTTTATCTTCCAGGTCACTTATCCATTCTTCTGCCTTGATCCCTTCTAGAGAATTTTTAATTTCATTTATTGTGTTGTTCATCACTGTTTCTTTGCCTTCTAGTTCTTCTAAGTCCTTGTTAAACGGTTTTGTATTTTCTCCATTCTATTTCCAAGATTTTGGATCATCTTTACTATCATTATTCTGAATTCTTTTTCAGGTAGACTGCCTATTTCCTCTTCATTTGTTAGGTCTAGTGGGTTTTTACCTTGCTTCTTCATGTGCTGTGTGTTTCTTTGTCTTCTCATTTTGCTTAACTTACTGTGTGTGTGGTCTCCTTTTCGCAGGCTGAAGGTTCGTAGCTCCTGTTGTTTTTGGCATCTGCCCCCAGTGGCTAAGGTTGGCTCAGTGGGTTGTGTAGGCTTCCTGGTGGAGGGGTCTAGTGCCTGTGTTCTGGTGGATTAGGCTGGATGTTGTCTTTCTGTTGGGCAGGTCAATGTCTGGTGGTGTGCTTTGGGTTGTCTGTGGCCTTATTATGATTTTAGGCAGCCTCTCTGCGAATGGGTGGTGTTGTGTTCCTGTCTTGCTTGTTGTTTGGCATAGGGTGTCCAGCACTGTAGCTTGCTGGTCGTTGAGTGAAGCTGGGTCTTGGCGTTGAAATGGAGATCTCTGGGAGATTTTCACGGTTTGATATTACGTGGAGCTGGGAGGCCTCTTGTGGACCAATGTCCTGAACTTGGCTCTCCCACCACAGAGGCACAGCCCTGAAGCCTGGCTGGAGCACCAAGAGCCTGTCATCCACATGGCTCTGAATAAAAGGGGGGAAAAGAGGGCTTCTCTAGTGGCGCAGTGGTTGAGAGTCCGCCTGCCAATGCAGGGGACACGGGTTCGTGCCCCGATCTGGGAAGATCCCACATGCTGCGGAGCGGCTGCGCCCGTGAGCCATGGCCGCTGAGCCTGTGCGTCCAGAGCCTGTGCTCCGCAACCAGAAAGGCCACAGCAGTGAGAGGCCCGTGTACCGCAAAAAAAAAAAAAAAAAAAAAGGGAGAAAAAGAAAGAAAGAAGATAAAATAAAATTTGAAAGTTATTAAAATAAAAAATAATTGTTAGGGCTTCCCTGGTGGCACAGTGGTTGAGAGTCTACCTGCCGATGCAGTGGGCACAGATTCGTGCCCCGGTCCAGAAAGACCCCACATGCCACAGAACGGCTAGGCCCGTGAGCCATGGCTGCTGAGCCTGCGTGTCTGGAGCCTGTGCTCCGCAACGGGAGAGGCCACAACAGTGAGAGGCCCGCGTACCGCAAAAAAAAAAAAGAATACTCAATGAAATGGGAAATGCTTATGATTTAAATTGTTAAAGAGCAGGTATGAAATAGTACATACATTAAAATCTCAACTATTTATAATACAACATATACATGCATGTGGTGGAAATGAAAAGATATACAGAGGTATGTTATAATTATTTTTCTGAACAGTGAAATGACACACAGGAGATTTATGTTTTCTCCTATGTGTTTTCCTGTGCATTTCTAAATTTCTATTGGGTTGGCCAAAAAGTGCCTTTGGTTTTTAAGTAAAAATAAAAAACACATTTTTCATTTTCACCAAGAACTTTATTGAACAATGTATTCACCCTTTTGTTCCACTACCTTCTGCCATTTTTCAGGCAACTTCCTAATTCCATCTTCCCAAAACTTTTTATATTTTTGAACAAAGAACTGTTCCAGGTACCTTTTACAGTTTTTCAGGGAATTGACATTTTTTCCATTAAGAGAATTTTGTACAGACTTAAGTAAATGGAAATCTGAAGGTGCAATGTCTGATGAATACGGCAGATGAATCAGAAGTTCCCAGCCAAGCTGTAACAGTTTTTGCCTGGTCATCAAAGAAACATGCAGTCTTGAATTATGCTGATGGAAGATTATGCGTTTTCTGTTGGCTAATTCTGGATGCTTTTCATCGAGTGCTGCTTTCAGTTGGTCTAACTGGGAGCAGTACTTTTTGGAATTAATCATTTGCTTTTCCAGAAGGAGCTCATAATAGGGGACTCCCTTCCAATCCCACCATATATACAGCGTCACCTTCTTTGGATGAAGACCTACCTTTGGTGTGGTTGGTGGTGGTTTATTTCACTTGCCCCACAATCTCATCTGTTCCACATTATCGTACAGTATCCACTTTTCATCACCCGTCACAATTTGTTTAAAAAAATGGAACGTTTTCATTACGTTTAGGTAGAGAATCACATGCGGCAATACAGTCAAGAAGGTTTTTTTTTGCTTAACTTATGTGGGACCCAAACATCAAAGCGATTAACATAACCAAGCTGGTGCAAATGATTTTCCACACTTGATTTGGATATTTTGAGTATGTTGGCTATCTCCTGTGTGGTATAACGTTGATTGTTCTCAGTTAATGTCTCGATTTGATCCCTCTCAACTTCAACTGGTCTACCTGACCATGGAGCATCGTTCAGTGAGAAATCTCCAGCACAAAACTTCGCAAACCACTTTTGACATGTTCAATCAGTCACAGCGCCTTTTTCATACACTGCACAAATCTTTTTTTGTGTGTTTCAGTTGCATTTTTACCTTTCTAGAAATAATAAAGCATAATGTGCCAAAAATGTTACTTTTTTCTTCCATCTTCAATATTAAAATGGCTACACAAAAATTCACCAATTTTGATAAGTCTTTTTTAAATGCCACCTGATATGACTGCTGTCACATACAATCTAACAAAATTGTTTCAAATGAAGTTAAAGACAACTAAGTGCTACTAGAGCCATCTTACGGAAATATTCGAACGAACATTTTGGCCAACCCATTACAAAAAGCATGCATTAAATTCAACACATATATATATATATATATTTCATTCTGAAGAGATTAGTGGGAAGAAAAGTGTTGAGGATGTGTGCAGTAACCAAAGTGTTTATGGGGATTGCAATGGATTCCTTCAAGAATTATAGTTTACATACAGTAGCTGACCTCTTTTGCTCATTCTCCTTGAAATCTCAGGAACTGTCTGCTTCTCCTTTTCTCCCACTACAGCACTTACAAAGCCTTTCAGGTATGTGGAAAATCATAACATTTATGTGGTGGGTAGTATATTCAGTTATTCAGATTTAGATGCAACAAAATTTATTGAGAACCTACTATGTGCCAAACACCTTAGGAAATAGCTTCACTCTGAGTATCAGGACTCAAAGGGACATTTAAAATTTCTATAGAAAGAACAAAAGATATAGATTTGCACAAAGTTTGAGTCTAGAGTCTACCACCAATTAGCTTTATAAATTGAGCAAGTCACATTCTTCTGAGCCCTTATACTCATTCCTTTATTCATTATTTATTCTTTCAATAAATATTGACTAAATCTGACAGGCACTCTTCCAAGCTCCAGGGTAGACCAGTGAACAAAACAAAGTCATTCTTTTCATGATACTAGATTGAAAATGGCAATATATAAATACATAATATGCCAGATAGAGTTAAACATTTTGGTGAAAACTTAAGCTAGCAAGGGGTTAGGAAGTGCTGGAGGGCAGGGTGGAAAATGTTTGCTACTTTATAAGGAATTGCCAAAGAAAGATTGATAAGGTGTCATTTGAAAAAAAATCTTGAAGAATATGAGAGACAATAATAATAAATGCCTTACTTCCTTCACTGAACTGTTAGAGCTATGTGAACAGGCTTTGCAGATGTAGAAGGGTATCTTCAATATCATGCAGCTAGAGTTCTGTGAAGTTCCATTGCCTTTGGTAAGAAGGGCCTGACTTTACTTCTGTCTACTTAGGGGCATTCTTCCTTTGGAGCTGGAGTAGACATTATAAATAATTGGAATGAGAAAAAATGGAATCTCTCTCAGGGCCAGAATGGACAGACATTTGCCATTCTGCTTAAATAGAACTAATGAAATATAGATTACAGCATTCCCTATAGAGAGCTTTGCACTCTGTATCAAACCCATTTAAGTTCCCTTTATTTTAACCACAAACGTTCTCCAAAAAAGTTACAGTTGGCAAAACAAAAACATAAACGCCATACAACGGGCTTCCTTGGTGGCGCAGTGGCTGAGAGTCCCCCTGCCGATGCAGGGGAAACGGGTTCGTGCCCCGGTCCGGGAAGATCCCACATGCCGCGGAGTGGCTAGGCCCGTGAGCCATGGCCGCTGAGCCTGCACGTCCGGAGACTGTGCTCTGCAACGGGAGAGGCCACAACAGTGAGAGGCCCGCGTACCGCAAAAAAAAAAAAAAAAACAAAACCAAAAACCAAACAAAAAAACAAAAAAAACGCCATACAATCTAACAGTTCACTGGTATCAATCAGGTCATGCAATATCACTAAGAAATGTCACACATCAGTTGTCTCTGTACCCCTTCCCTAATATCTTTGATAAATTCAATTCATTTTAATCTCTCCTAGATATTTCTCTGTGGATTTCTCTATTGTCACACATAACACAGCCACTCTGGGATGAGTTTTAAATCATAATGAAGGAAAAGTTTCTTCGAGTTGTCACACATTAACTTTGATACTTCCTCATTCAGTACAGGTGTTGGAGCAGTGGCCACACTGCGCCAGGTTTCTCAGGGTTGAGTCCCCAGGTCTTGTGCTTTTCCTCAGGTTTTGATGGGGCTCAAACGAGATGGAATATGAGAGTACACGAGGGCTGGTGCTGGCTGCAGACCAGCTCAAAGCTCTGGGGCTAGGTGTTGATGCAGGTGTGCCTCTTACTGTCTGTGGGTTTGCAGTTATAAAAAGGAAGCTGTAAAATATGTCAGTGAGAGGGGAACTAAGAATGAAATGAAAATTTCTAAACTCTACTTAAAGATGTCTTCTATTTAAGATCCTCTTTTGTCTTTAACAAATTCTATTGCAGAAAGTGTCTTGTTCTAGTATATGCTCAATAAAATGTGAATGGAATTTTAGAAGGAAGGAAGGAAAGAAGGAAGAAGGAGAAAGGAAGGGAGAGAGAGAACAGGGAAGGAGGGAAAGGAGGCTGTTGTAATATGTCACAGTTTAGGACAGAAGACATTTTAATATGGAATTTTTAAAGGATACTAATTACTTAATGCGTCCCTGTTTTTGTCAGTAGAGGCAACAAAAATGAGTGCTATAGTTAGGGCAAATAGTCAAATGGCTTATAAAATGCTGACAACTCCTTCCTTTATGCCCTGCACTAAAGTCATGTATATAGCCTAGCCTCTATGAAACCTTTTGTGTTTATTATTTACATATAAACACATTTGCAGTAGTATTCATCTCTGTAGCCATATGGTCAATATAGCGTATGATTGACAGTACTGAATAGATATTCTTTGCTATGAATTTGTTAATGTAATCAAACCTGAGGATCTTCTTTGGAGAGGCAGCACAGTGCTGAGATGAATTCTGGAGCCAGACTGCTTAGTTTGAACCTGGCTCTTCCACTTACTACCTGTGGGACCTTCAGCTTATTACTTGACCTTTCTGTGGCTCAGATTTTCCATCTGTAAATGGAGAATAATAATATTCCCTATGGCAATGAATTATTGTGATGATTAAATAAATCATGTGTATAAAATACTTAGAAAGTGCTAGCATATAGTATGTGCTAGAATAACCCTTGCTATCTTTTAGTTAGGAATTAAGTCCACACTCTGAAATGAAATCCTATACAATCATCTGTTTTGTTAAATGTAAATTGAATGATATTAATAGTATACACTTGGTGCTGCTACAACTGAATTTTCTCATCATTGAGAATTTGGTGAACATCATTAGCCAGCAGGAACAATGCATTATTTCTGTTCTCATCTAGGACATTTATGTTGTCCTCATACAACTGATCTTTCTCTATGTGCCCCACACTCTTCTGGGGTAGGAGTGTTAACTTTGTTTCACGACTAATTTTTTTTTTTTTTTTGCGGAACGCGGGCCTCTCACTGTTGTGGCCTCTCCGTTGCGGAGCACAGGCTCCAGACATGCGGGCTCAGCGGCCATGGCTCACGGGCCTAGCCCCTCCGCGGCATATGGGATCTTCCCAGACCGGGGCACGAACCCGTTTCCCCTGCATCGGCAGGCGGACTCTCAACCACTGTGCCACCAGGGAAGCCCACGACCAGTTTTTGGTCACTACTTCTGCAAATGCTCCAAGTTCACTGTCAGTTCAATGTTTATCAGTTCCTAAGGCAACTTTATTTTCCTTTAGCATGCTCTTCAAAATACATGCCCTTACTTTTTTAAACTAACCTGAGAATGCTTTCACTTGTTTTCTATCATGAGTGTTTCTTTGTTTTATTGTGCCTTCTCTGTTGCTTTCATTACAACGAGGAGGGCAACCCAATGCATATCCTTTGCGGAGGATGATGAAGTTTTGATTAGATTATAAATGGAAGAAGAGATCCTTCATTACTTAGCACTATGGCACTTTTAAATGCCATCAAACTGCACCTTATCTGCAGGAGCTTACCTATTTTTAGCCACTTGGCAATGGATAGTTTTAGACTACCTAGTTATTGGAGCATAGGACAATTTAATGAGTATTGTTTATCTGGGTGAACACCCTGGGAGCGTGGACCAAATCTGAATCAATTTATCACTGCTCAGATCTAGCAGAGGATTGCACTGGTGAATTGAATTGAAAGGGTGACATAGAATGCTATGCTCTCAGACATGTTTTCCTTAGAGAGCATTCAAGGGTATTGAAAGCAAACTGATACATTTTAATGGATTTGGCTCAATATCATCAACAGAAATAGATCAGATGCAAAGCCTCTGAGATGGGTGAAGGTGCACTGGAGCATATCAGAAATCAGTCTCTCAAATTAGTTTTCTGCCCCTGAGGGATAAAAAGTGGCATGCCTGTTTCTCATGTGCAGTGATTCGTGCTACCATGGTGAACAGGTGTTCCCAGTTTCAAAGGTCTTGTGTGTGTTAGTAGCTCCCAAGGTTTCCACTCACATTTATCAAGAATCTTCTAATGTCTCTTTCACTCTGCGACCCCTTACAGCCATACCTCAATTATGGTGGCTCTTATTATTTTCTCTTGGAGAGTTAGACTGCATAATGGGTGAAAGAATGAACTTGGACATAAGTTAGACCTGGATTTGTCTGGGCTCTTGGTGTGGCATTCTATGGATATGAAAGAAATTGAGACAGTCTGCCTTTTTGCATCAATATATTCATCTAAAAATTGTGGTAAGAGTAGAACAGGGGATGCTCATTATTAAAGAAAATTGGAAATAGAAAAAAAGTGAATCCATTTAAAAGGAGGACCTAGTTTCATAATAAACAGTAAATAAGTTTTATTAGGATTTTGTCTTGAAATAGTTATGCAAATAAATGTATTTCATATTATATAAAACAAATATGATTGCAACTATGTGCTATGGCTATGGGATAAGGTGGGAAGAATGTTTGAATGGGGACTAATCTTATAGGTTAGTTATAAGTGAACATTTTGTATTGTCAAAGCCTTTGCTGCTCAATGTGACCTTGTAAATGTAGGGATGTGAAAAATAATTTTTCAGATAAAAAGAACTCGCCTAAAGTTATCGGGTGGGTAAACTAATATGCCTGAAACACATTTGCCATTGTGTTAGATAAGTGAAAGACGGTGTGTAATAATAAGCATGCATCTCCACTGGATCCCAAGACAATTATCCACCTAAGGAAAAAGATAGATTTGAAGTGTCTGTGTTTTTCGGGCTTTAGAAATTGTGTTTAGCTCTTCCTCTTTGAAAAACTGTTGTTTATGAAAACGTTTGGGTTTATTCATTAGCACTGCAAAAATCAGTAACTCACTACCTGAGCTGTTCATTGGTGGTCCCCGACCCCACTCCCTCCTCCTTCTTCCATGACCTGATCCCTTCTTCTCACGATGCTCTTTCCTAAGGAAAACAGTTCAGGCACATGGGTCTCTCTCAGATAATGCAGAATACGACTGGAGATTACGATTATTCTTTGAGTCAGTGGCAGAAGTCCAATGAAAATCTGTACTACCTACTTGCTGAAGCTTGATGGGGTATGCAGGAAAAATGTGAGCATAGCAACTGGCTTGTTTTCAAAATCTCTCCTGGCTTTATGTGGTAGGCACACCATTTCTTTCTACATTCAGGTATTTAATGATAATCTCTTACTTGACCTGTACTTTTCTCCAGGTTCTGTTATAGTTAGTACCAGTGGATTTTTGTAATTGATTGCATGTACTGACAAGGAACCCTTAAAAAATACCTGGTATAAATAGTTAGATTTATATTTCTTCTTTGGTGGCTAGCCAGGCAACTATAAGGATAAATTGGGTTCTTTCTCATTGCATTCATGCCCATACACACACATGCACGATGCAAGGGGCAATATGTCAATTTCTAGACCTTCTTCTCAGGTTGTGAATATTGTATTATAAGACTAAAATGATCCAAGTAGCAAAATGCATACTTTAATATTTAAATATTATCTTATTATTTTCATCTATGAAGAACTGGTCTAAAGCTGTGTACTCAAAGGAATGCTTTCTATTCCGTTTCCATTTAGTATTATTTTTAGTTTTAATTATGAAAATTAAACTGATTTAAGAGTTAATCATGTATTCATCACACACATTTAACAGAATTAACCTTTTGCCATATTTTTTCAGATAACATTTTTGTAAAGGAATAAAATGTTGCAGGTATAGAGAAAGCCCTATCCTTTTCCCTCCCCTTTGTGTTAAAGTTAACTACTCTTGAAGTTGGTGTGTTTAATGTCCATGCATGCTTTTGCACATTTTTGCATACACGTGTATCTATAACCAACTTTCACTAAGTGCATGTTTTAAAAGTTTAATAAATCTCATCATAATCTTTAATTTCTTTTTGTAGTTTGCTTTTATCACTCAGCATTATATTTTAAAAATTTATCCATATCGATACATTTAGTATCTAGTTCATTGATTTTAACTGCTTTATAAATTCCACGGCATGAAACCAGTCCTGTTATGAGACCTTAAATTTATTGAATGCCTCCAAGTGTCAGACATTATGATACATATATATATATATATATATATATATATATATGGTGTATGATTTTTGCCCCCAGGTTAAACTTTAATTTGATGAAGTTTTACTGACTAAGTTAGAAATGAGAAACTTTTATTTTCCTGTCCAGCAAAACCCAGCATTTCTGAGCTCACTATATGTCCTCTAAATTCTGTTTGCAAACCAGTCAGTTCTTTGCTGAGCTTATTTCTTGTAGCACTTTGGCAGATATGCCTATCAGAAGCATGCTCATGCTTCTAATATTCTAGTTGAAAACCTGCTTGCCTAAGTTCACAAGTTTATTAGTTACATGTTCTGTCTCCAAGTTAATACAGACAACATTTTTTACCAGGTATTTTACCACTACATGAAATGGTTCCCTATTTTTCTAACCTCCTATAATAGTTTATTGTCATTCACCACCTGATCTGAAAGCCAATGCTATGTATATTGGGTTTTGGCACAGTAGAACCTTAGTTCTAGGTACCAATTTCTTTATCATTTATCTTTTGCCAAAATAATTCCTAACAAACCATCAGATACTCAGTGTCTTATAACAACCATCAACTTTTTGGCTTTCACATTAGATTCTCACAGCTGGAGACTGGCCAATCCAGGCTGGGCTTGGCTGAACTGAATTATAAACTGCATGTTTTGTCCACGTCTGCACCACATGCCTTCTCACTTCCTTGGACCATGGGCTACTTGGAGTTTGACTTTGTCTTGGTAATCACAGAGACCCAAGAGGGAAAACTCAGTAACACAGGAGTACCTCAAGCCTCCATTTGTGTCATGTCTGCTAATATCCCATTGGTTAAAGTCTAAGGTCAACAGGGCAGGGAAGGGTACTCAGAGTCCTATGGCAAAAAATGTACAGAGAGAGGAATAAAGAATTAAGAAAAATAATGTAATTTCCCACTCGAAATAAGAATGTATTTTTTTTATTGATTGCCTCTCATGTGCCAGACACTGTTATAGGTGTTCCACATACATAATCTCACCTAATTCTCATATCTCCATCATGAGATATGTATTGTTATCTCCACTTTACAAATGAGAAAGCTAAGACTCAGAAGAGCTAACTAATCAGCTTTAGAAGTAGCAAAGCCAGGAACTGAATCCAGATCTTTAGGTCTCTAGATATATGCTCTTTCTCTGAAAAACCATACAACTTCAATTTTAATTTTCCAAAATTTTAATGTAAAAATTAGACACATATAACCATAGAATTTTAAATAAATAATAGTACTAATCAGTATGTCTTATATGTGTCCTTCAGAACCAGTTTATCCTCACTACTTTTCTTGTAAGAATCAGAGTAGGTAAGCATCATTATCCATCTGGGACCAAAAGAAAATGAAGACAGAAAAGACAAATAGACCAAGCTTGCAGTCAGAATGAGAAATGTGGATTTTCATTTTCTTATGTTTTTAAGCATGCCCCTCTTTTTCAAAACTTCAGTGGAAAAATGTGTAATTAGATTATATTGACAAACTGAGGTGAAGCGGTAGATAGAGAACTCTCGTCTTTGTTCACAAAATAGTCTTCAGGAAAAAAACAGAAAAAAATCTTGTGCCCCCAAATGTCTTCTTTGATAGTAAAGACAATGATTAGTGATATGCTGTAAACAGGAAAGAACAAGGCATACTTATGAAAATGAAGCACTGAGTATTTATAGACAACTAATCAGAGGGGTCTGATTAGATTAACTAAGTATAGTTGACCCTTGAACAAGACAGGGGTTAGGGGCACCAACCATCTGCCTCCTGCAGTTGAAAACCTGCATATAATTTATAGTAAGCCCTCCATATCTGCAGTTCTGTATCCACAGATTCAACCAACCACAGATCGTTCAGTACCATATTATTTACCATTCGAAAAAAATCTGTGTATAAGTGCACCCAAGCAGTTCAAACCTGTTGTTCAAGGGTTAACTGTATACCATGTTGGCTGCACTTATTCTGGTGGAGGAAGTCATTTAAAGTATCATAATACCTAGAGATCTTTGCGATTGATTTCATGTGCTGCAGAACTGACAGTATGAATCCTACGTAAACTAGCAGACTACCAAATAGATACCTGTATATCTGTCTTTTCCTTGAAAAAATGACATCCAAACTTAGCTGAGTTTGTTATTATCTGAGATGTGAAGAAGCTAAACATACTTCATTCTGTCACTTTAAAAAGAGGACAAATAGACCCACAGGCTTAGGAAACAGACTTATGGTTACCAAAGAGGAAAGGTTGGGGGCGGGGGGGAGGGATAAATCAGGAGGTTGGGATTAACATATACACACTACTATATATAAAAATAGCTAAACAAGGACCTACTGTATAGCACAGAGAACTCTACTCTGTAATAACTTATATGGGAAAGAATCTAAATAAGAATAGATAGATGCATATGTATAACTAAACCACTTTGCTGTACACCTGAAACTAACACAACATTGTTAATCAACTATACTCCAATATAAAAAAAAAGTTATGTCAAATAAAGAGCATTACACTAAGTGAAAGAAGCCAGTCACAAAAGAGCACATATTGTATAATTCCATTTACATGGAATACTCAGAATAGACAAACCTATAAAGGCTGAAAATATATTAGGGCTGGTAAGAGGGGGAAGGATGGGAATGGGCATGACTGCTATGGGTAAGGAGTTTGGAGTACGGAGTTTCTTTGAGGCGAGGTGAAAGTATTCTAGTTATATCACAGAGAAAGTTGCATGACTGAATATACTAAAAACCACTGAAATGTATACCTTAGATGAATTATATCTCATTAAAGATGTTTAAAGTTTAACAAAAAAGAGGACAAATAGCCTTATATAAGAAGAAGGCAAATAACCATTGACAAGCTACTACAGAGGACTTTTCAGGATACGTAGTGTTCCAAAGTCCAGCCATCTGTATCATGTTTTGTAAACCCTGGCTCCATGTTGACCAGCATTATTCTGATCAACCCTAGGAGGCTGCTTTGTACTGGATCCAGCACAGTCCTAATTTTCATAGGACCATCCATTCTGGGCCAGCCAGGAGCCAGAATGCATGTGGACTGATTCTGAGCCAAGGCACCAAATTATACACATTTGAACAATTGCTCTTCATTATATAATGACCCAGGGTGAATTTTCCATGCCTTTAAAGCACTTAAATGTCACATTAACTCCTTTTGATAACATCATATATTAGGAGATTAATCATCCTGTATAATCCTGTCATTATTAAAAATTGCTCATAGATCCTGTGATTAAACTAAGCCATCAGAGTCACATAGATACTTACTAATAGATGGTCCTCCTCTCCCATCACAACATTGTTCTTATTGAAATGTAACTTGACTTGATATCACATGCCTATACTTAGAAGCATTATAAGAAAAATGCCTGTGAAAACTAACTTGTCACTGTATTGTAAGGACATTGTCTATCACATTGCAGTGTTATTCCCAAAATAATCCACCGAAGAAATTCAGTTTCATTAAGAGAAAAGGGTGTGCTTTTCCTTTACACCAGGTGTATATGTGCTTTATAAACAACTGTCAATTTTCTAAAACATTGATACCTTGATTCGGGTTGCTTACACAGGATTTAGGGCATGCAATTGCAATTTATATACTAATCTCCTTCCATACTTCACTTTGTTTTCCTTCCCTCATTTTCCTTTCACCTCAGCTTTATTGCTTTCATTTATTTTACTTTTATTTACTTTACTTTGCTATATTTTTATCTGTAAAACATGTCTCAGTTAAAACCCTTCTCAAAACAAAGAAAGATAAAAATTAATTTTATGACTGATTAGTGGAAAAAATAATAGTCACTGAGAAATTAATTTCCTTGATCATCAGTAATTTAATATGCAGCTCACCTGAGCAGGAGTAAATAAAGCTCTCCAGGGCACTGTTTTGCAAAGGTTCCTGCTTGTCTGGTCTGCATATCCTGGGTACCAGAATCTTTTCTCCAGTTCTCAGTTGACTTAAGACATGTATCATGCTCACATCCATCTTTTAAATTGCTAGATGTTATTTTTGATAACAATATTAATCATAAATAAGTTCATGGTGTAGAATTAATTATGTTGTAATTATGAAAATTTTAAGCAAATATAAACTTGTAGAGAACAGACCAGTGATTACACAGCTTCTAGTATTAATTGCTCAGTGATAATTAATGTGGGGATCCCTCTCATAAGGAATGAGTGAAACTCTTAGTTGAAAGGGCCTATTTTATTAGTCAATAAGAGTTTTTAATTCATGTAAACGTGAAAAATATGTGGTCTTTCAGAGTATTGTATACATTATTTCTCTTGGAAAAATAATTTTTAGAGTGTGTATTTCAAACAGCATCTTTGGCTGGTTTTGGAAAAAATTTAGTGTATTTGCGTTTCTCTGATGCTGGAAGGATGTGTATTTGAATTAAGTGCCTTAAAGCAGATCAGACTCAAGGAGAACTCAGAGTTTTGATAATCACAAACTGCTACCTTTAAAGGAAGAGAAACTTTTATGCCTTTTCTGCATCATTGAGTTCTTCATCTCATTTTCCAGCCTGAAAACCAAAGGCACAAAACTATATTAATCTAGCAGCTGAGAGGCATATTTAAAATAAAATATTTGAAGATATCTTAGCAGCAGCTTTCCTGAAATTTCCAAGCAGTTAATATTGTCATCGGCTGACAGGCAGTTATGTAAAGCCTAGTCTATGTGTCGCAAAGAATTTGTGAATTCTAGCTTTACTGAAATTTTTTTTGTTTTTGTAATGTCTGACCTTTGAAAAATCCTTAATCTTAACAGTTTGTGATGATTTCTTATTATGACTCTTTCATTTATAATATTTTAGATATTTCTAATGTTTGAAGGCTCTGATCATCGGCTCCAGTTCTCTTGTTGGTCATGACTTTGTGTGAATTATGCAGCCTAGAAAAATAGATATTATAGAAGGCATCAGATTACCTTTTTTGTATCTTTGTCTTTTTATCCCCAGTTTTGCAAAGGCTTTCTTTTTTGTTTATTTGTCCTTTTCCTCTCTTTTAGAAATAATTTTTATTTCTCTAAATTCCAGAGTATGAGAAGCAAACATTTGCTTGTATTTACATACCAATGAGTTGTAGGAAAGCATAACAGTTTTTCATGTATCTAATGTATCTATATTAAATATACCAAGCTGTATATATTTTAATATATTATTTGTATAGCTCTGTGTTAAATATATCTAAATGTTGAATAACCTATATATCCACAATATGGATATATAGTTATATTTAACATTTAAAGTAAAATTTTCAATATTCAAAAGAGCATGCAGTGAAATATCTCCCTCCTACTTCTGTTCCTCGGTCACCCAGTTGCCCTCTCAGACACAACCCCAGTTACAACTTTCTTAAGTATCTTTCCAGAGACATTCAGTGCACACACAGACATACACATGAATTTTTACTCTTTTCTATAAAGATGTAGCAAACTACAGATTTTATTCTTTACCTTGTTTTTATTTCTCATAAAATTGTGTCTTTGAGGGAAAAAAAGAAAAAAAATTATGTCTTTGAGTTTGTAATGACCTTCTTTATCATTTTTATAGCTGCTTCATAGTATTCTATTATATAGATATACTCCAGTTTATGTAATCAGCCCTCTGTTGATGAACATTTTGATTGTTTCTAATCTTCTACTATTACAAATGACACTCCTGCAACATTCTGAACATGTACGGTATATCAATACGATTAATTCCTAAAAGTGGAAAGCAATTTTTAATTATGGTAGATATCTGCAAATTGTCACTTATGGGAATTTTACCAATTTACACCACCACTAGCAAGGTATGAGTATCTTTTTATTCATACCCTCTCCTTGACATTTCTGTTTAAAGTATATAATAAGCTTGTCTAATTGAGGAAAAAAATCTTATGACTTCTTTTATTATAAAGAAGTTAAAATTCTGTATCAATTTGGTGAAAATTGACTTCTTTATAATTTAAGTAGTTTAATCAAGGTATGATATGTTTAGGTCCTTTGGTACGTCCAAGTAAGGTTTTAAAGTTTTACTGAAATAGATCTTCCACATTTCAGGTTAAACTTAATGTAAGTATTTCTTATTTTTGTTACAATTTTATGGAGAAGGGTCTTTTTTTTAAACCATTACTAGTGATTGTTTATAGATAGATAGATAGATAGATACTATTAATTCTTTTAATTTTGAACCCAGCTGCTTTTGTATACTCTCTTCTCATTCTTCACAAATTTTCAGTTGGTTTCCTTGGATATTAAAGGTAATCAATCATATGTGCTCATACTTTTACCTTCCCAATGTAGTCAGCCCTAGCTAGCTTCTGAAACAAGCACTAAGTCTCAATGGTTTAACCAAATAAAGTTTTATTTTACAATGCAGCCGAATGCAGTATAATGGGGAGGGGCGGCTCTACCCAAGGAGTGATTCAGGGACATAGGCTTCTTTTATCTTCTATTTCCATCATCTTAAGGCAGGGATTGTCAAAATATTTTTTGTACAGGGCCAGACCGTGAGTATTTTATGCTTTGCTGACCATAGAGTCTCTCTCACAACTGCTCAGCTGCTATTGTGGCTTGAAAGCAGGCATAGACAATACGTAAGTGAATAAGCATGTCTGTGCAATAAAACCTAAGTTACCACAACAGGCAGTGGGCCAGCTTTGGCCCATGAGCTGGTTTGCCAACCCCTGTTCTTGGGCTTCAGATTTCTACATTGGATTTTCTGTATCCACCTGGCAGATGTGGGAAGAGAGAACCAGGATCACATGGAATGCTTTTATGAGACAGACTTGGAATTAGTATACCTCACTTCTGCTTTTTTCCTACTTGTAGAATTCATATATGGCCTTGCCTATTGGGAAACTTAGTTTATATATGTACCCAAGAAAAATAAAACAATAGTTATGGTGGGTGGCCATCCAGCTAGTTTCTACTATACTTCTGCTTGACAACCTTTAGAAGAATAATTTATTTCTTTTGGGTAGCTATATTGACTGTCATTGCTAGAAAGTGTGAAATAATAGTGGTGATAGTGAAGATCCTTTTATTGTCCCTGATATTAATGACCTGTTAGATTTGTCATTAATCTTGATGATTAGTTTTAAGACTAAGAAAGATGTATTTTATCATGTTGGGGAAGAATTTATATTCTTTGTATTTGTACTACACAACAAATTTATATTCCTATTGTTTACGAAAGGGTCTATTTTGGTAAGGCTTATGAGCTAAGAATAGTTTTTTACATTTTTAAAGGGTTGTGTAGATTAACACTGAATGTACAACAGAGACTGTATGTGGCCCACAAAGCCTAAAATATTTGCTATCTGACTCTTTAGAGAAAAATCTTGCTGACTTTTGCTCTAGAACAGTGCTACTCAAAGTAGAGTCTAGAGACCAGGAGGATTAGCAACACCTAGAACTTCAACACTATTAACATTTATGGATGGTTATTTGTTGCGGCACTGACCTATGCATCCTTATTGATACTAAAAAAACAAAAAAGAATGTTTAGCAGCATCTCTGACCTCTACCTACCAGATGCCATTAGCACCCTCTCACATGGTCACTGCAATAAAAAAATGTCTCCAAACATCTGTGTAAATTGAGTGGTTAAGATTTCCTGCTTTTTCTGACATTTAATAAATTATATTATCTAGAATATCAATCACTTCATCCAGGTTTTAAAATGTATTTTCATAAAATTGAGCTAAGTAATTTCTTATGAATCTATTTTTAACTTTACTTAGCTAATAGTTTATTATTTTCTTATTATTTTCAACAATGATTTCTAATAATTTTATCCATTTTTCTTGTTTTGCTATTTCATTTATTTCAACTTGTATTTTTATTAATTCCTCAATTGGCCCTCCCTGAACTTTTATATTGCTCTTTTTCAGAGTTCTTTGTATGTAGTTGTTTATTTTAATTTTGTTAGCTTAATATGAATATTTAAAGTAGGAATATTCTTCTAAGCTCTGTTAGGTCTCTTCCATAAATTTTGCTAGAAAATTATTTTAATACTGATATTTGTATCCATATTCTAAAATCTTAGTTTTGATTTCATCATTGACTCATGTTTTTGAAGAGAAAGTTAATTTAATTTTGAAAAATTGCTGATTTCTTAGCTCTTTTTTCTTGTTCTTGTTAATTCCTAATTTTATTAAATAGATATCAGAAAATACTATCTGTGCTGAGTCTACTCTTTTGGAATATATTGAGGGTTTCCTGCAGTTGATTTTAGTTTTTAGGCTTATTTTTTTCTAGATCATCTCTCAGATTCAACATGTAATTGGGTTTCACCTTGTTTTCCAATTTGTTAGTTTCTTTTATATATAATAGCTCAGTTTAGTACATTTACAATATGTTGTTATGATTAATATGATAATTCATGTTCTTTTACATTATGCATTTAGTTTGTACAGGATATTTATTTTTTTCAACGTTTGGTTTTTTGGACTTTGTATCCTTTGATTTGCATGTGTTTCTTCCAATAATATGGAAAATTTTACTTTTACATGAGGAGATACCTTTAAACTAGCAATTTATATAAAATCCTTAACTCTTTATATTTTACACAAATATCTGTTTACTCCCTAGAAGGAGCAATGATTATGTTGGTATATTTCTCTCACTAGTTTTTCTTCTTCACCCCCAGTTTAGGTGACAATGTTGTATGTCTTAATGCATACCTATATGTTGTTAAGTAAACTGAAACTTCTCCAACTGATCAGTTTTAAGTGATAGAGTTTTTCACCTAGATTTAAGAGAAAAGTAACTTAAAAGTACATTTAAAAAATTCCATAAAAAAAATTCCAAAATTTTCTCTTTCTTCTCTTGCCCATTTTGTTAGATTATGATACTGTCAGGATGTATAACATTTATGAAAGTTTGATAATCCTGCTCCCCACATGTTTTAGTTAAATAGATTCAATGTTCCCTTCAAATCATTTTGCTGTATTTTTCCCATTCTTTCCTGTTTGGCAAAAATTATTACTCAAGTCACTTCTTCAAGTTGAGCTCATAGCAATGTTCCTTGGTTTTGCTTGTTCAAAAATATGAATGGAAAATTATTAGATCACATTTTATGTCTTTGCAGCCTTTGTCACTATTTTTTTCTACTTTTTAAAAATCTTGAATATTGTGGTGGATAAAACTGAGATCAGACTGAGTTTTAGCTGCTTAAAAATGATTTGATCATGCCTGGCCACCCAAAGAATATTTTCGTTAGCTGACAAATACAATAATGTAACTAGGATACATCTCAGTGTGAAATGGTCCTGCTATATGAAGTGTCTTCTGTATCCTTAGATCCGATTCTTCCTTAATTTCTGGAAGATGTCTTTGTAATTTATATTTTAATATTTTGTATGTTCCTTTGTCTGATTTCCATATATATCATTTTATGAAACCCTTTTAACTCTTTAAAATTTTTTTCTTTTATGTTTTCCAGTGCACCTGTGTCTTACAATTTAGTCTGCTCCAATTTTGTCTTTATTTCTCTGATGTTTTTATTTTTTTCCCACTCCTTTCCTGAACTTTAGCAGCCTGCAATTCATCTATTTTTGTTTTCTCACCACGTGTTCTCTGATCTCTTATATAGCCATGTGCCCATATAAAAATTTTGGCTTATATTCCTATTTAAAACAATTAGCAAATATACATTGGGAGGCACTTAGCAGTTTCTGCCACAAGTAACGATTGACCTTCTGTAGAGAAGTTTTTTTCTTGTTCTAAGCTATGTGTCACATAACTGACACATGTATTGCCTAAAGAACTACCATTCTTTTATTAGTAAAAGGAGAGAGATGGTTGGGTCGGGAGGTATTTACTTGTATTCTCCTGGTGCAAGTCCTCAGAACTCCATCTCACTAGATTTTATGTAATAACAGAACCTAAGGTAGGTTATACAAGTTGTTAAAGGAAATACAAAATGAAACATTCTTGTGGTCTCAGTGCGTTTTTATACCTTTTATACCACATTCATACAATGAGGATTTAGGATTCCATTTTCTATTAACAGGTATGTAGCCCAGCTGCCAAATCCGCATTAATTAATAGCAAATTAATGTCTAATAGCAATGTCTCATAAAATGCTTGCCTCTCCAAGCTCCATTTAGCCTTGGAGTTGCAATTACCTTGTGCTGTGTATTTCTTCACTGCATGAGGGTGTCATTTGCAGGTTTTTGAATGTTTTAGAATATCAGGGGTTAAAATTAGGTTTTGTTTTCCCTGGCAAGATAACAGATGTTCTAGAACACTAATTACCCTAGGAAGAGTACCATTTACTTAGTATATATTAGCCTCAGTAAAAAATTTTCCTTTTGGTTTTGTTCCAATGGATAGCATTGTTTTCTTTTATATTTGTGTTTGGCTCAAGGGAAAAATAATAATGAGCACATGTTGTCTAACACCTAGAGTTTTCAGCTCCTGGTGAAACCTGGCTATTAAAATTCTTAGTATATGTCTACATATAGTGTTACCACACTGCCTATATGGAAATCTTGGCACCTCTTTTATTAACAGTTCATCTGAATGGCTGCCTGTGTTTTCCTTTGCTTTTCTCAGTGTCTGGCATTTCTTTAGCTGTCTAAGTCTCTTTTCCTATTGATGTGTATTTTTTTTTTGTTATCTGTCAATCTAATTATAAATTATACACATAGGGAATGCATATGTTTTGTATGATGGTTTACCCTTCCTTGGATTATATAGGAATGCTTAGAAAGTTACCCAATATAAATGATTTTGACAAATTAGCATGTAGTCTAGTCCTTCCTTAACAAGTATTTATTCAGTATCTTCTATGAGTATAGAACTATGCTACCATGTGTTTAAATTAGGCAATTTCTTATAACTCTAGGCACCTGCAAGGTCCTAAAATTTTAATGCAGATTGCTCCTTGAAGTGACCTCTCAATTTAGTTTGCCTTATGTAAAATACACAGTTTCTTGCCAAGAAGTTCTAGTGAAGTGATATTTATGACCGTTGACTGTCTTACCTTTTTACCTTAGGCAACAAGATTCAGGAAACTAGAAAGCAATTTTAGATTAAGAACTTATTTTTTATTCCCTTTTAATGAACAATTGTAAATCAGTAGTTCCAATGAGATAGTTTTAGAATAGGTGTGATTGTTATATACTTCCTAAAATATTTTGGGAGCTTGTTTCCTCCACTCTAAAGCTAAGCTCTGAGTTTTAGATTGGCTCAGCAACCAGATGCCTCTGGTTCTGCGATTTTCTTTTTCCTAGTAAATGTTGCTTTGGTATTTGTCATAGATAGGTCCTTAATTGTTTCCCCAGCTACATTCTGCAGAAACACTCCCTCTTCTGAAGATGCTCATTACTGTTTTATGATTTCTTCTATTTAAATGACATGACACCTGCATGTAATTACACAACTGGTGTTTTGCATGTCATAATTAGCAGTCTTATTTAACTAAGGAATGAAAAAATTTCACAAGTGGTTTGGTCCCCTTTTAGTCAGTGAGTTAATATTGTATATTGATATATTTAAAATGCAATGGAGAAATTAAAAGATACCTTGTCTCAGTATTAGCAGTTTTGTTTCAAGAACTTATGAGCGCTATATTCTAAATATTCTAAAGTGTTGGTTCAATAAATTTGTTCTGCCTCTAATTATCACCAATATTCCTCAATTACTCCATTTTTAATTTCAGCCTAGAGGAAAATTAAGATCATGATAATGGTCAAGTATAGGATTTCTCTGGTTAGTTTTCTTTTTCTTACTTTTCAGGAACTTAAGCATCTTCAAATATATCTAAAGACTAGTGTCTGTTCTCAGAAGATGTCTACTGTGGTATTCCCTTTGGCTTCCAAATCAGTTTTGTCAGTTTCTTCCTCTCACATCCATCATTGCTTCATCTCCTACATCTGATTCTTTCAGAGGCCCACAAAAGGCCCTGTTGTTCATACTTGCTTAAGCATCACTATCACTACTGATACCCAGTTGTGTTGGACTTGACCTGTGTTCCTAAGATACTCCCATCCTCAGTGAAACTACCAATGCCAATTCCTTCCAGTTTTATTCTTTTTCTTGACTGCCTTTGTCCTGTGTCTCAGGCTTGAGTGCATGAGCCACAAGACTTTTCAGTGACAAACCCTTTAGATACTCAGAATTATTACTACCCTTTGACTCTTGTCTACTTTCCTTGAAAAAGATATTCTCTTCTCCTATGATTCAAATAATTATAACCCATACCTTACTCATCCTTAAGGCCTAATCATAGTTCAGATTCACTAGCAAAGAAACTGAACTGAGTCAAGGTTATAGTCCAAAGATCTTTCACATAAACTTCCTGGTCTCTACAACCCCAAATTTTGGCAACAGATAAGTGGGAGGGATCCGGAAGAGTAGACGTTTTAGGTTGATATACCGCTAGGCATTCATTCAGCTTCAGTTTCTTTTTTTCTTTTAAAACATGCATTCACCTTCTAAGTATTCCTTAATAATAAATTCCAATATCTATTGTCAATAGCCACACATAGTAACTACTAACCACATGTGGCTACTGAGCACTTGAAACGTGACTAATCTGAATTGAGATGTACTCTAAGTGTAAAAGACACTCGATTTCAAAAACTTTGTGTTGAAAAAAAGCATGTGAAATATCTCATTAATATTTTCAACATACAATCATGTTGACATCAGAATGTTGGGATCTGTTAACTTATATTAAATGTATAATTAACATTAATTTCACCTGTTTCTTTTTACTGTTATTGATGTAGGTACTAGATAATGTTAAATTAAGTATTTGACTCATGTATTTCTATCATACAGCACTGATCTAGATCAAAGAGATATTTGATGTTGCTCTTTAAAATAGGAACACAGATGACTATTTGCAAGAACTACGACTGTGGTCTGCATTCCTGTGAGGCTTTTTCCAAAGTCTACATTCCATTTGCCTCAGCTCCTGAGCAGAAGCTTCTTCTACACCACACACCATCTCAGTCACACCACACTCTTGTCCCCATCTATGTCCTTAGTAACCAGCACCAGGGAAGGCCAGGAATGTGGCATTGCTTTGTAATAACGTGTCTCATCTCCACCCCCTTCTCACCAATCGGGACAATCTTGCAAGTTCATAACTCTAGCTTAGCCTTGATTTAAGAAGAGCTTCAGCAGTGATTTAGCTAGAGAAATAATTTTGTACTTCTGATATTTTATTTTAGATCCAAATATCACATTTAATGATATTTATTAGACTCATACATGTAATGCGATACAAATTCTTCTGAGTAAGAGTCTGCTTGACTTAGTGGGGTTTTTTTTTTTGTTGTTGTTTTTGTTTTGTTTTTGGTGGTATGCGGGCCTCTCACTGTCGCGGCCTCTCCCGTTGCGGAGCATAGGTTCCGGACGCGCAGGCTCATCGGCCATGGCTCACGGGCCCAGCCGCTCCACAGCATGTGGGATCTTCCCGGACCGGGGCACGAACCCGTGTCCCCTGCATTGGCAGGTGGTCTCCCAACCGCTGCGCCACCAGGGAAGCCCTGACTTAGTGGTTTTAATTCGGCTGTTTCAACGAATTTAGAGAAGAGCCTGGTGCAATATAATATTCTTCTTTCCTAACACCTTTTGGCACCACTTGAAAAACTAAAGGAATGCATTCATCAACTGACATGTGACTTCTTCAGACTCTCTAATGGTTATAGGAAGAGAAATTCTGTAAGTGATACCAGCTTTTCTTAAACCTGAAGAAAACTCCATGTGTCAATTTAACAATACAGAACTGTGTTTTTCCTCCTTTTTATTTCCCTCTAGTATTAACATGAATTTTAATTTTCTTTGTGTGTGTGTATATGTGTGTGCTCCCACGATGTGTGGGGCAACTTGTAAACTGGATCAGTGATAACAAGGGGTCTCCTGAAGCTTTTTTTGAAATTAAATTACATTTTGCATTTAATTACTATAATATACTATCATAGACAATTATGAGATATCCTCCGCCCATTTTATATTTTCTGCTGAAAACCCTCTTCTTTAAATTGAAATTATAAAGATAAATAATTCCCTTAAGAGAAACTTAATGATAAAAACATTTTAAAACAAGTCATGTTAAATTCATGTATCTATTTATTAGAGTAAATAATTTCCAATAAAGGAAAAATTGGCCATTGTTTTCCTTATGTAGTTATAAAATTATGAATGATTTACTAAGATTCAATTCATACAGATTTTAGTGCAGCTATGTTATCAGCATCAATGCCAAATTGAAGACCAGACTAATATGTTATGGTGAGAAGTTGAAAAAAGTCAGAAATATTTCTCAGTATGTTAATTACTAATAAAATGTCAAATTACTAGGAAATAAAGCAATTCCTTTGTATTAGCCATGTCTTTTTATTTTCTATATTCTGATGCTTTGACATCCAGGCCTTGCTGATCCTGAAATGACAGACTCTCTCTGGGTTATCCAATTCCTCAATCCTATGTCAGTGTTTTAATGTGGACTGTAAGAATTTTCATGATACACTTTTATGTTTATTTAACAAATATTTATTGAGCCCCTACTAAGTCTAAGACTGTCCTAGATTTCATACTCCTGTTCAACATCAATAAGACATAGTCCTATCCCTCAGTGTATTTATAATTTAGTTGTGACTAATTCTTTCCTCAGTGAAATAAAAGTGCAGTGATTATTTAAAATGTAATTATCACCTGGTTTTATATTCACTGTCTTTTAATGTATTTATCTCTTTGCATCTGCATAAATATAGTCAGGATTTGATTATCTAGCACAAACAAAGGGCCATAGAGTCACGTATATCAATTGAGGGATAATTAAAAAATAATATAAAAATTATTTATATTGATTGAATTATAGGAACAATTTTTGCTTCTATAGTTGGACACAGTGTCAATCAAGAATGAAGCACTCAAACATATTGATGTCACTGCAAACTCAGAAGAAATTGAATAACTTCCTTGTGTACTTGCCATGCTCTTGGGGAATCTTCCTTTCCTTTTGCAGATGGAGTATAAAAGATGAGCCATTTTAACTTTATATTCTATATTAGTTTTCTGGGGCTACCTAACAAAGTACCACAGATTGTTCAGCTTAAACTACAGAAATTTATTTTCTCACCGTTCTGAGGCCTAGAAGTCTGAGATCAAGGTACTAGCAGGGTTGTTTCCTTCTCAGGTGGGTAAGGGGGAATCTATTCCATGCCTCTCTCTTTGGCTTGTAGATGACCATCTTTTCCCTCTCTTCACATGCTCTTCCCTCTGTATGTGTCTGTGCCCAAATGTCCTTTTCTTATAAGGTCACCAGTCATACTGGCTTAGGGCCCACCGTAATGACCTTGTTTTAATGCAGTACTCTTTTTGCAGATCCCGTGTTCAAATGCAGTCAGATTCTGAGGTATCAAGGTTTAGAACTACAACATGAATTTTGGAGGGGGGGGGACACAATTCAGTTCCTCCTCCTTCTTCTTTTAAGAGAGAAGTGTTATTACCATCAAGCAAAGTGACAGTGCAGAGTGTCTTTGAGAGTTATAGAGCTTGTGTGCACATTGACACACTTCTCCAAAGTCCATCTGAAACCCCACTATTTTTCTAATTGGTTACCCAACCCTCAGTGAGCGCTTCTTCCTCTGAACAGCTACAACACTTTCGGTCTTAACCAGACTTTTGTTTCTCCAACTATATAGTTAAGTTACACTAATTATAAAACTATGTCCTACATATAAATATTTGTATTCATTCACTGAACAGAAAAAAATTCTTGAACACTTGATATTGATCAGAAACTATCAATTCTGCAGAATATCAAGATAAATAACATATGACCTCTTCCTTCATAAGCCCAAAAACTGATGAGGAGGAATATAAAAGAAATTAATAATGAGAATAACTAGAATAAGATATTTCATACCAGAATCCAGCTTTTTTTACTTCTACCTATTGCCATGCCACTAATGGTCAAGGTGACCCATGCTTCCATGATGCTAAGTCCAGAGGTCAATTTTCATTCCTTATCTTACTAGAACTTTGAGCATAATTTGAGATAATCGATAAATATTCTTCACTTGGTATTCAGGTCACACAGGCTCTTGGTTTTCTCAGTGTTTACTTCTTTACCACTTTTTACACCTCTACTGCTATCACCATGGTCTGAGCCACTGTTATTTCTTACCTAATTTACTCCCAATCCCTTTTTGCTTGTCTCCCTGTTTCTATTTTTGTCTCATGACAGTCCATTTTCAACGTAACTGCCAGAGTGATTCTTCTAGAACTTAAGTGAGATCACATCACTCCTTTGCTTAGAACCCTGCAATGCTCCCTGTGGTACTTAGAACAAAATCCAGGGCACTTGTAGTGGTCTTCAAGACCCTTAACCATCTGGCCCCTCGGTATCTCTCTGTGTTTCCCACTTCTCTCTTCGTTGATCACTCTCCCTAACCTGGGATCAAAACTCCAGTCATAATCTCACTTGTGGCCTTTGCAGTACCTCTTCCCTCATCTAAAAATACCTTTTCAAACAGCTCCATGGTTAACTCTCCTTTCTTCATTAAGTCTTTGTCAAATGTTACTTCTCAAGGAGGCTTATCTGGATCACACTACTTAAAATCACAAACTGCCATCCCCTCCACACTTCAAATACTACCCAACCTGCTTCTACTTTCCTTTTGCTTTTTTTCCTTTTATTTATTTATTGTTGTTCACAGTATTTACCAACTTCTAATATACTATAAAATGTACTTTTATTAAGTTTTTTCTTTTTTGTCTATTTCCTCCACAAGAGTGTGAGTTTATGAGAGCAAAGATTTTTCTTTTATTGTCTAGAAGAGTGTCTGGTTGTTAGTAGGTTCTTGGTAAATATTTGTTGAAGGAATGGACAAGTGAATGAATTAGTGAATGTGAACTCACATTATTATTTGTAGGAGTATATGCAAAGTGTCACTGAGAGCTGTGGGGTTAAATCTCCCAAGTCCAGGAAAGACTAGCTTGAAGGTTGCTTTAATTATCTTTAGGTATGTTATTATTCATCTTAGATTAGAAGTTAGTCTAAGTTAAAGATGAAACCTTTTGAATTCACTCTTGGTACAGTCCATAAGGAGAAAGGTGTCTATTTGTAAAGTACCTGCAATACTATAGCATGATTTAGAACAAGGGCTCTGGAACCAAAACAGCTCAATGTCTTACTAGTTATGTGAAGGGTGAGTGACTGAAACTTTGTTGTCTGAGTTTTCTCATCTACAAAATAGCAAAACTCAGAATACTTACCTGATAAGTTATTGTGAGATTAAATGAGAGATCTAAGTTTGACTTCATAGCTAACTAGTTGCATGGGTTAAGCAAGTCTTTTAATGACTCTGCCTGTATTTGAAAACAAAAAATAGTACCAGATTGCATCTAATACCTATTCTGGCCCTAACAGCTGTAATTCTCTGTTAATGATGATAATGGCATCGCTCCTTAGAGTCATTTATCAAATGAGGAACTTATTTCTGCAGGAAATTTATTCTCTAGATAAATTAGAGATGACTAAACCAATAGAATTTATTATCTTAATTTTTATCTGCTATTAAAATAACTTTTGGCATTGCTAGGGCAATATGGGGCTTCAAGAAATAGTAATTAATGATGATGACACGTGCATATGGCATTTCACAGATAAACGATGTAAGCTTTTGAATAATATACATAAGCACCTACTCTTGCTCTTTTGTAGTTAACTTTTCTTTGAAGGAATACTGCAGGCCTGTGTGTAGCATTCGTTTTACTCTATATGACAATTATATATGGATTTTGCAAGATCTGGCAAAATCTCATTAAATTGTCATAGTTCCATTTGATAAATAGGAACTCATGAGGTACCAAACTAGACGAAGGCAAAAGGAGTGAGAAACTCATTTCCTACACTTTTTGTAAAGATCAGGTCTCATAATGACAGTCATTAAAGTGATCTGTTACTTTAAAAAAATTTACCATTAGAAGTGAAAATAGCCTAGATAATAAAATTATATTTAAACAGATCTCTCTTGGATAAATTCTAGCTATGCTCAGTGGACATCTGCTCATTTTTATACTTTAGTGTTTGTTTTCTTTGTAGCTCAAGATGAAAATTCCAGACAGTTTAATAATAAAGAGTAAGTTTGTCTTTTAAAACGAATGACTTAATCAAAATTTCCATATAACGAAATTATTTTCATGCTCTGGTCATTGGCACATTTAATTTAAACACTTTTTCATAAAATAAACTTCCAGGATAAATAGGACAGAATCATTGTGGTTTTAGTAGTAGAATTTGGTCCTAAAGCACTTTCTTTAGGCTCTGATTTTTTTTTAAAGTCTTGATTGCATGCAATATTTATATCATTGCTCTATGGGTAAGAATGAGGGAGTCTGCATGATAATCAAGAGGAACAGTAAAGGGCAGGTTTTGGTTATAAAGAAATTATACCATAGATAGGAATATATGAAGATTTACCTTAATACTAGAAAATCCTTTCTGTATGAAAGTAGTCTTTTTATAAGGTAGACTGAATTCTAAAAAACAGGTACCTATGCTGTTGGCACTGGGAAATGCACATCAAAACTGTGTGCTAAATATCCTAATGTACTAAATTTCATTTTAACTGAAAAACAGCACATGTTGGAGAACACCTGTTGACTGTCAGTATTTCTCATACAAACTTTTTTTTTTAATAGCAGAATTTTGAGGCCCACGAGAAGAAACTGATAATCCCACTGAGAGATTTTGTTGTTGTTGTTGTTGAATCTCTGATTTTATTGAACTTCAATATTTGTTTTTTTTTTAAACATCTTTATTGGAGTATAATTGCTTTACAATGGTGTGTTAGTTTCTTCTTTAAAACAAAATGAATCAGTTATATATATATATACATATGTTCCCATATCTCTTCCCTCTTGCGTCTCCCTCCTGCACACCCTCCATATCCCACCCCTCCAGGGAATCACAAAGCACCAAGCTGATCTCCCTGTGCTATGCGGCTGCTTCCTACTAGCTATCTATCTTACGTTTGGTAGTGTATATATGTCCATGCCTCTCTCTCGCTTTGTCACAGCTTACCCATCCCCCTCCCCATATCCTCAAGTCCATTCTCTAGTAGGTCTGTGTCTTTATTCCTGTCTTACCCCTAGGTTCTTCATGACATTTTTTTTTCTTAAATTCCATATATATATATATATATATACACACACACACACACATATATATATATATATATATATATGTTAGCATACGGTATTTGTCTTTTTCTTTCTGACTTACTTCACTCTGTATGACAGACTCTATGTCTATCCACCTCATTACAAATAGCTCAATTTCGTTTCTTTTTATGGCTGAGTAATATTCCATTGTATATATGTGCCACATCTTCTTTATCCATTCATCCAATGATGGGCACTTAGGTTGTTTCCATCTCCGGGCTATTGTAAATAGACCTGCAATGAACATTTTGGTACATGACTCTTTTTGAATTATGGTTTTCTCAGGGTATATGCCCAGTAGTGGGATTGCTGGGTCATATGGTAGTTCTATTTGTAGTTTTTTAAGGAACATCCATACTGTTCTCCACAGTGGCTGTATCAATTTACATTCCCACCAACAGTGCAAGAGGGTTCCCTTTTCTCCATACCCTCTCCAGCATTTATTGTTTCTAGATTTTTTGATGATGGCTATTCTGACTGGTGTGAGATGATATCTCATTGTAGTTTTGATTTGCATTTCTCTAGTGATTAATCATGTTGAGAATTCTTTCACGTGTTTGTTGGCAGTCTGTATATCTTCTTTGGAGAAATGTCTATTTAGGTCTTCTGCCCATTTTCGGATTGGGTTGTTTGTTTTTTTGTTATTGAGCTGCATGAGCTGCTTATAAATTTTGGAGATTAATCCTTTGTCAGTTGCTTCATTTGCAAATATTTTCTCCCATTCTGAGGGTTGTCTTTTTGTCTTGTTTATGGTTTCCTTTGCTGTGCAAAAGCTTTGAAGTTTCATTAGGTCCCATTTGTTTATTTTTGTTTTTATTTCCATTTCTCTAGGAGGTGGGTCAGAAAGGATCTTTCTGTGATTTATGTCATAGAGTGTCCTGCCTATGTTTTCCTCTAAGAGTTTGATAGTTTCTGGCCTTACTTTTAGGTCTTTAATCCATTTTTAGCTTATTTTTGTGTATGGTGTTAGAGAGTGATCTAATTTCATACTCTTACATGTACCTGTCCAGTTATCCCAGCACCATTTATTGAAGAGGCTGTCCTTTCTCCACTGTACATTCCTGCCTCCTTTATCAAAGATAAGGTGACCATATGTGCGTGGGTTTATCTCTGGGCTTTCTATCCTGTTCCATTGATCTATCTTTCTGTTCTTGTGCCAGTACCATACTGTCTTGATTACTGTAGCTTTGTAGTATAGTCTGAAGTCAGGTAGCCTGATTCCTCCAGCTCCGTTTTTCGTTCTCAAGATTGCTTTGCTATGCGGGGTCTTTTGTGTTTCCATACAAATTGTGAAATTTTTTGTTCTAGTTCCGTGAAAAATGCCAGGGGTAGTTTGATAGGGATTGCATTGAATTTATAGATTGTTTTGGGTAGTAGAGTCATTTTCACAATGTTGATTCTTCCAATCCAAGAACATGGTATATCTCTCCATCTATTTGTATAATCTTCAATTTCTTTCATCAGCGTCTTATAATTTTCTGCATACAGGTCTTTTGTCTCCTTAGGTAGGTTTACTCCTAGATTTTTTATTCTTTTTGTTGCAATGGTAAATGGGAGTGTTTTCTTGATTTCACTTTCAGATTTTTAATCATTAGTGTATAGGAATGCAAGGGATTTCTGTGCATTAATTTTGTATCCTGCTACTTTACCAAATTCATTGATTAGCTCTAGCAGTTTTCTGGTAGCATCTTTAGGATTCTCTATATATAGTATCATGTCATCTGCAAACAGTGACAGCTTTACTTCTTCTTTTCCAATTTGGATTCCTTTTATTTCCTTTTCTTCTCTGACTGCTGTGGCTAAAACTTCCAAAACTATGTTGAATAAGAGTGGTGAGAGTGGGCAACCTTGTCTTGTTCCTGATCTTAGTGGAAATGCTTTCAGTTTTTCACCACTGAGGACGATGTTAGCTGTGTGTTTGTCATATATGGCCTTTATTATGTTGAGGAAAGTTCCCTCTATGCCTACTTTCTGCAGTGTTTTTATCATAAATGGGTGTTGAATTTTGTCAAAAGCTTTCTCTGCATCCATTGAGATGATCATATGGTTTTTCTCCTTCAGTTTGTTAATATGGTGTATCACATTGATTGATTTGCATATATTGAAGAATCCTTGAATTCCTGGAATAAACCCCACTTGATCATGGTGTATGATCCTTTTAATGTGCTGTTGGATTCTGTTTACTAGTATTTGTTGAGGATTTTTGCATCTATGTTCATCAGTGATATTGGCCTGTAGCTTTCTTTCTTTATGACATCCTTGTCTGGTTTTGGTATCGGGGTGATGGTGGCCTCGTAGAATGAGTTTGGGAGTGTTCCTCCCTCTGCTATATTTTGGAAGAGTTTGAGAAGGATAGGTGTTAGCTCTTCTCTAAATGTTTGATAGAATTCACCTGTGAAGCCATCTTGTCCTGGGCTTCTCTTTGTTGGAAGATTTTTAATGACAGTTTCAATTTCAGTGCTTGTGATTGGTCTGTTCATATTTTCTCTTTCTTCCTGATTCAGTCTGGGCAAGTTGTGCATTTCTAAGAATTTTTTCATTTCTTCCAGGTTGTCCATTTTATTGGCATAGAGTTGCTTGTAGTAATCTCTCTTGATCTTTTGTATTTCTGCAGTGTCAGTTGTTACTTCTCCTTTTTCATTTCTAATTCTATTGATTTGAGTCTTCTCCCTTTTTTGCTTGATGAGTCTGGCTAATGACTTATCTATTTTGTTTATCTTCTCAAGAACCATCTTTTAGTTTTATTGATCTTTGCTATTGTTTCCTTCATTTCTTTTTCATTTATTTCTAATCTGATTTTTATGATTTGTTTCCTTCTGCTAACTTTGGGATTTTTTTGTTCTTCTTTCTCTAATTGCTTTAGATGCAAGGTTAGGTTGTTTATTCGAGATGTTTCCTGTTTCTTAATGTAGCATTGTATTGCTATAAACTTCCTTCTTTGAACTGCTTTTGCTGCATCCCATGGATTTAGGGTCATCGTGTCTCCATTGTTATTTGTTTCTATGTATTTTTTAATTTCTTCTTTGATTTCTTCACTGATCCCTTCGTTATTAAGTAGTGTATTGTTTAGCCTCCATGTGTTTGTATTTTTTACAGATCTTTTCCTGTAATTGATATCTAGTCTCATAGCGTTGTGGTCGGAAAAGATACTTGATACAATTTCGATTTTCTTAAATTTACCAAGGCTTGATTTGTGACCCAAGATATGATCTATCCTGGAGAATGTTCCATGAGCACTAGAGAAAAATGTGTATTCTGTTGTTTTTGGATGGAATGTCCTATAAATATCAATTAAGTCAATCTTGTTTAATGTATCATTTAGAGCTTGTGTTTCCTTATTTATTTTCATTTTTGATGATCTGTCCATGGGTGAAAGTTGGCTGTTAAAGTCCCCTACTATGAATGTGTTACTGTCGATTTCCCCTTTTATGGCTGTTAGCATTTGCCTTATGTATTGAGGTGCTCCTATGTTGGGTGCATAAATATTTACAATTGTTATATCTTCTTCTTGGATCGATCCCTTGATCATTATGTAGTGTCCTTCTTTGTCTCTTCTAATAGTGTTTATTTTAAAGTCTATTTTATCTGATATGAGAATTGCTACTCCAGCTTTCTTTTGGTTTCCATTTGCATGGAATATCTTTTTCCATCCCCTTACTTTCAGTCTGTATGTGTCTCTAGGTCTGAAGTGGGTCTCTTGTAGACAGCATATATATGGGTCTTGTTTTTTTATCTATTCAGCCAATCTGTGTCTCTTGGTGGGAGCATTTAGTCCATTTACATTTAAGGTAATTATTGATATGTATGTTCCTATTCCCATTTTCTTAATAGTTTTGGGTTCGTTATTGTAGGTCTTTTCCTTCTCTTGTGTTTCTTGCCTAGAGAAGTTCCTTTAGCAGTTGTTGTAGAGCTGGTTTGGTGGTGCTGAACTCTCTCAGCTTTTGCTTGTCTGTAAAGGTTTTAATTTCTCCATCAAATCTGAATGAGATCCTTGCTGGGTAGAGTAATCTTGATTGCAGGTTTTTCTCCTTCATCACTTTATATATGTCCTGCCAGTCCCTTCTGGCTTGCAGAGTTTCTGCTGAAAGATCAGCTGTTAACCTTATGGCGATTCCCTTGTGTGTTATTTGTTGTTTTTCCCTTGCTGCTTTTAATATGTTTTCTTTGTATTTAATTTTTGACAGTTTGATTAATATATGTCTTGGCATATTTCTCTTGGATTTATCCTTTATGGGGCTCTCTGTGCTTCCTGGACTTGATTAACTATTTCCTTTCCCATATTAGGGAAGTTTTCAACTATAATCTCTTCAAATATTTTCTCAGTCCCTTTCTTTTTCTCTTCTTCTTCTGGAACCCCTATAATTCGAATGTTGGTGTGTTTAATGTTGTCCCAGAAGTCTCTGAGACTGTCCTCAGTTCTTTTCATTCTTTTTTCTTTATTCTGCTCTGCAGTAGTTATTTCCACTATTTTATCTTCCAGGTCACTTATCCGTTCTTCTGTCTCAGTTATTCTGCTATTGATCCCATCTAGAGTATTTTTCATTTCATTTATTGTGTTGTTCATCATCGTTTGTTTCATCTTTAGTTCTTCTAGGTCCTTGTTAAATGTTTCTTGCATTTTCTCTATTCTATTTCCAAGATTTTGGATCATCTTTACTATCATTATTCTGAATTCTTTTTCAGGTAGACTGCCTATTTCCTCTTCATTTGTTAGGTCTGGTGGGTTTTTATCTTGCGCCTTCATCTGCTGTGTGTTCTTCTGTCTTCTCGTTTTGCTTATCTTACTGTGTTTGTGGTCTCCTTTTTGCAGGCTGCAGGTTTGTAGTTCCCGTTGTTTTTGGTGTCTGTCCCCAGTTGCTAAGGTTGGTTCAGTGGGTTGTGTAGGCTTCCTGGTGGAGAGGACTACTGCCTGTGTTCTGGTGGATGAGGCTGGAACTTGTCTTTCTGTTGGGCAGGTCCACGTGTGGTGTGTCTGTGGACTTATTATGATTTTAGGCAGCCTCTCTGCTAATGGGTGGGGTTGTGTTCCTGTCTTGCTAGTTGTTTGGCATAGGATTTTCAGCACTGTAGCTTGCTGGTCGTTGAGTGAAGCTGGGTGCTGGTGTTGAGATTGAGATCTCTGGGAGATATTCACCATTTGATATTATGTGTAGCTGGGAGGTGTCTTGTGGACCAGTGTCCTGAAATTGGCTCTCCCACCTCAGAGGCACAGCACTGACCCTGGCTGCAGCACCAAGAGCCTTTCATCCACATGACTCAGAATAAAAGGGAGAAATAGTAGAAAGAAAGAATTAGTAGAAGTAGAAAGAAAGGAGGGAGGGAAGGAGGGAGGGAGGGAGGAAGGAAAAAAAGAAAGAAAGAAGATAAAGTAAAATAAAATAAAGATAAAATATAATAAAGTTATTAAAATGAAAAAATTATTAAGAGAAAAAAAAAACGGATGGATAGAGTCCTAGGACAAATGGTGGAAGCAAAGCTATACAGACAAAATCTCACATAGAAGCATACACATACACACTCACAAAAAGAGGAAAAGGGGAAAAAAATCATAAATCTTGCTCTCAAAGTCCACCTCCTCAATTTGTAATGATTCGTTGTCTAAAGGAGGGAAGGAAGGAAGGAAAGAATGAAGATAAAGTAAAATAAAATAAAGTTATTAAAATAAAAAGTAATTATTAAGAAAAAAATTAAAAAAAAAACTGACGGATAGAACCCTCGGACAAATGGTGGAAGCAAAGCTATCCTGACAAAGTCTCACACAGAAGCGTACACATACACACTCACAAAAAAATGAAAAGGGGAAAAAATCATAAAGCTTGCTCTCAAAGTCCACCTCCTTAATTTGGGATGATTGGTTGTCTATTCATGTATTCCACAGATGCGGGGTACATCAACTTGATTGTGGAGCTTTAATCCGCTGCTTCTGAGGCTGCTGGGAGAGATTTCCCTTTCTCTTCTTTGTTCTCACAGCTCCCAGGGGCTCAGCTTTGGATTTGGCCCCACCTCTGTGTGTAGGTCACCGGAGGGCGTCTGTTTTTCCTTCAGACAGGACGGGGTTAAAGGAGGCGCTGATTCGGGGGCTCTGGCTCACTCAGGCCGAGGGGAGGGAGGGGCACGGAGTGCGGGGCGAGCCTGCTGCGGCAGAGGCCGGCGTGACATTGCACCAGCCTGAGGCGTGCCGTGCGTTTTCCCGGGGGAGTTGTCCCTGGTTCCCGGGACTCTGGCAGTGGCGGGCTGCACAGGCTCTCCAGAAGGGGTGTGTGGAGTGACCTGTGCTTGCACACAGGCTTCTTGGTGGCGGCAGCAGCAGCCTTAGCATCTCATGCCTGTCTCTGGTGTACGCGCTTTTAGCCGCAGCTCGCGCCCGTCTCTGGAGCTTCTTTAAGCAGCGCTCTTAATCCCCTCTCCTTGCACACCAGGAAACAAAGAGGGAAGAAAAAGTCTCTTGCCTCTTCGGCACGTCCAGACTTTTCCCCTGACTCCCTCCCGGCCAGCCGTGGTGCACTAACCCCTGCAGGCTGTGTTCACGCTTCCAACCCCAGTCCTCTCCCAGCCCCGCCCGCCCTAGCGGGGTAGCAGACAAGCCTCTCGGGCTGGTGAGTGCCGGTCGGCACCGATCCTCTGTGCGGGAATCTCTCCATTTTGACCCCCGCACCTCTGTTACTGTGCTCTCCTCCGCGGCTCCGAAGCTTTCCCCCTCCGCCACCTGCAGTCTCCGCCCGCGAAGGGGCTTCCTAGTGTGTGGAAACCTTTCCACCTTCACCCCACTGAGAGATTTTTGAAGAATCTGTACAAGACAATTTTTATTTTATTTTATTTATTTATTTTTTGGTTTAAAACAGCACGAATTTATTTTCTTACAGTTCTGGAGGTCAGAAGTCCAAAATGAGTATTAAAGAGCTAACATCAAGGTATCAGCAAGGCTGTCCTCTTACAGCTTCTAGAGGCTCCCAATGATCTCTTTTATTTTTTTTAACATCTTTATTGGAATATAATTGCTTTACAAGTTTCTGCTGTACAACAAAGTGAAACAGCTATATGTATACATACATCCACATATCCCCTCCCTCTTGCACCTCCCTCCCATCCTCCCTATCCACCCCTCTAGGTGGTCACAAAGCACCAAGCTGACCTCCATGTGCTATGCTGCTGCTTCCCACTAGCTATCTATTTCACATTCGGTAGTGTATATATGTCAGTGCTACTCTCTCCCTACGTCCCAGCTTCCTCTTCCCCCCCTGTGTCCTCAAGTCCGTTCTCTATGTCTATGTTTTTATTCCTGTCCTGCCACTGGGTTCATGAGTACTCTTTTTTTAGATTCCATATATATGCGTTAGCATATGCTATTTCTTTTTCTCTTTCTGACTTACTTCACTCTGTATGACAGACTGAAGGTCCATCCACCTCATTATAAAAAACTCAGTTTCATTCCTTTTTATGGCTGAGTAATATTCCATTGTATATATGTGTCACATCTTCTTTATCCATTCATCTGTCAATGGACATTTAGGTTGCTTCCATGTCCTGGCTATTATAAATAGTACTGTAATGAACATTATGGTACATGTATCTTTTTTTTTTTTTTTTTGCGGTACACGGACCTCTCACTGTTGTGCCCTCTCCCATTGCGGAGCACAGGCTCCGGATGTGCAGGCTCAGCGGCCATGGCTCATGGGCCTAGCCACTCCATGGCATGTGGGATCTTCCCAGACCTGGGCACGAAACCATGTCCCCTGCATCGGCAGGTGGACTCTCAACCACTGTGCCACCAGGGAAGCCCCATGTACATTTTTGAATTGTGATTTTCTCAGGGTATATGACCAGTAGTGGGATTGCTGGGTCATATGGTAGTTCTATTTTTAGTTTTTTAAGGAACCTCCATACTGTTCTCCATAGTGGCTGTATCAATTTACATTCCCACCAACAGTGCAGGAGGGTTCCCTTTTCTCCACACCCTCTCCAGCATTTATTGTTTGTAGATATTTTGGTGATGACCATTCTGACCAGTGTGAGGTGATACCTCATTGTGGTTTTGATTTGCATTTCTATAATGATTAGTGATGTTGAGCATATTTTCATGTGTTTCTTGGCAATCTGTATGTCTTCTTTGGAGAAATGTCTATTTAGGTCTGCCCAGTTTTGAATTGGGTTGTTTGTTTTTTTGATATTGAGCTTCATGAGCTGCTTGTATATTTTGGAGATTAATCCTTTGTCAGTTGCTTCATTTGCAAATATTTTCTCCCATTCTGAGGGCTGTCTTTTCATCTTGTTTATAGTTTCCTTTGCTGTGCAAAGGCTTTTAAGTTTCATTAGGTCCTATTTGTTTATTTTTGTTTTTATTTCCATTTCTCTAGGAGGTGGGTCAAAAAGGATCTTGCTGTGATTTACGTCATAGAGTGTTCTGCCTATATTTTCCTCTAAGAGTTTTATAGTGTCTGGCCTTACATTTAGGTCTTTAATCCATTTTGAGTTTATTTTTGTGTATGGTGTTAGGAAGTGTTCTAATTTCATTCTTTTGCATGTCGCTGTCCAGTTTTCCTGGCACCACTTACTGGACTGTCGCTGTCCAGTTTTCCATGGCACCACCATTTCCTGACACTTATTATTACCAATTATTAAAGAGGCTGTCTTTTCTTCACTGTATATTCTTGCCTCCTTTGTCACAGATAAGGTGACCATATATGTGTGGGTTTATCTCTGAGATTTCTATCCTGTTCCATTGATCTATATTTCTGTTTTTGTGCCAGTACCATACTGTCTTGATTACTGTAGCTTTGTAGTATAGTTTGAAGTCAGGGAGCCTGATTCCTCCAGCTATGTTTTTCTTTCTCAAGATTTCTTTGGCTATTTGGGGTCTTTTGTATTTCCATACAAATTTTAAGATTTTTGTTCTAGTTCTGTGAAAAATGCCAGTGGTAGTTTGATAGGGATTGCATTGAATCTGTAGATTGCTTTGGGTAGTATAGTCATTTTCACAATGTTGATTCTTCCAGTACAATAACATGGTATATCTTTCCATCTGTTTGTATCATCTTTAATTTCTTTCATCAGTGTCTTATAGTTTTCTGCATACAGGTCTTTTGTCTCCTTAGGTAGGTTTATTTCTAGGTATTTTATTCTTTTTGTTGCAGTGGTAAATGGGAGTGTTTCCTTAATTTGTCTTTCTGATTTTCCATTGTTAGTGTATAGGAATGCAAGAGATTTCTGTGCATTAAATTTGTATCCTGCTACTTTACCAAATTCATTGATTATTAGTTTTCTGGTGGCATCTTTAGGATTTTCTATTTATAGTATCATGTCATATGCAAACAGACAGTTTTACCTCTTCTTTTCCAATTTGGATTCCTTTTATTTCTTTTTCTTCTCTGACTGCTGTGGCTAAAACTTCCAAAGCTATGTTGAATAATAGCAGTGAGAATGGTCACCCTTGTCTTGTTCCTCATCTTAGAGGAAATACTTTCAGTTTTTCACCATTGAGAATGAAGACAGATTTTAAATGGCTTTGAAATTATCAGCCTAGTTCTATGGAGATTTCAAAATATATTATGAATCTGTGTTATAGGTGAGTGTGTTAATGTTTGATTGTTTATATAATATATTAAACCATAGATGTTAATTTTATTTCATAGATGTTAATTCTATTCTATTAATAGATGTTAATTCTATTCTAAAACACAGATTTTCAAAGATTTCCATTTAATTGATGCAAAGCCATTAAGTTGTAGAAAAATGATGTGCCACTAATTCATGCCTTTTGTTCAGTTTTCACTTCTTTTTGATAATATGAATTTGGAAAAAGTCTGTACCATTATTTCTTATACTAGTTCAGCTTAGAGCTACAGTCTTTATTTCACTTTACTTCAAAAGTCATTTTTCAAAGATGCATCATTTTAGGATTAAATAATTATAAATTCATAGACCTTCATTTTATAAGCTATCTGCAAATGCCACTATTTGACTAGTTTATAATTTTAAATATCATGAATTTTTTGGTAATCTCTGATTTATTCATCCTCTTTGTATGCTGGTTAGTCACTGCAAAAATATATGAGAAACAAGTAGACAGTGATCTGGCCATACTGCTCTGCAGTTTAGTGTCTAGGTGGTGAAATGAGGTTGTTTTCTATAGTTGTAATTGGATTTCAATTCAACCAACATTTGTTTAAAATATACCATTATTAGTAAAGCTTTTTATGCAGATCTATATAGCATGAAAAGATGAAAAATAATTGATCCTGCCATATAAATATTCGTAACTCAATGGAAGAGATAGACATACATTAAAATCTGATTAAGTTAAGCAACTGGGTTGAGAGTATAAGGGTGGGAGAAATAAATTCTAACTGAAACTGAGGAATTGGGAAGAAATTTCATGATAGTGGGAATAGAGCTAAACATTTACATTTGAAGGACATTTCTCTTAAAAATGAAGTAGAGGCGGGGTGGGAGGAGACAGGCAGTCTAGTTAGGTCCAAGGTCACAAGGTTGGGTAAACAGGGTAAGAAATAACTGTGAAATTGGATTTAATTATTATAATAAGCATTTTATAAAGTGTACTTTGCATAATCTCTACTGAATTATTGAGACATTCATGAAGTCAAATACAACCAAATCATAGCAAAATAGCAAATTGGGCAAAATTACCCAACATTCTTTTGCTTTTCCTTTTGGTGTCCCTTAGCTGAGTTTGGCACCTAATACCCACATTCGGCTGTGGTGACACACCACCATATTCCCCATGGTATAGTAATAACTGTGCAAGTTTGAAGGTCAAATGACCTGAAGTCCAATCCTAGCTAACCTCTCACAAGAGCGTGACATTGAACAGGTCATTTAAGTACTTGTCACTTCATTATTTCACATATAAAATTAATAGGAAAAAATACCTCAAAGAATAAATCCAATATTAGTTATAAAAATGTGTTTTACTTGTAATGACTCTACAAAAGCTGATAATGAAGATGTTACCTGCCATAGTGGCAGTGGTTTGTATGATGATGATGCACTGAATACTCAGATGTCAAATGTCAGAGATCTTTGATCAAATGTCATCTTCTCAGTGAACCTGATCACACCAACCTTTTAAAAAATTGCAGTCCTCTTCCTGCAACTATACTTCATCCATTTCTGCTTTATTTTTGTCCATGGAACTTATTGCCATCTATTATACTATACATTTTACTTATTTATTTCATATGTTTTCCCCAACTGGAATGTAAGCTCTACGAGGGAAGGGATGTAACTGTACTTTGTTCACTGTTGTATAATTAATGCATAGAAAAGTGACTGATGTTTGAATATTTTTTGATAGCCTGAATGCCTAAATTCCCTTAGGGACATCAGCTAAATATGCTTTATGCTGATTTGTTAGTACCTATCCTAGGCAATATATATATGCATTTACAGATTATCTCCAGAAACAGAACTTTAAGCTAGCTATTCTAAAGGTAGAAACTCCTGATCCCATGCCATGTAAAAGGATAGGTAAACTTTTGTCAGTTGTGTCTTACAGAGGTCCCTGAAAAGTCCTGAACAAGGTACCTTTCCCTCTGTCACTCTGACCTCTTATTGTATAGTGCATGTTATTCTCAGATACTCAATTATAGTTTAAAATTAGTTTAATATATTTTGCACTGAGTTTGAGGTACATGGGCACATTAGTCACTTAAAACTAGCTTAGGAACAAATGAAAAGATTCACACAGGTAAAATGAATTGCACTGCATGTCCTTTGAGAACACAGATGATGGGAATATCTAAATATGTGTTTTACATTGGAGTTTTGCAAATAGATACACTAGATTCAAAACCAATGGCTGAATGGACAATTTTAAAGCAATCAAGACCAAAGATGTAACATTGCATTTACTATCATAAATCCTAAAACCAAATACGTTATGGAAGTGAAAACTGTTACTTTTGTCCTCTGAGATTTTTTTTTCTTTTTTTTTGCGGTACGCGGGCCTCTCACTGTTGTGGCCTCTCCCATTGCAGAGCACAGGCTCTGGACGTGCAGGCTCAGCGGCCATGGCTCATGGGCTCAGCTGCTCCACGGTATGTGGGATCTTCCCGGACCGGGGCATGAACCCGTGTCCCCTGCATCGGCAGGCGGACTCCCAACCACTTCACCACCAGGGAAGCCCTGTCCTCTGAGATTTTAATAAGAAGGATATAGCTTGTGATTTATGAACTAGAAAAATAATTATGTCTCAGCTTGCAAAATTCCTGCTGGTTTGATATATTTTAATTATTTTCAAAAAATTAGTTTTATTTTTCTTGCTGTAAATGTAGTCACCCTTGCCTCCTAGAACTTAATTATTGTGTCCTTGGGGGAGCTTTCCAATATCTGTCACTCAATTTCCTTCTTTCAGGCATGTTGGTTTTTAACAGTATACCCAGTTACAATGTCCTAAAATAGAAAATATTAAAATTCTTTGTTTTTAAAAAAATTACCAATAGAAATTAACCTTCCTAAAAGGAGTTTACAACTATGTCACATATGTGCATTCAGAACACTGGATGATGAAAATTATTATGTTTATATTCTATTTCTGAAATTAAAATGCTAAAAATGGCTACAAATGAACTAGGTAATTGGCAGATATCATGGAAGTGACTTTCTGTGTGGGACACTTTAATTCCACAGTATTTATTATACATCTAAGCCATGACTGGCATTCTACATTTTATGAGAACAATCCAATTACTTAGTCATAAAATGGCTTCAGTTCAGCAGCCAATTCCTCTAATCTTGGCTGATTCATTTAGCATATTAGCCAGGTATTGTGTTTTTAAATTCACTATCATATTTAATAGTCATAACAGTCTTGTGGGTAAATATGACCATGTTAGAGTGAAGGAAACAGTTTCAGAGTGAAGGAAACAGTTTCAGAGGTGTTCAATTTTTAGATGAAATTCTCACAGCTATTAATCACACAACCAGAATTCAAACCCAGGCATTCCAATTCTAAGACTAGGGCTTATTCTACTAAAGCACAACCCCCTTCCTTAATGACTTGGTATTCTTTAATATAATTGTAAAGTATTCTTTTGTCACTTGGTATCCATTTGCTTTAATTTGTGGTTAAGAAATCATTGACTCATAGTGGTCTGTCATAGACGTGCCTAATCCATAGAACTTGAGACTTATTCTCAGAATTTGATATTTTAATTGTGAAACAAGACCAGTTCAAAAGAACCAGAACAAATTTTCTGATAGTCTATTCATCTTTCTTCCTCCATCATTCACTGGACAAGAAATGAAGTAGATGTGGACTATCTTCCAGCGCTGTGTGATGTCTTGCTGTGTGAAGTTAAGAATTCCCTCAGAGAATCTGAATAAGAATTCTAAGTTTCTAGATAACATGGTTCTCTGGACTGACTTTAGGTAGCCTTGACAAAGAAAATATTTTCTTTGTATTTCTTTGATAGTCATTACGCTTCATAATGCCTTAAATGTTAGGCATTGTTTTCCTCTCTTTACGAGTGAGAAAATTGAAGCTTAAAGATATCAAAGCAGTCATTGAAGGTCATGTGGCTAGCAATGGAGAAAAAAGAATAGAAAAATCCAGACTTTTTGGCTCCAAATCTTATAGTTTTTCCACTACACTAATTCCTATGTTTCTTACTTATCAATCAGAGACATTATACTCAACTATATAGTGTAAATAAAAGAAGTATATAGTTTTTCCATAATGCTATCCAGATTTGGGGTAAAATAATCCACACTTTCCCTTGGAAGGTTGTGCCATAAGAGAAGTTGTTACCCATGAAGCAAAAGATGATGGATTTTAGAAATGAACAATTTAGCAGAATAATCAACACAATTTATAGGTTATTTAGTGTCACCGAAGGAATCTAGGACAGACTTAGTCAAAGCCTTAGAAAAATCAGTCCAACAATTTTCATGCAAAATCTTCAGAAGACAATAGAATTCCCTCAAAGAAATGATCAATTATTTCATTCTTTTGTTCTTTCAGTATTGAATACGTATTTAGTATGTTGCTAATAGCAGACTCCTTGGGTTTGAGACCCAGTTTCATCACTAGCTGAATGAAAACTTGATCAACAATTTCTGAGCTTCTAGTTTTCTCATCTGTACCATGGGGATAATAGGAGTGCCCACCTTACTGGGTTGACGTGGCCCATCCTCACATCAATCAATGAGTTAATATACGTCAAGTACTTAGAACAGTGCCTGGTTCCTGTAGTAAACCTTATATAAGCACTTGTTATGATGTTATGATTATATTATTGTAATATAATAATCATTATTGTTAATACTATACACAGTGAATTATGGAAATACAACAATGAATAAGAAGTAGTCCCCACAAGCTGTATAATGATAATCAGGTGAAGGAGTCCATCATATGTCAGAAAGGACTACATGAAGGAGAAAAGGTTCCAACTGAGAAGTTGAATACTATGAAAGTGTTGATCCTTAAGGAGGCCTTTTCTACTAATAATACATATTCCTAGGTCAAGCTCCTTTGTCAAGTGCAAACTGAGCATTTACAATTAGCCTGTGAAGTTAAGAATTCCCTCAGAATCTAAATAAGAATTCTAAATTTCTAGATAACATGGTTCTCTAGACTGACTTTAGGTAGTGTGACCATTAACCACTTGAAGGTTAAGCAGAAGTTATCCTTGTAGGAGCATCTATGTGCAGAGGATGTTCCAGGTGGAGGCGAGAGCATATACAAAGGCGCTGAGGTGAAAAAAGTTTAGTGAACTTGGAGCTTAGTGAGCAAGAGGGAAAGTGACAGGAGAGGAAGATAGACAGGCCTGGGAACATACAGCTTCTTGGATGTTTCTGGAAAGAATTTGGGTCTTCTCTAAAAGTAATGGAAAATATATTAAAAGATTTTAAGCAAAATAGTAGCCTGCTGTTGAGTAGAGAAGACTTGGGGGATAGGGAAACCTTAGGGTGTAGTTATAAGAGTGTTGTTTTCTTTTTGCTCAATAACCATCCTCTTCTATTTGAACTGCTATTTGACCATGAGGAATGACAATTATAAAACCTAGTTGATCCTATTTGAACTTTGTACTGGGAGAGAATGGTCACTGAGACTGTATAGGCATTTTCTTTTTTCTATTTTTTGAATTTTATTTTATTTATTTTTTATATAGCAGTTTCTTATTAGCTATCCATTTTATACATATTAGTGTATATATGTCAATCCCAATCTCCCAATTCATCCCACCACCACCACCCCGGCCACTTTCCCCGCTTGGTGTCCATACATTTGTTCTCTACATCTGTGTCTATTTCTGCCCTGCAATCCGGTTCATCTGTACCATTTTTCTAGGTTCCACATATACGATATTTGTTTTTCTATTTCTGACTTAACTTCACTCTATGACAGTCTCTAGATCCATCCACGTCTCTACAAATGACCCAATTTCGAGAAGATGTGGTACAAATATGGAATATTGCTCAGCCATAAAAAAGAACGAAATTAGGCATTTTCAAAATGGACACTGTAGCACAAAAAAAGCAAACCTTAGAGCTGTACAAGAATCTTGCACTGGGTTTTGCTTGCTCTAAGCGACAGATTAAGCTGATGCTCCTATCAGACTGGGTTACAGAAATAGAAAGGAGTAGAAGCAGATGGAGTACCCCCTTCCCTGCCATGAACCCAGAGAGTAAAAGGAGTAAGGAAACCCTCTTTTGTCCACAGATTTACAAACAACATAAAACCTAAATAATATTCTAAGACAGTACAAATGCAAATACTGTTCCCTTGTATCGATTCCATGCAGCATGCCTGCATACAAAGAATGGTAATTCTTCACTCACAGGACATATGGCAGTGCACTATTCAAAATGCTTTATAATCCTAATTTTTGTTTCTGGGGCTGAGATATTATGAAAGGAACTGCTTTTGCAACTTATTAAAGACTTCTAGGAGCAAATATTTCACTTTGTTCAGGACTTGCAATTTTGAGCCATTAATCATCCACTGAGCAAGGATCAGTCAGGAGGTACTCATTGGTGGTGGCTGCAGTGTGAGTGTTCTTCCTCGGAGTTTCTGAATCCTCATCCTCTGAGCTACACTCAGTATCACCCTAGGAGAAGTCCAGGGGTGGAAAATGTGGATGGATTTGTGAAGGTTTTGTAATAGAAATGACAGAACTTGCTGATGGTTTGAATTGGATATGAGATGCAAGAGCCACAGAGGAATCAGGAAAACTTAGGTTTTCCCCCAGTTTTTTGTTTCCTATACTCACCTAAATGGAAACAACATGCAATTTGTGATCCAGTTTTCAATAATTATAAAAATAATATTTAGACTTAAAATGTAATTTTAAAAATTACTCATGATTACCAATGTTTCATTTTTAAATATTTGTTCCCAGCCTTTATCCAAACATATATAGTTTTAATAACTGTAAACATAGTACACATGTTGAATTTGTTTCTGTTTTCACTTAATAGGTCATAAGTGGTCTTACATTATTTTGCATCTTTATATAATTTAATAATTTTGATGAGTGCATGCATACATATTCCCTCCAGGTCATATTTTTAATTAAATTAACCATTTTCCATTATTAGTTATTTCATAAGATCAATGAAAATTATCTTTGACTAAACCAGATTTGATTTTTAAAAGGATGTTTTTGATTTTTCAAAATTAGACATAATATTAACAGGTGGACTTAGAGATATGAAAATCATTCAGAAAACTCTGATAGTGAACAATTTAATGTCTTTCTCAAAAAACTCACTTCTTAACACAGCTTATAGTCTGAGAATTTTAAAGTGCTGGTGAAACTGGTCTATTGTTTTGCTTGCTCACATCAACGTCAACAAGTGTTTTTCAGTGGTAGAACAAAACATGGCTTTATGCTTCATGATATATTACAATAAAAAATTAACGACCAATGTTCATATTAGACATTTAAAAAGTGTTCTACATTTATTTGTTATTTCATATTGAGATAATGAGTGATTCCATGATTTCAACCTGTTTACTTTTTGATACCTTTACTGAAATATCACTTAATCAAAAGGGACAGAGAGAATACTCCACATAAGGAAAGAGAGTTACTAATCAGTAATAGTTGTACTATCTTATTGTCTCACAATATTACTTTACTGACTCAGCCTGTGATATGGGATATAATTCAGAAGATAAAATTCTATTTATTGAAGAAATCCATGAGAAGTTGATCTATCATTAAGATACAAGTTAGGGTTTTCAAGGACATTAATATTAGCATTCCCACTAATATTAGCATATGTGTTTCTTGTACCTAGAATTTTTATTAAGGCAAACATTTTTTTAAATCATAGCAAAAATTCTCATACCTGCAGTATTTAATGAGGGCGAAAATAAAGAAGGAGAAATTTCAAGCTTTGTAGTAAGAACTTCCTGAGTCATTCTAGCACCAATTCTTGTAGATATGAGTGATAATTCTTTCCCCCAATCAATAATGTAATACAAGGGAAAGAGAAGATGAACCACTGTTTGAGGGATGCAGAAACTGTAGATTTTAGGAAGGCCAAGTGGAGGTGGTGTGCTTGGTGCACTTCCATTACATGAGGCAATTGTTGCGCAGTTGGTGTCCTGATTGGTTTGTACTTTGAAAAAGTACCAAAGGAAGAACTTTGAAAAAACTCATACATTTATGTGATAATTGTAATTAAGGATTTTTTTGTTTATTTTTTATTTTACAGTTGGGCATAAGTTTGCTTTCCTTGTTACTTTTTGTTTTTGTATTGATTTTCCTTGAATTTTAATTTTGCCTCAAGATGCTAAGAGCTCTTGAGATGTATTATAAACTTACGATAGTAACATATATTTTTCCCCTAAAATGATACTCATAATGATGAACCCATGACTTCAAGACAAGGCTGTTATGTCCAAAAGTCAAGGGAGAGTCTGGTAAAATTTACAACCCCAAATAATAATATGCAATGAAACATTAAATATGTGACCTTTGATTACACAGAACTGGATTAAACAGGAATACATTACTGTTGTAGACAGAGAAGTCATTTTATATTTGGTTGGCCAAAAAGTTCATTCAAGTTTTTCCATAACTTCTTACGCAAAACCTGAACGAACATTTTGGCCAACCCAATATTTTCTGCGTGTGAATAATGACAGAGTCCTTGGAGGATTTTCTATACTAATTATGTAATTTGATGAAAGGGCTTTGAGAAGTCTCTCTATGTATTATGTGGTAGAAAAGCTTAGAAAAGTCTAAACAAGATGAAAGTTACTTGAGTAGATATAGGCACTTTAGATTTGTGCTGTCCAATACAGTAACCACTGGCCACATGTGGTTATTTAAACATAAGTTAATTTAACTTAAGAATTCAGTTTCCCAGTTGTACTATCTGCATTTCGAATGCTCGGTAGCCACATATGCCTAGTGACTACCATATTGGACAACACAGATTATAGAATATTTCCATCATGGCAGAACATTCTATTGGACACTGATACTCTAGGTGCAACTTATACATGTCCCCTCTTCCTTAATTTTATTATTAATAATAATTATAATTGAAGTAGAAATAACATTTTGGTACTAGAGTATATATCAGAAAATGTGCGTTTTAATATATATATTTTATGGATGGTTAAAACAATCCTACAATGTGACTCTTATTACTCTACTTTACACATGAGGAAACCATGACCATGATGGAAAAGTTAGTGGTTGATAGGAATAGGATTCAAATCCAGGCCTCTCTCATGCTGTATACCATGATCTTTCTTATGCATACATTTTTATTATAAATGGATTCGTGAATAAAAATAAATGCATTTATCCACATTTTGCAAACAGAAAATCTGAGGTATTTATGTAACTGATGGAAATCTATATTCTACAGAACAATAGAAGGATTGAGATGTACTTGGCCAACAGATCCTATCCTAGTTACTGACGCTTAAAAAATTTATATTAGGGACTTCCCTCGTAGTGCAGTGGTTAAGAATCCATCTGTCAATGCAGGGGACACAGATTCCATCCCTGGTCGTGATCCCACGTGCCGGGGAGCAACTAGGTCCATGCGCCACAACTACTGAGCCTGAGCTCTAGAGCCTGCGCGGGACAACTACTGAAGCCCATGTGCCTAGAGCCCGTGCTCCACAACAAGAGAAGCCACCACAATGAGAAGCCCGCACACTGCAACTAAGAATAGCCCCTGCTCGCTGCAACTAGAGAAAGCCCACACGCAGCAAAAAAACCCAACACAGCCAAAAATAAATTAATTTAAAAAATTATATTAATATATAGTCAGATTCATGAGTCATATATTCATGAGTCATATATTCATTATATAACATTATGTAAACATGTACATGTGTACATGTGTACTTCTTATGTTACCTTAGAATTAATAACTGAAGACCGGAAGACATAGTTCTGAATATAAGAAAAATCTGCATACATTATAATTCATATAGGGTCAGTAATAAATTGAATATATAGAAAATTAGCTATAGTTTTATAAGATACTCTGTTTTAAAGTTTTTTCTCCCATTTCCTGGCACAAAAGAGTTTGTCACTCAATTAAGAATGCTTATTCTTAAAATATTTCTTTTATTTTAGATACTTTTCATTAATAGCATGTAACATTTTTTGGCAGATGTTTTTAGGACTAAATGGAGATATAAACATTCTTTGCTAGAACACAGTATATTCAGTCTAGGTTACTTACAATTACATTGTAAGAGCTATCTATGTTCAGGGGTGTAGGGTGATAAATAGCCTCACAATTAGGTATTGTTTTCCATGAATACTCTCGTATCTGATGGACATTTCACCAGGTTTATTATACAATTGTATGATTTTAGTATTGTTATTGAGTAATGTCCTTTAGGGACATGCTGCTGCAAAATAAGTTTCATATAAAATGAGCTGAATAGGAAATTTTAATTCATATTCATTTTAATAACTTATTCAGTTTAACAGCCAGAGGAAATTTTATGCATAACTCTTTTTTTTTTTTTTTTTTTGGTACGCAGGCCTCTCACTGTTGTGGCCTCTCCCATTGCGGAGCACAGGCTCCGGACGCGCAGGCTCAGTGGCCATGGCTCACGGGCCTAGCTGCTCCACGTCATGTAGGATCTTCCCGGACCGGGGCACGAACCCGTGTCCCCTGCATCAGCAGGCGGACTCTCAACCACTGCGCCACCAGGGAAGCCCTATGCATAACTCTTGATCACAGACATTGAATCTTTAAAATGAAGTTTCGTTAGACCGTGCCTTGAAAGAATAAGTGTACTGTACACCTGAAGAAAATATTTGAAATTTTTATCAGAATAAAATAAAACAATTTCACTCCATAGCTGATAAGTCTCCTCTTATTTAGTTGCTTCCCAATAGAGAAAATATGCTGTTTCCTTAACTGCTGGATAAATTCAAATTGCAAATTGCAGTTTTAGAATTTGCCTACAGCTATTGCATCCTGCATGGACACTTATAATCCTATATTCTTGGGTCAAAGCATGTTTTGTGAATTATTTACTTTTAGTAAGAAAAGGTGGTAACCGTAAACCCAAGACTACTTAATATTCTTTACAGGCAATTCTGAAATGTATTCTAAAACACTGTCTGTTATAAAATGAGAACAAAAAACACTCTGTGCAACCACTGAATTTGAAATTATAATTAAAAATTTAATGACACTTTAAGAAAGTGAGAATTGTTACTTTTGCCTAAAATATTTTAAGCATAAAAATACTTCACCACATAAAACAACAGAAAGATAACAATATTTTAGAATCAGTTTATCTCATATGAATGATTTATTAATCTTAATTTTAAGTAATCAGCTGTTTTAAAACGCAAGCATGATAATCATGACCTGTGGCCATATTTAACCACAGCTGTCACGTGAATTTCACACAATAGTGGCCTAGCTAATAGTCCTAGTATTGAATAAACCTTGTTCCTTTCATAGTTCACTGAGACTTATTCTTGGCCAAAGTATAGGTTGGTAAAAAAGTTTACAGCAACTTATGTAGAGTAGTGCAAAATAAGGTCAATATTGAAAAGGATATAAGTAATACAAATCTAACACTTTAATGGTGTTTTAGAACAATTTTCTACTGAATAAAAGGAGAGAATTTTTGTCTTGTTTTTATTTTATCCTCGTTGTTTTTTGACATGAGTTTGGCTGTATTTTGTTTGCTCCTTAGCCTTTTCATTTTTTTCTGGGCCATGGCTAAATTTCTCCATCTTTCCAAGCCTCAACTTATGTAACTGTATGATTGTAAAAATAATTTCTTTGAACCTACTCATGATTGTGTTTTAATAAATTGCTGTCAGGCACACTGAAACCTTTGGAGGAAAGGTAATGCAGTTTTTTTGTTTAAGTAATTAATTTATTTTTTGCCTGCGTTGGGTCTTTGTTTCTGCACGTGGGCTTTCTCTAGTTGTGGCAAGCGGGGGCTACTCCTAGTTGCAGTGTGCAGGCTTCTCATTGTGGTGGCTTCTCTTTGTTGTGGAGCACTGGCTCTAGGCACGCGGGCTTCAGTAGTTGTGGCTCACGGACTCAGTAGTTGTGGCTCACGGGCTCTAGAGTGCAGACTCAGTAGTTGTGGTGCACGAGCTTAGTTGCTCTGTGACATGTGGGATCTTCCTGGACCAGGGATCAAACCCGTGTCCCCTGTGTTGGCAGGTGGATTCTTAACCACTGCGCCACCAGGGAAGTCCCAGTAATGCATTCTAAATGGCTTACTTTTGTTCTTCCTTTAGAGTTCCATAAATGTAAGAAGGAACTCTGCTAGAAAAGGAGAAATACCTTCTTCTCTTTTAACCTTTCCTTCTCAGAACTTGTGTGCTGAAATTAACAGTGAATCTTTAACATCTAGCCAGCAATGAAACTCTCCATAAGTATCTCAAGAAATCTGGGATGGAAAACGGTCAAAACAGAGTAATCTTTCGAACACTTCATGTCTGCCTGCTCTCCCTCGGGGACAGGGTATTAGAGAAATTAATGACTCCAGGCACTTTCACAAGGAAATAATATTCTCATTTGGTTGGCAAAGTACAAATACTTCAGAGGTAGATAATAACTACAAAATACAAGTTTTACAAAATGTCACAGCTCTAATTATTCTTCATTTACAATTGCATTCTCACTGGCCAATTTGTCAAGACTTTCTTTTTGCCACTGACAAAAGGAGGAGCAAATTCTTTTCCTTTCCATTGCTCTTGCATAAAGTGTCTATAGAGTATATTTTAAATAATCATAAAAAACTTCAAACTATCAATATTGGGACTCTGGGATCTACTAATCCCTTTTTCATCAGTAAGCAAAGCAAAATTATTAAATTTGAAGGAATATGTAGCTGATCTTTCTTTGAAATTTATTATCTGAGACCCTGAGACAAAGTTCAGCACTCATAGGGTTCTTGCCATAAAAACCAATTAAAAGAGCTTCTCAGAAAGTTTTTCTTAACCTTTTGGTAGAAAATTATTCTAGTGACAACGTCTATTGTCAATCTGTTATTGTTTGGACAAAATAGATACATTTTTATAAATATTATTTGAATCCCAAGTTATTATAGTGAAATGCCACTCCAATATAGAATTAAGCACACAATAAGCACTCAAAAAATACTTGTTTTGCATTGGTTTTCTGAATGTAAAAGTATCCCATTACGTGAGACTAAATTTGGTTCTGAATTTGGTTCAGCATCATAACATGTAGACTAATTTTCCCAGGACCATCTTCATAGTAATATTAGCATGTTCTCACATAGTTTAGTCATAAATATGGGCCATGGGGTATCTTTGAAGACATTTTTCTTCTCTGTGGTTGGCCAAGTCTTAGAGCTCCTTTTAACTGGCTCTGTGAATATGGTGTTGGCAAACACACGTGGGAAAGACAGGCTTACCCGGCCAGTGAGGTAAGCAGAGAAAGTCAAGCCCTCCAGCCTCTTATATTCAACACAAAAGAAAATTAAGAATAAAAGTAATCAAAATTAAATAAATTCCCTCATAAACAAACCACATGAAAAATTAAACTGTTCCCAAGTGCTTTAAACATTCAAGCAATTGAGAATATTTTGATTTAGAAAAAGAATTAACAGGGGAAGAATGGTCCCAAGGTAGACAATAGCATTGCTATCAGCTGAGGTCATCCAAGACAAAGCAAGGGAAAAAACTTCCTAGTAGAAAATGAAGTTGAATTTTCTTTTTTTTCTTTCTTTTTTAATTGAAATATAGTTAATTTACAATGTTGTGTTCATTTCAAGTGTACAGGAAAGTGATTCAGTTGTGTTTTTATATATATATATATATATATATATATTCTTTTTCAGAGATATTCTTTTTCAGATTCTTTTCCATTATTAGTTATTACAAGATATTGAGTACAGTTCCCTCAAGTTGAATTTTATTCCATTGTAAGTTGAATTATTTGGTAAAATCAAGCATTATATTTTACACATAGTTGAGATTTAAAAATTGATGGAGGTTGAATGAAGTAATGAAGAAATTTGTGGCTCTAGGTTGCATTAAAAATATTGATTCAATTTTGAGTAAGTGATTTTTGCTAAAAATTTGTGAAGTTTTAACTAATAAGCATAAGAAAATCTGAAAATATTTCCTTGAAGTTCTGTAAGTGTGAGGGCAAAAATTTGTATCACCTTGCTTGTCAAATTCAAGGGCACTATAAGAAAAGTTATCCTGAGACCTGAAAATAGTTTCAAAATTTTGAAACTCTTACAAACAAAATATTTACATTTTCATTCTCTAAATTGAATAACCAAGTGTAAATAAATGGTTTTGAAAATCCCCCAAAATCCCTTTGAGAGTCTCTAATAATAATCCTAGAGAGGCCATTCATTCAATTCACTTTGATTCAGAGCCTGTCAATAATGTGCTGGGAGCTATTCTTGGCCCTGAGGATAAATTAGTGAAAAAAGTAGAAAATCCTATCATCATGAAGCATACAACCTAGTGGAAAAACCAGATAATGAACAAAATAAGTGAATGATACAGTAAGATGATAAGTACTTTGGAGGAAAATAAACCAAGAAAAGGGGTAGAGAGTAGGGGCAGAGAGAAGTGTCTTTTCAAATCTAGTTGTCAGGGATGGCCTCACTGAGGGGGGTGACATTTGAGCAAAGACTTGAGGGGGTAAGCCTGCCAGGCCGAGGAAACAGTGGATACTTGAGGCAGCATCCTGCCTGAAACATGCCAGAAAGAGCAAGAAGGCCAGTGTGATTGGAGTAGAATGAGACAACATCAGAAAAGCCATTTTAAGAACTTAGGCTTTACTTTTTGTGAGAGAGAAAAACCATTGGAAGATTTTGTGCAGAGAAGTTTATAACAATTTAATAGTATCTGTCTGACTGGTGTGTTGGGAATAAAAGTGGACAACAGTGGAAGCAAACAAACAGATTAGGATGCCCTTGGAGTCATCCAGGATTTGGATGATGGCAGCTTGGATCAAGGCAGGAGCAGTGGAGGTGTGAGGAATGCTTGTATTTTCAGTATGTTCTGAAGCAGAGCCAATAGGACTTGCTAGGAGATTTATATGGGATGTGAGAGAGAACCAAGTCAGTCATGACTCTAAGGCAGTGGTTCTTAACTGTGGACAATTTTGCCCCCCAGAGAACATTTGGCAAAATGTCTGGTGAAATATTGGATATCACAACTGGGGAGTATGCTATACGTGTCTAGTGAACAGGGGTCAGAGATGCTGCTAAACATCCTATGATGTACAGAACAGCTCTCTCCAAAAAAGAATGATCCAGCCCCAAATGTCAATGATGCTGAAGTTGAGAAACTCTGGACTAAGGTTTTCAGCCTGAGCAACTGGACGGATGGAGTTTCCAGTAACTCAAGGAGGACGCTGCTAGTGGAGTGGTCTGGGAAAGTGAAACCAGGAATTCTGTCTTTTTGAGGTGCCTATTAGATTTCCAAGAGACCAATTTCAAATATTACAATGTCATAAAGTAAAAATGAAAAAGTTTATCTGATTTTAAATTATTTTTAAATGGTTTCTTTAGAGATTAAATTCCTATAGAATTTAGGAATTTAGAAAAGGGATATTTCCCATTTACATTCTTTCCCTATTTTGGATCCCTAGTACCACACACTTCTCTGAGCAGCATTTCTGATAGCTTAGAAGATATTCTTATATTTTTAGGCTATCCCTAAGAATAATTGGTTTCTTTTCACCTATTAGTCCTTCAAAATAGCTTCCTTTTTCCCCTAAGTTCAGAATGCTCACAGCTGAACAAGCAGCTACATGGGCAGTCTGACTTGTTGTGGGGAAGTTTGCCTTATTACTTCTCAGCCAGCCTTGGTGGATTACGTGGAAAAAATGGAATCTGCTTAGCCTAAGATTTTAAAGTCTTTTAACTTTGCAGTTGAGTGCCTAAAATTGAATTTTGTAATTAACTTAGTTGTGTTTCTAGTCCTCTCATCCTTTCCCTACATGCATTCCTTTCTCTAGAGGAGGAAGCCAATCAGTGAATACCTTAGACCTGCCCACCAACCATGAAGCAGAGAAAATGTAGATGCTAGTGATTGAATTAATTCTCACACTTTAGTTAATGCTGCTCAATATTTCTCACTTTTTTTGTTTCCAAAATGTCATTTTTTCTCTTCAAATACTGTTAAAATATCTTTAAAATGCATCTTGCATGTAAATATAACAAAGCAGCCAGAGTAATTAGTTCACAGCTACTGGTTTTTATAACTCAGATGTCCAGGGCTGCAAGGAGTGAAATGGTGAAACTCAGCAAGGGGAGGGGACTTCACTGAATTAATTTAAAAGAAAATCTGTACATGGGGATTCTTTAGAAAGCTGTTGTTAGGCATAATTTTCTCTGTTATTTTTAGAGTTTCAATTTCTAGTCCATTTGGTATTTTGAGAGTTTTGATTCATCTTCACTTATAACACCTTTATTAAGACTTCAGAAATAGAAACAGTCATAGACAAATGCTGTGATGCATGTGGGTTCTATTTTCTTATTTCTTACTAAGATATCTAAATACAGACATTTGATCAGAAACATTACAAGGATGATTGATGCATGTTACAAACCTAGAATATTCATTAGGAACATGCACAGACTTTGCTGTAAATATGTTTTATAACAAAATTGATGTGTGGGTACATCTTCCTGAAATTGAATATAATGAATAGATAATGTCAAAAATATGAAATACAGATTGTGACTGGTCAATAATCAGCAAGGAGGGAAAGTAGTACAATTAACTAAAATTGAGTAATTGGGGAATGAATCTTTCTAAAGAACCAGGGAAGGAGCAGGGCAACCCAATTTCCAGACTCTTCTGGTTTAACTTTTTCTTTGGTGGTAAAAAGGAAATAGCCCAGGGCTTCCCTGGTGGCGCAGTGGTTGAGAGTCCGCCTGCCGATGCAGGGGACACGGGTTCGTGCTCTGGTCCGGGAAGATCCCACATGCCACGGAGCGGCTGGGCCTGTGAGCCATGGCTGCTGAGCCTGCGCTTCTGGAGCCTGTGCTCCTCAACGGGAGAGGCCACAACAGTGAGAGGCCCATGTACCGCAAAAAAAAAAAAAAAAGGAAATAGCCCATAGGCTCTAATCTACTACACCTTGCTAATCAAATCATCACGTGGTCTTCTTTTACTTTCTTTCTCTAGACTTGTAGACTTTCAGAAACTACAAGTTACATGAAAGTTTAATTTATCAAATATACAGATTCTGTCTAGCTTTGCATTTATTTTATGTTCTTCTCCTAACATCCATAAATTATATTACCAAATTCTGTATCAGTAAGTTAATATTTGTGTTTTTCTGTATCCAGTGTCCTAAAGAATCAAAGGTTACCACAAAAGATGAATAAAAATTGACTAGATTTTTAGAATTCTAGAAAAGAATTTCTTAAACCACTTATTGGCTTGTTGTCTGATTTCTTGAGGTTTACAACAATTGTGTAACTACTGTTTTTTTCTCATCTGTGTCTAGAAACAAAGAATAGGAAAACACTTAAATTGCAGTTAGAGTTTGGAAACACCAAAAAAGTGTTTGTAGTAAGGATAAACAAATATAAAGCTTTCCTTAAGTGATTAAGTAAAATACCTTAAAGATCTTTTAAATGTGGAAAATTTATGCATCTGGAGGCTTATTTAGTTGCTAGTTGGCATGATCTCTCAAAGTGTCCTTTTTGTAGTACTCCTTGATAGCCCGATAGTAAAAAGAAACAGAATTCAGAGTATAATGTCTCATTAAAGCACACTTGGCCCATTTTCTCCTCAGTGTTTCAGTTGGCTTATCTAATCCTCTGTTCATAGACTTGCAATTTGTAACTTTGTTTCACCAGACTTGCAATTTGTAACTTTCTCTGTTGTCAGATCAAAGACAATTAAAACAAAACAGAAAACAGCTACAGTTTTACTCCATTCATTCATCTATGCCACAGCTGGTAACTAAGCACTTACTATGTGCAGGCACTGAGCTAGCCACGGGGGCTACTAGGAGAGTAAGACCCACAAGAGCTGATGGGGAAAATGAAAGAGAGCAGGGAAGCTGATAGACAATTATAGTGCATTTGCAAAATGCAGATTACAATAGAAGCACATGGAAGGGACTAAAGGCATCCTCCTAGAAGAATAACCTCTAATCTGAGATCAAAAGATGAGCAAGAGTTAGCTAGAAAGAGAGAAGATGTGATTGTCCTTGCAAAGAGCCTGAGATTTTGCATATCTTGCTTTGTCTGAGTTTAAGAGAGGGAAGCCTCAGGAAATGATACTATGGGTATAGGGAAAATGGTCCTTCATGATGGGCCTTGTGATCTAATCCACATTAAAGAACTAGAAACTGATCTGGAGAACAATGTGGGAGTTTAGGCTGTAAACTAAACTGTTGGATATACACTTCAGAAGAATTACTTTGGCTCTGATTTTGGAGAAGAGATGGGATGGTAGCAGGTAAATAGGCCCATCCTAATCTCTCCAGGACAGTCACACTTTATGTTTTGCTAGACATCATATGAGAAGAGGAAGTTAGAGAAGTGCAGAGACAGTGTTTGATAGTAGGAAGTGCCATTAGAAAAAGAAGAAGAAATGGCCACCAATAAAAATATTTATATATATGTAACATGTTTTATATATATATATATGTGTGTGTGTGTGTGTGTGTGTTTAATTTACTTGCTATAACTTGTTAGAATTGCAACTTGTCCATGGTGTGTGGAATTATGAAATCTTAATAAGTGCTATCTTAGACAATTCAGATAGATTATGTGCCTTTTTTTTGTCCATGCTGTGGGGCATGTATGCAGGATCTTCATTCCCCGACCAGGGATCGAACCCACGCCCCCTGCAGTGGAAGCATGGAGTCTTAACCACTGGACCTCCAGGGAAGTCCCAATCTTAGCCAATTCAAATAAAAACACTCCCAAGTCACTGACACTGCAAAGATATATGTGTGTGTCTGTATATATATATATATATAATATATATATATATATATACATATACATATATATACGTATATCTGGATTAAAAAGTAAAAAGGTAGACTGCATTGGCTCTGTACTTTCAAACATACAGAACATAGGTTCTATGTGATATATCAGACATTTCAATCTAATCATATATTTTAGTGGACTGAACTTTCCACAGAAGATAGTGACAGAAAAAAATTTTAATGCATCTACTCCTGCACACAAAATTATAACAAAAAACACAATCAAATAAGTAGATCTTTTCAGTAATTCAGGAAAAATAAACCCAGGATGTTGGCAAGCTAGGTTCTTCACTTGTATAGGAAAATAAGTCAGCACCCTTTATTGGGGCTGCAGTACGGATCCCCAGAGCACTGCCTCTTAGAAGGGAGCCAGGAAAATTAGAAGGAAAGAAAGAATGTGAAGCTGTGGAAAATAATTTTTGTCTGGGTTCGGATGAGGTGACTACAAATCTGATTCTATCCCAAGAATAATTTTTCCTACCTGAATGTTATGTAACTCAGCCACTTTTTATCCAATAAACTGTTAAGCTTGCTTGGATGCATAAAGAAGCTGAACATGGACAAGGGTGCCTCATTGTTCCAGAAGAGGGAGAGAAGATTGGGAGGTGGGGAAAATTCTCTGAGGTTGCCTACCTAGTATCCTCCCAACCTTTACAGGGAGATAGAGTGATTCTATTTGACATTTACTTGCCATAAATTGTTAGAATTGCCCGCTTGCCCATGGTGTTTGGAACTGTGAAATCTTAATAAGTGCTGTGTTAGCCAACTCAAATAAAACCACTCCCAAATCACCAGCACTGCAAACAGAGGAGAAAGTGCTAGGGAATTTTCAATTAATACCTTCTCCATCTCCTATATAATTTACATTCTGAACCCAATCAACAAAACAGATGAGAACTTGAACTCACTTCCTCCTCTCTTCTACCCTATGTCTCCTTTCTTGGAGAATGGTGTCACCAAAGCATAAAGTAGGGAGCAAATGTAATTTTAGATCATCAATTCCTACTGATCTAATTCCCGTCATTTCTTTCAAATCCACTTGCCTTACCTCCCGCCACATCCTAACTCAGGGCTTATTTCATTCTTGTCTGAAAATTTGCATTGCCTCTCAAACCATTCCTCACCTGGAATCTCTTTGTATCACTTGCAAAATTTCCTCCACGTTCCCCACAAAGGGAGTTACAAACACTCAAGCAGATCATGGCTTTCCCATGTTCACCATCCTTTAGTGCTTCCTAGGACCTAAAGCAGTTCTAAAAGAGGGACATGCACATGATTTGTGAATGTTTAAGAAAATACAGATGAAAAGCTTCACCCAAGACCTATGAAATTGGAATCTCTTGAGTTAGGGCTCTGGCATGTGTTTGGAAAAGGATCTCTAGGACATACCCAGTTAAGAACAACTGTCCTACAAAATAAAATCTAAATTTCTTTGCATGACATACAGAGCCCTTCATTATTTGTCCCCTGCCTCGGACATCTCAGATGTCACTTTATATTTTTGCTTCATCAATACTGAACTCCTTTTAGTTTGGGGAATACATTTTTCTTTTCTATCTTAGTGCCTTTGCACTGACATTCCCTCTGACTAGACTGCCCTTTCCTTGAATCATTCTGCCTGTCTTTCTAAGCTTTGCTTTCCCTAAGCCTTTCTGCCCCTCCCAGCAAAATTAAATGGTCTGTTTTCTGTATTCCCTCTGTATTTTGTCCACAGATCCATTATAAAAATTATCATATTATATTTGCTTCTTTCTTTCTTTCCAAGAAATCAAAAATGATACTACATTTCTGTATTCCAATAACTTGGCTCCAAGTAGGCAGTGAAATAAATATTTGTCAAATGAAAATATGAGTAAGCTAATGAATATGTGAATGAATAGAAATGATCCAACAAAGCTTGTGGATGAGGAAGCTGGGAGCTATATATAAACAGAGGTTTTGCTACAGCCTTTTATGGTGGATCTGTGAGTACAGGGCATCTATTTCTGTTAAGAAGACACTTCTTTTTCTTCTGGAAAACACTTTTTCCATGCTGCAGTATGTTTATGTGGTTGAAAGTAGATCTTTCTGTAAAACTTTTCTGATGCTGACTTCTGAGGTTGGGAAATTATTTGAAGACTAGCATTGTCTGTAAAAATGAATACCTGCTGAGGCCTCTACTGAAAGGCAGAATGTGCTGCATATATCACTGAACAAATGCAAAGAATTCCAGGAAGTAGCTGGCTGTGTGGATATCTCCATGGCAAGGAAGCATTTGCTGCTGAGTCTCAATCAGGATGAGGATTGGTGGAAAACTTTATTTAAAAGACACTTGGAAAGTGGAAATGGAAAATACTGAATTTGAGCATTCAGAGGACAGCTGTGTCTCTTTGTGTAATGAAATATCTCCCCTACTGAGTGCTTATTTTCTTCATGTCTGATAGTTTGATGTTCTGCAGCCATAATGGTGTAATAGCATGCTATTTTAATAATACTTTGAATTTATGTCATCCTTTCTCTAAGGCACTGGATTTTTTTGTAGACATTTAGTTCATTTCTCCTTTCTGGACTCAGAGGAGTGTGAGTTTCACCTTTGCAAAGCTTGCCAATGGCCTGTAGTGTGTTTTTGATAGAGGAAGCTGGAGAAGATATTTTCCTTTAATAAGATAAAGATGCGCTTATACACGAAACATGTTCAGTCTGTAGCAGCTGTGTTGACCTCTGCCCTTCCTTTTGTTTAAGTTGTTCCTCCCTTTGGTGACCTGGATTGGAAGATTCTCTGCTGTACACCTGCACTTGTACTGTCCTTATTTGGGACAGTTCTTCCTCCCCCTTTATAAGGATACAGAAAGCCTGCAAGGCATCTGCACTCACCTACGTGCAGCTTCCTTTTAAAGGACAGACGTAATTTATCATATAATTCTTAAAATTTGGTACTGTTTCACATTTATTTCACAGCTGAATTTTAATTACTTTTTATGATTTTATTTCAATTACTTCATGGTGTGGGAAGTGAAACTTCTCAGTGTTTCTCTCTCTGGCCTTTCTTTTATGCCTTCTGTTCTATTCTGAGTGCAATTTTCAGGATGTGAGTGAAAGAGAAAGAAATTAGAAAGAAGGCTTCAGTTCAAACAGGGAGAGCTGGAAAAGTGCTTAGAGAATATTTTATTACAACCATTTCACTTTACAAGCAGGGGAATCTAAGCAGTGTCTTGAGTTACTCTACCGTTGATGGCTAAACTTGGTCTCATGCACTTAGTCACCTAAAGTCAGAGACTTTTCCCTTGTAACTGCAGGAGCCATACTTTTAGGACCCTTAAATCTGGTTCCCTGATCTGGCCATGCTCTTTTTAAAAGATATGTGAATTTACTTGTACAAAAAAGACTTATGGAGGTTGACAAAGTCACATTTTGTTTCACAGCTTATATTGAATGGAAATAATAGTGCAAGAAATCTGCATTGATTGAAAATCTGAAAAAGTGAGTTGATGTTAATGCACAGAATCTCATGAGGTCCTGTCATAGCCTGGCCTCCAAGTTTACCCAATAATTTAGCAGCATCTGAAGTAAAACCCCAGTCTACAGATTGGGACAGTGGTTCTCATCTTTAGCATTCATCTGCTGGAAACAGGATTCAGTAGGTCTCGGGTAGAGCCTGATAATTTGCATTTCTAATACGGTTCCTAGATGCTGTTGGTGCTGCAGGACCAGTGGTCACGCTTTAAGAACCACTGCTCTAGCAGAAGTAGCAGGTTTTATTTCTGTTATCACCAGACTAATTATAAGGGATTAAGCAGGCAAATTCCACTCGTCTTGCTGAATGACCTCTCTCAATATTAAACTAAGATTATTTATCGTCCACTGTCAAAGGTGTACTCATCCTTTTAAGACTATTATGCCAATTGTGCCATTTTATCACCTATCCCAGAATAAGCAAAATCTCTTCAGTATGTGGTTGTAACAATATTATATTTTCCTTTATACTGTACTAAATAAATGCATATATACCTTATCTAAGTCAACCTCCTTTTAAAAGTGGCCATAGCATATGTTATTTTGCAAATTCTGTAGATAAAAAAGCTGTACCTCATCTACGACCATATGTGACTTGAAATCACAAAGCTAGTAAGTGCAGAGATGGCAGGGATTTGAACTCAGTTTTTCTGAAATTCTTCTGACAGTCTAATAGTGAAAACTGATGAGTTAATGACACCCTTCATTGTCATAAAAGATGCATCAGTTTGCATAATATTAGCTCTGCAGGATATATGCCTATTAACACTGTGAACCTTGAACTAATTATTAACATTTCAAGACTCTTGAATTAACCTGAAGGATCTGCCTTGACGCAGGAGTTTTGTTACTATTTGAGAATTCCTAATAGATGATGGGGACAAAAATAAGCCAAAAATAGCCACAAATAAATCAGCATCTAGCCAATTAGTTGTACAGACCTATTCACAAGTGCTAAGAGGGGAGCTGTAACAATTTGCAATCAGAGAGTTAAGGCTGAAAAATCTGCATGGAGGTTATTCTTGAGCAGTGTTTTGAAAAGAAGATAATGTGATATGGTTTGCAATAGAGGAAGAAAGAGCACTTCTGGTGAGAAAAAAGAAAGTAAAGATTGGTAAGCCTCCTTCCTTGGCAGGAGTGAAGACCAAAAGATGCAATTGTATCTTAGAAGCCAGCTGAAAAACCAAGATGCACCCGTCCCTGAGATACTCAGCTAAAACAGTGAATATAATCAGGGCTTTCCTAATGGAAGTGAGTCAAAAGTTCAAATAAGAAATGCAAATTGTATCACACCTTCCCCCCCACTTCCTAGTCCTCTCTGAATGTTTTCTATAGGAAAGTGTGTTTATAGGGAGAATTGGCATGTATCCTGTGGTTGTGAGAAGTGACATTAGCAGATCAAGATGACTAGAAAGTAGCTGGTAGTATGTTGCATTGGTCAATGCGTGTGAAATTCCAGACACTGCACTGGCCAAAAGAATCTGGAAAGTTCTGTGAAAGTCTGGTTTGTGGGGAATCATTTCTGGATATCCTTCTAGCAGAAAATTTCCTGTAAGATTTAAAGTTGATGAGACCAACCTTCCGTAAATGGCAGAAGCCACCAGTAGAAACTACCAGCTCCTGGAAAGGTGATGACAGTGAGGCTAAGGGGGAATTGCAATTGTTTAAGGACTCGCTAGTGACTCTGAAGTGTGTACTTTGCTTCACTTGATATTATGTTGAGCTTCACTTGGCCTGTGGCTCACCTCATTTGATGAGGCGAAGCTGCCTTAATGGTTGAACATGCCCCTAATGTTTACATGTTCCTCTCTACCTTCAGTCATTACACAGGATAGTTAGCCAATACTATTCACACGGAATTATGTTTGCTTTGAAATGCATATCTGACTCCCACTCTGAACCTCAGCAACTGGGGTGATATCCTGCATATAGTCCCCATTTTGTGGCCCTGTCTCTCACTGTTAGGTAAAAGCTGCCTGGAAGACTGCAAAATTAAAATGGAGAAGTAATGAAGAGTTTCCTAAGTTACAAATAATTGATGATGATTATAAAATTGATGGTAAGTTTTCATTGCATAATTTGATTGATATGGCACTTATCATAGCAGCCTTGAACAGAATGCTCTTGTGAACAAGATCATTTATCTCACCGAGTCTGTTTTTGCATAAACATTTTTAAATGAAAGGCATAATAAATCTGTCCAGAGCATGCACACAGTGAGCTGCCAAACCTGCCACCTGTTTAAGGTTTTAATGAACACTTCTGCATTCAACAAAAAGCCGTATCAAATTAGTGCTGACATTTTGCTTTTCTCCTGCCTTTCATATTCCCGGAACCCTGAGAGATCATCTTGCAAAATCCTCTAAATGGGGGACTGATTTTTTCATTAGAATTCAGCAACCGCTGTTATGCCAGCTCCCCCAGATTCGTGTTTACATCTGCAGTTCAATTGGGACCTGGGGGGTCACGGGCAAAGTTAAGAGTGTTGGGTGAGTGGAGAGTTAGAACTTCAGGAAAGTGGAAAAAGAGCACTGGACGAGGAGCCAAGAAACCTAAGCGTTTGCCTTGGTTTTCCTACTGTTAGCTGGTGGTTAGCTGGTGAACTTTTGGCTCCCAAGGATCCACTGTTGGCACGGGCAGTGCATATCGTAGGTCTGGAGTTGGCGAGAGTGAGGGGCAGGGTTATGGGGAAGACCAGACAGCGTCGTGCCGGAGGGGGCCAAGCTCGCCTATTCATCTGTGAAAGTCTTAACCAAAGCAAACACAGCGATGCCATCTTGTTCCCTAAATGTACTGCCCTTTAATTCTGTCAGCTGAAGTCGTTGTTTTGAAGTATAATAGCATGTTAAGGGAAGGATTCCCACATTTCCTATCCCAGAGTCCTGAAATGGCACAGGTGCCAGCACTCTGAGAAGGGGCAGCACGTGAAAGAAGCAAACAGAACCTCTGCCTCCTGGGGCCTCAAAGAAGGGAGACTCAGCCACACAGGGGGAAGGACCCTTCCTGGGGCATAGCAGAGCACTCACGCTGTGGGGAAATGGTGACTTTGTGCAGGCTTTTTACACCAAGCAATTTTGCTGCTGAGCAGCATGGATAACCTCTGAATCCAGAGCTTTGATTAAATAAAGGGCATTAGCAAATGACACATGTGTGGGTCATTGCTTTTCCTTCTGCTCTGGTCTTTTCTCCTTATCCTCCTCACAACATCTTAATGAGCTTTTAATCCCCCATTTTTATGTTTATACACAGAGATTTATCTTGTACCCCTGACCTTGGCAGACAGTCCATGTTTTATATGCACACTTGTGGGGCCGAGGGGATTCAAGTTTGCCATTCAACCTAGTTAGGCACGCAGCCTATACCTCCCTGCTGTTCCTTGGGGTGATAGCCAGGGAACAATGGGCTTAATTAGCCTATTTCACATTCAGAATATATTTCCAGCTAGCCTTTGGTCCTGGCAGGCCGTTAAGGATGTATGCATTCCTGCTGCTGCTGTTGATGGTGAAGTGAGTTTTTAACCATGAACTGTTGTGAGTCCTCTGATAACATTTCAAGGGTAAAATCCCTTTGATCTTCTCATTTCAATAGAGATCCCTCAAAAGGAATAAAGCCCAGGTTCACTAGCCAACAAGTGATGCCACGGGTACACATAGTCTGTTTAAGTCAGGGAGACACATTTTATCAACTGTCAGGAAAACAAACATGAGACAACCATGTGTTGGTTTTATGTATTATTTTTCAATTTTGTAGGCTATTTTTCTCTAAATTATTTTGAAGGGGTTATTTTCATGTGAAAAGCAGTATCAGAGTTCAGCATAATCAGCAAGAGATCTAGGTCCAATGCCCAAATTTGTTTTTATTGATAATAGTTACAAAAAGAATTTAAAAGAGTCATATAATAAAAAGCACAAACAAAACATTAAAGCAAGAGGCAAATAATAAAGGCAGTTGGAGGAGTACAATTAATACCTGAGAGCTTAGGCTTAGTTAGTCTGTAACTGTAGATACTCTGGGTGGCAAAGGACTGTGAAATTGGGTAGTATCAATTTCTCAGACTACAAATGCTGTGTTAAATTAAATGTAACTACATTTTTATATAATTCGTATTAATCTAAATTTCAAGTTCCTATTTTGACTGATAGTCAAAGCATGAATCACACAATTCTTAGCTGTTTTTAGATTTACAATCAATTGAGACAGGATTTTCACGTACATGGCACTGTAGCATATAGAGAGGTGCCCAGACCCCGTTGGCATCCACTGCAATGGAAATCATTTCTTCAGAGAAATCACCTCTGCATACTTGTATCTGCTGTGATAATATCCTGTGTCTTCCTGGTCTCTGGTCCTCAGTCCATGAATTTTCTATCTTTCTCACCCACATTTCAAACCCTCTTCACGCTTAGCTAATTCAAGTGCCTTCCTTTGAGACATGCGAAGAGCATGTTGCTCCGTGCTCCCTGAATACCACCCTCTGCAGACACTGCACCATGCTGGGATGGGTGAGAAACCCTACCACTTGCTTTCCAGACAAACTGACCTTGAGCCTAAGCTCAAGGATGTCAGGACACAGGGTCCTTTCTCTGAGAGTCTTACCATTATCTATCTCTCTTGTTTTTCCTTCAGTTCTTTTCTCCCATTACAGGTCCAAGTTTGTATTCTTTTTAATCTAGCTGAAAGTGGAAATAGGGAGTAGATAAGAGGAAATATATTGATTCTGCCTAATTGAACTTTCTGTCATATTCTTGGCCTGAAGCTTTTAAACTTTGCTACTCATGTGAAGTTTTCTGTCTCTGATTCTACTCCCCTCCAAGGAGATGAAAGGGTCCTTCTAGTGGCCCAAATGAGGTAGCTCAGGAAAAGTGCATCATCAACACCTATAACATCCAGGCACAGTGATCTCCAATACTATGAATCTCGTTGACATGAGCAGTACCAGATGACTGTTTGGCCTCTGTTTAAACAGTCCCATTGACAAGAAACTACTGACATCCAATAGTTTCCCTTTCTGTTCTTCCCTGTGGATGCTCCTTTTTTTCCTCCATGCCTATCCATGACCCAACACTAATTAGCTGAAACTGAAAGGCAGTTAAAAATGATTTTTTGAAAGCCCTACCTACCACCCAATGCATAGTCAACATTTAATTGAATACCATACTGCCAAAGTAAACTACAGATTTGGAATTTTATCACTAAATTGAAACGAATTAATACTGAGAGCCAAAAATGTACCAAAGAAGTCTCATGTATCTTCTCTCATTCAACTTTTGATGGTCCTAGACTGTAAGTTCCTGGGGATAGGGACTATGGCTTCTTCATCCCAACACATAGCATCCTACTCCTAGTATGTACTTGCACAATATTTGAAATTTGTGAGCTAAGTGTTGTTTTGACATGTTTCAAAGTAAATTGAGATTCAGAGGGGTTAAGTGACCAACTCAGAGTCACACAGGTAGTCACGTGGCAGGGGTGAAATAAGATTGAAGGGTTCTGAACCCATGTGCATGGATAGCTCTCTCTTCCTCATTGTTTTGATGGCTATAACATTGCATATATCATAAGTTAAGATGTATATCTTGAGTCTCATAAGCTCCCCACAGTCCCCTCTAACAGCCATGAAAAAAATCTCAGTGATAAGCATTCCTCTTTATATTTTCCTGATGCTTTCCTAAAGATAAAGTGAAGCATAAATACTCTAGGGAGGATTCTCAGAGCACATCTTGTTTAAAGGATGGTGCTGGCATCCAGGAGTGTGTCTTGCATGAATACACCAGAACTTTTATGTAAGACTTACTGTAGAATTTTCTCTAAACTCAACAGACAGCCTTCAAATATGTAGAAGAACTTCCATGATAATTTTAAGACTTGAAACTAAGATGATGTCCTAACTCTTCCCAAATCTTGCTTTCTGAGAGTGTCTTTCCCCTTTTGTATTAGACAATGAGATGGGATGCGAGTATGTGTATTGTGCTCTAAGCAGCCTGAGCAACTTGACAATCCTGTGACTCAAGTCTAATTTGAGGTTCCCACTGAACAGAGATTCCTGGTTTTGTTTCAGATGCTGGTAAGTTTCTTCCATGTTCCTCCCTCCAGGAAGTACCACAAACCCAACCACATAATGAACAGCACTTGATACAATTAAATATGATGTAAGTGCAAGAAAGCCTTCGTTAACTCATGTGACATTCAGCGCTCCACTTCCCTCCCAGGCCTTTTTCCTGTTTGGAACATTGGAGCCAGACATGGCTGGTCAGTAGGAGATAACAGCTTCACTGAGCTCTCTGAATGCATCTGGAAATGACAAGCTTACCCCAGACAGTGCCCACCTTTTCTAGGAAGGTAGGAAGGAGGCCAAGGAATTTGTATGTATGAAACCTATATGTAATAATCTTTTAAAAATCTGTGTGTTCAGATCCCATATGCAAAATAACAAGTAACAGCTCCTACATGATCTTCATGGAGAAAATTGAACACTCCAAGTTGGGGAGAAGTTATAGATCAGCCTTGTTGGTATGTGTTTACTATTCATGCCTTTATTTCCATCTTAATGGTACTTTCAATTCAATAACAAAAAGCTTTCTTGTAGAAGAATAGGGAAAAATAAATGAAATATTGTAGCTAAGATTTATTGAGCACTTATTATGGGTTGGGTGCTGTTCAAAAGAATTTATACGGAGTATATATTTTAATACTTAAAATACCTGTAGATTATAGGTACTACTGTGATTCTCATTTTTACATGAGAAATGAGGGCAAAGTTAAGAGACTTGCTCAGGGTCAGGAACTGCTATAGAGCCTAAAAATCAGTCTGTCTGATTCAAGTCTGGGCTCTTAACCACAATGTTTCACTCTACCCTAAAAGAGGATTTTTTCAGGAAGCATTCACCAAGCTGAGTAGGACAGTGTCCTCTAAGTACCAATATCAATGGTCCACTGTCACTACATTAAAATCAACAATGTACAGAAATGTAACAGCCACAAAGTATCCCTGATTACTTATATTGTGTGACTTTACAGTTAATTCAACAGAGTGCTCTAATTTGAAAATATATGCTAGTTTACCATATTACCAGAAAGCCTTAGTATGTTACCTGAATGGGAATAGCAGTGGTTTGCATTGCCTCAGACTTACGCATTTTTACAAAACAGAGGCAACAAGGCTTCATCCTGTGAACCCTATAGAATAAGCTGAGGGAAATCAAAGGCAGCCATTCTGACTCTTCCAGCTCTAGTGGACTTCTCACATGGACACGATGCAGACCAAACTGCATTGTTTTGGGAACCAGCAAGAAGAGAGATGTTAGAGGTGCAATGGAAATGCACAATCATCAGTTTAGCCTCCAGAAACAGAACTCAAGACGTTGCCTTCAAGGACTGCAAAAGTTCAAGGTTGGAGTTGAATAGTCGAGAGAAAAATATTCCTGCCACTTTATGTGGTTCTTTGAACCTTGCTTGCATAGCACATTCACCTCCTCTTGATAGACCTTCAGAAGCAGGCACTATGAAAACTACATCGATTACCTTAACAGTATTGGACTTTGGGCAAAGGAGGCAAGATAGAGAGAAACTTTTCCTTCAACAACTACTTGCTCAAGAAGTAGCATTGCTCGTGCTTCTCATCAATGTAGCCAGTGGATCTCATGCTTATCTAATATGTTAAGCATTTTTTTTTTTTTTTTGCGGTATGCAGGCCTCTCACTGTTGTGGCCTCTCCCGTTGAGGAGCACAGGCTGCAGATGCGCAGGCTCAGCGGCCATGGCTCATGGGCCTAGCCGCTCCGTGGCATGTGGGATCTTCCCGGACCGGGGCACGAACCCGTGTCCCCTGCATCGGCAGGCGGACTCTCAACCACTGTGCCACCAGGGAAGCCCTGTTAAGCATTTTAAAGACACATAATATGTATTTGCTCATGAATCTCCCATTGCCAGAAAAATCCCTCTCCCTTCTCTGCCTGCTACATTCCAAGAAATGAGAGAATTATAGGTTTCTGTAGCTATGCTGATCCACAAATTGGGGTTTAGAGCTTAGATGAGCTACGCCCACTACCCCTCACTTCCCTTGACTTTGTTACCAATTCTCACCTCCCTCAACTGTGTGTGTGTTTGTGTGTAAAGGGCAAAGAGAGAGAGACAGACAGAGACAGAGGTTGGGGTAAATAAGAAGCAATGAGTCTCGATAATAAAAAATGGCAGTTTGTATAGATATAACTTGGGGTATGTTAAGGAGGATGACAGGGGAGGAAATCTATATTATGTCCATTAGAAAACTTCCTGTCTGTCAGTACATGCTTACATAAATTCTCTCACAATTGTAATGATGTGGAATTATGCAATTCTGTCCTTGTCCATGAAGGTTAAAAAATATGCTCTTAAAAATCTCATTTTATAGGCAGGTCTAGACCATGATCTTCCAGTTGTTTGCTCATTTAACTCTTAACTCATCCACTTATTCAAAAAAAAATTTGACCTAATTTTTTATTAAAACATGGCCTCTGTTAGAATAGGGGCCCTGGATTATTATAAAATCTTTTAAGGTTGTCACACTTAGTAATATTCGAACATATTACCTTTTAAAATACTTTTTATTGTGATAAAAACACATAAGATGAGAGCTACTCTCAATGAAGTTTGAAGTGTACAGGATAGTATTGTTCACTCTATGCACAATATTACACAGTAGATTTCTTGAACTTTCTCCTCTTGTGTAACTGAAACACTACACCCATTAAACAGCAACTCCCCGATTCCCCCTCTTCCCAGCCACTGGCAACTACCATTCTACTTTCTGCTTCTATAAGTTTGACTACTTTACATACCTCATATAAGTGGAATCATGCAGTGCTTGTCCTTCTGTGACTGGCTTATTTCACTTAGCATAATGTCCTCAAATTTTGTTCATGTTGAAGCATATATATAAATCTTCTATTTCCTAAGGCTGAGTAATATTCTATTGTACATATATATCATATTTCTTTATCCATTTAGCCATTGATGGACATTTAGGTTATTTCCACCTCTTGGCTATTGTAAATAATGCTGCAATAAACATGGGAGTACAAGTATCTCTTTGAGATACTCTTTTTCAATTCTTTTGAATAAATACCCAGAATTGGAGTTGTTGGATCATACGGCAGCTCTCTTTTTAATTTTTGAGAAATCTTTGTACTGTTTCCACAGTGACTATACCATTTTCCATTTTACCAACAGTGCAAGTGCACAAGGGTTCTAATTTCTCCACTTCCTCACCAATACTTGTTTTCGTTTGTTTGTTTGCTTTTTGTTTGTTAATAATGGTTATCCTAACAGGTGTGAGATGATAGCTCATTGTGGTTTTGATTTGCATTTCCATGATGATTAGTGATAAAACATTACATTTTAATTTTTAAAAATTGTAATTATATCCAGAGAACAACTCCCATATCTATATATCTCTACGTTCCAACGTCATTCATTCTTTGACATGAGAAATGGTCTGTGCTCCTTGAAATGGCCTTCTAGCCTGCTTCCTATGCTGTAGAAGGTTGAGAATCACAGGTACCATTTCATTTTATGCTGTAGCTTCTCCTTGTCTGTCCAAGCTGCTACAATTTCTTCTAAAATGTTATATATAATTTCTTCTAAAAGGGCCTTCAGTGTATCATGTTATAATTCATTTGATTAGACAAAAGCTACATCCACATTTCTTTCTGAGCTAGTTCTTTCTATACCTTGGATGGAGAATCAGAGTGCTGACGGACAAGGCCCTAAGCATTTTAGAAGACTTTTTGTTTAGTTGATGGCCTACAACGTAAAGCCTTAAGATTCTTAGAGGCTCTCTTAACTAGAAAAAAGGGTCTGAGTGTCGTCCCTGAGATTTCTCAGATGCTCTACCGCATACCCTTGAATCCTTCTGAGGTCTCAACGAAGGGTCTTTCGACCACACTTTTGAGATGTTTACTACTTGACTGGTGGTCTTCTGGATTTACTGTTTGCCCTGAGGCTATTTCTTACTTTGTGATCTTTTGTTGCCTAGAGAAACTGGGGATTACAAAAACAGTTTTACTAGTAGGTCTTGCCTTCTTTATATTCTCTCTAAGTCTTCTTTATAGTAGTTTTTTTAGCTTATCTTTTTCTAGCCATACATTATCATATGTAGATAAAAGAAAACAGTTGGCACTTTCAACACTTTGCCTGAAAATCTTAGTGAAATCTACCAGTTCATTAGGTATGTATTTTTTAATGCCTTATCAGTGGCACAGTGTTGCCAAATACTCTGCCACTGCATAACTAGGGTTATCTTTTCTCCACCTTCCAATTTCCTCACTGTCTTTCATGCCCCCAACCCCCAACAGAAGTCTCCTTGAAGCCCTTCTGGCTTCTGCCTAAGTCAATGCTACATATTTTAGGTTTTTGTTACAATAGCCATTGAATTCCAGGTACCGCTTTATGCTTCTGTTATGTATCACTGCAAACTATCCCAGAATTCTGAAGCTCAAGACAATAACCATTTTACTATATCCCATGTTTTCCTGGGTCAGAAATTTGGACAGTTTGGCTGAACGATTCTTTTGCCCCCATTGACAGCAACCAAAGTCGCTTGGTGGTATTCATTGGTGGATGGGTTGGTCTGGACGGTTCAGACAGCTTCATTCACATGTCTGACACCTAGGTGCAGACAGCTGGGCTCAGTCATGTCTGTTGATTGGAGCACCTGGTGTGAGCTCTCTAGCATAGCTGTCTCAGGATACCTGGTAGGTTTTTATAGAGGATCAGGGCTCCCAGAGAGGGTCCCAATAGACAATCTTTTCACAAATTCAAAGCAGCCATAGAGCCCACCTATATTTAAGGGAAAAGCCAAACACTTCATCTCTTGATGGGAAGAGTGCCAAAGAATTTGTACCCATATTTATCACACTAAATGATGGTATAAGAAATAATAATGAGTCAGTAAAGGATAAAGAAAATGGAGCAAATATTTACTAGAGAAAAGGGCACTATTAGATTATAATCTAAAAATTTATTAAATTCAGTGTGTGAAGTGAACATGCTCTATTATCAAACTTCTCTGAGGCAACAAATACATATAAGCTTAGGAACTTGTAGTTTTCCAGAACAGGTCATGCCAAAGAATTGTTTACCAAGAAAATTGAGCCCCTGGTGACTGCTTTTATTGATGTGACTTTTAATGAAAACTCCCAAATTAACTTCTAGGGAGGTATATAGTACTGGAAAGGTTACTCAGAATATCTTGCAACAAACAATACTGACAGGCTAGAGAGCTATGTGTGTGTGTGAGCTGCCCTCTCATTCTCCACTTTGTGAAGAATCCTCTGCATACATTAAACAAGTCCTTAAGCCTGGTTGCTTATTGAAAAAGAGAACCTAACTTTGAAATCCAAATATACTTGTGAAATTGGAGCACACTTCTATTCTCTAGTATGTTAAATTATAAAGCTACACCCAGCAGGGAGTGTGGGGAATGCTTTAAAAGAAGAGGATAACAATTTTTACCAAAGTTATTGTATCAGTCAATTAGTCTTCTCTGCTTCCAACATTTGGCCACCAGATATGGGCATTGCAATTTTTTTCAGAAAGATTTTTTACTAGGAAATAGGTGAAAGAGCCCTTGCCCAATGTAGAAATTTTTCCACTAACCTCTTCGCATTCTCGCCAGGTGTTGCTCCTTGTCAGTGTAGAGATGGGACTGGGGGAAAGGACCATACATTTATCAACTTCTAGAACAATTTCCAAAATTCTAATTAGATAGATAGATGACTGGTGGATAGATAGAGAGAGAGATTGATAATTTTAATGAAAATTTTTGTTTAGGGAGAAATCAGTAGGAAGAAGTTTTGAAATTTTGCAGAGAAGTTACTTAGTTTGGGAAACAGGTTGGTGCACTACCTGGCTTATTTGTTTATTTATACATGGCTTTTGTTTTTCTTTAAGTTCTGGGAAACTACAGGATTGCTCAAGTAGGAGAGACTCATCAGCTGTTATTACAGGAGGGACTTAAAGATCAACGAGGCAGTGCTGGAAGAACAGGGCACCAGGAATCAAGGCTGTCAGGAGCACAAGTCAGAACCCACCGATTCTGCCGAACATAAGCTCAGTGGAACAGCAGTTCTATCCATCTTTTTAACCAGTGGGGTGCCAGGTGGCTAGAGCAGTGTCACTGCTTTTTGAATTTAGGTTTTCGTATTGTGATTGAAGATTATAGTACTGCTGGTATTGATTTCTGTAATCTGTAAAGGACTAGAAAATGTACTGTTTGGATACATGGGGAAAAGGCTCCTCCTTAACCTTAAAGAAAAGCTATATCTGTCTCTGCCTTTCTCTGTCTCCTGCTCCTACTGTGTGTGTACATGTGTGTATATGTGTTTTACATACTAAATGTATACATGCATAAATACAGTTACATATATATATAACTATGCATTTTTTTCAGTTTCACTTTCAGGCTACAAAGAAAGACTATGTTAGACAAGTATATGTAAATATTAGAGAATTTTCTTCCCTTTCCTAATTACATAGATGCATCTTCATCTCAGTATTGATATTCAGCTATGATTCTTGTCTTAAATAAATCTCCTCAAATAGTGACATAGCCCGACACATCATACACTGAGTGGTCAGGTTTTTTACAAGGTATTAAAGGTAGGCAACTAAATACAAAGCCAGTGTTTAGCTCAGTAAGGAAAACAACAATTACTGTGAAGGTAAAATGATTGCCTAATACCCCAAGATGTATTTTAAGCCAAACCTATAGGTTTTTATTTGGGATTTTAGCAGAGAATCCAAACCCTCAGACGTCATCTCCACTGTAAGCTCTTAATATTATATATGCATTTTTGGCTTATTTTGTACTTCCCACAGTGAAAAGTAAAGCAAATCAATATTTTTGTTCTGCATTTATCCATCTCTACATAAAAGTAAAATGACGCTGATACAAGACTGTGCTATTTCTCTGCCTCCCTCAAAAGACCATGGCTCATATTCTCCTAGGCCATGGGAGATGCATAGTAAAGACAGGGTTTGTGTTCACCTAAGATGTTTGTCTATAACATGGGCACGGAAAGAATTTAGCTACTTCTGGTTCATTTATCCACTTGAGAAAGGTTAAAAACTGAAACATACCTTAGTGTAATCAGGTAAACTTTTCTTATTTGTACCATGGATGAAAAAAAATCAAGTTCTTGTCTGAAGTATCTCTTTATAAACTGGCAACCTTCTATTTTGAGCTAAAACCCCATTGCAATAGCAAGTGTGGAAATTGATGAAGGATTTGTGTTCTCTTTGATTATCACTGACCCTGAAATATTGAAATTAATATATTAAAATTCTGGGGCTTCCCTGGTGGCGCAGTGGTTGAGAGTCCGCCTGCCGATGCAGGGGACACGGGTTCGTGCCCCGGTCTGGAAGGATCCCACGTGCCGCGTAGCGGCTGGGCCTGTGAGCCGTGGCCGCTGGGCCTGCGCGTCCGGAGCCTGTGCTCCGCAAAGGGAGAGGCCACAACAGTGAGAGGCCCCTGTACTGCAAAAAAAAAATATATATATATATATTAAAATTCTGAAGCTAAGTATATCACACCTAAGTCATTTGATGGTGTGTAACAGCAGGAAGTCAAATAAATTAGAGATGAATGTTTTCAAATTAACTGATATAACTTAATATTCATTAGAGTAAATCCATTTAATTTCCTCTTAGTTTTATTTGAAAGGGAGCAAATTAATTGGTATAATATATAACGCAGTGTTTGCTACTCCCTACCACCCATCTCCAACATATATGGTACTCAAAAGCAAATACAGTTCCATAGAGGAAATATACTGATAGAGTATAACTTGAATTTATCTTCCTGAAGGAAATATACTGACAAAGTTACAAATAGTTTGTCAACCAGAAGAATGGACAGTTTCCTTTTCTTCTATGTTTAGACGTATACAGATAAAGGATGATGTAGCATTTTGGAGAAAAACTAGCATTGCCAGATATTAGGATGATTTTAATTTTTCAGAATACATGAATTAAGCTGAGAGTGATGGATCTCATTTGGGGCCCAACATCTTCTTATTTTTATTGAACACGAGTGCTAAAATGCCTGATTTTAAAGTTCATAAAAGAGAATACATACTGAATAGATTTGCTTTTTTCTGCTACATCATCAGCTTTTACTAGAGTCTAGCATTCAGATTGGTAACTTAGTAGGAAGAAATACATTTACACAATATTTTTACCAATTGAATAAGGAAAAGGCAGATGTATATTCAAGAAATATCAACCCTATTCAGAACCCAATAAGCTGAATGATTTATCTGAATCATTTCAGATTCATGGTTTGTTTCCATTCCTTTGCTAACACACTTTCATCTCCACTTTTAATGCCTATAATGGTTTTGTGTTCTTTTAAGTTAGGTATCCTTTCATACATTTTTAAAGTTTGCATTAAATAGCAACTTAGTTTGTTGGAAAGGGTTCACTGACATCACATGTTCAAGCTCTTTATTTCTCAAACAATTTTTTTCAACTGAACTCACAACTTGATTGTACTCATTGTGAATAAAATTACTCAACCAGTCATCTTCATGACTAAGGCAGGGGCTGCTTTGTCAGCTGGGCAGATGCAGGAGCTGCCTGAGTCCCTTGTTGACTTATATAAAAGGATACTGTGCAGAAATGATGACACAAACAGAGCATTTATCAAGGTGTTGAGGACCTCCTTGTCCTCAGCAGTGAGAGGGATGGGTAATGACAGAAGAACTTTCCTAGTAGGATGTATTTGGAGTGCAGTTTGGATGTAGTCTAGGATGATATTATCAATGGATAATGAATGTACTACAGTTGAAAGCATAAGAAAAGGCCCCTTTGAGCCATAGAAGGTCATTGGAAGATAAATCAAGATCAACTAGTGAGGAAAGTGTTTTATAGTTTTATGTTGTTTTCCAACTCAGGTAATCAGCCGCCATGCATTTGCACTATTAACAAACATTTATTGACTATTGTATACAGAGAATTACTTTATCCTCAGCATTGGGCTACTCTCTAAAGAAGTTATGAAGAATAATGTCCCCCTGTGTCTGTATTCAAGGAGCTTAAATATCTAGTTGTGTGCAGAAAAAAAGACATGCATGAAACCAGTGAACATTCCTTAGATATCATAGCACACTGCTATGGCAATAAGCTCAGTTGTACAATAGATAGCAGATGAGATAATATAAATATGTTCAAATTTTCTAGAAGAGAGGTTAACAAATTAGGTAAAATGGGAACCATCTGGGCTTAGTTTCTGAGGAAAGGAATGGTGAAGAAGCTAAAGTTTGAGCTTTAAGATTGGGTCAAATGTTGACAATAGAAGATGAGAGGAAGGGCATCCCAGGTTGAGAGAAGAGCATGAGTAAAGCACAGAAGGTAGACATGAAAATGTTCTAGGTAGGGGGGTGGAGAAAGTGGAGACTAGCAGAAAAAGGATGGGTGCCTTGACCAGAGATGATAGTAGATACTGAAGAGAAATTAAAATCAAAGTTCGGAGAGTCCAAGTTGAAAAAACTACGAAACTTGATAGAAATGCTAAGTCCTTTTTGATGTTTTATTTTTAATGTTTACATCTTAATGTATTTTCTTAGTCACACATATATTATTATTTACAAAGCATGATTAAGCAAGAGGTGTGTGTTTGAGAGGAGTATGGGTAAGGAACAGAAAAGTAGGAAGGGAAGTCAGCCAGCAGTGTCTACATAAACAAGCGCTCACTAAAACTTCTTTATGGTTCCGCCCATTGTGACAGTTTTAATAAAACGCAATTATTTCAGGTATACAGATGCTTCAAACCTTTATCCATTTGGAACTAGGATTCTTACCAGGGAATCTTCGTGTTTCACCTTTGGTGAACTGATGGCCGTGGAGAGGGATAGTAGGGCTTCTGTGACTGACTGCCTGAGGACACAGGATGGGCAGCTGGGAGACCACGTAGGAGGCTATTATAGGGGCATAGCTGTAGAAGACAGAAAAGTTGGCAGATGCCAGAAATTTTTCCAAGGGAGAATTAACAAGATTTTGTGGACTTAATTGAATGTTAAATGTCTCAACATTTGTGAGGTGCTATAAACTGTACTGGAACATGACACTTCTCTATGTAATAATATTCTTTCTGATGTCATAGGCTCAAAATTTCAACATTTAACACTATGGAGGTGTCTTAGTCTGCTGGGACTGCCATAACATAATACCATCAACTGGGTGGCCTAAACAACAGACATTTATTCTCTGACAGTTCTGGAGGACAGAAGTCTGAGATCAGGGTGCCAACATGGTGAGGTTCCACTGTGGTATCTCTTCTGGCACTAATTCCATCAGACCAGGACCCCACCCTCATGACTTAATTATCTCTCAAGGGCCTCATCTCCAAATACTTTCCCATTGGGGTTTAGGGCTTCAAGTATGAATTTAGGGGGGACACAAATATCCTGTCCTTAACAAGAGGATATTTTTTGGTTGCCTCCTCTATTCCCATTCCATCTATCCTTTGCTTTTTTCCTTTCTAACTGACCCTTTGGTTAGTATAGAGAAAGGTTTGAATCAGAGACTAGGGCAGGATATGCCATCACATTGTGGGCACTTTTTTGTTAATTCTCTGTCTAGATATATAGAAGGGAATCAAATTGACAAGTTTTTATTACAAATTTTACTTTTCCAAGAGGTATATCCTGACCATCCTACTTAATACTGTAACCTGACACCTTCCTCACCTCCCCACAACTCCTGATCTCTACTTATTCTGCTGTCTTTTTGTCTTCATAGTCATTATCATCTTCTAAGATACTACATACTGTTCTTATTTTATGTATTGTTTATTCTATCTCCCATCATTAAATGGAAAATTCACTAGGACAGAGAGATCTTTATTTTACTCACTGATCTATCCAAAGTACCTAGGACAGTGCCTGGCATTTAGTGAGCAATATATTATATTACTGAATGAATAAATGGACAACCACTAAGTTACCTAGATGAAAAGGATATATTATCTATTGACCATTGATAATTTTAAGAAACAACACTATGTTGTACAAAGTGAATTAAAATTTCAAAACTCAGACCTAGCAACGATCTTTACTTTCCTGAAGAGGTCATATGGTTGAAGTAATAAGAAGTGGACCAATTTTGGATGTATTTTGAAGATAGAGCCAACAGGAGTTGCTCATGCACTAGGTGTGGATATAAAAGAGGGAAGTCAAGGGTAACTTCAAGAATTTTGGCTGAACAACCTGAAGGACAAATTTGACATCAACTAAGATAGGAAGGATAACAGGGAGAGCAGGTTTATTGATGGTGGTGATGATGGTTGGGGGATGAGCTGAGGAGCTCAGTCCTGGAAGTGTTGAGTTTAAGATGTCTATTAGTCAGACATTCAGGTGGAGATAGAGTAAGTACTTGAATATGTGAATATCAGATGAAGGATAAAATTCTGAGCTTCTATTCTTAACACATGCAAATTTATATGGATTCCATTAAAAAATACTTGTATTATTGTTGAGTTTGATATCTGTAATTATGCATCTGTGCTCATTTTAAGATACCACTGAGGAAAAAAATGGAAAATCATTCTCATTGTTTTTGAAATGCACCCTATTTGAGCATTCCCCTTTTATAGTCTCTCTTCCAGCTGGCAAAAGAAAAATAAAATATTTTCCCTTAATTATTCCAAACTGTTCTATTTTTATGCAGATATAATTAGCAATATTTATTTCTTGAGAGTTTTTTTTTCCTGGAAATTAATTAATTAAGTTGATCTTCAAGAGGAAGAAATATTTCATTGTAAGAAATAAAGTGAAAATCTTTGGGGTATTTTATTAGTCTGTCACTATAATTGCAGGCATATTAAACAAAAGTTTTGTAGAAAGAGGTGCTAAGGCAATAACCACTTCTGTTATCTCTGCCTCCATCACTACTTATATTTCTTCTTATATACTGCCACAACAGATTTGAAACCCTGTTTTTCTTCATGACCACAATATCTATCTGTTGTGTTCATTACCTAATAACCACCAGCTACTTTTTTGTTGTCTTTGTTTGCATCTTTCAAAAAAGTTGTACTTTCTGCCTGGCTGCATCCTACTATAAAATAAATAACATCAATAAATTTATTGGATTTAAAACAGCTGTCATAAAAGGAAGAGTCTGTCCTTATATTTCATATCTAATCTGGTCAGATTTTGGTTGATTGCAATTTTCTCTTTTTATGATTGAGAATTTCTCAGGTGGTTCTGACAGATGTTCAGGAATCTTGTAAACTCACATTAGCACAAACTATAGAGTTAGTGACATCAAGATCCACATAGAGACATGTACACACAGATGTGTACTATATGTATGGATATAATAAAATGAGGACTCCAGCTGACTGAAATCATGTAGTAAGTGGATTTAATAAAATTCTGTTTTGAAAGCTGATCATCCAAACCTTCTGCAGTGTGGTAAGATCACACTTCCTTCATGTCTCATCTGAGAGGACAAAATAATCAAGATTTGGATCTATTTCCTCAGTCTAAAGAAGGCCATTCAAAAGTTCATCAGTCCCATGGTGCATATTTCTCCTTCTAAAAGGTTATTTCATCTCTACTCAACTCCAGTCGGCCTGTGTTTCTCTCTTTTTTCTCTTTCTCTCTCTGGTTATAACACAGGTGTGTGTAAAATGTACACACCCATGTGTAATAAGGCTTCTCTCTTTATGACTCTATTATACATGAGGATATAAATAAGATGAAGGTTGAGGAGGAACTTAAAAAAGGAAGTATACTTTTATATTTTGGTGAAAAAGCAGAATGAAATAGAGAAATGAAACAAGTTTTTAACATGTACTTCTCTTTTTCTTGGCTAAGAAGAACAGATGTACATTACATTTGCACAAATGCAGTTTTCTTAAAGTTAGAATAATGCATACATTAAAATGATGATTTGGGGTTGCTTCCTAGCACCATAGTAAATAGATGTCAACCTTATTAATAATTTATTGATATCTGTTTAATAATATATATTTCTTCAATGTATTTTAGCTGAAATGCTTCAATATTCATTCACATATTAGTGTTTTATAGATTTAAAATTATTATAGGAAAAGATATATTTTTAAGACACAATAAAAATAACTAGTCCCTTTCAATTTTGTAATTTTTTTCCCTACGCAAATTGTCAATGAGTTATTCAGTGTAATACAAAAAGCAAAAATCCAAATGTTTGCTTTTTGTTTTGTTTTGTTTCCCTTGGGGGTTTGTGAGTTTTGATGTACTGTAATTGAGATTGTTTTCAGCATACATGACTAGATTGTCAAGATTAAGTTCATGTTTAATTTACAGCATCATTTGTACAGTTTTAAACATTTAAACTCAGCTTTCATTATTGTGAAAATGTAGGCGATGCTTACTTTAATGTGACTTTGTGTATTTGTGTATTGAAATTCAAGTATCTCCAATCCCACACCCACCCACCTTCATTAACAGCCTGTGAGTAAGCATAAGCAAAATTTACACTTTGGGTCTGAAAAGTGTATGTGTTCAGAGTGATGAAGAAGACCATTCTTTGCTCTGTGTAAGCTTGATTGGTTGTGGATGGACAGAAGTACGGGTCAGAAGCTGCCAGTAAGAGCATCATAGAGACCCATGTGAAAGGAAAGGTCACATGTGGGAAAGAATAGAAAAATCTGCATATTTACAGGATGAGAGAGAAAAATGAATAAAAAATAAAGATCCAACCAAGATTATAACTGAGACAATCAGGTCATTGTTGACAAAAATGAAGCTGTGAAGAAGGAAATTTAATCTTTTGTTTATGTTAAAAACAGATCCTATCAAGGCATTATTCTATTTGAATAATTAAAATGAAAGTTGCCTGCTCACCAGGAGCCTTCGTTATATAAGGATTTCATTCACATGCTTATTTATTCATTTACTCATTCTACAAATAGTTTTGAGTACTTATATCTGAAAGATACTACTATTTTCTCTGCGTGGAGTGTGATAGATATTGTGGAGAGGCTTGCAAAAACACATCATGCTCATAACTCAGATCTTTGAGCATGTTATGTAGATGAGGATAAAGAGTAAAAGAGGAATTGGGCATTCTTGTTAGGAGAAATTCACAGGATTATTGCATGGGGATGCGGTAGATCAGTCTGCCTGGAGTAATGTGTGGAGAGGATGCCACAGGACAAGGAACTCAGGGTCAGTGGGGTGAGATTGTAGGTGAGCCTGAACACCATGATAAAGATGAAGTAGTGTTTTTGTTGACTGGGCTGGCAGCAGTGAGAAGCCCTCCAAGCCCCCAGAGCATCAGTGACACTGAATTTTTTAAAAGTCAGGCTTATTGGGGTTTACATATAGTTAGGTAATCACCACCACAATCCAGATATAGGATTGTTACATCATGGCACAAAAAGTTCCCTCATGCCCCTTCATAATCTTTCCCTCCCTCAACCTCAGCCCCTGGTAACAAATGATATTTTTTTTGTTCCTATAGTCTTAACTTTTCCAAATATAAATGCAATCTACAGCATGTAGCCTTTGATCCTGGCCTCTTTCATTAAACATAATGCATTTGAAATTCATCCGTGCTGTTCTGTTTTCAGTTGCTCCTTCCTTCTTACTGCTGAGTAATATTCAATTACATGGATATACCATAGCTTGTTTATCCATTCACCTGCTGAAGGACATTTGGGTTATTTCCAGTTTGGGGGTGATTATGAGTAAATCCACTATATACATTTGCATACAGGTTTTTTTTTTTTTTTTTTTTTGCGGTACGCGGGCCTCTCACTGTTGTGGCCTCTCCCGTTGCGGAGCACAGGCTCCAGACGTGCAGGCTCAGCGGCCATGGCTCACGGGCCCAGCCGCTCCGCGGCATGTGGGATCTTCCCGGACCGGGGCACGAACCCGCGTCCCCTGCATCGGCAGGCGGACTCTCAACCACTGCGCCACCAGGGAAGCCCAGGTTTTTTTTTTAAACATCTTTATTGTGGTATAATTGCTTTACAATGGTGTGTTAGTTTCTGCTTTATAACAAAGTGAATCAGTTATACATATACATATGTTCCCATATCTCTTCCCTCTTGCATCTCCTTCCCTCCCTCCCACCCTCCCTATCCCACCCCTCCAGGCGGTCAAAAAGCACCGAGCCGACATCCCTGTGCCATGCACCTGCTTCCCACTAGCTATCTACCTTACGTTTGTTAGTGTATATATGTCCATGCCTCTCTCTCTTGCCCTGTCACAACTCACCTTTCCCCCTCCCCATATCCTCAATTCCATTCTCCAGTAGGTCTGCGTCTTTATTCCTGTCTTACCCCTAGGTTCTTCATGACATTTTTTTTTCTTAAATTCCATATACATGTGTTAGCATATGGTATTTGTCTTTCTCTTTCTGACTTATTTCACTCTGTATGACAGACTCTAGGTCTATCCACCTCATTACAAATAGCTCAATTTTGTTTCTTTTTATGGCTGAGTAATATTCCATTGTATATATGTGCCACATCTTCTATATTCATTCATCCGATGATGGGCACTTAGGTTTTCTCCATTTCCGGGCTATTGTAAATAGAGCTGCAATGAACATTTTGGTGCATGACTATTTTTGAATTTTGGTTTTCTCAGGGTATATGCCCAGTAGTGGGATTGCTGGGTCATATGGTAGTTCTATTTGTAGTTTTTTAAGGAACCTCCATACTGTTCTCCATAGTGGCTGAACCAATTCACATTCCCACCAGCAGTGCAAGAGTGTTCCGTTTTCTCCACACCCTCTCCAGCATTTATTGTTTCTAGATTTTTTTTTTTTTTTGGTACGTGGGCCTCTCACTGTTGCGGTCTCTCCCGTTGCGGAGCACAGGCTCTGGACGCGCAGGCTCAGCTGCTCTGCGGCATGTGGGATCCTGCCGGACCGGGGCACGAACCCGCGTCCCCTGCATCGGCAGGCGGACTGCCAACCACTGCGCCACCAGGGAAGCCGTGTTTCTAGATTTTTTGATGATGGCCATTCTGACTGGTGTGACATGATATCTCATTGTAGTTTTGATTTGCATTTCTCTAATAATTAATCATGTTGAGCATTCTTTCATGTGTTTGTTGGCAGTCTGTATATCTTCTTTGGAGAAATGTCTATTTAGGTCTTCTGCCCATTTTTGGATTGGGTTGTTTGTTTTTTTGTTATTGAGCTGCATGAGCTGCTTATAAATTTTGGAAATTAATCCTTTGTCAGTTGCTTCATTTGCAAATATTTTCTCCCATTCTGAGGGTTGTCTTTTCGTCTTGTTTATGGTTTCCTTTGCTGTGCAAAAGCTTTGAAGTTTCATTAGGTCCCATTTGTTTATTTTTGTTTTTATTTCCATTTCTCTAGGAGGTGGGTCAAAAAGGATCTTGCTGTGATTTATGTCATAGAGTGTTCTGCCTACGTTTTCCTCTAAGAGTTTGATAGTTTCTGGCCTTACATTTAGGTCTTTAATCCATTTTGAGCTTCTTTTTGTGTATGGTGTTAGGGAGTGATCTAATCTCATACTTTTACATGTACCTGTCCAGTTATCCAAGCACCACTTATTGAAGAGGCTGTCCTTTCTCCACTGTACATTTCTGCCTCCTTTATCAAAGATAAGGTGTCCATATGTGCATGGGTTTATTTCTGGGCTTCCTATCCTGTTCCATTGATCTATCTTTCTGTTTTTGTGCCAATACCATACTGTCTTGTTTACTGTAGCTTTGTAGTATAGTCTGAAGTCAGGGAGCCTGATTCCTCCAGCTCCATTTTTCATTCTCAAGATTGCTTTGGCTATTCGGGGTCTTTTGTGTTTCCATACAAATTGTGAAATTTTTTGTTCTACTTCTGTGAAAAATGCCAGGGGTAGTTTGATAGGGATTGCATTGAATCTGTAGAACGCTTTGGGTAGTAGAGTCATTTTCACAATGTTGATTCTTCCAATCCAAGAACATGGTATATCTCTCCATCTATTTGTATCATCTTTAATTTCTTTCATCAGTGTCTTATAATTTTCTGCATACAGGTCTTTTGTCTCCTTAGGTAGGTTTATTCCCAGATATTTTATTCTTTTTGTTGCAATGGTAAATGGGTGTGTTTTCTTGATTTCACTTTCAGATTTTTCATCATTAGTTTATAGGAATGCCAGAGATTTCTGTGCATTAATTTTATATCCTGCTACTTTACCAAATTCATTGATTAGCTCTAGTAGTTTTCTGGTAGCATCTTTAGGATTCTCTATGTATAGTATCATGTCATCTGCAAACAGTGACAGCTTTACTTCTTCTTTTCCGATTTGGATTCCTTTTGTTTCCTTTTCTTCTATGATTGCTGTGGCTAAAACTTCCAAAACTATGTTGAATAAGAGTGGTGAGAGTGGGCAATCTTGTCTTGTTCCTGATCTTAGTGAAAATGCTTTCAGTTTTTCACCACTGAGGACGATGTTGGCTGTGTGTTTGTCATATATGGCCTTTATTATGTTGAGGAAAGTTCCCTCTATGCCTACTTTCTGCAGTGTTTTTATCATAAATGGGCATTGAATTTTGTTGAAAGCTTTCTCTGCATCTATTGAGATGATCATATGGGTTTTCTCCTTCAATTTGTTAATATAGTTTATCACATTGATAGATTTGCGTATATTGAAGAATCCTTGCATTCTTGGAATGAACCCCACTTGATCATGGTGTATGATCCTTTTAATGTGCTGTTGGATTCTGTTTGCTAGTATTTTGTTGAGGATTTTTGCATCTATGTTCATCAGTGATATTGGCCTGTAGTTTTCTTTCTTTGTGACATCCTTGTCTGGTTTTGGTATCAAGGTGATGGTGGCCTCGTAGAAGGAATTTGGGAGTGTTCCTCCCTCTGCTATATTTTGGAAGAGTTTGAGAAGGATAGGTGTTATCTCTTCTCTAAATGTGTCATAGAATTCCCCTGTGAAGCCATCTTGTCCTGGGCTTTTGTTTGTTGGAAGATTTTTAATCACAGTTTCAATTTCAGTGCTTGTGATTGGTCTGTTCATATTTTCTATTTCTTCCTGATTCAGTCTTGGCAGGTTGTGCATTTCTAAAAATTTGTCCATTTCTTCCACATTGTCCATTTTATTGACATAGAGTTGCTTGTAGTAATCTCTCATGATCTTTTGTATTTCTGCAGTGTCAGTTGTTACTTCTCCTTTTTCATTTCTAATTCTATTGATTTGAGTCTTCTCCCTTTTTTTCTTGATGAGTCTGGATAATGGTTTATCTATTTTGTTTATCTTCTCAAAGAACCAGGTTTTAGTTTTATTGATCTTTGCTATTGTTTCCTTCATTTCTTTTTCATTTATTTCTAATCTGATTTTTATGATTTCTTTCCTTCTGCTAACTTTGGGTTTTTTTTGTTCTTCTTTCTCTAATTGCTTGAGGTGCAAGGTTAGGTTGTTTATTCAAGATGCTTCCTGCTTCTTAAGGTGGGCTTGTATTGCTATAAACTTCCCTCTTAGAACTGCTTTTGCTGCATCCCATAGGTTTTGGGTCATTTTGTCTCCATTGTCATTTGTTTCTAGGTATTTTTTTATTTCCCCTTTGATTTCTTCAACATACAGGTTTTTAATAATCACTTTAATATATCTTCTTCACACTGGTTTAGCTTCTAGGCTTTGAGTCAATAAAACCATTTCTTCTTCATTTCAGGTTTTTAAAAATGCCTGTGTGAATGGATTAAATTAGTATTATCAAACCCCTTATTTATGAGTTAAATTTTATTAATGGCAGTGAGAAAATGTTTTATAAGATACCTATGAAATGGAAGCCATAAGAAAAATAAAAGAAAATAAGACAGTGACAGGAGAAGTTGGCAGTATTCAAAAGTAACTTTTGCCAAATGGGCCATCAAAAAATGCTGAATGTACTGTCCATGTACTATGCATAAGGCAATGTGCTGTGATGTGTGGAGGGATTAAAAGTGTGATACTCAGTTCTTTATCCTCTGTTATGTAAAAATATTTTTAAAACTTTAATTAATACCTGACACTATATTACACATATATTTATGTCTCTCCCTCATTACAAAGTAAACTCTACAGACAAGATGTGCTTTTTGTTTTGTTATTTTGTATTTTCTTCATGTTTGTTTTTTTTTTTTTTTTTTTTTTGCGGTACGCGGGCCTCTCACCGTTGTGGCCTCTCCCATTGCGGAGCACAGGCTCCGGACGCGCAGGCTCAGCGGCCATGGCTCACGGGCCCAGCCGCTCCGCGGCATGTGGGATCCTCCCTGACTGGGGCACGAACCCGTGTCCCCTGCATCGGCAGGCGGACTCTCAACCACTGCGCCACCAGGGAAGCCCCCATGTTTGTTTTTAAGCACTGTATTTTCAACACTTAGAAAAATATCTGGCATATAGTAGAACTTAACATATATTTTTGAAAGTATAAACAAGGAGATAAAACATTATAAGAAACTAAGAAGACATCATAAGTTAATTTGATTGATTGACAGTGGAGGTGACCAATAAGTGTTAAAAGTTTGGAGTGTGTGGGCAGTGTTAAATAGACTACTATTAAATAGTTCCTAAATAGTTATTAAATATTTCTCAAATATTTACTAAATAAGAAAGTGGAGAAGTTTGCTAAAGAGTTTTCTTTAGATTTTGTTGCTTCTTATGATGAATGTACCTGTTCTTCACATGTAAACCATATTTCAATTAATATGAGACCACATCAGATATAAAATGTACAATTAGTTTGTGTATCACTAAGTAGAATTAAAGACTGTAACATAAATTATAATCTTCCATTGTCTATAAAAGGTATCCCAGTTAAAAGACGTTAAATGCAAAATTTTCTAATTATAAAATTAATTAAATATAAAATTTTTGCGAAGTTTAAGTAAGATGATATATTTAAAAATACCTTATAAGCTATAAAAATTTATATAAATGATAGATACTATACTTTACCCCAAAATTTAGTGTCTTGACCCAAATTAACACAAAAATTTAGCAAAGAAAATGTATGAATATACATATAATATACAAAAAAGACATATATACATTTAGGGTAAATCATTACTTGAATGAATATAAAATTATTACTTGTGTGTATATAGAAGTTCATGTGAAAAGTGACCATATACTCTCTGGAAGCAACAACAATGTGATCAGAACACCTGCAGGGTTAGCAAAATTTTAGACCCTTTTAATTGAATTACTTTGTCCAGGTATAAAAGATTAGAGTCCAGTATTTTTAAAAATTAACATATTTTTGTCTACCTACCATGTGCAGGCATTGTGTTAAGCTGTTAACAATTCTATAAGTCAATTGCTAGTATTATAGATGGAGAGACAGAGGCACAGAGAGGGTCGGGAACTTGCCCAAGATTTTTCTAACAAGGAACAGAGCTTAGCTGTAAACAAAGTCAGTCTGACACCAGAGCTTAAGCTCTTAACTTCTATTCAGCGGCTCTTCATGTGGAGCACTGGGTTCGGGCACCATGCTTGAACAGTTAATGACAAACAAGCTTGGTTTCAGAGCTGTCTGTATGGATGATGTGGGCTTGGACCCTAATTTTTCTGAATGGATGAACAAAATATAGGACTTAGTGTGAACATAGTAGCTGTCTTCAAAGATGTCAAGAGCCAGAGAGCATTATCAATCAAATGTTTGGCAGGGGCAGCAGAGATTCTCAAGTATCAGATTTTAGTTGGCTATCATGTAAATCTTAGAAAAGACCAGTGGCTACCATTGTGGAATGAACTTCCTCAAGAGGCAGTAAGTGTCTTTTCATTGGAGTGTTCAACAGAAGATGGATGAAGACAGAATTGAGGTATTTTGTAGAAGAATGAACTGAGTAATTTTAAAGTACTTTCCAGCTCTAATATTATGTGATATGTAGATATAAAACAAGTTTAGGGGCAGATTACCTCTCAAATTCCCATTAAACATTTTTTTTCCCTGATGGATACCAAATCTGTCAAATACTGCATCTGTTGAATCACTGGGTATATTTTAATGACAATTTAATAAAATGTATTTTCTTGATTACTAAATAAAAATGGCTGAATATACTGTGAAATTTTCTAGTTAAGAATAAATGCTAACGTAAAATTTCACCTAGCTTACTAAAATTCACCTGTCATAGTGAAGAACTTCAGTTTAGCGTCTACTTTTAATTTAATATTTTTCTATGACTAACAATCATTAATTTATTTTTAAAAATCTAGTAAAAAAAGATTTTCACTAGACATGAAACATATCTTTCACTGAAGCATGTGTTCTTCAAAAAGATATCTTTTTGAGATATATTAGGAGTACCTCTTATTGTTTATATTTTTAAAATTCAAATTTCTTTCTTAATACCACTACTATAATCCATGCAAGTAAATATTTTTAGCAGAGTTTGTGGTTAAGGAGAATGCAGAAATACAAATGATTTGTTTGGACTTTTTTATTTTCCTCACCAGAGAAATTTGGAACCCTTCCTTATGCTTCCTGAATTAGTGTTTTATTTTGACTGTCTAAGAGATAACTGTTATCTCTTTAACTTTTATTTTTGCTATGTCTAGAAAAATATTTCCACTGAGATTCTTAATACATCGATGATTATAATAATCATAAAATACAACTAGATTTAAATTCAGATTTTAGATCCTCAGAAGGTACTTGATGAACACATAAGTAATCCCAAACTGATCCCCTACAGGTTTTTATTTTTCATTAAAAATAGAAATCGTTGAAAAATATTTTCTACCCTTTGAACATATATGTAGGACACAAGCTATATTTTCTTGAAAAACAGGAAAATCTAAAGAACATTAGTAAAGTTGGACAGTTTATTGTCTTATCCAAAAATTAGGTCACCAATGCCTCTGGTACAAGAATGAAAGTGGATTAACTCAACCTGGAATGAAAAGGAGACCAGCATGACTATTGCACCCTGAGTTCTGAATATCTTATTTATGTCTAAATTAATTGTTAATTTTATATATTTTTAGAAAAAAAAAAGGAAATAGTCATTTTTTTTTCCTAATCTCCACCTGCCTGTTGTTAGTATGTGGCATAATGGTCTGAATGAGCTGAGGAAATTATTGCTTAGGACTCTGACTAGTTCCAGGACAGAAGCTTGCTGGTTTTCATTTCCTAATTTGTCAAAGAGAAACTCCTGGGAAGATGAACCTGAAAACTCACAGCTCTATCAAGCAGTATCTTGCTCAGGCCTCATTTATTCTTCAACATATGTTATTTTGAGTAACATTATATATGTATGTGTTGTGATCACTTTTCAACATGTATTGTTCTACTAGACTATAAATATAAATAATAATAGGTAACATTTATTGAGCTAAAACTCTGTTCTGTACCCAGAGAATTACCAAATTAGACTTAGATGAAAAACAGTCTTAATAATGGCTACTATTTACTGATGTCTAACCATATATCAGTTACTATGCTAAACACTTCACATGCATAATTTTATTAAAACCTATAAACAATCCTCTTTTTAGATCCATTTTGCTAATGAGGGAACAGAAGTACAAATGTTAATAATAATTTTCTCCAAGTCATATGTCTAGGATGTGAAAGTCAGAATTTAAAACCAGTTTGTCGAATCCCAAGCCTGTGCTCTTACTTTACTGTCTTTCTCTACTTAAAATAATCCTAGTGAATGTATATGTTCCCTACCTTTCTGCTTCTTTACACCATGGTGTCTTCATTGGAAAGGAGGCTAAAAGTCAGGAAGTCAAAGGGCACACATTCTTCCTATCAACTCCACCATGTGATTTCTCAGGCCACGTTTGAATTCCTCTGATAAAAGGGAACTCAATTCACCTAAGAAAACCAGTTTTATCCCTGAGTATCTAATATTATTAGACAAAATGAGTTATCGTGGGAGAATAAAAGAAAAAAATCATCTTTTCCAAAGTGTGTCACAATTTAAAAATGCCACATGCCTGATTTGATTTTAATCTCCAAATCATCCTCTGTGTTAGTTCATATATGTACTATAATTATCCCTATTTTATAGATAATGGAACTCACCAAAAGATTCGGTGGCTTCATGCATTCAGCCATTCAATAAATTTTTGTCTGTACCTTCTATATGCCTGTTACCTTCTAAACTATTGGGGATAGAGAAATAAATAATATATAGCTCTACTCTTGAGGTCTTTAGAGACCATGACATTTTAGGGGCTCAGATTCCTTCAGTGTAGCTACTCTGCTTCCTTTCTTAGTACTGAATTGTCATCACCAGAAAAATTCAAGTAGTACCCATGTGATATTATGATTTCATTAAGGTTTCAAAGTGCTCATAAAATGGTGGTATTCTCCAAACATTTGTAGGAAGAGTGTCCTAGCAGATTGCTACACACACACACACATACACATATATACATATACATACATGCACACATACATATGTGTGTGTATGCATATTCACTACACACAATTATTTCTGGAATTAAGCACTTATCAGTTTGTAGCTTTGCAATTTAAGAACACCTTTTTTCAGCATACAAGTGGGAAGAGACAGAGAGGAATATCACACAGGATGTTTTATAGCCAAGTTTGGAAGTACATCACTTTTCCCTTAGTACAATGGAAGTACATCACTTTTGAACTTAGTCACATGATCTCACCTAAGACACAGGAGTGACTGGGAAATAAAATCTTACAGTGTGCTCAGGAAGGTAATGGAATGGTTGTGTAACTATAGTACCGGCTCTGTTTCACTTAAGATTTAAAAACTAATTATTAATATTCTAATAGGTTACAGGGGAGAAGTCATCTGATTATTTCTATAAATACAAAAAAGGGTTTAATAAAATTTAACATCCATTCATGATTTAAAAAAAACAAAACATTTCTTAGCAAATTAGGAATAAAAGAGAAGCCCCTGAAAAGTGATGAAGAATAGCTTATTAAAAATCTCTAGCTGTCATCATAGCTAATGATGACACATTGAAAGCATTCCCTTTAACACCAGAACTAAGTTAAGAATATTTGCTATTATCACATCAATTCACCAGTTTATTAGTCGGTCCTTGTCAGCACACAGTAGGATAAAAGAAAATGTTTAAGGATTGGAGAAGAAGATACACAGCTGCCATTAGTAACAGACAATATCCATGTCTTGAAACTCCCAAATATCTCACAGATAGTTTACCAAGGTTGATGTATACAAAATCAGTATACATTTTCATAAACTAACAGTAAACAGTTCAAAAACATATTTTAGGTGCCATTTGAAGAGCATCAAAATATACAAGGTAGATCAAAATATATACTAATATAAATATTATACTGTATATAATATACAACAGTATATATACAAATTCAGATTTATATAATACATACAGATACAAAAATATACAGATGATAATCATTTGTGGAAAGACATGAAAAAAACCTATATTAAAGGTGGGATATAACATGCTTATGAATTGGAAGTCTTTTTTTTTTAACATCTTTATTAGAGTATAATTGCTTTACAATGGTGTGTTAGTTTCTGCTTTATAACAAAGTGAATCAGTTATACATATACATATATCCCCATATCTCCTCCCTCTTGTGTCTCCCTCCCACCCTCCCTATCCCACCCCTCTAGGTGGTCACAAAGCACTGAGCTGATCTCCCTGTGCTATGCGGCTGCTTCCCACTAGCTATCTATTTTACATTTGGTAGTGTATATATGTCCATGCCACTCTCTCACTTTGTCCCAGCTTACCCTTCCCCCTCCCTGTATCCTCAAGTCCGTTCTCTAATAGGTCTGCATCTTTTGAATTGGAAGTCTTAACCTTGTAAAACCTCTATTAATATTACAGAATTTAATATTGTAGGAAGGCAAATGATCTTAGCATTTAGATCTCAGCTAAAATGTCACCTGCTCAAAGAGGTCTTCCCTGAACAGTCATTCCAAAGTAGTCACCCAGGCACTTTCACAGGTAACACCCTATTTTAATTAACTACACAGTACTTTACATCATTTAATAATTCCCTTGTTATTTAAAATGTATTTATGTATGGGTGAATATATGTGTTTCTTCCTTCATTAAAATCTAAGCTTCATGAGAAGAGGGACATTGTCTACTTTCAATGCTGCTGTATCTTCAGCATGCAAAACATCATCTGACCTAGAGAGGAAATGCAACAACAATTCATGTTGCATTATGATTGTATCATTGTCAAGCTATCTGGCTTGTTGCATACTTGTGTTTTGTTACAGTGCTTTCTTTGTGTAGGAAATCAATGCATGTTAAAATAGCTATCAAAAAAACAACAAAAATTTCTACTTAATGTATTTTAGAAGTAGAAAGGCTGTTATATTAATTTTAACTATTGCAAAGTAAATTAGATTTTAATTGGATTACTACTTTGTCTCTTGTCGATCTGACAGAGGCATGGTGAAAATGAATACTTAGAATTGAAGCACTTTGCTTCTTAATCGTAAAGCCAAGTCAAAATTTTTAAGATAGAGAAAGAAATCAATGACATTTGAGTAGCTTGGGGCAGGAGCCAGAAAAACACATTGTATGATATTGTGTGAGAACAACTATGAAATCAATAGAACTTCTGAGATTAAAAATATTAGACTATTAAATCCAAAAGTTTAGTCACTAATATTTTCCCTTGAGATTATTTTGCTAAGCAAGAAGAGTAGTTGTTTGCCAAGGAAAGACAAAATTAAATTAAAAATATTCACATGCACATTATCAAAGAAATTTGGATATGAAACAAACATGTTTTAAAATTGTGCCTATGCTCATACTCCCTGCATGTTCTTAGTTCCAGGTTGTCTTAGCACATCTAGAATAACATGTGTAGAGCCCACCAGATATATCTTCAACACTTTGAGTGAATTAACTCAAACTCAAACATAAAATGGTTTATTTTTATATCAAAAAAGTAATATACTTGCAATGTAGAAATTCTAAAGAAAAAACAGTATAAAGAATATTTAAAGTTTTAACTGTATATAGTGTTAGTATTTTGGTGAAACTTTTTCTTTGCATATTATTTTCATTTTAAATTTAATTTCTGAGTAGATAAAACATTCATTTGCTTTCAAAATCAAAACTGTATTAAATGTTTACATTGAAAGTCTTACTTCCCATCCATCCTTATTCTCCACTCCACACGCACACTCTCCCTATAGATAACTACTTTTTGTAACTGAAATATAGTTGATTTACAATATTATATTAGTTTCAGGTGTATAGCATGGTGATTCAATATATTTATAGATTATACTCCATTTAAAGTTATTATAAATATTGGCTATATTTCCTGTGCTGTACAATATATCTTCATAGCTTATTTATTTTATACATAGTAGTTCATACCACTTAGTCCCCTACCCCTGTGCTGCTTCTCTCCCCTGCCCTCTCCCCACTGATAGCCGCTAATTTGTTCTCTGTATCTATGAGTCTGCTTCTGTTTTGTTATATTCATTCATGTGTTTTATTTTTTGGATTGCACATATAAGTGATAACATGCAGTATTTGTCTTTCTCTGTCTCATTTATTTCACTAAGCATTACCCTCCATGTCCATCCATGTTGTTGCAAATGGCAAAATTTCATTCTTTTCTATGGCTGGGTAGTACTCCATTGTTTGTGTGTGTCTGTGTGTCTGTGTATATATGCAACATCTTTTTTATCCATTCATCTGTTGATGGGCACTTAGGTTGCTTCCATATCTTGGCTATTGTAAATAATGATGCTGCGAACACTGGGGTGCATATACACAGGTAACTACTTTGATTAGTGTCATGTATATTCTTCCCATGATTTTTTATGTGAATAAAGCCAAATACATATATATGTTCTTGTTATTATTTCTTTATTATTTAAAATATAGCATACTGAATGCTTATTTCTAAATTGAGCTATCCTTCTTTCTCTTTATAATACATCCCATAGAGAACTATTAATATATGTATTCTCATATATATTCTTTAATAGATATAGCTTATTTTATTTTTTGTGGCTGCATAATATTCCATTACCCAGATATATCATCATTTATTTAACCAATTTTTCATTGATGGACACTTGAGTTGTTTCAAATCCTGTTATTACAAACAATGCTGTTTGTAAAGCAAGTGACCTTGCAAATAAACCATTTCTTATGTGTGTGGGTGTGATAAATCGTACCAGTGTGCCCTCTGTATAAATTTTACCATTTTGCCCTCCTACCACCAGTGGATGAGAGTAATGTTTTCCTTAGCAACAGACTATGTTGTCAAACTTTTGTAATTTTGAAAAAGCATATTATCTTTACAAAAATAAATATCACACTGTATTTACAATTTCAGCACTGTATTTTAAGGATTACATAGAACATAATTAATTGTAGGTCAAAGAAGTAGAAGCATGCCAATAAAAATAGGTGTCCAATAAGCCAAAGGAGATTTTTCATTTTAAAGTTCAAAATGTAAAAAGCAACTGTGTGATTAAGTCCTACTTTGCCTTTTTCCTGTTAATGACTTTTTTCCTCTTAGTTGTACTTCTCAGTTTTAAGATTCAAATATATGGAAAGTTATTAAACCAACTATAAAATAATTTTACTTGGTTGTTAAAAAATTAGCATGATCACTTAATTCAGCATCCCAGATTATTTTGGTATTATAAATTTAGCTATTATACCGTTTCTTCCAAGGTTAAACCTAGGTCTTTTCCGCTTTACTTTTTAAACACACAAAGGGTTTATTAGTTGATTAAGATAAAGGATTAAATGAAAGTTTTAATTATTAACAACTTTCTGGTCCATTGATAATGGCTTATTGGACTTTTCTCTTTAGGGTTCCAGATTTTCCCTTAATAAACATTATATAGCTATCACTGTTTTTGCTCTTTATATCTCTTTCATAATGAGACATAAACTCAAAAACATGTTTTTTTCTTTTCTCTTCTCCTCCCATAGACTTTGCTTCAAACTTTTGGCATTTATCACCCCCTGAGCAGCTGACATTTATTTTTCTAATTGAGAAATAATAATAAATGTGGTAAAATAGCATATACTGTTGGACATGAAATAAAAGGTCAAGGTCCTAGTAACCAGTTGAGAGGGGTTAACTGTTGAACTCAGTCATTTCTGAATAAGGACTCTTACTTAACCTTGCCACAGATATTCCGTCCTGGAATCCCAGGACATGAAGTGACACTGGTTTAATCAGTTCCTCCTATTGAGAGCAGAGGGTTGGATGAGGAGGGATTTTCTTTAGCTAACACCTATTTGAATGTCTTGCACACTGTGGATTCTCCCCTCAAATCCCTGGCTAGTTAAAATTTAGGCACCACTTACCAGCACTTGAGAATTAGCAGTGGACTCCTTTCAAAATGTCAGCTGTTTGTAAACTCCTCCCTAGGGGTCATTAGAAAGCTTGTTTCAAAGCCTTTATATGTATTTGTTTCCTTTGGCTACTGTAACAAATTACCACAAACTTGTTGGCTTAAAACAACAGAAATTTATTCTCTCACAGTTCTGGAGTCCAGAAAGTCCAAACTCAAGGTGTAGGCAGGGCCAAACTCCCTTCAGAGGTGCTAGGATGGAACTTTCCAGCTCCTGGTGACAGCATTTCTTGGTTTGCAACTGTGTCATTCCAGTCTTTGCCTCCCTTTTCTCATCACCCTCTCCTCTGTGTGTGCAACAGATCTCCCTGTGTCGAGCTCTTGTAAAGGCACTTGGCATTGTACTTAAGGTCCACACAGATAATTCAGGATAATTCTCTGTTAGGATCCTTAACTTAATCATATCTGCAGAGACCATTTTCGCAATAGAATAACATTCCCAGGTTCCAGGGATTAGGACCTGATATCTTCTAGTGGCCAATATTCAGAGTATTGTACTATATTTAGATATGTTCTAGAACTATCTTCAACAGTCCTTACCGCAAGGCAGTATAACTTTGAGACTCCAAAATGCTTATTCAACCCTACCTTCTACTGTCATTTTTCTTTGCGTTAAAAATATGTTTGGGGCTTCCCTGGTGGCGCAGTGGTTGAGAGTCCACCTGCCGATGCAGGGGACACGGGTTCGGGTTCGTGCCCTAGTCCGGGAAGATCCCACATGCCGCGGAGCGGCTGGGCCCGTGAGCCATGGCCACTGAGCCTGCGCGTCCGGAGCCTGTGCTCCGCAACGGGAGAGGCCACAACAGTGAGAGGTCTGCGTACCGCAAAAAAAAAAAAAAGTTTGTATATTTTTCCTTAGTACACAGTAATACGTGCTCATTATTTTAACTTTTTAAAAAAATAAGAAAAACTTAGCAAAATAAAAATTATTTATGACCTGGCTATCTGAAGATTATCTATACTAACATTCCATTTTTTCTAAGCATTTTGGCATTCTCAACACATAGTACATACTAAATATATGTTTGATGAATAAACAGGTAAGTGAATGAATGAATAAATCACACTGCAGCTTTCTATCATATAAAAAATACTAGCTAAGGAAGTGGAGCTTGGATTTACAGAAGGTCAAATTGCATCTCTGCACTTCACCAGTTGCATGCTACTCAACTTATTTATGCTTCAACCTTCCTTCTGTAAAGTGGACAGTGGTAATTGTACCTCCACACATGGTATTCTAGAAGATTAAAATGTACATCAGAGTGCTGGCACACAGTAAGTCTCAGCAGATGGTTAGCTGTAATGATTCAAGATGGAAAAGGGGGATTTCACTCTGAAGGGAAGAATTTGGGGTAGAAATTGTTGGGGGATAGAGTTTGTGTCAACAGTTGGATTTTTTTTCTTCCAATTACAATGTTTCAAAAATGGCATGGGGCACCTTAAGAAAGGTTGTGAGATAGATGTCGTGGGAAAATTCTGGATGCCTGTGGTATCGCAAAGGGATTCATGTATTAGATAAGCGTGAAAAAAGTAATTTCTAAGGTATCTACCAATTTTGAGAGTGTAATTATAGAATTTTGGTTTTAGAATAATGTCTTCCTTTTTCCACATTTTCAATCTGTTTTTTCCCCTGTAGTCAAGGAATTTCTCCATTGTCCAATTAATTAAAAACATGTAGCTAGGATGATAATGTCTGTGTTTCCAGGGAGAATGTTCATTTAGAAGGACCCCATCAGAGAAGAAATTCAAGAACTTCTTCTGTTCCGTCCAGAGGGGGAGTTCACATGGGGCAAGGGATCCTTGTGTCTGAAAAGAAAGATTTAAAAGCTTTTAAATAAATTACATCAAAACACTGCACATATTTTTTTTCTATCACAATTATTGCTATCCTGTTAGCCTCCTAGGGTCTGAACATATGTAATAATGTTATGCAAATGCTGTTTTAAAATTAGAGTGAACCCAGAATGACAATGCTTCTCAAGTTCTTAATTTGCAGTTTAGAATATAAAGCATCAAGATGAGACATCTGTATAGAGAATTTATTTCTATTTATTCAGTACTTATAAAACAGTTATGCTATTATGTTTATCATTGTTAATTTAAATAATAGTTTGGAAACATTAACACTGCTTAGGTCAGTGTTCCCCAAGCAGTTTGCACTGCAGAATTATTTTGGTAGATCCTAAATTTGAACCAATTTGCAAGTCTCCCCTTCTCGTAATTCCTTAGAAGCACCCCAGAAATCAGTAAAACTATTTCGGGGGCTAAGAAGAAACTCAATATTTATAAACATTCTTCAAACTGCTTTAAGTAACAGTAATTGATTAGAAATAAGAACATGAATTGGGTTAATAATTAATACAAATAAGTATTTGGAATCTACTGTGCCAGTCTCTTTGCTAGGTGCTTCCTAAGCTTTATTTCCCTTACGTATAAAATGAGAGTCATGACACAGAGTCACGAGGCAAATTAATGATACTGTATAAGTAGAATACACATTTGCTTAGCAAAGTAATATATGGTCAAGAAATGTTAGCAATCATCATTATCAATATCATTTTGCTTTGCTGTTTGTTATTATGATTGCTAGTTAGAGGTTTATTTGTTTTAATCTAGTCTTATGGACATGATAGACTGACTTCAAATTTTCTAATTAGTTTACTTCCCTGTTCACTCAACTAGATGATAATACTAGCAGATGTATTTTGAACCTTTACTAGAATCATCCTATTATTTGGGGATTAGCAAAAAATGGACCCAAAATATCTTGCAGACTTCTGGAATATAAGAAAGACTTAAAATATTAAAAACCAACTAAAAATACCATGTACCCAGCATTTTTCTACAAACTACACATATATTAGTTCACAGTTATAAAGTAGGTTGTATTTTTATCCCATTTTAAGGATGAACATGAAGAATAGAAAGGATAAATATCTTGCCTGGAGTCACTTGGCTAATCGGTGGGAGAGTGGGTATCTGAACCTAGGCAGTTTGACTCCAGAATAAATTTACTTAACCACTGACTTCATTGTCATTTGTAGATTGGGATATGGCTGGAGCACTTGTGGATACAATTTTATGTCCTTTAAAAGCATACAGTAACCTGTTTCCTTTTCATAACAGGGGCTTATCTGTAATAGGTTGGGTTTTTGGGTGTTTTTTTTCCAATTTTCTGCCTACCCTGAGTGATTCTCAGATCCAGGAGTACAAGGACATTATTGGACTTTCTAACCATTACATTCTCTGTGCCTAAGACAGGGCCTGGCACATGCTAGGTGTTATTTAATAACTATTTGTTGAATGAATTAATGAAGTTACTTGATACAAAGAAGAAAATCACACTGATCTACGCTATTAAAACCTAATCTATTTTACTCTACTAAACATTGTTGAGTAATATTTATTTCACCTTGATATCATTTTCAAACCTCTGTCTAGTCACATTAAAAATACACATATATTATCAAGCTGAGACTTTGCCTTGTTCCTTGTGATGCTCATGATCATTGTTCATGCTGGAAAAAAAATCTCATTATTGTGCTTATGAAACTAATGAAGCTACTGCATATGCATACATTTTTCCAATCCAAATCCCAGAGAATAATATCACCATGCTTACTTTCAACAGCATCTAGTCTTACCCCAATATCTTGTGGTTTTGGCTCAATGATCTGATATTAACTAGAGATGAGCTGCTTTTCTAATAGCAATTTTAGCTGAAAGCAAAATACTAGTATGGTTCTGAATTATGTTTCTTTTGCCAACTCTTAGTTTTCAACTATAAAAAAAAAGAATTTAGCATATTATTCCATTTTGAAGTTTTAAAGATGCTTTATGAAAGGGATATTCCCTATAGGGGAGAAAAATAAGTGTAATTCCATTCTGAATATGCTGATTAACTATTGCCATATAATTATTGCCATATGTAGTGAACTGTCAAAAAGAGTACATCCCCTTTCTTGTACTTGAGCCTCTTCTCTCTGATCATCCAAAATTTGCAGTGAGGTATATTGAACATCATGGGTTAATATGCCCTTTCTTAAAAAACTCAAGAATATTTGCACCCTGGATATTTTGTCACTAAAGATCCACAGCAAGAAATTGATGGCTCTACCTCAAAAGGTGTAATTGAAGAGTGTGTGGTAAAGAAATTATTTACAATTTGTTGGAAAGGTTACTGGAAACCAAAAGGATAGTGAAAAAGCTCTGGGGCTAAAAAGAGGGAGGAACCCATTACGACTCTGGTCTACTGGCACCTGCAGAAGCCTGAAGGTCTAGGAGTTGTGGACTAAGTCAATACAACTAGGGTCAAATTGCTGCCTAGCATGGAGGGAGAGTTATCTTGGCTTGACTCTGGTGGCTTCTGACTTCCTGCTGTGGCCTTGAAACCAACCTGAAGCCAGAGGTCAAGAGAGCCTGGTTTATGCAATTTGTAGAGGTTAGTCTCCTAGGGTACAGAATAGAGTGATGGGTTGATAGAAGATCTGGAGGGCAAATAAGGAATACCCAGCATAGCTACTAACAAAAAATTAAAGAATTGAGTTTGGGCTCAAGAGCATGGGTCTCATGGAGCTTGACTCTTCCTAATTTCCCATTTCTAACAAGAGGCATCAACTTTCTTTCAGATATACAGAAGAGAAAAACTGAAGTCATCTTGACTCTTCCTTCTTCATTCCCTGAGTTAAAGATATGACCAGTTTCTTTCATATTTCCTCAAAATAGATCTCTAATAATTCATCTCTAATGCAAATTTATGCCATTTCTACTGCTGACACCTTTATGTCTTGACTTTGCTCTCTTATGTCAAATTAATTGCTTTGTGGTAACAAACTTCTAAGAGGTGGTATTTTTAAATCTCCTGCTTTGCTCAAGAACCTACTCTGGTTCTCAGCTGTCATGGACATCAAGTGCAACGTCCTCTGCCTAGTGTTCGACTTCCCACAGCATGTCCTCAACATCACCAAGAAGCCTTACTTCCTAACTATTCCTCCACATGAATCTTCTCCTTAGTCTAACGTGCTCTGCACATATGGTTCTAATTACTGTTTTGCTGATACTACGTCCTCCATTTGGGAAGATTACCCCTAGCTCGCTAAACCTTAAAACCTTAACCTCCTTTAAAAACCATTTTCTTCATATTATCTTTCGAACTAATCAGACTGCCCTTATGGCACTCTCTTCTTAAACTTTTACTTTATATATATATATATTTTTTCAACCTACTTTGACACTCACTTGTTCAATAGTTATATACTGTTATTCTTCTATTGAGAGTAGAGTTTATTTCTTTCAAATACCTCACATCACCTGAGATAGTTCTAGAAATATTATCTGACATATGGTAGTGTCTCAATACATTATGTTTTAATCAGATGAGGTACTTGAATTGTATTTGTTTATTAGTTGTTTGTTTGGTTAGTTAGTTTACGGCAACTCTGGAAGAATTAACCAAACCCACACAAACAGTGCATACTTTTTGACTACTAATTTCTCTTGTAGGTATTTGTCCTAAAGAATAAGTTAAGGAGAAGCTCAAAGGTTTAACTTCACGGATGTTCATGGAAATGTTATATGTAATAACAGTTACAAAAAATCATAAACACTTTACAATAATAAAGGATGTGATAGTATGCATATTCAAGGAAGTAATGTACTATGCTATTCAGCTTTTTAAAATGATGTAGATTATTAAACTGACATAATAACAATATATGACTTAAGTTTTGAAGCAGATAATAAATATTTTGACTACTATTTTTGTAAAAATTACTGTATATGTTAATACACACTTTTACATAAATACATACCAATATGGATAGGTGCATATGGTGTTAATATTGGTTATCTATGGTGGTGGGTAAATTATAGATTTTTGTTTGTTTATGTGCATTTTCTGACAATATATACACTGCAAAATACTTAGAAGATAACTGTCACAATTAACACCCTTCTTTTAGTTATAGATATTAACTGCTTTGTTTCTATACAAGGTGATCAAGTTAGTTGTTTCAATTAAATGACTTTATTTTACTTACTGAATGACTTAATGAACTAACCACAGAAAAGGTTTGGCAATTGCAGTATATCCTGCCCTAAACATTGCCTCCTGATAAGTAAACTATTATTTTTACATCACAATTTGTTTGGAAAACTGTCAAAATATAAATATAATGTCAAATTTGAAAATGAAAATGATAATTTCAGCCAGAAGTAGCTATTTCTCATCTACAAAAAAGACAACAAAGGATAGCATTACTCTGCCTTTTAATTATCAAGTGAAGTTGATTGGGATTTCATAGAGGGGAATAGTTTATGTAGAAGAGTGGCTTGAATTCAACTTATAGGACATATGTACAGTTTAAGATCCTAAATAGAGCCTGAAGACAGAATTAAATATGTCATACGTGTATACATACAAACATACATGCATGCAGAAATGAATGTTGTATCTATCTAGAAGGTTAGATGGTATGTTCTAAAACTGAGCTAAATCACACATTTAATTATTTCACAAAAGCACTTCAGGAAGTAAACGAGTAATTGAAACAACTGATTTTATTACTCTATATAAACCTCTCTATAAATGGTCTTAATTATAATGAATATTTTCAAAGTCTTAGTAATCTTTTAAATTATTTAAAAAATACCAGTAAGTAGAATGGAATCCATAGGCAAGAGGACACTAGATATGATAAGTAGGAAATTTTACTTCCTGGAGGAGGAAAACAAAGGCAGTACCTCCAACACCTCACCTTGTAAGGTGCAGACAGATGGGGAGGTACCCTTCTAACCTCTAATTCCTTAGGTTTTAGTTAGGGAGTGCTATGCTTTATCACTCTAAGCCCAGAAGGAGGGACAAATATAATGACGATAATATTCTCTGCCAAACCAGGCAGAATGAAAGTTGTGTAAAATATTATTTGAGCTAAATATTGCTTAAAGCTGGGAAAATGGACAATATAATATAGTGGATAAGAGTATAGGCTTTTGAATCCAGCGTGCTTGATTTTGAATACTGGGTTTACTGTACTAACAGTACGCATTCACTCAGCAATACCCTTTTTTAAACGTTAACCTTATGCCAGGTGAAGTGCTAGGCTTTGGCAGTAGCTTAGGGTAAAAAACACGCATTATGGGTTTCCCTGGTGGTGCAGTGGTTGCGAGTCCGCCTGCCGATGCAGGGGACACGGGTTCGTGCCCCGGTCCGGGAAGATCCCACATGCTGCGGAGCGGCTGGGCCCGTGAGCCATGGCCGCTGAGCCTGTGCGTCCGGAGCCTGTGCTCTGCAACGGGAGAGACCACAACAATGAGAGGCCCGCGTACCGCAAAAAAAAGAAAACAACAACAACAAAAAAAAAAACCACGCATTATATTTGCTCTTTTATAGTTTAATGATAGAGATAAACATTAATTAAATAATCTTACAAATAACATAATTGCATACACTAGTAAATCACTCTAAGGAAAATTCAGGAAGCTATGCAAGTATATTTTAGATGTAGTCAATCTGAAAAATTGGTATAAAACAACCAGAGAAAGAATGTAGTTCTAAGGTAAATGAGAGCATGATGCCATTTATAGAAGGGCAATTGACTAGATCATAGGAAGCATTGAAAGTGTAAGAGTGGAAAAATTAGTTTAAAGGTGTAGGTGGAGCCAGACCTCCCAGAGCTTTATTCTAAGACAAAGGAAAGCCATTGGAGATTTTCAAGCAGGAAAGTTGCAAGATCAAATTTCTGTTTCTAAAGATCACTCTGACCACCTTAAGGAAAAAGAATGGATTAAAAGATGTTCCAGTATTGAGGGGAATTTAATGAATGGGTATTTGAAACATTCCAGATAAGGAGACAACAGTCTCTTGGACTAGGGCTTGGTGGTGGTAAAGTTACAGTAGAATAAAAATAATGACTGCTACGTTTCTGGCTTTTGCAGCTGATTGCAAGATGGTGCTGAGTTAGGGAATACATAAATAGGACCTGAATTAATTGCATTTTAATTTGACTAAGTTTAGTTTAAGATGCTTTTGAGATATCCAAATGGAAACGTCAAATAAGCTCAAATAATGGAAATAATGTCAAATAATGGAAATAGATTCAGTGTAGACAACTCTTTGCTAGGGAAGGAAAAAAAATGAAATGAGAACTGGAGTGGGAGGTGGAGTCAAAGTAACTTTTTAAATAGGATCGACTTTTAAATATGTCTCTGTGCTGATGAAAATGATGCACTAAAGAGAAGAAAATCCAACAGAAAAGAGAGGGGATAATCAAGAGAAGGCTATGGCAGCATTGGCTAACTTATTGAGTGTCTCTGCCTTGGTTTTCACAGCTATAAAATGGGGGAAAATAATACCTACCTTATAAGATTATTCTAACAAGTAATATTATGTTGGTTGAATGCTCAGTAAAAATTTTCAGCACACAGAATACATTTAATAAATTGGTGCTTAAAATGAACTCAGCATCTAACACAGTGTTTTGTATATATTAGGTGCTCAACAAATATTTGTTAAATGTTGAATGAATATGATGCTGTTACATGATTTTGGACTAGATGGGAATATAAATGAGTCTGATGCATATTACTGTATCCTGGGTTACAGATGCACCTTGAATATTCACTGATGATGAAATTCAATATTTGCCATCTGATAATGATGTTTGGGACATTTGTGTTCACAGGGTACTATTTTTCTGCCTGGAAATAAAGTCCTTGAACATCCCTGCAATGAAGAGAGCCCAGGGAAATTCTTTTTTGAAGTAGTTCCAGGTAAGATAGTTTTCTGGTTTGATTCAACTATTGCCATTCCATGTTGGTAAAGGTGAAGACAGGTCAGACAGCCTCTATTTTTCTTGAGTCATGGCTAAGAACATTAATTTGACGAGGCAAGGGTAAATGTTGGTTAGTATTTACACAGATAATGATTCCAGGTTTGTACACTGGTACAAATGAACACATGTACACACATACATGTGTCCACATGACTATTGGATTTCCATTTGTCCATGAGACTCCAGAGCTGACCAGAAGTCATGACACAGCACTTGTTAGGGACTATTGGAGACAAAGGTAATTTTACAGTGCTCTTGTGGCATGAAATTTGACTAGGTGTTCCAGGTAGAATGCCTTGTCCAGCTGATTCACTGTCATATTTTCTTACAAAACTGCATCTTTTTTTTTTTTTTTTTTGCGGTACGCGGGCCCCTCACTGCCGTGGCCTCTCCCGTCACGGAGCACAGGCTCCGGACACGCAGGCTCAGCGGCCATGGCTCACGGGCCCAGCCGCTCTGCGGCATGTGGGATCCTCCCGGACCGCGGCACGAACCCGTGTCCCCTGCATCAGCAGGCGGACTCTCAACGACTGCGCCACCAGGGAAGCCCCAAAACTGCATCTTTAAGGAGCCTTTGTTATAAAAACAAAACAAAACAAAAACTCTCCTTAAATAACTGACCAAGGATTGCAGTTCTGTACCTCATCTTCATTCACAACCAACCACTTCCACATGTTTGGCTGGTAGCATTGAGAATGTCTCTGCCAAGTCATCAAATCCTGCAGTTACATTTCTTCAACATCTGTTCATTTTTTTTAGTCATCTGCATCCACCCCTCTCAGAATACCTGATCTCCACTTAAGTCTTTGACTCACCCAGCAACACTCTTTTCAAGGCTGTGATCTACTTCTTTGATCAGTTCATTAGCCCTTCTTTAATACTTGGTGTAAGAAAAAGGGAGTTAGGAACCTGGTTTTCATAGCTTTGGCTCTGACTGACCCAGTTAATGTGATATTAACATTGACTTAATCACAGCCTAGGGTGAGTGTGACTTTATTTGGGTGACTAATATGTAATGCATATCAATAATGCCAGTACAAAGGCAGTCAATAAAACATTTTCCCAAGATTTATTAATGCTAAGAATCTAAAATGTGAAAGCATATTTTTTCTCCTCAATGAAAACAGCTGTAGCTCTGGGTTCATCTGGCTCACAATGGAATTCATGACTAAATGTTAATTAATGCAGCTGAAGTGCAGAAAGCTTAGTCGGATGCATTGTGTTGTTTCCCCCCAGGGAGAACATATTGTAGGAAACCTGAATCCTGTTTGCTCTATTAAAATCTTTTTATACTTACTTCTTGGTGGAATACCCTATATGGAACCAAATTCCAGATGTTTCAAAGTCTTTGAAGTATCAGTAGAGGAAATTTCTTTCACTGTTTATTCTCAGACATTAGGCCTGTGGGCTTTGAAATGAGCATGGTATTAAACTGAAAGCTTTGATTGTGTATCTTCAATAACACTAAAGGTCCACTTTCCCATGCAAGTCTACTAAATGTGTAGAGATTTCACTCTTTGGGGAAGATGTTCTGATATACTGTAGGTAGATATTGTCAAGACTGTTCTCAGAAGAGCTGTGTCTTCAAGCCCATGAAATCACAAAACCTCCCCTCCAAGGTTGCAGTTCTTGGGTATGTGTTTCGAGTGCAATGCATATGATATAATGGCTTTTAATGAGCAAAGCTTAAGGGGTTTATGACTGTATGCTGTAGAATCTGAAGATTGTCATTCCAAAAAAAAATTTCTTTTTTTTCAAGTAAGTTCAGGTTGGCTGCAATAATTATGGAAATAAACATATCAATACTATGCCCATAGCTCATTTGAAAAGATGCTTTCTGAATCATTAATACAATATGTAGTAGCTTCTAAATTAGGTTTTATAATTCTGAATCATCTTATGGAGTGACAAGAGAACTGTGCCAAATGCTTCTTTAAAGAGAGAATTGGAAAAACACAATGGCTGCATTGAGAATCCAGTGTTTGAGCCATGAATCTTGGTCATCGGGGTTTTTGGTGTGTCCCTAACATTAGGATGGAATTTCCAAGCAAATGTTTCTGTATTTGTATGAGGATGTGAGGGTTGGTATCACATGATTTTAACCAATTTTTGCAAAATCAAGATTACTTAGGGCTTTTTGCACCAGAAACTCTGGTTGGAAAGGCTGGGGCAAGGCATCTGCATGTGGCACCCTGTGAGCAAGTGAAGCTAAACTAAGCACAAAGGAAAATAGGACTTTTCATTCCTGGCCCTGCTTCACCTGTATACATGGGTGAACCCGTGTTGTGCAGCAGAACTAGAAAGAAACACTCATCCTTCCAGAAGCACCAGCCATGTGGCTGACAGTGTCTTGGTGCTCTGGCCTGGTGTCAGGCCTTAGCCTCTGAAGTGGGAGAGCCAAGTTCAGGACATTGGACCACCAGAGATATCCCGGCCTCGTGTAATATCAATCAGCGAGACCTCTCACAGAGATCACCATCTCAACACTAAGACCCAGCTCCACCCAATGGCCAGCAAGCTCCAGTGCTGGATGCCCCATGCCAAACGACTAGCAAGACAGGAACACAACCCCACCCATTAGCAGAGAGGCTGCCTAAAATCATAATAAGTTCACAGACACCCCAACACACACCACACGAGGCAGCCCTGCCCACCATAAAGACAAGATCCAGCCCCACCCACCAGAACACAGGCACCAGTCCTCTCCACCAGGAAGCCTACACAACCCACTGAAACAACCTCATCCACTGGGGGCAGACACCAAACAACGGGAACTACAAACCTGCAGCCTGCGAAAAGGAGACCCCAAACACAGTAAGTAAACAAAATGAGAAGACAGAGAAATATGCAGCAGATGAAGGAGCGAGATAAAAACCCACCAGACCAAACACATGAAGAGGAAATAGGCAGTCTACCTGAAAAATAATTCAGAGTAATGATAGTAAAGATGATCCAACATCTTGGAAACAGAATGGAGAAAATACAAGAAATATTTAACAAGGACCTAGAAGAACTAAAGAGCAAACAAAAAATGATGAATAACCCAATAAATGAAATTAAAAATTCTCTGGAAGGAATCAATAGCAGAATAATTGAGGCAGAAAAACGGATAAGTGACCTGGAAGATAAAAGAGTAGAAATAACTACTGCAGAGCAGAATAAAGAAAAACGAATGAAAAGAATTGAGGACAGTCTCAGAGACTTCTGGAAGAACATTAAATGTACCAACATTCAAATTATAGGGGTCCCAGAAGAAGAAGAGAAAAAGAAAGGGTCTGAGAAAATATTTGAAGAGATTATAGTTCAAAACTTCCCTAACATGGGAAAGGAAATAGTCAACCAAGTCCAGGACGTGCAGAGAGTCCCATACAGAATAAATCCAAGGAGAAGAAAACTAGCAAACTATTAAATAAACTATGAAAAATTAAATACAAGAAAAAATATTAAAAGGGAAAAGCAACAAATAACATATAAGGGACTCCCCAGAAGGTTAACAGCTGATCGTTCAGCAGAAACTCTGCAAGACAGAAGGGAGTGGCAGAACATATTTAAGTGATGAAAGGCAAAAACCTACAACCAAGATTACTCTACCCAGCAAGGATCTCATTCAGATTCAATGGAGTAATTAAAAACCTTACAGACAAGCAAAAGCTAAGAGATTTCAGCACCACCAAACCAGCTTTACAACAAATGCTAAAGGAACTTCTCTAGTCAGGAAACACAAGAGAAGGAAAAGACCTACAAAAACAAACCCAAAACAATTGGAAAATGGGAATAGGAACATACATATTGATAATTAACTTAAATGTAAATGGATTAAATGCTCCAAACAAAAGACATAGACTGGCTGAATGAATACAAAAACAAGACCCATATATATGTTGTCAACAAGGACCAGCTTCAGACCTGGGGACACATACAGACTGAAAGTTAGGGGACCGAAAAAGAGATTCCATGCAAATGGAAATCAAAAGAAAGCTGGAGTAGCAATTCTCATATCAGACAAAATAGACTTAAAAATAAAGACTATTACAAGACACAGAGAAGGACACTACATAATGATCAAGGGATAGATCCAAAAAGAAGATATAACAATTGTAAATATTTATGCACTCAACATAGGAGCACCTCAATACATAAGGCAAATACTAACAGCCATATGAGGGGCAATCGACAATAACACATACATAGTAGGGGACTTTAACACCCCACTTTCACCAATGGACAGATCATCCAAGATGAAAATAAATAAGGAAACACAAGCTTTAAATGACACATTAGACAAAATGGACTTAATTGAATTCCATTCAAAAACAACAGAATATACTTGCTTCTCAAGTCCTCATGGAACATTCTCCAGGATAGATCATATCTTGGGTTACAAATCAAGGGTTGGTAAATTTAAGAAAATTGAAATCGTATCAAGTATCTTTTCCGACCACAATGCGACGAGACTAGATATCAATTACAGGAAAAAACTGTAAGAAATACAAACACATGGAGGCTAAACAATACACTACTATATAACCAAGAGATCATTGAAGAAATCAAAGAGGAAATCAAAAAACGCCTAGAAAAAAATGACAATGAAAACACGACGACCAGAAACCTATGTGATGCAGCAAAAGCAGTTCTAAGAGGGAAGTTTATAGCAATACAATCTTACCTTAAGAAACAAGAAACATCTCAAATAAACAACCTAACCTTACACCTAAAGCAATTAGAGAAAGAAGAACAAAAAAATCAAAAGTTAGCAAAAGGAAAGGAATCATAAAGATCAGATCAGAAATAAATGAAAAAGAAATGAAGGAAACAATAACAAAGATCAATAGAACTAAAGCTGGTTCTTTGAGAAGATAAACAAAATTGATTAACCATTAGCCAGACTCATCAAGAAAAAATGAGAGAAGACTCTAATCAACAGAATTAGAAATGAAAAAGGAGAAATAACAACTGACACTGCAGAAATACAAAGGATCATGAGAGATTACTACAAGTAACTCTATGCCAATAAAATAGACAATGTGGAAGAACGGACAAATTCTTAGAAAAGTACAACCTTCCAAGACAGAACCAGGAAGAAGGAGAAAATATAAACAACTAATCGTAAGCACTGAAATTGAAACTGTGATTAAAAATCATCCAACAAACAAAAGCCCAGGACAAGATGGCTTCACAGGCGAATTCTGTCAAACATTTAGAGAAGAGCTAACACCTATCATTCTCAAACTCATCCAAAATATAGCAGAGGGAGGAACACTCCCAAACTCATTCTACAAGGCCATCATCACCCTGATACCAAAACCAGACAAAGATGTCACAAAAAAAGAAAACTACAGGCCAGTATCACTGATGAACATAGATGCAAAAATCCTCAACAAAATACTAGCAAACAGAATCCAACAGCACATTAAAAGGATCATACACCATGATCAAGTGGGGTTTATTCCAGGAATTCAAGGATTCTTCAATATATGCAAATCAATCAATGTGATACACCATATTAACAAATTGAAAGAGAAAAACCATATGATCATCTCAATAGATGCAGAAAAAGCTTTTAACAAAATTCAACACCCATTTATGATAAAAACCTTCCAGAAAGTAGGAATAGAGGCAACCTACCTCAACATAATAAAGGACATATATGGCAAACCCACAGCCAACATCATTCTCGGTGGTGAAAAACTGAAACTATTTCCTCTAAGATCAGAAACAAGACAAGGTTATGCACTCTCACAGCTATTATTCAACATAGTTTTTGAAGTTTTAGCCATAGCAATCATAGAAGAAAAAGAAATAAAGGGTCCAAAAGGGAAAACAAGACATAAAACTTTCACTGTTTGCAGATGACATGATACTATACATAGAGAATCCTAAAGATGCTACCAGAAAACTAGTAGAGCTAATCAATGAATTTGGTAAAGTAGCAGGATACAAAATTAATGCACAGAAATCTCTTGCATTCCTATACACTAACAATGGAAAATCAGAAAGACAAATTAAGGATACACCCCCTTTTACCATTGCAACGAAAAGAATAAAATATCTAGGAATAAACCTACTTCAGGAGACAAAAGACCTGTATGCAGAAAACTATAAGACACTGATGAAAGAAATTAAAGATTATACAAACAGATGGAGAGATATACCATGGTCTTGGATTGGAGAAATCAACATTGTGAAAGTGACTATACTACCTAAAGCCATCTACAGATTCAACACAAACCTTATCAAACTACCAATGTCATTTTTCACAGAACTAGAACAAAAAATTTCACAATTTGTATGGAAACACAAAAGACCCCGAATAGCCAAAGCAATCTTGAGAAAGAAAAATGGAGCTTGGTGGGGAAGCAGGCTCCCCGACTTCAGAATATACTACAAAGCTACAGTAATCAAGACAGTATGGTACTGTCACAAAAATAGAAATAGATCAATGGAACAGGATAGAAAGCCCAGAGATAAACCCATGCACATATGGTCACCTCATCTTTGATAAAGGAGGCAAGAATATACAGTGGAGAAAAGACAGCCTCTTCAATAAGTGGTGCTGGGAAAACTGGACAGCTACATGTAAAAGAATGAAATTAGAACACTCCCTAACTCCATACACAAAAATAAACTCAAAATGGATTTAAGACCTAAATGTAAGACCAGACACTATACAACTCTTAGAGGAAAACATTGGCAAAACACTCTATGACATCAATCACAGCAAGATCCTTTTTGACCCACCTCCTAGAGAAATGGAAATACAAATAAAAATAAACAAATTGGGCCCAGTGAATCTTAAAATCTTTTGCATAGTAAAGGAAACCATAAACAAGACAAAAAGACAACCCTGAGAATGGGAGAAAATATTTGCAAACAAAGCAGCTGACAAACGATTAATCTAAAAATATACAGGTAGCACATGCAACTCAATATCAAAAAAAAAAAAAACCAAATCCAAAAATGGGCAGAAGACCTAAATAGACATTTCTCCAAAGAAGATATACAGATTACCAACAAACACATGAAAGGATGCTCAACATCACTAATCATTAGAGAAATGCAAATTAAAACTACAATGAGGTATCACCTCACACCAGTCAGAATGGCCATCATTAAAAAATCTACAAACAATAAATGTTGGAGAGGGTGTGGAGAAAAGGGAACCCTCCTGCACTGTTGGTGGGAATGTAAATTGATACAGCCACTATGGAAAACAGTATGGAGGTTCCTTAAAAAACTAAAAATAGAACTATCATACGACCCAGCAATCCCACTACTGAGCTCATACTCTGAGAAAACCATAATTCAAAAAGAATCATGTCCCACAATGTTCATTGCAGCACTATTTGCAATAGCCAGCACATGGAAGCAGCCCTCGTGTCCATCAACAGATGAATGGATAAAGGAGATGTGGCATATATATACAATGAAATATTACTCAGCAAGAAAAAGAAACGAAGTTGAGGTGTTCGTAGTGAGGTGGATGGACCTAGAGTCTGTCATACAGAATGAAGTAAGTCAGAAAGAGAAAAACAAATACCGTATGCTAACACATATATATGGAATCTTAAAAAAAAAATGGTTCTGACGAACCTAGGGGCAGGACAGGAATAAAGACACAGATGTAGAGAATGTACTTGAGGACATCAGGAAGTGGAAGGGGAAGCTGGGATGAAGTGAGAGAGTAGTGCTGACCTATATACACTACCAGATGTAAAATAGATAGCTAGTGGGAAGCAGTTCCATCTCACAGGGGGATCAGCTCAGTGCTTTGTGACCACCTAGAAGGGGTGAGATAGGCAGGGTGGGAGGGAGACGCAAAAGGGAGGGGGTATGTGGATATATGTATACATATAGCTGATTCACTTTGTTATATGGCAGAAACACAACATCGTAAAGCAGCTATACTCCTATAAAGATGTTAAAAAAAAAAGATTACTTAGGGATAGCATGACACTTGATTTATCTTTGCAAATGAGAATGACAAGATAATATTTTCTAATTATTCCAATTGTGTGATAGTTTGACATAGAGAATCTGGAAAATCCAAGAGTGTTTTCACTTGTCAGAAAATGCAGGAAACAGGAAGGATTGGAGAAATGTGGTCAATGCCTTGTATAGAACCTTCTGAAGGACTGCCTGTCTGCAGATCCTTGTAACACATACTTATTCTACACTGACTTTCTCTGTGGAATTTTGTCGATCACAACTTCTAAAATCCCATCCTGCAAATGATACTTACATATCCAACACGATTCTGTCTTTATGGACAAATACCTCAAGCCCAACTACCCAAGGTATAATCAATGAAAAATGATGAATAGGATTAAATTATTTAATCATATGTGCCTATAATGATTTCTAGCAAAAATGGCAAATACCTCCAGAAAGCTCTTTGCCAAATATCCTAGCAGTATATACATACACACACATTTGTGTATGAGTGTGTAGACTTGTGTGTGTGTGTGTATATATATATATATATATATAAAAAACAAAATATATAATGTATATTTATATACACATTATATGTATATATCTTTAGCACCTGTATATCTTTATTATTTTTCCATGTATGCTACTTTGTTTTGTTCCATTTTTGGTTTTGCTTTAGTCTGAAATGTCCTATGAAATTAAATAATAATCATGTGTAAATTTGAAAGAAAACTCAAGATTTTCCAATAGAATTGAGGGTTTCAGGTCTTTGTATTACAGTACTTAATTACATTTGTTTTTGTATAACATTCCTCTGCAGATTTTAGGCTTTTGTAAAAATCTATCTGAAACAAATTACCATAATTTAGGGTTAATTTCTTATAGAATACTATCCCATGAAAGGAATTGTCTCTCTGAATAATGTCATGATTTGTAACATTTCACTCCAATTTTTTCCTATTTATCTGCTTGTTATTGAAAAAGGAGATGTGATCCAAATTGGCAAATTTGCAGACTTTGCTGTCAGACATGCCAAATTTTAGACTGGAGTGAGCTTTTATGGCCAAGTACTAAGCTTTGGGGAAATGTGGTTGAGGGAGAAATGTTGGCAGACCTTTAATGCATAGTCCTCGAAGAGGGAAAATGCAGTCGGTTTCTTTCCTTCTCAAAATGTTTTCTGTGCATGTTTCCCTTGTGATGTTAAAATAAAATAGAGTAATTAATGGAATGCTGATGTCTTAGCTTTCTTAGAAGAATAGCCTGCCAGAGGGAGAAGAAGTAGTGATTCAGAGACAGAGACAGGTAAAAAGAGATGAGGAAGTATGTACTTCATATAGTTAGGAACCACATCTATCTTCTCATTACTATATCCGTAACACCTAGTGCAATATAATTCAAGGTACCGAGTACTTACTGAAGTGTATATATTTACCAGGTTGGTGGAGGAAAGTCAACCATATGAAATGAGTTTATTGTTGGCAGTAACTACTCCCGACTTGGCTATATTGAAGGCTTATTCCCTCCTGTGTAGGATCTTTCCGCCTCATGGTACAGCAAAGACCTTTCTGCTGCTCTAGTGGTTCAAGTGGAGGGAAACTCCTCACATCCTCTTTCTTACTCCTCTGCCTTTTCTCTCTGGTAATGATACCAAGAGAAATGGAAGGAGGTAGAGATCTTCCTGCAGAGAAGCTACCGCTGGGGTGTAGCACCTTAACACTGACTGGTTATTACACACCTCTTCAAGTGCTGACTCTCTCATGAGGTGCCTTTGCAGATTTTATAATGTCCCTAGAATTGGAAATGCATGTCATGTGATAGGAGTCTCTACCTTGGGCATGGTCCTGGTTGATGGGCTACCAACAAAATGGCTCAAAGGCCAGCTGCTTGCTTTGTGCTTATTCAGCTACCTGGAAACTCATGGACCCTGGTCTGCCACGTAGGGGATATACAGGCTATTTCACTGTCACTGACCCCCTCAACCCTGCCATCTTGCCCCCTTCTCCATGAAGCATGAGCTTCACACCCAGCAGTTCAGTGGTTTCACACATCATGTGAGTCTGCATCTTGGAGAAGTGCTAGGTGACAGTTCTAGCTTCAAAATTGATGAGCAGCTCTCTTGTGCTCCCCTGACTTGTTCTGATGGTTCAGAGAATTTTCTTCTTTCTCCTCAAAAAAATAGTGTTCATCTTGAAAACTGTTATATCCAAGTGGCACTTCCCCTTTTCTAGTCTTCCTCTTGTAATAGTCAGGGGCAGAGGGATGGCATTTGGGTTCCTTCTCTGAAATGTGTTTTATCCATAAGCCCTATAGGGAAGTGGCCAGGCACAACCTTCATTTTTTTTTTTTTAAACTTAGAGTGTGAGTAACTTCTCTCTTCAGATTCAGATCTTAACAATTTCAGGATAATGGAAAAATGACTTTTTATCTATATCTATCTATAATCTTAGATTGGAGTCCAGGGAAACACACTCTGATGGAGAGTTATGTTAGAACATTTACTGGGGAGTGCTGTCTGGAGATACTTCATCTCTAAGGAATTGAGGAAAGCAGGATCAGGCAGAAGGAGAAGCTTGCCCAAAACACCATTGCAGTTAATGTCTCAGCTGATGCTATGGGGAGCTCTGGAGCTTGGATGCTTCCTAGAGTTGCTCTAACCTGAGGGACAAAACCTTTGTTTCCTGGCATCAGCTAGTCTAGTCATTGACTGGGGGGAGGTGAGACAAGTAAACTCATGTGAAGCAGTTCCAGGTTGCAATGGAGAACAGTTTCCATGAGGGCCTCTATGAGCCATCAGCCAATATACTGGCCTCTGGGATCTAGACAGAGCATCACAGTATCCATTAGAGTATTTATAGCTTTATTTGTATCTAGCTTTCTGTATCCCAGACAATGTTTCAGACTTTTTAAATGTATCACTTAATTTAATCCTTACCACATTACTATTTAATCCTCACCTCTATTACTATATCCATTTCCAGATAAAGAAACTGAGGCACAGAAAAGTAGTTTGATCAAGGTCAAACACTAGCTAGTAAATACATGTGTAAATATAAATATTACTTATCACTGACTTTATTTATATATGTATGTATTCTGGCTTAAAATATGAGATATTGGAGAATGGAGCCTAGTTTTTGAAATATGAACTTGTGAATAGTTTTTATTGGTAGTAATTGAAGTAGATAGACTTGTATCTCTTCTTAGATCTTCCATTAAGGATGACAATTTGGGCACTTGAAGTGAGAATACGCATTTTCATTTACATGCAGTTATTTATATGTGTAAGCCTATCATAAAGATATGCACTGGCTAAAGATGTTCACTTAAGAGTTATAAGGCCACAACTATACTGTCATGAAAAAGTGGGGAGAAAACCACACTTGTCTGCAGTGGACTTTCTTATATGTGAATAGCTATGTGAAAGGAAGAATCTGCACCTGTAATTTTTTCTTACAGAAAACTATTACACGCTGGAGTTCAGTTCTCTTCATGGCAGAACTCACACTGCTGATATTGGCCTTACTTCTTCACTAACTTCCTCTGCACACTAGCCAAGTTATCACCACTGTCTAGCCACCAACAAGCACACCTAATACTGTTCCTTTATTGGGAATCAGTCCAGTGACCTGCACAGGTATTATTCAAGCAGAGACCCATTATGAGTTTTAAGGGCAATTACCAATATCTAGGACTCCCAAAGCCCCATCTCAGCCCAGTGTCCCAAATCAATAATAACTAGAAAGTAGAGGTTTTCTTTTTCTCTTCCTTCCCCCAGAAAAAGAATAGAAGAGATGAACACAGGGGAAAAAAGGGGATGAGAGATGAAGAGGCAGCTATGGTAACAAAGAAAAAAAGAGAAAATTTGAAAGGTAATTTAAAGTGATTTTCATCTGCCTGGAAATGAAAGTAAACCCTTTAACAAAGGAGAAGGTGTCATTTATCCCAACTTTAGCCAGGAATATACTAATTATTAATAATATCCTTAGATAATTACATATTACTTACGTAAATTTTAATAAAAAATGTTTCCATTCTAACTATTTTCCAGAATGATTTTCAGAGGTAATTGAAAAATTAGAAAACATGGGTGCCGAGAGAATCCAATAAATGCATTATGGATCTTTTTGCTAAAAAAAAAAAAAAAAATGCATTTACCTACCAAAATTGCAGACACTTATGGGGGCTTCAGAGATTCCCTGAAACTCAGTTGTGGACTCCAGCTTTAGAACTGTAATTTAAATTTAGGGACAAGAGACATTATTAGTCTCTATATTTCTATCTCCATCTCTATATTTAACTATTCATCTCTGTGTTCCTGTACATCATCTATTTCATCTATATACATATGTGCATAAACATGACAATCTTTTTTATTATTTTTAACTATGTGGTACTAGTAATCAGTTTTTGACTTTTACTGCCCTGATTCAGTTGTGTTTTATTCCCCCGCTGGTTCTATGATTATGTAATTCTACAGACCTATTTTATGCATTTACAAAAAAACTTTCTGGAGAACATTTCATGGCTCTGGAGGCTATAAAATTTTTAATTTACCAAAACTTGAACCTACTCAGATGGTGAGGCCATCTGAGAGATATTCATGGTGTCTCTGAGAAGGAAAAGCATATAGCCAATTTTTGAGTTTTTGAGATAATTATGTGACATCAGCAATGAAAGTTTATCATCCAAGTCTGTATTTGCAACTCCTTCTAGGGTGATCAAATAATGTTATTGGATAAATTAATTTGCTGTCATTTAAATTTGGTATCTACTTTATAGGAAAATTTGGGGATATTTTAATAGTGTTTTAGCATAGAAGTTGGTCATTTTCTTGATCACTGGTTAAATATGTTGCTAGGGCATTTAATTTTACAACACACTCTTTATCTTAATTTTTCCCTTTTGTGTTAGTACTGTAAGTTGAAAGCCATCTATTTATATTTGTTACCCAAAGGCAACTAGGACAATCTCTTTTTTTGTCTGCCTATGTCTGTAGGCAGCCATGAAAATTGTATTTTTTTTCTTTGCTTAGTTAATGTGTGCAAACCATTTAGAGAATGTGAGTAGGAATTGTTATGGTATGAAAACATAATTCTATATACACAAGTAGTTCTGAACATGACTTAAATAAATGCATTGAAAATCAGCATGCTTTAGCTACTCGTATTCTTCTATATAAAAAAAGTATTTGAGATGTTTGTCCAAATTCCCTTCCTACTTAAAATGCCTTAAAATATACATTTAAAAGAGGCTATTAAAATGTCACAAAGGGCATTTAAAAATGTTTGTAATCTCTTGAAATTCCGACTATTGCCATGTCAACCGAAAGACATTTGGAGCATTTATAAACCGATCATAAGATCCCACTTTTGAGAAGTGTCCATATGAGAAGGGCTCTCTTACAGTATTTGTAGACATGTTGACCTACTCATATTCATTTCTATCATTCATTCTGTATCCTAGATCAGGGGTCAGAAAACATTTTCCAGAGAGAACAAGAGAGCAAGTACTGTAGGCTTTGCTGGTCATAAAGTATCTGCTACAACTGCTGAACTCTGCTGTTGTAGTATAAAACAAGAGGGTATGTCTGTGTTCCAATAAAACTTTATTAATGAATACCGAAATCTGGGTTTTATATAATTTTCAAATATCAAGAAATATTATTTTTCTTTTGATTTTTTTCCAATCACTTAAAAATGTAAAAAATAGACAGTAAGCCAGATTTGGCCCATGTGCCATAGCTAGCCAACGCTTGTGCTAGATTAAAAAAAGCAAACCTATGAAAAGGAGTCTGAAGATACTATTATAAATCACTAATCCCCACTGGTGCCACCAGAGACAAAATTAGAATTCTGAGACAGAGTGTCTCCCCAGGCCATGCCATTACCCACTGCCTCAACATCATGATTCAGGACCTGTTTGCCAACATTTTTATTTAGAAGCTCCATCTCTGAATAATATCTCTTTTTTTCCCCCAATCATGATGAATCTAAAACGTTTTAGTGACCAAACCGAAACCCTCACTTTAAATTTTGTCTTAGCTCATTTAGAACTCTAGAATCTGACCAGAGCTGAAATCTGTGATGTGACTTTCTTTTTTTTTTTTTTTTTTTTGCGGTATGAAGGCCTCTCACTGTTGTGGCCTCTCCCGCTGCGGAGCACAGGCTCCGGACGCGCAGGCTCAGCAGCCATGGCTCACGGGCTCAGCCGCTCCGCGGCATGTGGGATTTTCCAGGACTGGGGCACGAACCCGTGTCCCCTGCATCGGCAGGCAGACTCTCAACCACTGCGCCACCAGGGAAGCCCTGATGTGACTTTTAAAGCAATGAATACCATTAATAGGAGAGTGGGTGTGCCTAGCATGAGAAACATTTCCCATACTTTGTTCAGTCTACACAAGTTCAGGGAGATATTCATAAGTATTCGGAGATGGAAGCATCCCTTGCAAGATCAAGTAAGCTTGAAGTTTCTTCTAAACTCTCCTTTTTACAATGTACATTAGCGTCTTAAAACTCTAAGTATCTCACACTAAATGTCAATACTTTGTTTGCTTGTAAAACTAACAAACTTATTTACTCAGAGGAGTAGTTTATTCCCCCCACCACTCATTTATGAACATGTCTCTACTCCTAACCCACCAGTTTTCCTTTAACATCAGTGTGAGAAACACTTCCATAATTTTTAGAGCTAACGTTCACTGAACTGTGTGAGGCCTGTACTAATGAATGTCAGATTTTAAATACAACAGTTCATTTAATATGAATACACTTGTGATAGATGCCATTCTCCTCACTCATCAACAGTGATAAAATTCACATTCGTAATAAATGCTAAAACCGGGCTTCACACTCATCTGAGCCCACAAAACCACCACATGCTACAGCTTCCTTATACCAATGAGGATATAGATAGGTTAATTTTCTAGATCCCACAGAAGCCAAATATCCAAGAGTTAAGAAAAATAAGGACAACAAATGAAGAAATGAGATTATGGATTTAAAAGTTAGTGTACTCCATAGAGAACAGACTTGTGGCTCCCAAGGGGGAGGGGGAAGGGAGAGGGATGGACTGGGAGTTTGGGGGTTGGTAGATGCAAACTCTTACATTTAGAATGGATACACAACAAGGTCCTAATGTATATAGCACGGGGAACTATAGCCAATATCCTGTGATAAACCATAATGGAAAAGAATATAAAAAAGAATGTCTATATGTGTATAATTGAGTCACTTTGCTGTACAACAGAGATGGGCACAACATTGTAAATCAACTATACTTCAAAAAAAATTAAAAATAAAAGTTAGCGTACTCTGCATTTCCTTCCTCTCTCCGCAGGACTCGCTTTTCTTATGTTGTCTGTATTCTCTTCTTTCTCCATCAGATTTGATGCTCTTGAGAACAGAAATGATACCTTCCATCCCTAGTACCTAGCAGAGTGACTGTCATGTAGTATATGCTCAATGCACATTCGTTGAATTAATGAATAGACTAGACCTCAGTTTTATCATCCAGGGAATGATTGTATTGGATTAGCCAAAATGAAAAGAGCCTTGCATCTCTGAGCTATTTAATTTGAACATAGCTCTTTGTCTCAGTGCCTTAAGAGACTGGAGAAGTTCATTAACTTCACAGACTCTACGCTCTTTAAAAAGCAGTCCACACTGCCTCATCCTTCACTCCATTACCACTAACACCAATTGTGTCATTTAGTACTTTGATGATAGAAGCTGTTTACTAACAAGTTATCTGCTGGAATAAATGTGATCCCCTCCCCCTCATTGTTCTCTGTGGCTTGGTTTTAATTATGTACTCATGGGCTGTTTGCATTCACCTTTTTTATCCAGTAGTTGAAAAGGGCTTTGCCATCCAATCAAGCTCAGAAAACAGACAGTACAGTGCTAAACAAATGTCAGTGGCTGCTACTAGGAAGAATATTTCTCCAGGCAGTTCTTTTTCTGTGGCAGGGCTTCTTTGAGCTGTATCTTAGCCAGGGAAAGAGTGTGTCTGAATGAGGCAATGGCCAGTGAGGAGAACAACCATAGGTTAGAAGTGATATGGGAGTGAGAAAGAGAAAACATACTTCACAGGAAACACAATATATCAGAAGAAGGAGGATGAGTGTGCTGCAGAGCAGCTGCTGGTAATTAGGTTGTAGGAAACAAGCTTGCAGCAAGGATGAAACCAGCATGTTACCAAGTCCTGTGCTAACTCTTAGGGAACCAGGGTAGCCTTTTTCATTTTTCTTTTTTTTTTCCTTTTCATTTTTAATATAAAACTGAGCTGAACTGGTCTTGAATGTTTCCAAAAGTGAAACCTCAAGGACCATCTGCAACCCAATCATGCATCCTTGGGCCTGTTGGACATCCTGACCTTAAAACGATTGTTATCTTTGTCTATTGATCTGTGGGTTCATTTGCCCTGTGTCTGTTTTTCAAATGCTGCCTTTCTTGAGACCTGTCCATCTTCACAGCCCTGTGACATCAGGCCTAGAAAGGCCCAAATTGAAGTCCTGAGAGGTCCTGATTTGGCAGAAATGTATGGTCCTACCTGCTAAAATCCCTACACCCCAATTAAGAAAACTGGCGACTTGGGCTTCCCTGGTGGCACAGTGGTTAAGAATCTGCCTGCCAATGCAGGGGATACAGGTTCGAGCCCTGATCCGAGAAGATCCTACATGCCATGGAGCAACTAAGCCCGTGTGCCACAGCTACTAAGCCTGCGCTCTAGAGCCTGTGAGCCACAACTACTGAGCCCGTGAGCCACAACTACTGAAGCCTGTGCACCTAGAGCCTATGCTCTGCAACAAGAGAAGCCACCGCAATGAGAAGCCCGCTCACCGCAATGAAGAGTAGCCTGCACACAAGAACAAAGACCCAATGCAGCCAAAAATAAAGTAATTAATTAAATTTATTTTAAAAAACCACAACTGGCGACTTGAGGTAAAGCCACCTAGGATTTATAAAACCCCAATTTATTCTGGGTGATTTGCTAAGTACTTTGTTAACTATAAAACTCTTTGCTTTAGGTATACAAGAATAGAAAAAGACCTAGGACCTAGGAGGAGAGATGCCTAAGGGGAGAAAACTAGGCATTGATGGTGAGGAAGGAAAGCCACGAAGCCTGCCCTGGAGACCAGTGTAGGAAGAGGAGAGAGGTATCAGACTTCTCTGTCAGACAGTACTAGAATCAAACCCCAGCTCTGCCACTGGAGCTAGTTGCTTAGTCTTGCTAAACCACAGTGTCCTCTTAGTGAATGTGAAGTAAGAATGCCTCTGTTGTAAGGTTGTGGTGAGGATGGAAGGAGATAAGGGTATGGGGAGCAGTCAACACTCCGCCTGGCCCAGAGAATGGCTTACTGAAAAGTAGCAACATTTGGAACTATTGTCCATATAGTACCATGTATAAATAAGCACTGGCCTGGATATTGAACAGTCTTAGATGGCATTATAGATGCACTGGAAATTTAGGAAGACATAGGTCACTGTGGGCTGGAGTAATCAAGGAAGACTTCCCGGAGGCAGTGAATCTGCCACCGGAATGTAAAGAAACTACAGGATTTTGATTAGATGACTATAGTGTTAAAAATTTTTTTTTAAATATTGATGAAGCATGGAGAAAGTTCTGAAGCCAGAAAGGGGTACTAATGGAGTAAGAAGAGGGGATGTACCAAGGACTTGTAGTGTGATTTATGTGTGTCCTGCTGTTCTACACAGTCCTGGAGAGGCGGCCATTTGGCTCTTCCTTCTATAGGACCAACTCGGAAGAGCCCTGATTCTTAGGGAACTTGGTAGCATTCAGACACCAGGCTGCCCTCACATAGGCAATCAGCTAATTCTGTGAAAATACAATGAGATAAATGCTAATCAAATGCTTATATTTCAAATATTAGAGTAGAAAAACAAAATTCAAACTTAGTACATTCAAATTGCATCAACCAGCTCTGGGTCTAATAGGCCTCCCCAACTTTAGAGGACTGTCACTAGATTGTCATCATGCAGTGACATTGGTTTAAGGATCTGCTGGTCCCACATGGAACGTTTTCCTATGAACTTTTAACTTGACCAGCAGTATTTCTAAACTAAACTTTTGTGTGCCTGTGACAAGAAATAGGTACGAGTAGAAAGAGTGCTTATTAGTCTGCTAGGGCTGCCATTACAAAGTACCACAGACTGGGAGGCTTAAACAACAGAAATTCATTTTCTCACAGTCTGGAGGCTAGAAGTACAAGATCAAGGTGTTAGTGAGATTAGTTTCTTCTGACAGCTCTTTGCCGTGTAGATTGCTGCCTTCTCCCTGTGTCTTCACATGGTCTTCCTTCCACGTGTGTCTGTGTCCTAATTTTTCTCTCTATAAGGACACAAGTAATATTGGAATAGGACCTACCCTGATGACCTCATTTTAACTTAAATACTCTTTTAAACCCTATTTCCAAATAGGGTCAGCTTCTGAGGTGCCAAGGGTTACTTTGTCAACATATGTATTTTGGAAGAACACAACTCAGACCATAACAGACTAAAAAAGATGAGACATCACTGTTCTTCCAGAGGCTTCTCTTTTTATGGGCAAACTCTTCCTCATGTTTACTACTTACTACTTGACCCCTATCCTACTCTTCAAGGAAGGTATGTACACCTTCCTTGCTGTATGTACACCTTCCTTCCTGTATGTACACCAAACCACAATCCAGAATTCTGCTCAGTCCTTTCATAAACGTTGGAAAGCCTGAGTGATTAACCAACCAAAGGATTAACTAAAAATCATGTGAAATAGAAATGGAGGCTGCCCAGAGAAAGACCAAATATTTTATATCTAGCTACTCTTTCCTACAAATTGTCCTTGGATTTAAAATTCTCCTTAATTTTGTTCCTAGGTTTTTTTTTTTGTTGTTGCTCTTGTTCTTTGTTTTTATCACTTTGCCTAAAGGAAATAGATTAGACATCTAGGCTTGTGTCATAGTTAGTGTCTTTGGGCTTTTTTTAAAAAAAATCCAGGCTAAATTTTATTTGGGAACAAACTCCTTTCCAAAAGTGGTACATTAATGCCTTAAATACTACTGTCATGTGTCTAATCAGGGGGAGAAAGCCAAACGGAACCCTTGATAGATCTCATCCAGTTGCCCAGGCCTTCCGTAGTGAATTACCAACTTGTCATTCTGTGTGTGGAGGAGCACAGTATCAAAACAGGCAATTAAGGTTTCTGGAAAACGATTAGTGCAGGGGCATGACATGATGTGGGGTTCATTTCTCCAGCACCAATCACACTGTCTTTCTCATGACTCACTATTTCTGATGTGTCACTTGTTTACAGGAATCACAGGGGAGATAATGACAGATCTGTCCTTGGGGGTTGTTTGGCTCTAATGTAGGGGCTGTGATTTGTCATAATGTGTTCTTTGAAAGATAACTCATTCTGATATGGATATAACTGATGCAAATCAATTCTCATTTAAATAGTTGATTTATTTTGGTTTTTTATTTTTGTTCAGCCTTTCTTTCCCACAGATAACCTTACTGCCAACTTAATTTTATGGAAATTACCTCAATTGCCTGATACCAAATATACAAAACTGCTTACATCTGCCATTTAGTCCTCTTTCCCTCTATTACAACAGAGCAGTGGTCCCTTTTCCTCCCTAAATCCAGTCTTGCATCTGGCGTGGAATTCCATGCACTCCCACCTTTTCAGAAGCCAGCCATAATCTACTGATTGTGCTGTTTCCACCTGGCTATGTAGCTTTGTTTTCTATATTGGATTATCCCCATAGGCTCACAGGGGTAGCCTGGGAACTGGAATTTTTATGCAAAAAAAGTAAATTAATCTCATGTATACTAAAGTTTTAAAAATATGAGTGTATAACATGCTATTATTCCTCTGATTTAAAAAAAATGATCTCTTGGCCACTCTCCTCCCACTATCCATCACCTCCTGTGTTTTGTATTTTACTTCTTCCTGCAATAAAACTGCTCTATGCTCTATACTACACTCTCTCCAGTTCCTTTCTTTGGCTCAATCCGTTTGTCGCCCACCACACTCCACCTGACTTTTTCTTATTATTGTCATCAATCGCCTCTAATTTTCCCAAATGCAACAATTACGTTTCAGCTCTCATAATAATAATTGCCAATAAGACCATTTGACACAGTCCATCACTGCCTCTTTCTCTTTTTTTTTAAAATTAATTAATTAATTTATTTTTGGTTGCATTGGGTCTTCGTTGCTGCCTGTGGTCTTTCTCTAGCTGTGTCGAACAAGGGCTACTCTTCATTGCAGTGCTTGGGCTTCTCATTGCAGTGGCTTCTCTTGTTGCAGAGCATGGGCTCTAGGCATGCAGGCTTCAGTAGTTGTGGCTCGAGAGCTCTAGAGTGCAGGCTAAGTAGTTGTGTCGCACAGGCTTAGTTGCTCCGCGGCATGTGGGATCTTCCCAGACCAGAGATCGAACGTGTGTCCCCTGCACTGGCAGGCGGATTCTTAACCACTGCACCACCAGGGAAGTCCCCACTGCCTCTTTCTTGACACACATTCTTCACTTGGCTTCAAGGACACCGCACTTGCCTGGTTTTCTTCCTACTTCACTGCCCATGTCTTCTCAGTCACCACTGCTTCTTCCTCCTTGTCTCCTTAACCTCCTCATGTTGGAGGGAACTTGGGCTCTGTGTCTGGTCATCTTTGTCCCAGAGATCTGTAGTATATTCTCCTAGCTCATGTACAGACTCTACTCTTCCCGTCACTCTGTTTTATCCCATAAACTGTAGCCAGAATGATAGTTTTTAATAGAGTTTATTCTTTAGAGAAGTTTTAGAGTTATTAAAAAAATTGTGCAGAAAGTACAGAGAGTTTCCTTATACAGAGTGATGTTTTTGATATTCAAATCCAATCAAGTCATCTCCTATTTTTTTAAAAAATTAACCTTGTCACAGCCCACAGGCCCCCACATAGACTATCCAGTGTGTTTCATCTTCCTTCTTTGCTCTCTAACCACACTGGCTTTCCTTCAGTTTCTCAAATGTGTCACGCTTCACTGTAGCCACAGAACCTGTACATACACTGTTGCCTTTTTAAAAAATTCGTCCTCCCCATCATTCCAAGATTCATAAGATAACTCCTACTCATTTCTCAGATAATACCTCATTTGCTACTTCTTCAGTGAAACCTGCACGTGATTCTCCCTCCCAGTCTGTCTTAACCCACTATTGAAGGCCCATGACCCATTTTTCTTGTATAAATAATGTATCTCTCCCTCACAAAAATCTAAGTTCCATGAGAGCTAGATCTCTGTTTTTTGCTCATTATCTTACTTATAGCACATAGCCAACTACCCAACATGTCATGGCCATTTAATTAATATTTGTGGAAGGGAGAGAGGGAGGAACTTGGAAGGAAGGGTGAAAAAGAAGGGGGGAGGGAGACATAGGAAATCAGTGTAAAGGAAGTCAGTGTAATCTAGAAATGGGTAGATTCTGGGGTTGATAATCAGGAGCCTTGAGTGTAACACTAATTCTATTACTCAATTCCCACTCAAGGTTTGGTTAGTTCAACAAACATTAGTAAGAATCAGCTATGATCCAGATATTATGTACCAAGTTCTTATTCTCAGGCAGCTATGGTTTGCCATCCCAGAGAACATCCCTTAGAGGTAGAGTTCCACTGAACCCACTGAAAAACATGGATTAAATCCATTTATGAAGCAGTCTAGCATCACAGAACCAGTCGGTCCGTGAAATGGGACTGCTGCTCCTGCTGTATCTCTTAGGCAAGTCCTCTAATCCCTGTGGTATCCATTTCCTCATCAGTGAAATAGACATTACATCATAGAATTACCAGATGAGTCTGTGTATGTCAATGTCTGCAAAGTGGTGTCACCCAAATGAGCATAATTTAGTCCCATTAGTCTACCATCATATGCGTGTCTAACTTGTCCTCAACTCTCCTCTCTTTAGGGGCACCTCATTATTTCTAATGTGTTGGAATCCAGTGATAAGTCTTAGTAACATCATTCTTCATCATTTTCTCCCCTAGTTGATGTGATGTGTAAAAATCAAATTGTGTGAAAGGACTCACTGGAAAAAGAATGCGATGATCTATGTGCCTGCGTAAAAAAATGGATTTCTTTTATGCGGTTGTGTTCCCTTCCCTCTCAAAACGCTGAAAATCCAGATCTGAGCCATAAATGACTCCTGTCCTCAGTCAATATGAACTGACAACGGAACGTTAAACCCACGCATTCTGCTCAGCCCATTGTTGTTAACCTGTGGACCCCAGTAGATTTGATTGCTTCTTCTTTTGAGATGAATGTTTCCTCCTGCACTTCCTGGGAGCTAGGGGTGCCTATACATTAGTTTTCTGAAACACAAAGCCTCAAGGGCATAAATGATACTACTGATGGGAGTAGTAGTGATGAGACTGATCATGCGTAGGAAATGGGTTGTATGCTCAGTTGATTGGTTACTGACTGAATTATGCAGAAAGATCCAAGCACAATGGCTTAGTATGTTAATAGTGGCTGAAAACATTACCCTATTCAAAGCACAGTATTACTATCTCCTTGCTCTTTGAAGAGGTCTCATTTAAAAATATTTAAATTTGGAGCTTTTACATGCTCTCACTTTCATGACATTTGCTTTATCTTTGAAGCAACTGAGTCCCACCCTTCCAGCAAATCTTGAATCTTTAGGATTCCTTGGCAAAATTAACATTGAAAATTACTTTTAAATAAGACCTAAGATTCACCTAATAACATTAGATTTTATCTTTAACTGCAAAAAAAAAAAAAAAAAAGAAAAGAAAAACCCAAAATCAAATGGGGGAATATAATTTTGTTTTAGAATCTCAACAAGATTTTAAATAAATGTCTCCTTACAATATGCATGACATATGTTATTTTTGAAAAGATTGTTTGAACTAAAAAATGTGTTGCAAATTAGAGTTCATATTTTTCTATTAAAAAAAATAACAGGGCTTCCCTGGTGGCACAGTGGTTGAGAGTCCGCCTGCCGATGCAGGGGACACGGGTTCGTGCCCTGGTCCAGGAAGATCCCACATGTCGCAGAGCGGCTGGGCCAGTGAGCCATGGCCGCTGAGCCTGTGCGTCCGGAGCCTGTGCTCTGCAACGGGAGAGGCCACAACAGTGAGAGGCCCACATACTGCAAAAAAATAAAAATAACAGTAAAGAAGTAGCTTCTTGACATTTCTCAGTACCTGTCACGTACATTAGATAGAAACTATCTCACATAGCAGAAATTATAAAGATCCACCTCCTCAGTGAGCGATGAGTATCTATATACTTAGATGTGGCTAGAAGAGCAATAGCAAGACTAACATATTTATTTCAATTTTTGAGAAATATGGAGTCTGGATCAGATAAGATCCCTTGATATTTAAGGCTTTACAAGTTTGTTCATTCATGTAAACTCCAGACAATTTTAAAGTGTTTCTTGTAACCAAGGGATGAGTGGTTGTGGCTTTTTTATATTCCCAAGATTATAGATTTAAATCCATTAAAAGATAATGTTCATTAGTGTTTGTGAGATTTGCTATTATTGTTTCCATCCTTCTATTCCAAACATGAATTAGCTTTTAAAGAAATCAGTTTGAGTCTGAAATTAAGACAGAAAGAATATTGTAAGGAAAATGAAATTTAATAAATCTCTTATTTTATAGAAGTTATAAAGAACCTCAAAGATTGTTGTGTTCATTTTGCAGTGAGGATTATGGTTTCCAGAGAGGTTATTGTGGCCAACCTTGTATAAATGCCCATGTTCTCAGTCGAGTAGTCTTTCTACTCTTCCACATTCTGTTTGATTGTATTAATATTAAAGTTCCTTGGTTTCTCAAGTTTAAGTAGCAAGACTACTCCTAGTCTGCTTGATTCTAGTAGTACAGTGATGCCAATATAGTGATCATCATAATAGCTACTATTTGATGTACTTTAAGTGCTAAGTATAGTGTTAGGCCCTTTTTATGCATTATCTTATTTATTTTTTTGCCATTATTATGAGTTAAATATTGTTTTCTCATATGGTGAAGTTAGGTTCAAAAGATTAAGGAGCTTTCCAAGATCACAGAACTAAGTTTGTGACACAGAGTTCGGATACAAATTTTCTTTTCTAAGTTGGTTTACTTAGGATGAGAAATAGAAAATGATCAGAGAAATTAAAATTTTGTCCTGTAGTCAAAATATTGTGAGATTTTATTAGATCTCTAGAACATGGTGTCTGTAGTTAACTATCAGTATATTTTATTGATGAAAATTTCTATTATATTTTATATATCATGTTAATAGGAAACTGTTGGCATATTTGACAACAAAACTTTTACTGGCTTAATTAATATTTGATAATTGGGCTCGATTTTGAAGAGATGCTTCCTCTAAACAGCAGGATTTGAGTCGGTTTGTCTGTTGCTCCTATCTGTTGAGAATCTTCTGTGGAGGATATGGCCCACCCCTGCACACCTGTCAAGTGGCCAGCACTGTAGTGATTATACCTGTGTCTCAAGACAGAGAATTAGGAAACCTTCCTTCCCGTAACCTGCCCTATATACATATGTTGTCAGAGTGCTGTTCAGTGCCAATGGGGAGGCAAGGTATGGAGGGATGGGAAAACTTTGTAGTCTTTTCAGTAGTTTGTTAAGGCCACATACATAAATGTATTAAAAATAAGATGGTATAATAATAATTTCATGGAAAATTAACTCAAGAAACTAACCAAAAGTCATTAAAATGCCATATGGAAGGAGGGAAGATGAAGAGATTGCATTTATCCAACCATGTGATGCTGAACCATATTGTTATGCCAGCTATCATAAGGAAAATTTCAGTGTGGAGGACAATGTTTCTCGAATATTTACCTTGAAAGTAAGCAAATCAGTATAAATTGACAAAATTTAGGGCTTGTTTAAAGGCAGTATATTATCTGATATTAACTTCTGTGTGGGCAAACATATTACCTTCTAGTTTCATAACTATTCTATCAGAAAAAGTTTGATCTTAACAACTTTACTCAGGTAGAATTCATGTACCATACAATTCACCCCCTTAAAGTGTACAATTCAATAGTTTTTCATATATTCAGAGAGATGTGCAGCCATCACCACAAACAATTTTAGAACATGTTCATTGCCCCAAGAAAGAAATCTCATACCCATTACCTCACTTCTGTTTCACCCAAGCTTCAAACATCAGGCAACCATTAATCGATTTTCTGTCTGTATAGATTTCCCTATTTGGGACATTTCATATGAATGGAGTTATACAATATGTGGTCTTTATAACTGCCTTCTTTCACTTAGCACATTTTCAAGGTTTATCCATATTGTAGCATCTATTCCTTTTTATTGATGAATAATATTTCATTGTATGGACATACCACACTTTTATTTATCCTTTAATCTGTTGGTGAATATTTTGCTTTTCTTCTACATTTTGGCTATTTTGAATAATGCTGCTATGGGCATTCATGTACAAGTTTTTGTGTGGACATATATTTTCAATTCTTTTGGGTATATACCTAAGGAGTGGAATTGCTAAGACACATTATAACCCTATGTTTAACATTTTGAGGGATTGCCAAACAGTTTTCCAAAGTGACTGCATGATTTTTACATTCCTACCAGCAATATTTGAGGGTTTCAATTTCTCCATATCCTCACCACTTTTTTAGGTTATAGCCATCCTGGTGGGTATGAAATGGTATCTTTTTGTGGTTGATTCACATTTCCCTAATGGCTAATGATGTTGAACATCAGTTCATGTGCTTTTGGCTGTTTGTATATCTTCTTTGGAGAAATATCTGTTCAAATGTTTTGCCTATTTTCAATGGAGTTATTTGTTTGGTTTTTTGTCGTTGTCGAGTTGTAAGAGTTTTTACATAGTCTGGATACAAGTTTCGTATCGGATATATGATTTGCAAATATTTTCTCCCATTCTATTGGTTGTCCTTTTACTTTCTTGATAGTGTTCTTGAAGTACAAGAGTTTTTAATTTTGATGAAGTCTACTTTCTCTATTTTTGTTTTTGGTCATTTGGTATCATATCAAAGAAGACTTTGCCTAAATCAAGGTCATGAAGTTTTATTCTTCTAAGAGTTTATTATAGTTTACTCTTACATTTAAGTCTAAGATTCATTTTGAGTTAATTTTTTTGTGTAAGGTGTAAGAAAGAGGCCCAACCTTTTTTTTGCATGCAGAGATATTTTTCTAGCACCGTGTGTTGAAAGGGACATTTTTTCCCACTGGATTGTCTTGGCACACTTTTTTATTTTTTAAATTATGAGGTTTTCTCCCTCTGGTTGAGTCAGCTGCAGATAGCACAATTCCAGGCATGTTTTTTTTAAAAGCCTCATTCTTTAATTTCCAATAATTCTCTTGTCTGCCACTTGCCATCTACTTTACCCCCAGGGAGGATGCTCAACGTCTAGTGTGCGATCACCATGGATTGTCTTGTGATGTTATCAAAACCTTGAAAATAAAAGGAGCATTTAGAGACTATGCCTCACCTAACTTGCTCTGTTGACTTCGTCTCTTAATGGGGCCACTGGCCCTTTTCTAGCTTTGGGCTGGAGGAACTGCCTGTTCTCTCCGCCTGGCTCCCCTCTTGCCTGCCTCCTTCCCTCCTGCCTTGCCATCACCCTATGTCTTGATAGTTTGAGTCTGCCTGGACCTCTCCCCATATGTTCTTCCCCAGGTTGCCAATATGCATTTCACTGAATGAAAAACTCAGGACTTTTCTATCACTCAGTGTATGATCCTTAAGTCCTCTGTCTTCCTCACCCTTGACATCCAGTTCATCAGTCAGGGATGCTGACTAAACTTCCAAAACATATTTCTACTCTGTCCTCTTCTCTCCATCACCTCTTTCTCATTCTTATCTAGGCCATATCATCTCTCTCCTAGGTTTCTAAACTCTATTTTCCTCCAAAATTCCAGAGAAAACATTTTAAAATAAGCTAAACCAAGTCACTGGCTGTATGAAGGCTTCAACAGCTTCCCAGCGCCCTTAGCATATCATCCAAACTCCAGGTCCTGCTCACAGCCCAGCAGGATCGGACCTCCACCTGCCACCCCTTGCTCACCAAGCTCCAGCCACACCGGCTTGCTTTAGAGTTCATGAGCCCCCAGACTTTTCAAATGTAAAGCCTTTTGTGCATGTTGGACACTCTCCTTATAATGCTCTTGCCTCAGTTTTTTGTTTGTTTGTCTCTATTTCTTATCATTTGAATCTCAATTTAAGTGTCTTCTCCTCAGAGGAGACTTCCTAATGAAAGTAACTACCTCCAATCTAATATTCTTTTTTTTATATTGAAGTATAGTTGCTGTACAATATTATATGTTACAGTTTACAATATAGTGATTCACAATTTTTAAAGACTATACTCCATTTATAGTTATTAGAAAATGTTGACTATATTCCCCATGTTGTACAATGTATCCTTGTAGCCTATCTTATACCTAATAGTTTATACCTCATAATTCTCTACCCCTATACTGATGTCCCTCCTCCCTCTCCCCATTGGTAACCACTAGTTTGTTCTCTGTATCTGTGAGTCTGTTATATTTGTTTCTTGTATTTTTTTAGATTCCACATATAAGTGACATCATATAGTATTTGTCTTTCTCTGTTTGACTTATTTCACTTAACATAATGTCCTCTAAGTCCATCCATGTTGCTGCAAATGGCAAAATTTTGTTCTTTTTTATGGCTGAGTAGTATTCCAGTGTGTGTGTGTGTGTGTGTGTGTGTGTGTGTGTGTGTGTGTGTGTGTGTGTGTGTTTATGTGCATATACCTCATCTTCTTTATCCATTCATCTGTTGGTGGACACTTAGGTTGCTTCCATACCTTGATAATTAGAAATAATACTGCTATGAACACTGGGGTGCATGTATCTTTTCGAATTTGTGTTTTTGCTTTTTTCGAATATGTATCCAGGAGTGGAATTGCTAGGTCATGTGGTGGTTCTATTTTTAGAACGACCGTAATGTTTTCCACAGTGGCTGCACCAATTTACATTCCCACCAATAATGTGGGAGGGTTCCCTTTTCTCCACATCCTCACCAACATTAGTTATTTGTGTTCTTTTTGATGATGGCCATTCTGACAGGTGTGAGATGATACCTCATTGTGGTTTTCATTTGCATTTCCCTGAGGATTAGCGATGTTGAGCATCTTTTCATGTGCCTGTTGGCTTTCTGCATTTCCTCTTTGAAAAAATGTCTGTTCAGTTCTTCTACCCATTTTTAATTGGATCTTTTTTTTTTTGATGTTGAGTTGTATGAGCTGTTTATATATGTTGGCTATTAACCCCTTATCAGTCATATCATTTGCAAATATTTTCTCCCATAATAGTATTCTTTATTAGTCATCTTATTCATATCTGTCACAAGACTTTACATTCTGAATTTAATAACTTGTTAATTTTTAATCTGTTTTATTCACCATTGTATTCTGTGTTCAGCTCATAATTGGCAGACAATAAACAATCAAATATAAGGATACTTTCTTATCACTGTCTTTCTTCCTTCCTCTTGCTCCTATTTCCTTCATGTCAAGTGAGTGGAAGAAGATGTCATTCTTTTCATATTTTAGCTGATGGCTTTATCATGAGATAAGCCCCCGCCTCACCACCAGATAGTTTCAAATATAATACCACCTGTATCTTCTCCTCACCAACCCCACACTCTCCCAGAAACACAGATCCCTGGGGCACAAAAGAGCAAGAGTAACAGCTAACTTTTTTGAACATTTATTCTGTTCATTATGTTTGGATTCTTGTTTAACTTAACAATGCTGTAAGGTAGCTGCTATTTTTATCATGATTTTACCAAGAAGAGAAAGCTCAAGGTGAAGTCACTTGTCCAAGGTCACCTGCAGGTAAAATGGCAGATGCAGGGTCCCTTTCATTAACCATTTTGTGATTCTCTCAGAAGGATCCGAGGAGGCTAGACGTTAACAGGAGGTTTTTCTCCCTTCAGCATCAGACAGGTAGATATGTGCCTCCTTCTACACAAGAGAGAAAAGACAATATAGAAAACAATATTGGGATCAGAGGGAAGATGGTGCTCGAATGGCTTTTGTTATTAGGAAAAAGATGGGGACTTCTTGGAGAATGTCTATGGTGATATCTTGTTAAATGACTCAGAAGTAAAGAAAAAGGAACGTTTTAAAAAAAACAGGTTTTTGTTTTCATTTTCAGAAATATCTCTGCATGCAAATAGTTTGAGGGTGGTGTCATTAAACGTGTGAAGCTTCTTGCTGTCTGAATGTTATTTATTTTTAGATTCAGTTTGGTGCAGTCGGGCATGTGCATGGCTCAGAGACAGGCAGGGACGCCCAATACCTGGTAAATAGTTGCAAGGACTGTGGCAAGGAACTGTCTCTGTTACCTGGATGTGGTCCATTTTCCTCCCTTGGAACTGGAAAAAGAGCTGTGATAGAGAAATTGACTGAAAGTTGAGAGTGAAACTGGATTTGTTGCAGTGCCTAGTGACATTTTGGTGCATGGTTTTACAAACTCACAGCACCATTCCATGAGTGTCAGAGAGGAAAGAAGTGTCCCAAGGACATAACTTCTTTTGCAGGCCCTGGTGTTTTTCCTTCATGTTTTATGTGGTAGTCAAATGTTGCAAGGGCAGCAGACACCACCTCACGTGGTATGATTATGTAGTTCAAAGACCAAACCAAATAAAAAGATCTGCTCTTTAAAAACTCTCATTTCCACTGAGGGGATTATTGAAAACATGACTGTGTTTAAAAGTCTATGTTCTATTTGCCAAAGTGGAGGAGGGAGTGGAAAAGTTGGGTGGAGTAAACAGGCCAGTTGCCATGTGACTCCTAGAGGGCCTGTGGGGAAGATGCCAGCTGCCACCAGTTGGTAGGATTTGGTCACCAGGGCACAGAGTGGGCAATTGTCCTCGGCTTTGGAGGCAGAAGCTGGCAGCTGACCCAATAGTCTGCTTTCTCCTAGAGAGATAGACAGTCATCGAGCTGAGATAGTGATGGTGTCTCTCTCCTATTGTGCAACCTGGAAACTGGGAGAAAATGAAGGCAGGCCCAAGAGAGTGGAAGCAGGAGGAAAATAAAGAAAAAGAATACTGATTAACTCTGCATGTCTATTCAGCTTAGCTTGAGATTGATTTTGCTCACTGAATAGAATAGGAAACCCACATTTCTTATTTTTAATTATTTTATTTTCTTTATTTTTGGCTGCGTTGGGTCTTCGTTGTTGCGTGCGGGCTTTCTCTAGTTGCAGCAAGCGGGGGCTACTTTTCGTTGCAGCGTGCAGGCTTCTCATTGTGGTGGCTTCTCTTGTGGCAGAGCACGGGCTCTAGGCACATGGGCTTCAGTAGTTGTGGCACATGGGCTTAGCTACTCCACAGCATGTGGGATCTTCCTGGACCAGGGCTAGAACCCGTGTCCCCTGAATTGGCAGGCAGATTCTTAACCACTGCCCCACCAGGAAAGTCTAACCTGCATTTCTGAATTGAATAAATAACAGAATTACCAAATTACAAGTGTAGGAGAAAAGATGGGAATGAAAAGTGTAGGAGTTTGTGTACATATAAATATATGTAGATATAGATAGATATAGATTTAAATGCATGTTGAATTAATTCATTGATGCTTACTCTATACCAGGCAAAGACATATTATGTAAATTTCACAATGGTGCCATTAAGGTAGGTTCTTTGAGTCCAATTTACAAATGTGGAACCTGAGGTTTGTGACAAGGTTTAGTCTCTGGTTTGTATGACTCTAAAGTATGTGCAGTTATCTAGTGTTTATATATTCTCCATTATTAATGGTTTCAAGTTTTTTTTAATATCACTAGCTAGCGTATAGGTTTCTCAGGGGTCCAAAACATTGTCCTACTTTTGTTATATCTCAGTGCCATTTTGCACATAGTTTATAGGCAACAATCATTTTTATGACCTTTAACATACTGCTTAAACTTGTTAGAATGTAGATATTTTATGGTAAAATATATTTGAAATTTCATACGGAGTACTTTAAAGTGTTGTAAACCTCATGGTTTACATGAGACCCAGAGACTGAAGTCTTAGATAACTGCAGCTTATGTGAAGTCTCCATGTGTCATCAGGACCCCGGATATCAGTTAAAGCGAGAGAATCTGAATCTCTGAGCAATAATGAATGATTCTGAAATTCAGATTCACCAGGAAGAAATTGAAAGCCAAAGGAAGACCATGTTGTTAAATTACTGTATACGGTTACCTGGCTGGAAAAGGGGGAAAAAAATCACAGAAGCTAAAATACATCACTGTCATTAGATGTTTAGGAGAATAAAAGATGTCTGGGACCTTGGAGGAGAAATAGAGAAGAAGACTAAGGGATGTCAAGTGTTTGAAAGAATCAAAGAAACCAAACACACAGAGAAGATAAGCATTGGTATCGCCCTGGAGGGGCAGCTCCCAATCATTCCACTGAGACCCCCAGGCCAGCTGAGACTCACTGCAGGTTAGCACAAGAGTGCAGTGACTCTAATTCTACCCCCTGCTCTCCTCAAGGAAGCACCTGAAACTCAAGTGAAAGTAAGCTTAAATCAACTTTAATTATAAATAAGCAAATCTCTTGCCAATGTCACTATGTTAATTGTCATTAGCTACTCCTAGATTGCAACGTAGCTCATAGCACAGCAGCGTGACATTGAGCCTGAAAACTACTTGAGTATTTAACTTCTAGGTACTTTCTAGATCTCAAATACCACGATTTACTGTTGATTTTACTAAGAACTATTGAATTGTTGTTCAGTAGTTGATTTTTATCCTCAGGATCTTTAAAAAAAAAAAAGCATCTCTTTTAAGGAATCCATCTATTTGTAAAAGTATCTATTTCCAGTGGTTCTGCTGTGTTTGTTTCGATTATCACACAGGAATTCAGCTTTTTCCAAATGTTCATTAAAAAAAATGGAAGCCATTTTCCACTCAAAAAATGCTTTTTATTTTGTAAGACCACAGAGTCCTTTACTGGTAACATGACAATTCAAACATGTTTGGCATTAAGCTTCAACCCTAGAGCAGGAGGGGACCTGGCTTCCATTCCTTGGAATGCTTATTTGCTTGATTTCAAATCCCATGGCCCCTGAATCTATGAATTTTTAGAATTCTGCTTTTAATCTCAGTCACGTTCTTACTCGGTATGTGTGAGAAAGATATAAGGCCCAAATCGCTGAATGACTGAGTAGAATTTCCTAAATGAGAGTGAAAATTAGTCCTCTGAGTGAGAATGTAATGAGGATGTACCTTTGGCATCTTGGTTATTAAATGCTACTCCACTTTTTAAGAAGAGAAAGAGAGGGTGAGAGAGATAGATTGCTTGAGACTGAGATTGACCAAACTTTCTAGTAAACGCTCCCCATGTAGTTAGAGGCAAACGAGGCAGTTGCTTATAGCTATGACATTCCTGACTAACAGGGCTCCAGAACAACTCGTAACACAAGGGGCATGCCTGTGGTAATTCATCTTTCATATTAGTTCAGGGATATTTTCCATTAGGTAAAGCTGCTTTTATTTATATTTTTCATTTATTTTTTTTAACATCTTTATTGGAGTGTAATTGCTTTGCATTGTTGTGTTAGTTGCTGCTGTATAACAAAGTGAATCAGCTATACATATACATATATCCCCATATCTCCTCCCTCTTGCGTCTCCCTCTCACCCTCCTTATGCCACCCCTCTAGGTGGTCACAAAGCACCGAGCTGATCTCCCTCTGCTATGCAGCTGCTTCCCACTAGCTATCTATTTTACATTTGGTAGTGTATATATGTCAGTGCTACTCTCTCACTTTGTCCCAGCTTACCCTTCCCCCTCCCCGTGTCCTCAAGTCCATTCTCTACGTCTGCGTCTTTATTCCTGTCCTGCCCCTAGGTTCTTCAGAACCTTTTTTTTTTAGATTCCATATATATCTATTAGCATATTTTAATGGTTCTTGAGTCTTTAAAAAATATATCTATCTCCATAAATGTTCTTCGTTAAGCCCATATTTCAGAGAATCCTTAATAGGCATTCCAGTCACTAGAGGGAATTAGCCAGGTGGTACAGAGTATCATATGCAAGGCTCCGTACACAGCCAGACAAGTCGAAATATGCCCTCTATTTTCAGAAGCCTCCTGGACCTTAATCTAGTCTCAATACTCTCCATTATTCATTCTAAACAATGTTTAAATATGGATGTGAGGTTAAAGCAAGGTGCTTTTATCTTCAAAGCAGTTGTCATTATCAGATATGGGTAAATTGGTGCCAGAAAAAGGTGAAAAGAGGAAAATCTTCTAAATTCAACAAATACTTATCGTGTACCTACTCACACACTACGCAGTATGGAAGACATAAAATAAATGGATAAAATAGTTGATGACATAAACTCAAGACATTTTTAATCTAATTGGCTGCAGAGTACCCACTCCTCCTCTGCCAAAAAAAATGTGTATTGAGTGGAAGAATGTACTCTGTACAAGACAAAGTACTGGAGGAGTCCACTGAGGGGAGAGTTCCCATCAGTTGCACTAGATTGGAGAATGGAATTTGTATGTTTTCAAGTTCTATATGTTCTCTCAGGTCCTCTTCTAATAAACCTCACAATGACCAATCCAGAACCACTAAACCACTAAATCATGAAAGATACATTTTTTTCATATGATATTTCTTATATTTGATTGTTATTTTTTCCTCGCTATAATTTCCATTTTTTAAACATTTTCTCATACCCTGACCTTTCATAATAAAGAGTGAATTCCTTGGGGCAGAGGCTATATTTTTTGTCTCTGTGTATCCTTTAGCCACATGCCTGGATAGGAGAGGCACTTGGGTTGCTTGAGTGGCTAGCACACAGGACGCCAGGGTCCTTCTTTGTGTGTGACGCAGCAATGGCTTGGACCCCACTGCCAGTCAGTACCAATATGTATTGAGAATAGCTGCTTCTTTCTGTCACGTAAAATCATTATGAACAGCATTAGAAAGAACATTTTTTTCCACTTTTAAGTAAATGCTTGAAGCAAAGCTTTTTTAAAATATAAGCTCTTCCATATTTTGCTTTTCATCTTTTTGCATCAGTTTGGGTTTTGGTTATGTTTTTTAAATTGACAATATTAAAATATTTCCAAAATATAAAAGATCAAGTACAGCTTTTGAAAAAGTCTTGTTTGGGAGGTAATCTTTGAACTTCTATTGTGCAAAAAGAAGCACTGAGCGTGAAACAAACAAAAATGAAAACCAACTACAACATGACATTAAAATAGTCAAAACGTGATCATCTTTTATATTTAGAGTCTGAAACAATAATTTTTAATTTTTAAAAAATATAATCATGGGGGCTTCCCTGGTGGTGCAGTGGTTGAGAGTCCGCCTGCCGATGCAGGGGACACGGGTTCGTGCCCCGGTCCGGGAAGAGCCCACATGCTGCGGAGCTGCTGGGCCCGTGAGCCATGGCCGCACAGCCTGCGCTTCCGGAGCCTGTGCTCCACAACGGGAGAGGCCACAACAGTGAGAGGCCCGCGTACAACAACAACAACAACAACAACAACAACAACAACAACAAAAAATATATATATATATATATATAAAATCATTAGAACAGACCAGTCAATAAAAATTGTGTTGTAAATAAATTAAGAGGATTTGGGTGTGGGTGGGAGGGTAGACTTCTAATGCTTTAAAATTTTGTGAGTGATTTTAAAATAAGAGTAATAAACCGTGTACAATTAAAAAAAAAAAGCTGATTAGACTTTTAACCTAACAGGCCTATTTTTGTTCGTGCCTGGGTTGTTTGGCTCTGTAGTTATAGTTTCTTAATAAATATGTACAAAATACACAGCAATACTGCCCTCTACAGTTCCCCTGTAAGACAGTCACTTGTCTTCAAGTGTGTAAATGCCTAGTTTTAAATGAACCTAACTTACATGGATGATTTCTGGTGTGTTTAGCTCTGATGTTAGTCTTAGCACTAAGCAGCTGGGGCCATCCCCCGTCTCTTTGCATAATGAACACTTAGAGAAGTCAAATCCTCTAAAATAGTTACATGATCTGTCTTATTTCTATGAATATATGATATCCACTGTTCTTAAAAGCTTTCCACTCTGTGGTACAATTGGCAATACATACCCCCTTTTCTCATACATATGCCATACTGGAATTAGGTAAGTAGTCTGATATGCCAGAAAGACAGTGGAATATATAAAATCTGTGGAAAGTGTTTAAGATTAAAAATAATTATGCTGCCTTATAGTCACATTTTTTATTTGTAGAAGAGGAAAGTTAGTAGATTAAACTCAGTTGTCCTCAGTAATTAAAAGTAAAAAGTAGAAAGAATATGTAATCCAAACTAGCTTCAGTACCAAAAATTTTGGTGTTTAAATGAGATGTAGATATCTTTTTAATTATAGGTGCAAATGAGAGAACATAAGAAACTAGTAGTCACATGATATAATACATAAAAGCTTTGCAAAAAGACATGAAAATAAAAAAGTCTAAAGGAAGAAATATGTTCTATCCCCCAAATATGTTGCAGAAAGGCAGTATTTCCTGGTACATAATTGCAAAATCAGAATGAATTCAAATCTCAGTGTTGTTACATACTGTATGAGCTTTAGCATGTTGCTGAAACTCTGTGACTTACTTGTGAAATTAAGTGGTAACTATATAAGTATTATATAATATTTGCTGCTAATAGATTACTATTTTCAGAGTTAAGTATTTGTATAATTTGCTTATGAGCATATGTAAATTGTGGGGAGATTGAGGGCTCAACCGTTGCCTTCTTTAGGATGTTAGTTGTAAGTAGCAGAATGCAACTCATATTAGTTTAATTAAACAAAGGGGGTAGTATTATAAGAATTCAGGGATTATTTTCCAGAGCTCAAGGAAAAATCACCACCAAGTCTCAGGATAAACAAAAACACTTAACTTGAAAGTCTGGCAAGCAGTATTTTTCTCTGCTCTTGCTTGTCCTTGGATATTCTGTTATGTCTGCATTATTCCTCTCTCTTTTGTCGGACTGCCTCTCCGTCAACATGTCAGAATACGGCCAGTCACAGCTCTAAAGATGTTGTTACACTTCTAGTCACACTAAGATACTGAATGACTTTTTTCTTAGCTCCAATCCCAAATTCCTAAGAACAGGACTCTAACTCAACATGGATGAGACGCTCAATTGTGACTAACCAGCTATGGCCATCAGGAGAAATATAGAGCTAACATGTTGTCTTTATGTCATTTTCTAAATGTAGACTTTAGGAGATTCCTTTAATTCGTGCTCTATAAGCAATCTCCAGTTCACCAACCTTTACACTTAAATGATTTCCTGTTGGTTGTTGTTTGGAATTCCAAAATAATTTCCTGTGTCAACTCTGTTATACAGCATTGTTACAGCCTTAGGAGAATCTCACTCCATCCCTCCCCCAAAGAAAAAGTGCAAATAAAAAATTGCTTAACTCACTACGTGTCTGAAAAATTATTACTTATTTCCATAGTAATCACACACTAAAGATTTTTTAAGACTATTCTATTTTCATACGATTTTGTCAGATTATTAAACTATGCATTCCATTCTATTGTTGTTTGGAAACATGGTCCCACCATGTTCTTAAGAATGTAGTTTTAACCATAGTGTATTGTGTTAGTTTAAAAAAAAAAAAATGAGCTCAGAGCTCCTCTCCGTGGTCTTGGCAGCTGAAGCTAGAACCCCCTCTTATATCCATCCATCCAACCATATATGTGCCTGGCACTATTGTAGACACTTAGGGAGACAGTATTAAAGCCAAAGTGTCATCTGTTCAACAAACAAATGTACAAACAATAAAGTATCAGTTAATGTATAAGTATCAGGTAATGATAAAGCAAATCAGGGAATTGTGATATGGAGTGACTGGGAAGTCTCTTTAACTGGGCAATGAGATCAGAGATTCCTAAACTTTAATTTAGCAGCTGTGATTCTAGAACTAGGACAGGGGCGTCCAGCAGAAGGGTGAGGGATCCAGGAGATTGAGAAGGCCAAGATAGCCTTGTTACCTTGCCCCATCAGAGGTACTTAATACCAAAATCGCTCTTACTCACCCTTCTTTCTAGAGCCCAGGGAATTAACTTGGCTCTGTACTATCTCTTCCTTCTTTTTTCCATTCAGAAATTTCCCCCTTCCCTGTTCTACTGCAGACCCGAAATCTCAGAGAACTCTCCTCCCTTCTACACAGTTTTGTTGTGGTTTTCGAAGTGTTTTCTTTCCCTTTTTATAATCATTTTTAAAGTACTCCATGAACATATGTTTTCCTGAATTATGGATTTCAAATCTTCAATCTCCCTGCCTAGATTTATAAACATGAATGTGTGTGTGCAAGTAATATATGTATGTGTTTATTTGTAAATAAAATAATTCAATACATATATTCACTTATGAACTTATTGGATGTAGTTTTCATTCTTGTTCTGTATCTTTTTTTAACTTAATTTATTTTAGATATCTTTTTATATCAGCACACATAGATTTACTTTGATCTTTTTAATAGCTGCATAGTATTTCATTGTACAGATGCAAAATAATTAAAATTTTCATCCAGCTCTTGATAGATATTTAGGTTGTTACAGTATTTCCTATTGTAAACAAAACTGCAATCTCATAACTTATGTCTTGGCAAAAAGAATTTTTTATTGAAGTATAGTTGACTTACAATGTTGTATTATTTTCTAGTGTACAGCAAAATGATTCAAATATATATATATATATTCTTTTTCATATTCTTTTCCATTGTATGTTATTATAAGATATTGAATATAGTTTCCTGTGCTATACAGTAGGACCTTGTTGTTTATTTTATATATAGTAGTTTGTATCTGCTAATCCCAAATTCCTAATTTATCCCTGTCCCCCCTCCTTTTTCCCCTTTGGTAACCATAAATTTGCTCTCTATGTCTGTGAGTCTGTTTCTGCTTTGTAAATAAGTTCTTTTGTATATTTTAGATTCCATATATATGATATCATATATTTGTCTTTCTCTGTCTGACTTACTTCACTTAGTATGATAATCTCTAGGTCCATCCATGTTGCTACAAAAGGCATTATTTTATTCTTTATTATGGCTGAGTAATAGTCAGTTGTATATATATATATATATACACATCTTCTTTATTCACTCATCTGTCAGTGGACACTTAGGTTGTTTCCAGGTCTTGGCTATTGTAAATAGAGCCACTGTGAACATCAGTTCATGTATCTTTTCAAATTAGAATTTTCATCTTTTCCAGATATATGTCCAGGAATGGAATTGCTAGGTCATATGGTAGTTCTATTTTTAGTTTTTAAGGAACCTCCATACTGTTCTCCAAAGTGGCTGCATCAACTTGCATTCCCACCAACAGTGTAGGAGGGTTCCTTTTTTTCCACACCCTCTCCAGCATTTATTATTGTGGACTTTTTGATAATGGCCACTGTGACCGGTGTGAGGTGATACCTCACTGTAGTTTTTTTTTTTTTTTCTCACTGTAGTTTTGATTTGCATTACCAATGTTGAGCATCTTTTTGTGTATGTCTTGGCAAATATTATATGGTATCACTTTATGTGAAATCTACAAAATAATACAAATGAATCTACATAAAAAACAGAAACAGACCCACAGACATAGAAAACAAACTAATAGTTATCAAAGGGAAAGGGAGTGTGGGAGGTATAAATTAGGAGTATGGGATTAATAGATACAAAGTACTGTACATAATATAGATAAGCAACAAGGGTTTACTGTACAGCACAGAGAACTATATTCAATATCTTGTAATAACCTATAATGGAAAATACTCTTTAAAAATTTATATATATATAACTGAATCACTGTGCTGTACATGTGAAACTAACACAATATTGTAAATCAACTATACTCCAATAAATATATATATGTGTATGTGTGTATATATATATATATATATATATATATATGTATCTCGGCATACTAGCTATGTCAAATGCTCTGTGTGTGTGACTGTGTATGTATTAAATTTATTTATATATTAGGTTAACAAAGTAAATTCTGGAGTCTATAGGTAAAAAAATGGTCAAATATTGGCAATTTTATGTCGTTTAACCTAATTATAAAATTCCTCTCCAAGGCTCTAAGCCCAACTTTGTTCGTTTTTCATTTCTAACAGCTGTTGAAACAGAGAGGAAATATCTTAGAGGCTAAGCTCTGTTGGATCAAGTGAAAAAACTATATGGATTGTTATCACTACAAAATCAGAGTTTCCTATTAACTAGACCTACATTTCCATTCGGGTATGTTCCCAGGAGGCTGCCTTCCCATCCTCTAGTGCCAGAGGGAGTCCTTTATAGTAGGAATCAGGTAGCTGAATAGTGGAAAGGAGAAAATATGGACCAGACTGGCTCTAGAATGACATTTGGTAAATCATTAACATTTCTAGCTTGATTCCAGTAATAAATACAGATAATATCTACCTTAAAAATAAATGAAATAATTCCTACAGCACTCCCTAGCACAGTATTTGACCCTAAATTCTTGCTTAATAAATCACCTCTTCCTTCCTCCTTCCCTTCCCCCTTCTCTCCTTCCCTTTCTCCCTCCTTCACATCTATGCTCTGAATCTCCAAACTACAGGGAGATGGCAAGGAAGAGAGGGCCTCTCTGGGCCACATAGCCACACAAGCATCGACAGGCATTTAGAAGCCATTTCTGCCCCAGAGATAGGCACTGAGCTACTTCAGTCATCCGACAGGTGCTCACTGCTATCTTATATGTCAATGACCTGGGCACAGCGCACAAAGCCTGGCACCACAGGGTCTGGATATATCCTAATTGAGGCCCAATCTGTGTGTGCAGTTACTGGGGAGCTCAGTGGATAAACACAACTTCTTCCATATTACTATCCATCGCTTGCAAAACACTATGCCCACCAGGAAGCATCACTCCCCTGTTTCACAGGCTTCTCTCAGAGCCATCCTCAACTTCAACTCCGAGAAGCACAGATTTCTACTTCAGTGTCATTTGCATCTGCTGAAATGCCTTTGTATTTATTCTTTTTTAAGGTTTTTATAATAACATTTATTTCCTAAAAGTTAACATGTGCATAATAGGAAACCAAAAAGCAAAAAACAAAGTCATCCATAATCACAAGCAGTTTACCATTTGATGTGTCCTTCTAGTTCTCCTTTTTGTATCTACACAACTAAGCATCCATTTTTATGTAATTAAGATCATACAGTTATGTATTATGCTTTTTCACACATCATGAATATTTACCATTTCAAAGTCCCAAAGCTATGAGTATTTTGATAACCAAGAATATACTCCACCAACTCAATCTGGAAGGAAAAAAATGTAATCCTGCCTTTCTTGGTAACAAAAATTTCATAAAAGACAAAAATGGCAACAGGCTTTATTCTCTTCGATAACTCAAGAAACTCAGATACTGTTCCAGGCTCTGACTTGGCTCTCATTCAGTGTTTTTGTTTTTTTAAATTTTATTTATTTTTGGCTGCATTGGGTCTTCGTTGCTGCACGCGGGCTTTCCCTAGTTGCGGCAAGAGGGGGCTACTCTTCTTTGCGGTGCGCAGGCTCCTCATTGCGGTGGCTTCTGTTGTTGCGGAGCACGGGCTCTAGGCCCGTGAGCTTCAACAGTTTTGGCTCACGGGCTCAGTTGCTCCATAGCATGTGGGATCTTCCTGGACCAGGGATCAAACCTGTGTCCCCTGCATTGGCAGGTGGATTCTTAACAACTGTGCCACCAGGGAAGTCCCTCATTCAGTGTTAATCACTTGGTATTAAATATGAGGGCCCATCACTTTTTTACAGATGAGAAAAGAGCGACACTGTGCTTATGTTTTGAAATTGTGGAGGGATTTCCATGGGAGTTGGAAAGGGACAGACCTGAGTTCCAAACCTGACACTGGCACTTAGTATCTTTATTCTGTGAGTAAACTGCTCTACATTTCTGAGCATCAGTTTCATTTCCTGTAAAATGGGTTAATAACTCTCATTAAAATTGCTGGGTTGTGTTTCTCATGTATTAGTTGAGAAAATGTATGCTAAGTACCTGACACCTTGCACAGCACAAGGAAGCCCTAAATAAGGGTTCACCTTGACTTATGATTCTCTCTATTGACCTGCCACTAGAGATACTTGCCTCTACAATCACTGCCAGAATTTCAGGACCATAGAGGATTTGTGTTTCCAGGAATAAGGCAATATAAATCTTGGCAGAATTGATTAAAATATTTTTTTCAGGAATATGAAGTTCTTTCAGTTATCTGGTTGATGTTTAATCTGGGAAAAGTTTTTAAATGGGTATAAGAGGATGAGAGAATGAGCAAATAAGGTATCTTCTGACTCCTCCTTGTCACTGGTGTAGAAGAAGAGAATGTGTCTTTTTGAAGCGATTGTTATACTGATTACAAAGCCCCTAACATAATGACGACCACAGATTTGAGTTATACAGAGATGTTCCAGTGGTAGGAGTACATTCTGATAATTGTCAGGTTGCTTTTATTTTTCCTCTTTTTTCTTCTTATTCTGTCTTATTGTCATGGTGGACTTGGTGTGATTAGCAATGTTACCACTTTCCATAGGGGTTAAACCTAGTAAGGGGAGGGGACTTAGAGATATAGTTCGCAGATAGTAAGGTAATCATTCTGTGGGACCTTTACTTCAAAGCCTCATGCACACACCAGACTGTAATAAGCCCTGCCTTTGCTTCAATTGCTAAGAAACCTTTCTCTTAATGCCAGGGTATCATCCTAGCTTTTGAATCTGTGCATGTTTCAGAATAGTGTTTAGAAGCCAACATTTCTATAAAGCAATTTGTGGGCCACACACATAAGCCTTTATGCACTAGCTGATGGCTGTTTCAAATACTTGACTGTTAAATTGGTTTTGAAAAGAGGAATGTTTCCTTTTCTGGCTTATTTTCAGATTAGCTTCATCCTTCTGAACAAACAATAGTTTTCCTGGAAATATGCCTATTTACCGATATCTTTCTGATTAAGCATTATCTTTCACTGCATCTTAACTTTCAAATTATAACCTCCATCGACAGTACACAGCAGATTTTTCTCATGTATTATCCTTATTAGAATAACTTCAGTGATGTTTAGGTTCTTATCATATTCCCTAGAAAGGCTCAGATTGGAATAGTCCTCTGAGGAGATATATGGTCAACTTTAAAAGTCCAACTTAAAATTCAATAAATTCATGAAGAATTTAATACTACCTAGCTGGGCAGACACTGAATTCTAAGTTCTCGTGAGCAAGTAATGTCTAGGTTTGCCTCTTGAAAAATTATAAACATAAGGAAGAGTAATTTGTAAGAAACTTTAATGTCTGCCAGATACTGAATGCAGCCAGAAAATACGAGAAAGGGCACTGAACTGAGAACTGTATTTAGTCCTGGCTCAAACATTTGTGAATCATGCGACACTGAGCAGCCCACTTAAATTTTCGGTGCCTCTGTTTACAAGTCTGTAAAATTGGGATGATTATTCCTGCCCTGTTCACCTCCTATGGTTGTCACAAGAATCAGATTAGAAGATGCATGTGAAAGAGCTTTGTAGCTATACAGTGCTCTTCAGATGTAAGTCTTTGGTATAGGTTGCCTCTAGTTTAAGTTCTGTAAGCTTTTTGAGGACAAAGATTGTTATCTTTGAGTCATGAGCACTATATTAGGACAAGTGAATGAAGGGAGGTGATTCCCCCTCTGCAATTTTCTGTGAGGTTGTTTATTTTGCATTTTTCCCAGAATCACAAAGTGTAACTTTTTTTTGTTTACCATCTCAACATACTTATGGGGAAAATTCTCCCTTTATTTGAACTAACTCGCTTACCTGGTAAGAGCCTTTAAACTTAGCAAGTGAACGTTTCTTGTGGAGAAGTCCATTCCCAATCTCAGGGCATTGTATTTCTAAGTGTATCTGATGTCAGAGATCAGAATGCAGACATGTCAAAGCTTGTATGGTACTGAGTGTTACAACACATGAAATAACCCTGAATTCTTCATCGATTAAATAACATGTTTAATTTTATTAGAAAGTAAACGTATTCCTTCATGGGGTACCACTGCTTCAGCTACTGACCTATGGGGAAAAAGTTAGTGCTCTGGGAAGCTTCCATTATTTTATATCAATTATGACTGGTAACACTGAGTTGAGTATTGTTCATGGCCCCTTCTAGCAAAAGATAAAATGCAAAGAAATGCAATGATGTTTGAGGCTGCAAGAGCCAACAGATGATACAATATACCCATCAAATTCTTTTTTAATAGTTAATAGATGAATGGATTAAACTGAAATGATTGCAAGTATTTAAGCTATTCTATACATTTAATCAATAAGATGCATTTTTAGGGATTGAACATTATGACCCACACTTAACTCACCTTCTAAAAATTAGAGCCTTAACATTTCATATCTGACTTCAAATGTTGAAATTCCAATCTCAAAACTTTTTAATTATACTACAATTTTAGGGTATTATAAATATTCCCTTATTTTTATTGGAAAAGAACTTACAGAGCCTAGTTCCTCTTTCCAAATTATAAGAATCAGAGTCTCACAGTAAAAAAAGAGGGGAAGTGTTTTGAACAAATATTTCAAGGTACTGAATAAGCTCTTTTCTTAGTATCTTTTATTTTTTCAATGACTTGAATTTTTTCAAAGACAAATAACTTTTGAGTAAAGAAAGTGTTTATACTGTTTACAGAGGAAAAGTCTCATAAATCACACGTAAGGCAGGGCCAACCCCTTTGCCACCTATTTTTCGTTTGTGGCTTGCTATGGAAGGCATTTTACTTCCTGAAGTTGGCTGTATTTTGTTGACCTCCAGGACTCAAGATCTGTTTACTGAACGGCAGTATAATCCCAAAGCCCTTGTTGAACACGGGGGTTGGAGTTAAGACTGGAATAGGAGGGATCCCTCAGTGGCTGCACTGGCTCTAATTCTATAGCAATGATGAAGGAATAAATTCATTTCAGGGTATTACTGGGGCCCTGAGAAATCTTAACTATGTTGCAAAGTTATTTTTGTATGTTCTCTTGTTTGTCTTCTGACCAGAACAGTTGTCTGAAGGTCCCTGGAATCAGGCTGTTCTCTGAGGTCAGATGACATTTCTGAGCCTAGAATGAATCAGTTACAGAACATTTGAGTCAGGCTACCTCTCTCTTTCTCCCAGGCCTAGTTTCTTCCTGATTGTAACCCTAGGGGGATATGCCAGACCCTCACTAGAGGGCAGCAGGGGGTCAGTGTAACCAATTCTTTAGGAACATGCTAGACTGTATTATGTGCTTTGAAAAGTGCCTAACAGTTTTTAAAAGTTTATTCACTGCTACTTCCATTACAAAATGCAGTGGCATCAAGCATCTATTCATGAGGGTGTGTTTGTTTCCACAGAAACCTGGAATAAAAGACACATATAACCTAGCTATTTTAATGCAAGAAGTCTGTCAATTGCAAGGCATTCATCAGCTACACCTATGAGAGTGTGGGTCCCCGAAGGACTGGTCTCTGTGTCCATGATAGGAATCAAGCCACAGTTGAGTAGATTGTGAGGGAGGAGGCCTAAAGTCCAGGAGTGAGAAATGAGGGAAAATGACTGGACCTCTCCAGTAAGCTGGGGTGACAGGGGGAAAAGGGGTGGCAGGTGAAGAGGTGTTCCCTCCATTCAGTAATGAACCGTATCCTCCAGCTCTACCCAGGTGGTGTGTTTGCAGGAAGGAATATCACTCGCACTATTTTCCGATGCAGCCCCCTGAGGGAATTTGGGAAAGGGATGTGGGCATCTCATTTTGCAGTTTTATGCTGTGAGAGGGGAGCCCAGCCACTCTGCGCACATGGCACGTTAGAAGGAGGGAAGTAAGCAGGTCGACAAGGGAATGACTTTATGAAACGTCATGAGGGGGAACAACTAACTTTGTGGAAGGTGGCAAGGACGAGGGGGAGACAAAAGAGAAGAAGGATTTGAGTCATTGTGCACTGTGCAGTGAGCGTGAAACGCAGAGACCACAGTCTGTGGAAGAGAACAGTAAAGGCTGTCAAGGAATATGATGCATGAGCCACACCAGGACCCTTCTAAGCAAAGGAGAGGATTAAGGTACAGAAGGTTCTATAATCTTGCTAATGAGACTTGAATATAAAAATTATTTTTCTCATCCTTTTTATTGTTACCACACTCCTTCCAGTGCATTCTATAGGATGGCATGAACTGGACAACTTAGTTCTCAATTAACAGAAATAATTACACTTTCATCCCCACATTTCACTCTCAGAGGTTCATTGTGGATAAATATAACATACCAGTGTACAATTTTGTTTTTAATTTGAATATCACTGGGAAAATATTAATCCCAATCTCTATTTTTCTCTGTGTCAACTGGGTACCCTTTGCATTAGAATCATACAGGATGAATTGATTCTTATACATTAATAATTTTAGGAGGAAGAATTTGTTAAGGACTATAAAAGAAAGATATAACCAAATGTCAAGGGAACATAAAGAAGGGGGAAATTACTTTCTGCCAGAAGACTCTGGGAAAATTTAATGGGAAAATGGCATTTGAAAAGATTCTCAAAACATAGGTAAGATTTCTTTACAAGGAAAGTAGTAGGAATAACATTCTCGCAAAGAGGAACAGATACCTGTTCTATACCTGCTTGGCTAGTGAAGAGAGATTGATGACTGAAATATTGGCACAGAGATTGAACCCAGCTTGTAAAAGGCTTTATGCAGAGTGCTAAGAAGTTTGAAATGTAGTCTGTGGTCACTTCAGCAGGTGTCTGCACAGAGCTACGTGATCAGAATGGCACTTGAGGACAGCTTCTCTTTCTGTAGGGCTGGGGCAAAGACTGAAGGCAAAGGCATGTTAGGAAGTAGAAGAGATTGTCCAGGTCTGAGGAAATGACTCTATGAAGTAGAGCTATGGCTGTGGGAATGGAAGAAGGCAATGAACAAAACAGGCATTAAGGAGGGAAGATGTTGGTTGTTTAACCTGAAATTTTTAAAATGTGTCTCGTCAGTTCTTGGAATGCAGGAGGAGCTTTGCCTTTAAAAACTTTGTGTGTTGCAACCGTGGATCAGTTGGGATGTGACCAAAGACAATCCAACTCTATCTTCAAGGTTCCGCAATTGACTCAGAGAGGGAGACAATGAAGAGGTAACGACAAGAGGAAAATATGTCTTGTTAACTGAATGCTGCAAAGTGTTGCAGATAGATGGGGCTTCATTTAGCCAAATGAAGATACACTTTTCTTTCTTACTTCCTTGGTTTGGGTTTACTGAATTACATGTTAACATGTTTTAATTCAATGTACTTGTTAAATTAAATACCACAAGGTTATTTCAATGAGGAGATATCTAATTTTAACCCCAAATAATAATAAACAAAGTTTGAACTTTGAGGCAATTGAAGTCAAGTCGAATTTATGTGGTTCAGGATTGCATTATTTTAAATATTCAGTAGTACTGCTAGAATAGTATTCAGCAGTCACAATGAGCTCAGTAACCTGAATTTTGCTTTTATACTTCTTATTTAGTAAATTTTTCAATCCTAGGAAATACCATTCTTTTATATTGTGATGGAATCTTACAGGCAGGTCTAAGAAACTTAGAATTTCCTATTTGAACTTTTCTTGACTGTAGCATGGAGCTTCCCGTATGCCAACAGAAATGACATTTTCTTTCTGCTATTTGAGTAATCTGCTTCCAAACAGGAAAAACAGGGAATAGGACTAAACGCCTGTGACAATTACCTTTGGAGCAAGATTTGAAGCCAATTGAATCATATCCATATGATTTTGTTTGGACTATAATTGCTATCGCAGTGAGATGCAGGAAGAACAGGAGGCCCTGCAGCCAAAAAGGACAGAACTTGGAAGAGTTCAAGGCCCATCACATTAGAGATTCTTATAAATTGTACTCAGAAGAGATCTGACTTGCCCCAAGCAGTTCACAAAGTGAGCAGTCCAACTGTATCTTATGTACATTTTCTGCTTTCCAGTTTTGACAGATGCGTACTTGTTGTGTTCCAATTGCTCTCTAAAATATATTTCTTAGCTGCCTGCCTCTGCCTGTTTTCAGTCATGGATCAGTATTGCTAACAGCTTATCAATAATTTAAAACAAAAATATGAGATCTCTGTAGGCATTGCACTGTCAGCAGGAAAAATGAAGACATGGTAATGAGGAAAACATTAGTCTGATTATTTTAGGAAGGATACATTCTCATGCTTTCGTGGTAGTGTAGAAACTGTAATTACCTCCCCCCGGTGCTTCAGGTCACAACAGCTTGGAGAGTGCTAAAGTTCTTCGTAATTTGATTCTCTCTTGTTATTCTGTGCTTTATCAAAGTTAGAGAAATGTGCACCCAAATCTTACCAGTGCACCCAAGATAGTTCTAGAGTTTTTTTCTCCAAGCCTGGGGATGATTTCTCTTTAGTCTCAGCATGTGCTGACACCTCTGAATAGCTGAGAATGCTCTCCTCAACAGAACTCCTCAGCGGTCACCTGCATCCCACCCTAAAAGAGCCCTGCTGGGAACACTTGGGTCTTCATTGGTCTTTTGTTTATATGAGTGAATTTTCCTGGAAGCTGGAAGTTGTAATCAAAAGAAGGTGAATCACAGAACTGAGAGAAAGGAGTTAAAGGGAAACCAATGGAAATTATATTTAGAAACCTGAGTAGACTGAAAGAGGATATTTTTAAAGGAACAGAAAATAAAGCCCTGGTGCATGGGTCAAATTAAAAATGAATATTGTATGAGAAAGGGGTGGAGTTTCAGATGAAGCAAAAAATATGCCTAAAATACGTGATGCATTCTCTCTGTGGGATGGAATGACGTTGAGAATTTCAGAAGCAGATAGCACCCCAAAGAGCAGACAGCAGAGATGACCTCTTTCCACCTCGGCATTACAGAAGACTTAACCTTCTGGATGCTGACTCTGCCTTTCTTGGGGAGAGCATAATGTACAGTGAACAAACAAATGGATTGAAGTTGTTTGTATAGAGGAAAGACTGAGTCCATAGTAACAGCTATATTATGATCAACAGTGCTACTTTGTTTCTTTGTTTATGTCTCACAGCCTTTATATTGTCTTTTCGAGAACTGAGCCAGTTGGCCAGTGGCCATGGTAAAATTTTCGTTGCTAGTGAATATGAATACATCCCATCAGTGGATGCATCTTTCAGTATTCTGCTTAAACTCAGCCTTCCATTTGAAATGTCATATAGTTATAGGTGAATAGAGAACAGTATTTAAGAAAAAATGATTTTCTCAAAATAGTGTCCAAATACTAAGCTACATTATGGAACAATTATCGGTATCATTAAGTAATTTGCTTCTATTTTTGTATAAAAACTATAGCATGAAATTACATTTAAGGAAAGTATTTGACTTTGTGCATTTGTCTCATGTCCAGAAGATCGTAGGGTACATTTTCTAAGAGAATGAGAAGGAAAGAAGGTTGTCAGAGATGGCTCCGAGAGAGAAAATGTGATGATCTACTGCCAGCCTTCTACGTTTCTAAACTTCTCTGTACCAAACCTAATTAACATAAATTAGCAGGTATTGTTATTAATAAAACTATGGTTCCTTTAAAGGTGGCAATCTAATTACTTTATCTAATATTTTATCTGAATTATTCCTTCAGACAATTCTGTGAGATAGATTATTATTTTCTATTTTTCAAATTAGGAAAGTGAGGGGAACCAAAAGGTTAAAAAACGAATACCTGACATCATGTAGCCCATGAGGGAATGAGCTGGGATTGGTCCAGGTCTGTCTGGCCCACGCTTTAGTATTAAGGGTCTGCTGCCTTCCCTTACAGCCAGAAACTCCTCCAACAGCAGGCCCACCGAAAGAAAGGGAAGCAATTTCCTGTTACACTTATGCAAAGAATTCCTGTGTGCCTAAAATAAAAGGATTAACTCCACACCATTGGTTTAATTAGCGTAACGGTGAAGATCAACGTGTTCAGAAATGCTTTTTTTTTAAGAAAGGAAAACCAAGATGACATGGCATAAAACTTGGAGTAGCTATGATTTTTTAAGCACATGTTTAAAGTTTAATGACATAATAGCTTGTCTTCTTTTAAATGACTGATTTTCCTATTAATATCTAAAATAAAATTTTTTTAAAGTATAAATTTTGCACCTTGCAAACATTGTATCAGTATTTTGAGTATATATCCATTGCTACATTCTGGTATTTTATAATTGCAGGAAGTCAGTATTCTAAGTGGAATGATTTGGTGTAGTTATTTTGTTCTAAAAAAGCACGCAGTATAGCACTGGCTTGTGATAAATCACTGACATTCTGCTATGGTGGCCAGACCATTATTTTCTTATATTAAGAAAAACACTGAGTGCAGCAAACCAGAATTATAGCCCATGTCATATTATTTGCAAGAACAATAACTAAGGTGCCTAGGGTACTTGCATAAACCTCTGTTTCTTGTATTTTCCAGGTGATAAAACCTATTAGTTTGGCAATTTATAGAAAAGCCATAGATCCATCTCAGTGCCACTGGAATAACTGATGCCCCTTTGGCAGGGTACATCTACCAGCAGCAAGAGGTGGAGGGTGGGAACCAAGGAAGAGGCCTGGGAGAGAGGGTCAGTGTCTAACCACCTACCAGCTGGGAAGAAAGGAGAGAAGCTCAGAGCCTTCAAGTGTCAGAGGGAGGAGTCCAGGATTACTTAGTCATTTATTCTTGGTTTGTCTGTCTGTTCATTAATTTCTTTATTTTAAAGGGAGAATATGTGTTAAATACTTCTCTTTACCCTCCTGAATTATTACAGTCTCTAAATTTTCAGAAGTCTATGATATACGTATCATCTGAGCTATCACAAGCATGCTTTCTTACCAGGATTGAGAAAGCATCTTCCACATGAAAGGCCTTTTTACAAAATGCAAAAGCAGAAGTAAACAGGATTGATACTTACATTAACATTGCATGTAAACTCCAAAAGTCAGCGTTCTATATTTTCCTTATCAGAGTATATATCACACTTCATTTTTTTCAATGTTCATTTTCTGTCTCTTCTAATAAATGTTAAGGTCTGTGAGGAAATAGATTTGCAAATTTTTGAAAAGTATAGAATTCAGCATCGAATGCAATGCTGAATGCCATGGAGTTCACCACTGAGGGTTTCTTGAAAATTTTAATGATGGTATTTTGGGGTTTTTTTTCCCTGCCAAGAAACTCTAAGCCAAATATTCTTTTCTCCAGCTTCCCTTTAATTTGTACCTCCTCACACTTTATTTTAGAGCTTTATCATAGATATGCTGAAGAAATCCACTTTTCTATTTACTATGATGTGAGAGGGCTTTACGAGGCAACATTTTCTATTAGTTCTCCCCTGCAATAATCAATACATTAAAAGGGAGGAGATGCTATGCAGGGATACTTAAACAATCAATGAAACACATTCCTAAGCAACAATATGTGAGGGAGGCACTGCAATTTGATTAGTGACCTTTTCATTCCGTATAGAGATAACCTTTACTGATATCATTAACCAGATGAAACCCTGGTTTGATGCCGCTCTTTTAAGCACAGAGCTTGGTATTGATTGAGAAGCAAGATCTGAGATTTTGTTAGTGTCGAGCTGTTTACAGAAACAAGAGGTACATTCCTCTCCTTTTCTCCAACCCCCGAAGTAATTGTTTTTTACCATCAGCTAACAGAGGAGAAACCAAGGACATTTTCTTACTTCTGTTCTTTTGCTGTATACACAGAAAGCTGTGTCAGTGAAAGAGCACTTTCTGTATGCTATAAGGATGGAGGCTTTTGTATTAGCAATTCTGGTGTGGCATAAGTGCATCCTCTTTTCTGTTATTTTATTCTCAAGGATCACTCATTATACTGCTCCTTGTTAGTTAGTACTTTTCAATTCAGAAAGCCTACACTACTCCTACATGTGTTTACATTTAAACAAACCAGGTACACTTAATTGTTGCCCTGTGAAAGGCATATGTTATAATGGGGAAGACCTAGAGATTTTTGCCTTTCGGCCCAAATGGCTGATTATCTTTGAATGGTTTAATCTGCATCTTCTTGCATACCATAAAAATAGAGTATTTGTTTGGACTTTTAATGAATGCACATAGGAATGAAACATTAAGTTTTAATTCCTGATCTAATGTTTAAATGAAAGTCAACTCTTAAGTTGAATACACTATACATTCTAGAAAAAGAGAAGTTTAGCGCTTTTTAACTTAATTTGGTAAGACCAATTTGAGAATAATTCTTTTTATGATATATGAGTTGGATTGTGTAGTGCCTGGAATATTAGAACATGCATTTGAGTGGAATTATGAAGTTTGATTGATTTGCAGACTAAGTTCATAGCATGTAAGTGTGATCTATGGATTCAGAATGAGTAATTAATGTTTAGCAAATAAGCACTAGAAGAAAATGAATCAAAAGATTTACTAAGGGGACTTCCTTGGTGGCTCAGTGATTAAGAGTACGCCTGCCAAGGCAGGGGACAAGGGTTTGAGCCCTGGTCCGGGAAGGTCCCACATGCCGTGGAGCAACTAAGCCCATGCGCCACAACTACTGAGCCTGCGCTCTAGAGCCCGCAAACCACAACTATTGAGTCCGCGTGCCTAGAGCCTGTGCTCCACAACAAGAGAAGTCACTGCAATGAGAAGCCCATGCACTGCAACAAAGACCCAACGCAGCCAAAAAATAAATTAATGGATTAAAAAACAGAAAAAAAAAAGATTTACTAAGGTACAAAGATATTTGAGGGAGGAATAGAAAAATTCTTAAGGGTAAGAGTGTTTTCATATTCCCTTAGGTCCCCAAACACAATAGTAATTTAAATAAAGCACTGTGGGCATCTACTGTTTTTTATTAGCAAGTTTCTTATATATTAAGAAAATATATTAAGTTTCACAATTATTATGTATTTGTAGTTTCAGAGGGACAAAGTTTAGTAAAATAACTATGAACGATTGTGGGAATGGGTAGTAAGAATGGATATCGTTGCTTATCATGAAAACTGAAAATTTATCTAATTCTAGGTGTCAAAGACAGAGACCAAATTTTCAAATGGAAAGTACATTTTTAAAAAATCAGTGGACACTCTCTTTTAAAACATGAAATCTCATGTACCATGTGAAGTCCTTTGGTGATGAAAAGTTGAGAACAGAGCAGAAATAAATTTACAGTCAATACCATGGGATTGTTTTTAGTTTGGAGTTGACTTTTTGTCTGTCAGTATAAACTTGGTTTTTTTCTACCCTTATGAATTACAGATTACAGTTTGTGCAAACATAAAAATGTTGATTTGCTGCACTTTACTGTTGAGTCAGATGTTTTGTTCTTTGTAATCTGTTTTCAGCCTAAAATAACATCAACAGTGGTAATGCAAAATCAAAATACTTAAAGCCCTGGAGGGAAAAATCCATCAAAATAATGTCCCCACTTCCTAGTTCTGAATATTGTGATTCATCTGTCCTTTTATATATAGAAGAAGGAAGTGGAGAAGAGTCTGGGGACTGGGAATTGGAGAAGTAAATAAAGACGGAAGGAAGGAAGGGAGGAAGGGAGGAAGGGAGGGAGGGTGGAAGGGAGGGAAAGAAAGAAAGAAAGAAAAGATGGGTAAGGAGAGAATAATAAAAATATTGGAAGACGATTTCGGAATTGATTGCACTCACTTAAACGTCTGGGGTGCAGTTTAACACACTGAAAGATCTCTTTGTTCCTTGGCCCCTGCAGTACCTCTAGGTCCTTAAAACAGAGTTATTATTTTTAAATCAGTGGTGTGCAGATTCTTGCCACTCAAAGTGTAACTCTCTGGCCAGCAGTATCAATGGGAACTTGTAAGAATATCACCTTCTCATGTCTCCACCAGCTCCCTCAGGCCAGAATCAGAATCTGCATTTTTAGGTCTATCCCCAGGTGGTCATATGTTGTTAAGAATAAGTTCAGCCGTGCACAGCCCTGTGTCTACTGGCAGAGTGTGCACTTGTCCCTGAGTGACCAGGGACCACAAACAAAGAAGCACAATGTGTAAAAAGCAGAAGAAAAATCTCCCAGGAAGAAAGCATAAATAAGAGGAAATATAAAATCTCCCACTTATGCTAAGTGCTTCCCACTAAACAAGACATCACTAAAGTCATTCATTAGCTCTAACTTGAGAAAAACAAACTATAAGGGGTGGACTTGCCTTTTTCTGCTTCTCAACATCAAACAAAAACTTTCTTACAACTTTGATGTTTAATAAATAGTTTTAAATGGTGTGTTTATCCTTACCAGCTCAAGTCTCAGGTAGTAATACTTTAATGTTTTGGTTTTGAATGAATTTAACTATTTCTCTAGGTTGCACTGCTTCCAACTGTCCATTTCCACGTAGATATGTGTTTTTTAGAATTTTTTATGTGTATTTGTAATGCATATATTATGTGACCAGGATACATAAACACACGTGATACATAAACACACCATGTGAATGCTTCATCATCTTCATTACGTGCTGTGAGACTACAATAGTTTCTGCCTTTCTGTAGAAGAGGAAGAAGGCTTATCTGTATATGCCAAAAGCACTGGAGACTTAGAGCATCTCAACAACAACAAAACCAACCAGAGTACCTGAGAGAAGAAAAATGGCATCTGCTCTTCAGCCAATAGACTGCAAAGAGGGGCAAGTTATTAAAGAAGAAAGAAAACATGTTTTCAAATTTCAGTATTATATTTTAGTCATGGCAGTAGTAACTTATTTCTAGCTGATGTTAACAAATGTCAAATATGATTGTGGAGAGAAAGAAAGGCTCTTCCCGAACTATGACATTCTTGGTAGGAATTAAATTTCTATTATCTTTTTTTTTTGGCAAATGATCCTCTGATGTGTGAACTGGAGAATACAGTACATGTTTGTATATATAATGCTACAATGCTTATGTTATCAACTTTTGTTTATAACTTGGCCCTTGGAAGTGACTGTTGAGGAAAGGAATTGCTTTAAACTTGAAAATCCTAAGACGTTCTGAGGGTACTGCCAAAAAAACATACTGACTTCTAAAAAAATGTGCCGACGTCTTTGCTTTGAAGGAAAGATAAACAGTGTTCTTGCAAGGTGGGAAGGGTGTCAAAGAGTTTCACACTCACAGTCCCAGAGAAAAGAGATTGTTTAGATGTGGCTGCTTTGTTAACCATGAGCAAAGTGAAATGAATTGGCATGATGACCTGCAAACATACTGTAGCAAAAGAATAACAATAAAAAATAAAATAATTAAAAACAAAGAAAGCAGAAAACAAATGAGAATAGCCTGTCAAATACAGATTGAAAAAATACCTAAGACAAAAATGAGATAGAAATCCAAAAAAGTCTGCCACAAGTACCCAATGCTATGCATTATTTTAAAAAATGCATTATCTAAAGAAGATCAGGAATTCTGTAGATGTGAGCTCAAAGACAGAGTGATAAAACCAGAGAAAGTATTTATTTTCTTCAGAGCTGAGGAGGCAAATTGAGAAATTTAAAAAAGACCTTTATAAATCTAACAAGCAAATTAGCATCAAGAAAGAACCACGATGAGATCACCGGCATGAAAGAAATACTTGAAATAATTGTAGTGAAAGCAGATGGGAGACAGAAATTAGAATAATTAGCAAAAAAAATGATAGACAAGAATGGGTATCTCTGAAGGGCAAAAGCCATTAAATGGAAAGGAAAAATATTTAAAGACACAATGAAAGAAAAAAGTAAAATTAAAAGCATACCTGGATCTGCAAATTAAATGGGCCCATCAAACTGACATAAAACAGGATATGTGGGGCTTCCCAGGTGGCACAGTGGTTGAGAGTCCGCCTGCCGATGCAGGGGACGCGGGTTCGTGCCCCGGTCCAGGAAGATCCCACATGCCGCGGAGCAGCTAGGCCTGTGAGCCATGGCCGCTGAGCCTGCGCGTCCGGAGCCTGTGCTCCGCAACGGGAGAGGCCACAACAGTGAGAGGCCCATGTACCGCAAAAAAAAAAAAAAAAAAACAGGATATGTGGACATATCCTGTTATCTAGCATCAAGGAAAAGAAAAATTCCACTGGCACCCAGATGATAAAATCAAGTCGCATAGAAAGGGGAAAACAAACAAAACAAAACAAAACCAAACAAGCTTACCTCAGACTTCTTCACAGCAATTATGAGTGCCAGAAGACACTGGAGGATAATAATTTTCATTGGTATCATTTACCAATGAAAATATATCTAGCAAGCTGCTGTAGGAACATATTCTCTGTGATACAATACCTGTCTATGCCTTCCTGAAAAAAATGACTCAAATGTAAACTTCGTGAAATCAAGAAGGAATCAAAATCAAAAACTCAAGAATAGGAATGTGTGATAAGATTCTCACAGTAACACTGACTTAATTTAACTATAGGACTAAGAGTAAATACCTGGTAAAAATAGGGTTATAGAAGAGAAAGCAGGTATTATTATATCATTCTTATTATTTTTGGAATATTTATGTATAATTAAAATGTAGGGAAAGGTGGGAGAGGAGATGGAAGAAAGTATAAGTAATAATAGTCCATATTTTTAAATCTGAGCATCCAATTATATTGTGAGAACTTGAAATATATGATTAAATGAATAAAAGATATATTCTGTGTGTGTGCATATATATCTTTAAATTATTTTCCTAGCTCTGTCTGGTGAGAGGGTCTAGAAGGAGTGTATGAGTGTTCAGCATTTGGTTCCTAAATGCTGTTCTCCATTAAGATAAATCAAGGTGAGAAGACTGATTTTAGTCTGGGACAGGGAAAGTATAGCTAAGCCTGAAACATCTTGTTGCCCCAGAAATAAGAATGTGCTCAAAGAATGATAGTGACATAACAAAAGGACACAGGAGCCAGACTGAAGGGGCTCTCACTGGCCAAATTTGAAATAATTTCAATATTAAAGTAGATAATAAAATAATTGGTTTTAACCAATTGAATAAAATAAAAACCCATGAGTTTCTTTTAATATAAATAAATAAATAAATAAAAATGGTTGTGACAGGAAAGCTCTTTTTTATTATACAATAAAATGACAGCTAATAAATATACAAGTAACCAATGGATGCTAAAAACTGCTGGGTGAGACTATGATAAGAAAATGGATCAAAGTTAAGTTCATCAATTTCAGGGCAATCTGATGTCACATACCTCTTGATATAATGCAATGAGAAGGACCCAACATCACTTTCCTGGCATTTCTGTTAAAAACGTATAACCTGAATCTAATCCTGAGGAAATGTTAGGCAAATACAAACTGAGAGACAGTCTATAAAATAATTTGCTGTACCCTTAAAAATTTCAAAATCAATAAAGACAAAGAAAGATTGAGGAAATGTTCCAGATTAAAGGAGTCTACAGAAAAAGAACACTAAATGCAATGCGTGACGATGGACTGGATCCTGAAATGGAGAAATAATAGCTCTAAAGGACATTAGTGGGATAATTTACAAATTTGAATATGGACTGTGGGTTAGATAATAATATTTTATCAATGTTAAATTTCATAATTTTGAGAATTATACTGTAGCAATGTAACAATATCCTTGCTCTTAGGAAGTACACACTGTGTACTGCTAAAGGTATACATTGTCTCCAACTTACTCTCAGTGATTCAGAAAAAAAATGATATGCCTATACATAGATTGATAGATGGAAATTGGTAAATCTGGGTAGAGGGTGTTTGGGTTTTGTTTGTAGTATTCTTCGAATCTTTCTGTAAGTTTGCAATTATGCCGAAATAAAAAGTTACAAACATCTAATGATGATTCATCTGTATTATAGCCCTTCCACCTTTGCACAACTATTTCTGTACCACATCTCTCCGAGTAGAAACAGGCATCTCCAAAGTTTTTCACTGAATGGTGTATCCCAGTGCATGTATGTCTTGGTCATATGTTTATAAACTACACACACACACACACACACACACACTACCAATACTTCTAACACTTCAGTGGAGTGCCACACGTCTCCATCCTTGTTCATCTTTTCTAAGTACACTCACTCTTCTGACTATCTCATCTACTCATATCTTCACATGTCATCTACTTGTCAATAACAAATGGAGTTTGAAGAATAAAAACACTTTAACATTTCACCAGCAAAATCCAATGATATCTCCTGAACTATATATTCTTTCATAGGAAAGTATTACTAACATAGATGATGATAGACTCATTGAATAATATCAAGAAAGAAATCAATGTTGAAGTTTATTGCAAGACCCAGGGACTTGATAGTTTCCAGGATGAAAACATAAAGAATATACTGACTAAAATTTCAAAGAAAAATAAAATTATTTTCTGGATAAGCTAAAACTGCTAGTAATTATCTTACCAGTTCAATAACTGCTGGCTAAACTGGCCTATGGGAGTGATTTTTCCCCCTAGAACTGTGGGAAATATGCATTGACATCTCTTAATCTCAAATGCTGGGATTAATAGACCCAACAATGTGTTGATTAAAATGATGGAGGAAACACTGCAAGGGCCAATGTTTGATGAAGGAGACGGATCTATTCAAGTAAGACTTTTTATTGATTAGTGGCCATATAGTGATGAAGAAACATACAGTATTCAGATTTGAAACAGACACATCTTCACACAAAAACAATCCTTAAGAGATATTCAAATAAGCAATTCTTGAACACTTGATAAAAAGAGGAATGGATACTAGGGAAGTCAATTCACATGTGACTATTTCCTGGAAGCTTCTGCCACATTGATGAGATTAGGGTCCTTGGTGTGATTCATTCATTCATTCAAATCAGTAAACATTTATTAGGTAGTCATTTTGTTAAGCTTTTTGACTGACAGTAAAATATTGCATTTATTTTTCTTAGCCACCTGAGAAGTTTTATAGATAAGTCCAAGGTATTAAGGATAGAGGAAAGAGATTTTATGACGACAAAAGAAGACACATTTGTTATTATGCTTACTTGCTTGTCTCTAAAGTTAAACAAATTTGTAACTTCCAAAAATTGGGGTAAATAAAGATAATGTCTTCTTTTGAAAAACAGATTTGTGGATATACATATGTATGTATGTGTGCAAATATACGTGTATGTGAACAGATGTAGATGGATGGATGGACAGATAATCTGGGTGGATGCACAACAAACTGTTGACAATGGTTAATCCTTAAGAATAGGATAGAATTGAGGTAGTAGGAACCATAAATTTTACATTATATTCATCTTCATTACTGTTTGTATTGTTTATAAGGAAATATGTTACTTCTGCATTGAAAAGGAATCAAAATAATACGAGGAAAAAGTCTGACTTCCTTGTATTTGGTGGCATTGAAGCCTGAGATCCAATAGCACAGGATTGATGGGCACTTTGTTTTTATTATTTTTTGAACCATGCTTATGTATCTAGGAACTTGTCAAAGACTACAGCCCAGGGAGGCGCCTCCTCTATTCATTTTCAACACTCTGTCTTGTAAATGTGGATTCATTCTTTTCTTGTGAGAAATGACAAAGTCAGGAAGCAGCTCTACACTTCTGAGAGAAATCTTTTTTTCTGTATAAACTCAGGAAGCTTGATCCTCAGTGTGTTTGGGGATCCCAAAGAAGTTTAATATTTAAAAATTATTAAGCACAATGTGGTTTGGCAATATATCTGATGACTCTTCCCATAAGAAAATACTAACAGTCCTCCTATTATACACTGAAAAATAAAATGTCTCCCCACTGCCTACATTTTTATTCTTGGGAATCTTAAAAAACTCAACATTGGTGTTACCATTGCAGTTGTTTTTTCAATAACTGGTTGTTTTAATTTTCTTATGATACAGCAGATATCTTCCCAGTCCTCATAGATAAATAAACCTTAAACATATTTAAAACATATTGGGAGATAATTACCTCAGAGAATAGTTGAACTTCACATCGGAAAGAACCTCCAAGGTACTCTAACTAAATCCTCTCATTTTGTATAGGCAAAAACTAAGCCCCAGTGAAGTGTTTTGTCCAAGGTCACATAGCTAATTGCTGACAGAACCAAGGTTGGAAAACTAATTGGTTGTGACTGATATCTCCTGTCTGTACCTGGGAATGTTAGCTTCCCACGCTATGCCCATTCTTCCTTTTGTGCAGCTTAGTAAGGAACTTTGCCATATAAGGAAGGATATCTTCATCTAAGAAAAAAATCCAGGAGTGGAGCAGGAGAGTGGATTGAGATTTGACTGAGTTTTGTGTTTATCCATATTGACTCACTGATGGTTAATGCACTGAAAAATAAGCCTGTGCTTATTAAATAATCAAAATATCTAGGGGCACTCATCTAAACTAAGATCCTTATATTTTATAGCCAAAATGTTTATGTGAATTCATCACTTTATATGGGAGACTAGACACTATATACTTGTTTTCTGTGACTCTCTTATAATGAGGTGTCACTTTTCATTGTTCCATATAATTTTTTAAATAAAATATACTATGGAACTGAAAAGATTAATATATCCCAAATGGTTCAGTTGATCTGGCTGTTATATATATATTGTACTCCTTGTCCAAGTTGTGTAAAAATCCTTCACTTTTTAAAAATCTTGCCTCGCTTTAGGAGCCAGTTACTCTAAAACCTCTGACCTCAGTTTTGATACTATCATCATCTGAAAGGCAGGTTTAATGCCAACCTCTAGGTAGGGTGGTGTATATCCAGGTTTGTCTATAAGAGTCCTGGTTTTTATCTGCTATCCCATTGTAATTAATGAGTGCCTCCTTTTATTCTCAAAGAGTCAAGTTTTGGATAGTGAAATATATGGTTATCCTACCTACAGTGGATGTAAAATATGCTAGAGAAGGAATTTTCCTACTCCAACTTTAAAGCAAATCTCAGCATTTTTTTTCCTGTTTGAGCTGTCTGCCCCTTTCTGTTTTCAATGTCTTAAGAGTTTTACCTCTTCCCTTCCTAGATTCATTGAAACTGATTTGTCTTTCAAACTCCATTCTACTCAAAGCTCAATATTTGACTTGATTAAACTAGGATATCTGCCAAGTCCACTTTCATTTTTGTTTCAACTGACTATCCTTGTATAGAGTGTGAATAGATCTTTTAGGCTTAAAATGATTAGGTTATCAAGAGGAATTTGATGAAGGGTTTGTGCTTTGCAGGGAGAAAAACATATAGTTCCATAGAAACAATGCAAATACAATTGTTTGCGTGTTGGGTCTCAAATCTGAACACGCTTATACCTAGAAAAACCTAAACAGTTCTTCCTAAGGAATCTTTTAAGATCCTGCCAAATTATATTCCAATCTCTTCAAGCCTAATCACCCAAGTTTAAAAATCTATGATCTCCTAAAAAGGGCAGAAAATTTAGTGTAAAGAATATGGGCTTTGTGGCCACATGGACATGATTTCAAATTCTGCTATCACTCTTTCAAGCTGCGTGCCTCAGCTTCCTATTCTGTAAATGGAGAGAACTTATGAAAAGTGTCTTTTATGTAATGAGGATTTACTACATTTTCATGCAATTCTAATACTGTATACATTTTTCTGTAATGATTTTATGGAAATTTTGGAAGTAAGTTTGCCTTTCCTACATCTTCCTACCTATGGAACAATTTAAATATCTTTTGAGGCCATCTCTGTCTTTCTATCCCTACTGCCTAATTCCAGACCATCACAATGTCTTAACTGGATAAAGAAAGATCCTCTTAAGTAGTCCTTTAGATCACTTTTTCCTAAATTCTTTCTCCACTTAACATTCTAAAAGCAAAATATCCCATGTTTAAAATCCTTCTGTAGCTACCCATTGTCTTCAGGATAAAACCCCAATTCCTGACTCTGGCTTTTGCCTATATTTCTTCCTGCATATTTTATCTATTAGTCTGTCATTCATTCTACATTCCATCTCTGTAGAACTACTTGAAGTGGCCCAAGTATGTCCTGTCTCCTGCCTGGAATGTTAGTCCTTTTCCTTTCCTTCTGCATTCAAAATGTGCTTTGGTTTCATCTCCTCAAGGAAGCCTTCTTCGGTCACTTCCCTTCTTGATTCCATGCTACTCTAATGTGCTCTCCTATAATTTTATACTGATTTCCCAAGTGTGTAGACTTCTTCCACCTCCAAAAGGTAAATCTCTCCCCATACTGGATTTCGTATTTTTCTTTATACTCAAACATTGCACATTATATGAACTCAATAAATGTGGGCTTCAATAAATTGAAGGAAGGAAAGAAGGGAAGAGAGGAAGAAAGGAGGGGATGAAAGAAGAAACTTACACCTTATATTCCTAGGAAATTTTGTATTCTGGATAAAGAAATATTATTATCCCATGATATAGCAAGGAATAATTATACAGCTCTCATGACCAAGCACAAGGCCCTGTCTATAGAAGGCAATCAAAAACTATTTGCAGCTTTGATTTATTGACTAAATAAATGGTACCTATGTACTTAAATTAATATTTAGTCAGTACCATAAGAGAAGGGTACTTTTTTCCATAGCAATTTAAAATGATGTTATTTGCCACTGAGTAGTAATGGTGTTCAAGCAAGAAATTTCCTCTACCAGGGTGTCCTAGGGGGATAGATGCTGTGGTGCCTGGGAAGAATCATTCTCTTGCAAACAAAGGATCGCCCTCTCTTTGCCTGCCATCACAAAACACCTTTCTGATGTGACTGGACCCAGAGTGTGTTTAGCCAGTCACATCACCCACAATACATCTGAGTCCCAGGACCCAGAAAGGCTGACTCACTAAAACAGGTAATTAGGAAGCAGTAGGACATGAGACAGGAGAGGAAATCTAATTTACAGCTCACTGGAGAGCTCTGAATCAGTGTGGAGGAGAACTGAGATGGGAGATGAAATTATCTGTGAGCTCACCTCTCTAAAATTATTTAGTCTTCCCCCTTTTCATTTAAAAAACATATGTTGTAAATGCAAGGATTTAACTTCTGCTCCTGAAGAGTTGGCAGCTGAGAGCAGTTTCTTGAAACCACCTGAAAAGGATAGAATTAGGATATCTGCTATTTTAATAAGTGCAATTACTGTAGAGTTCAGGAGAAAAAGGAGATATCTGGAAGCTCTTAGGACCTTCCAGCAAAAAAAACCCCATACCTAGTTAGGTGCATATATCCATGAAGGATATTCTGGCAAGTCAAGGAGACATTCTGGCCTTTGTGTTAAGAAAATTCAAGGGTTTAAAGGCCCCTTGTGTAGATACAACTACATGCCTAGAGCCCAACAGGGGCTCTTTCTTTATATCCGGGATGCCTAGCTGCTGAGCCACAAGGAGATTTGCAGGGTTCTGTCAGTTGTAAAGGTGGATTAGTCTTTGCCCTCACGCTTATGGACTTGGGTTAGATGATTGTTGACTGAAGAGTAGTAACCCAGGCAGGAATATAAATAATACATTCAAGAAATATTTATCAAAGACCTATATTATAGTTGATACTGTTCTGAACACTGAGAATAATGAGGTTTTAAAAGCCTAAATCTTATGTTTCTGATCTTATTTATAACTTCTGATACAATTCTGATGGTATAAAACTTATTCTAGAGGACATAAAGTAAACATATTTAAACTAACTAATGAAATTAATGAATAAGCAAAAAAGAACCAAAGACAATTTTGGATAGTGGTAAGTGCTATAAAGAAAAACCGAAATAGGGAAATGAGGTAGAGAGAGTAAGTGTATGTGGTGGGGAAGATGGTGAGCCAGAGTGGTCAGGAAATTCTTTTTCTGGGGAGGAAGCATTTTTGTTGTTCTTTTTTTTTTTTTTTTTTTTTTGGCATTTATTGTTTGTGGGTCATGCTCTTTTTTTTTTTTTACATCTTTATTGGAGTATAATTGCTTTACAATGGTGTGTTAGTTTCTGATTTATAACAAAATGAATCAGTTATACATATACATATGTTCCCATATCTCTTCCTTCTTGTGTCTCTCTCCCTCCCACCCTCCTTATCCCACCCTCTAGGTGGTCACAAAGCACCGAGCTGATCTCCCTGGGCTATGCGGCTGCTTCCCACTAGCTATCTACCTTACGTTTGGTAGCGTATATATGTCCATGCCTCTCTCTCGCTTTGTCACAGCTCACCCTTCCCCCTCCCCATATCCTCAAGTCCATTCTCTAGTAGGTCTGTGTCTTTATTCCTGTCTTACCCCTAGGTTCTTCATGACATTTTTTTCCCTTAAATTCCATATATATGTGTTAGCATATGGTATTTGTCTTTCTCTTTCAGACTTACTTCACTCTGTATGACAGACTCTAGGTCTCTCCACCTCATTACAAATAGCTCAATGTCGTTTCTTTTTATGGCTGAGTAATATTCCATTATTATGGAATACTGGAGTAATATTCCAGTATACATGTGCCACATCTTCTTTATCCATTCATCCAATGATGGACACTTAGGTTGTTTCCATCTCCGGGTTATAGTAAATAGAGCTGCAATGAACATTTTGGTACGTGCCTCTTTTTGACTTATGGTTTTCTCAGGGTATATGCCCAGTAGGGTTGCTTGGTCATATTGTAGTTCTATTTGTAGTTTTTTAAGGAACCTCCATACTGTTCTCCACAGTGGCTGTATCAATTTACATTCCCACCAACAGTGCAAGAGTGTTCCCTTTTCTCCACACCCTCTCCAGCATTTATTGTTTGTAGATTTTTTTATGATGGCCATTCTGACTGGTGTGAGATGATATCACACTGTAGTTTTGATTTGCATTTCTATAATGTTTAATGATGTTGAGCATTCTTTCATGTGTTTGTTGGCAGTCGGCGTATCTTCTTTGGAGAAATGTCTTTTTAGGTCTTCTGCCCATTTTTGGATTGGGTTGTTTGGTTTTTTGTTATTGAGCTGCATGAGCTGCTTGTAAAGTTTGGAGATTAATCCTTTGCCAATTGTTTCATTTGCAAATACTTTCTCCCATTCTGAGGATTGTCTTTTGGTCTTGTTTACGGTTTCCTTTGCTGTGCAAAAGCTTTGAAGTTTCATTTGGTCCCATTTATTTTTGATTTTATTTCCATTCCTCTAGGAGGTGGGTCAAAAAGGATCTTGCTGTGATTTATGTCATAGAGTGTTCTGCCTATGTTTTCCTCTAAGAGTTTGATAGTTTCTGGCCTTTCATTTAGGTCTTTAATCCATTTTGAGCTTATTTTTGTGTATGGTGTTAGGGAGTGATCTAATCTCATCCTTTTACATGTACCTGTCCAGTTTTCCCAGCACTACTTATTGAAGAGGCTGTCCTTTCTCCACTGTACATTCCTGCCTCCTTTATCAAAGATAAGGTGAACATATGTGCATGGATTTATCTCTGGGCTTTCTATTCTGTTCCATTGATCTATCTTTCTGTTTTTGTGCCAGTACCATACCGTCTTGATAACTGTAGCTTTGTAGTATAGTCTGAAGTCAGGGAGCCTGATTCCTCCAGCTCCGTTTTTTGTTCTCAAGATTGCTTTGGCTATTCGGGGTCTTTTGTGTTTCCATACAAATTGTGAAATTTTTTGTTCTACTTCTGTGAAAAATGCCAGTGGTAGTTTGATAGGGATTGCATTGAATCTGTAGATTGCTTTGGGTAGTAGAGTCATTTTCACAATGTTGATTCTTCCAATCCAAGAACATGGTATATCTCTCCATCTATTTGTATCATCTTTAATTTCTTTCATCAGTGTCTTATAATTTTCTGCATACAGGTCTTTTGTCTCCTTAGGTAGGTTTATTCCCAGATATTTTATTCTTTTTGTTGCAATGGTAAATGGGAGTGTTTTCTTGATTTAATTTTCAGATTTTTCATCATTAATGTACAGGAATGCCAGAGATTTCTGTGCATTAATTTTATATCCTGCTACTTTACCCAATTCATTGATTAGCTCTAGTAGTTTTCTGGTAGCATCTTTAGGATTCTCTATGTATAGTATCATGTCATCTGCAAACAGTGACAGCTTTACTTCTTCTTTTCTGATTTGGATTCCTTTTATTTCCTTTTCTTCTCCGATTACTGTGGCTAATATTTCCAAAACTATGTTGAATAAGAGTGGTGAGAGTGGGCAACCTTGTCTTGTTCCTGATCTTAGTGGAAATGCTTTCAGTTTTTCACCATTGAGGATGTTGGCTGTGGGTTTGTCATATATGGCCTTTATTATGTTGAGGAAAGTTCCCTCTATGCCTACTTTCTGCAGGGTTTTTATCATAAATGGGTGTTGAATTTTGTCGAAAACTTTCTCTGCATCTATTGAGATGATCATATGGTTTTTCTCCTTCAATTTGTTAATATCGTGTATCATGTTGATTGATTTGCGTATATTGAAGAATCCTTGCATTCCTGGAATAAACCCCACTTGATCATGGTGTATGATCTGTTTAATGTGCTGTTGGATTCTGTTTGCTAGTATTTTGTTGAGGATTTTTGCATCTATGTTCATCAGTGATATTGGGCTGTAGCTTTCTTTCTTTGTGATACCCTTGTCTGGTTTTGGTATCAGGGTGATGGTGGCCTCATAGAATGGCTTTGGGAGTGTTCCTCCCTCTGCTATATTTTGGGAGAGTTTGAGAAGGGTATGTGTTAGCTCTTCTCTAAACATTTGATAGAATTTGCCTGTGAAGGCATCTGGTCCTGGACTTTTGTTTGTTGGAAGATTTTTAATCACAGTTTCAATTTCAGTGCTTGTGATTTGTCTGTTCATATTTTCTATTTCTTCCTGATTCAGTCTTGGCAGGTTGTGGATTTCTAAGAATTTGTCCATTTCTTCCAGGTTGTCCATTTTATTGGCATAGAGTTGCTTGTAGTAATCTCTCATGATCTTTTGTATTTCTGTAGTGTCATTTGTTACTTCTCCTTTTTCATTTCTAATTCTATTGATTTGAGTCTTCTCCCGTTTTTCTTGATGAGTCTGGCTAATGGTTTATCAATTTTTTTGTCTTCTCAAAGAACCAGCTTTCAGTTTTATTGATCTTTGCTATCATTTCCTTCATTTCTTTTTCATTTATTTCTGATATGAGTTTTATGATTTCTTTCCTTCTGCTAACTTTGGGGGTTTTTGTTCTTCTTTCTCTAATTGCTTTAGGTGCAAGGTTAGGTTGTTTATTCAAGATGTTTCCTGTTTCTTAAAATAGGATTGTATTGCTATAAACTTCCATCATAGAACTGCTTTTGTGCATCCCATAGATTTTGGGTCGTCGTGTCTCCACTGTCATTTGTTTCTATGTATTTTTTGATTTCCTCTTTGACTTCTTCAGTGATCACTTCGTTATTAAGTAGTGTATTGTTTAGCCTCCATATGTTTGTATTTTTTACAGATTTTTTCCTGTAATTGATATCTAGTCTCATAGCGTTATGGTCGGAAAAGATACTTGATACAATTTCGATTTTCTTAAATATACCAAGGCTTGATTTGTGACCCAAGATATGATCTATCCTGGAGAATGTTCCATGAGCACTTGAGAAAAATGTGTATTCTGTTGTTTTTGGATGGAATGTCCTATAAATATCAATTAAGTCTATCTTGTTTAATGTATCATTTAAAGCTTGTGTTTCCTTATTTATTTTCATTTTGGATGATCTGTCCATTGGTGAAAGTGGGCTGTTAAAGTCCCCTACTATGAATGTGTTACTGTCGATTTCCCCTTTTATAGCTGTTAGTATTTGCCTTATGTATTGAGGTGCTCCTATGTTGAGTGCATAAATATTTACAACTGTTATATCTTCTTCTTGGATCGATCCCTTGATCATTATGTAGTATTCTTCTTTGTCTCTTCTAATAGTCTTTATTTTAAAGTCTACTTTGTTTGATATGAGAATTGCTACTCCAGCTTTCTTTTGGTTTCCATTTGCATGAAATATCTTTTTCCATCCCCTTACTTTCAGTCTGTATGTGTCTCTAGGTCTGAAGTGGGTCTCTTGTAGACAGCAAATATATGGGTCTTGTTTTTATATCCATTCAGCCAATCTGTGTCTTTTGCTGGGAGCATTTAGTCCATTTACATTTAAGATAATTATCAATATGTATATTCCTATTCCCATTTTCTTAATTGTTTTGGGTTCATTATTGTAGGTCTTTTCCTTCTCTTGTGTTTCTTGCCTAGAGAAGTTCCTTTCGCAGTTGTTGTAAAGCTGGTTTGGTGGTGCTGAACTCTCTCAGCTTTTGCTTGTCTGTAAAGGTTTTAATTTCTCCATCAAATCTGAATGAGATCCTTGCTTGGTAGAGTAATCTTGGTTGCAGGTTCTTCTCCTTCATCACTTTAAATATGTCCTGCCAGTCCCTTCTGGCTTGCAGAGTTTCTGCTGAAAGATCAGCCATTAACCTTATGGCGATTCCCTTGTGTGTTATTTGTTGTTTTTCCCTTGCTGCTTTTAATATGTTTTCTTTGTATTTAATTTTTGACAGTTTGATTAATATGTGTCATGGCGTATTTCTCCTTGGATTTATCCTGTATGGGACTCTCTGTGCTTCCTCGACTTGATTGACTATTTCCTTTCCCATATTAGGGAAGTTTTCAACTGTAATCTCTTCAAATATTTTCTCAGTACCTTTCTTTTTCTCTTCTTCTTCTGGAACTCGTAAAATTCAAATGTTGGTGTGTTTAATGTTGTCCCAGAGGTCTCTGAGACTGTCCTCAGTTCTTTTCATTCCTTTTTCTTTATTCTGCTCTGCAGTAGTTATTTCCACTATTTTATCTTCCAGGTCACTTATCCGTTCTTCTGCCTCAGTTATTCTGCTATTGATCCCATCTAGAGTATTTTTGTTTTTTTTTTATTTTGCCGTATGTGGGCCTCTCACTGCTGTGGCCTCCCCCGTTGCGGAGCACAGGCTCCGGATGCACAGGCTCAGTGGCCATGGCTCACGGGCCCAGCCTCTCCGCGGTATGTGGGATCCTCCCGGACTGGGGCACAATCCCGCGTCCCCTGCATCGTCAGGCAGACTCCCAACCACTCCGCCACCAGGGAATCCCTAGAGTATTTTTAATTTCATTTATTGTGTTGTTTATCATTGTTTGTTTCATCTTTAGCTCTTCTAGGTCGTTGTTAAATGTTTCTTGCATTTTCTCTATTCTATTTCCAAGATTTTGGATCATCTTTACTATCATTATTCTGAATTCTTTTTCAGGTAGACTGCCTAGTTCTTCTTCATTTGTTAGGTCTAGTGGGTTTTTATCTTGCTCCTTCATCTTCTGTGTGTTTTCCTGTCTTCTCATTTTGCTTATCTTACTGTTTTGGGTCTCCTTTTTGCAGGCTGCAGGTTCGTAGTTCCCGTTGTTTTTGTTGTCTGTCCCCAGTGGCTAAGGTTGGTTCAGTGGGTTGTGTAGGCTTCCTGGTGGAGGGGACTAGTGCCTGCGTTCTGGTGGATGAGGCTGGATCTTGTCTTTCTGGTGGGCAGGTCCACGTGTGGTGTTGTGTTTTGGGGTGTCTGTGGACTTATTATGATTTTAGGCAGCCTCTCTGCTAATGGGTGGGGTTGTGTTCCTGTCTTGCTAGTTGTTTGGCATAGGGTGTCCAGCACTGTAGCTTGCTGGTCGTTGAGTGAAGCTGGGTGCTGGTGTTGAGATGGAGATCTCTGGGAGATTTTTGCTGTTTGATATTATGTGTAGCTGGGAGGTCTCTTGTGGACCAGTGTCCTGAAGTTGGCTCTCCCACCTCAGAGGCACAGCACTGACTGCTGGTTGAAGCACCAAGAGCCTTTCATCCACACGGCTCAGAATAAAAGGGAGACAAAGTAGAAAGAAAGAATTAGTAGAACAAGAAAGAAAGAAAGAAAGAAAGGAGGGAGGGAGGGAGGAAGGAAAGAGGGAAGGAAGGAAAAGAGAAAGAAAGAAGATAAAGTAAAAAAAAAGTAAGATAAAATACATAAAGTTATTGAAATAAAAAATAATTATTAAGAAAAAAAAATTAAAAAAAAACACAAAAGAACGGACGGATAGAACCCTAAGACAAATGGTGGAAGCAAAGCTATACAGACAAAATCTCACACAGAAGCATATACATACACACTCACAAAAAGAGGAGAAGGGGAAAAAATAATAAATTTTGCTCTCAAAGTCCACCGCCTCAATTTGGGATGATTCGTTGTCTAAAGGAGGGAAGGAAGGAAAGAAAGAAAGAAAGAAGATAAAGTAAAATAAAATAAAATAATTAAAATAAAAAAATTATTAAAATAAAACAAGAAAACGGACGGATAGAACCCTAGGACAAATGGTGGAAGCAAAGCTATACAGATAAAATCTCACACAGAGGCATAGACATACACACTCACAAAAAGAGGAAAAGGGGAAACAATCATAAATATTGCTCTCAAAGTCCACCTCCTTAATTTGGGATGATTCGTTGTCTATTCATGTATTCCACAGATGCATGGTACATCAAGTTGATTGTGGAGCTTTAATCCGCTGCTCCTGAGGCTGCTGGGAAAGATTTCCCTTTCTCTTCTTTGTTCTCACAGCTCCCGGGGTTCAGCTTCGGATTTGGCCCCGCCTCTGCGTGTAGGTCGCCAGAGACCGTCTGTTCTTCGCTCAGACAGGACGGGGTTAAAGGAGCCGCTGATTCGGGGCCTATGGCTCACTCAGGCTGGGGGGAGGGAGGGGCACGGAGTGCGGGGCGGGCCTGCGGCGGCAGAGGCCGGCATGACGTTGCAGCAGCCTGAGGCGCGCCGTGTGTTCTCCCGGGGAAGTTGTCCCTGGATCCCGGGACCCTGGCAGTGGAGGGCTCCACAGGCTCCCCGGAAGGGGGGTGTGGAGAGTGAGCTGTGCTCGCACACAGGCTTTCTTGGTGGCGGCAGCAGCAGCCTTAGCGTCTCATGCCCGTCTCTGGGGTCCGCGCTTTTAGCCGCGGCTCGCGCCCGTCTCTGGAGCTCCTTTAAGCAACGCTCTTAATCCCCTCTCCTCACGCATCAGGAAACAAAGAGGTAAGAAAAAGTCTCTTGCCTCTTTGGCAAGTCCAGGCTATTCCCCGGACTGCCTCCCGGCTAGCCGTGGCGCACTATCCCCCTGCAGGCTGTGTTCACGCCGCCAACCCCAGTCCTCTCCCTGCGCTCCGACTGAAGCCCGAGCCTCAGCTCCCAGCCCCGCCCGCCCCGGCAGGTGACCAGACAAGCCTCTCAGGCTGGCGAGTGCTGGTCAGCACTGATCCCCTGTGCGGGAATCTCTCCTCTTTGCCCTCCGCACCCCTGTGGCTGTGCTCTCCTCCGCAGCTCGAAGCTTTCCCCCTCCACCACCCGCAGTCTCCGCCCGCGAAGGGGCTTCCTAGTGTGTGGAATCCTTTCCTCCTTCACAGCTCCCTCCCACCGGTGCAGGTACCGTCCCTATTCTTTTGTCTCTGTTTATTCTTTTTTCTTTTGCCCTACCCAGGTACGTGGGGGGTTTCTTGCCTTTTGGGAGGTCTGTGGTCTTCTGCCAGCGTTCAGTAGGTGTTCTGTAGGAGTTGTTCCACGTGTGGATGTATTTCTGGTGTATCTGTGGGGAGGAAAGTGATCTCCACGTCTTACTCTTCCGCCGTCTTCCTGGAAGCTGAGAGGAAGCATTTGAGATGAGCTTTGAGTGCTGAGAAGGGGGATAGTTCTGTGAAGATATGAGGGAGGAACATGCTAGACAGATGGAACAACAGGTTAGGAAAGCAGCAGGAAAGATAAACAGGGGCGAAATGATGAAGAGCCTAGGAGGCTATGGTTAGGCATTTGGATTTATACGAAGGGCAGTGGGAAACTTATAGGGATGAAACAGGGAATGATGGGAAACTATTGGACCCTATGAACCAGGGGATAGTGGGAAACCATTGGAAGGGATGAAGGAGAGTAATGATGGAAAACCATTGGATGATATGTAGCAGGGAATGATAGAAACCAGCAGAGGAGAGGAAGAGGGGAATAATTACTCTGGCTGCTGCTAGGAGACTGGATTGTGAGAGGAAATGGGCAACCAAGTAAGCATGTGCTGGAATTGGTTTAAGAGGGTTAATGCTTGAGATTTTTTATGTGCATCAGTCCCCTGGGACTGTTAAAAACTTCCATGTATGAAAACTTCTCCCAAGCATAGAATAATCTAATAGCTGTTCATGCATTCACTTCCCTTCACTGCTATCACAAAACTGCTCTCTGGGATTCTTTAGTACAAGCTTTCTTCTTACGTTACTGTAAACCTGAAAAGGAGGAGGAGATCAAGAGTTAGAGAATTCCGACTGCCTTGTCTGTGTTAATACAGTCTGCCCTGGAGTTCACCTCTGCCGTAAGTACTTCTCCCATCAGTGGAATTCAACTCCACAGATTCCGTCTTCATAACACAGTGACTCTTCCCCTCTAAACTACCTTAGTATTCTGAAATTCAGAGCATGTCCAGTGTAGGGCAACCTGGAGTATGTCCAAGGGTCCTAAATATAAAGGGACAAAAAAGTTTTAAATGGTCGTATATCACTGTGCTATTTTAGATCGTGCTGAATTTCACATATTGACAGCACTTGCTTCCCTCCCAATTCGTAGAAAGGAACCATGTCATGAATTACAAAGTAAGTTTGAGGGCCAATTTCCTGTTGCTTGCACTGGTCACCAAAATTGCTGGTTCTTTCTTTGCTTCACCTATTTTGAGAGACTTTGGTTCCTGAAGTCAATACCTAAAATCTATTGTCTGTGGCTCAGCCCACTTCTGTTCTAAACAACCTGCTGGTATATGACTTCTCTCTACACCTTTTTTCCTGAGTCCACTCAACAACCCTGAATCCATCTAAATCTCTGTGTGTCTCCTCACAGCCTACTTCTCTTTCAAAGTTTTACTCACGCTTCCTTTCTGCTTTTTCTAACAGACAACAGGCAAAATGTTCAAATCAAAAAAGAAATAAAAGGAAAATATGGAAAACTTTTAGTAAGCCCAAGAAATACATATCAGTGTGTCAAACTCTTGTCATATTTGACATATTAGTGTTACGTATAAATGTAGATTAGATGTTAATGTCTGTGGGATTTCCGTTTGCATAGAGCACAATCAGACAGTTCAGAATAAAAGGAGAATAGGATCGTGCCATTGTGTCAAGAAGCACTTGGTTTTACGAGATTTCTCTCTCAGCATTTACGTGTTCTGAATATAAATTGCTTATTCGTCAGTGTTGTAAAAATGATACTGTATGCATTAATTACTCAGCATTTTGGAAAACATGTTTCAAAAAATCTAATCCAATTTTCATTTTAAAAAGTATACTTTTATAATTATTTGGTCACGTATAATAAATAATAGTCAAGAATAAACTTGTATGTGTGGTAAAAATTTTTCTGACAAATTGGAAGTGGAGATTTTTGGTAATGGTAATGTGTTTCCCGTTCGAGAGCCATGTAACAATACCACTGATACTGGGTAGAAATACTGAACACCTGTCACAGGTCCATCCCTTTCAGAAGTAGTTCTCTGTAAGCACTAAGGGATGTTCACATCCCCTGAAAAATGGCAACTCCCGAGTCATAAAAATATTCTGGAAAATCATCAGTGGAAAGATTATTTCCTAAGTATAAAAGAAATTAGGCATTATAGAGAGACTTTCACTCTTAAGGATTTTAAAGTGGAGGGAAATTTTTTTTTCTGAGAACAGATTGTTCTCACATTGTAATTGTGTTACTCATCCTGCCAGCTCATTTGGGTATTATACAAGGATACAGAGGAAAAAGCTAAACCATTTCCCCTCAGGTACACTAGCGTAGTAGAAAAAGCATTGAATTGGGAATTGTGAAACCTGGTAACTATTCTTAGCTGGCACGAATGAGCTATGTGAGTGACCTTGCACAAATCATGTTTTCTCTGGGCATCAGTTTCATTATTTATAAAATGAGGGCATTGGGTTAAATTATATTTAAGATCCTGTTGTGCTTTCTATGCTTCTCATTTTTAATTCTCCTTCTCTTTTTAAAAAAAATTTGTCTTTTTTCTAAATGCTCAAATACTACATTATTTAAGGTATATTTCCTGGCAGTTTTTTTTTTCTTCCCTCCTAGTCTCTTTCTTCAATATATGGGATAGGAGGATACTGACTAAGTCTGAGAGGAAGGAGGAGGAATAAAATTAGCTACAGGAAGGGTTTATATCCCCCTCTACAAGAAAACTTAACTACAGCTACCACCGCTTTGAAAGGAATGGTTTATGTCCAAACAGCATTTTCCAGACAAGCTCTGTACTTTTTTGCCAACAGAATTAACTTTAAACTGAAGTCAGTAGACAGTTAAACAAGAGTCGGCACTGGAAACAGCTGTGAGTAGACAAGACCAGTTACTTATAAGGTACTGTTTTTTACTCACTGAAATCTCCTTCAGGGTTCATTTGTTTCGGGCACAAGTATTCTGTGGTCATTTGACCTTTTTCTCCCACTTTGCCTCTATTCTGAGAGAAAACACACTCTAAAATATCTTAGCTCTTTAGCTCTTTAGTATTGTTTTGTAGCTGTTGGTGGTTGAAGCTGCTAAGATTTTGTTTTGTTTTGTTTTCAGGAACCTAATAATTGTTGTTGTTATTTTATTTTGAAGCTTAGTTTAACTTTGTCCTTTGTTTCTTCTTGTCATGGGTGGTTTTTATGTTTTATTGTTCATATCAAATAAAGAGGGATATGCTTTAATATTACAGAATGCTCTTGACCTGGGGGGAGGGGGGGCAGAGATTGGTTAATGCATCATCAGCTTCAAGTATAAAACCTATATAGCCAATCAGATAAGAGGACCAGCACAGGGCAGCTCCAGGCACTTTGGCTCAGTCGAGGCTCCCTGACCTCATTACAGCTTGGTGGGTCTGACCTGGAAAACACAAGCTTTTGAATTGGGGTTTTATCTTTAGTTTGTTTCTATACTTGTTAATTTTAACCCTTCCTTCCCTTTACCCCCATTTATCTTTAAAAATTCTGGTAAGCCTGCTTTTTTTAAAATGAAGTTTATCTTGTTAAGCTCATCCACCTTAAAGGGACAACATTTCTAAGAGTGATGTTTGCCATAAGATTTTAAATCACTGAGCTATGGAGGGGCTTTCGGAGCAGAAGAAGAGGAATAGCCCACGTGGCAGTGGAGTGGACAGAAAAGACCCCTTGTACCACTGTCATCTGAGATGTCACTCTTTCCCCAGAGGCCTGGTTAACTAATATATAGTATTTGCTGCTGGTCAATAAACAGGTAATAAAGGCAACTAAGGAGTTCTCTATCTGTGGCCTTTCCAGAAAGAAATCTTACAAGTCTACCACTGAAAACTCCAAAAGTTTTAGAAAGGATTTAGCCATTTTTGGAGAGTCATCTTTCTGAAATCCACTATATAGTTTGCTATCTCTCTGGAGGGGACTAAATTCAATTTAATGTTTTCTGAATTGCTCGGTATTCTCGTCATGAATACACATAATGGAATTATTCTATAATATAATAATACTTGGGGGCTCTATTCTGTGGTGTGTAAGCCTATTCTTATGTCAAAAGGTCACATAATTACTATGCTTTTAAAACTTGTTGTATTATTCTTATAGGACATTTTTCATGTGCATGTCCACCATCCATATGGAAATGGGATTTCATTACCTACTGATGTGGACAGTTTGCATTCTCTAACAACTGTCTTCAGCCTCAACCATCCCTTTGTAATTATTATTTCATTTGTGCTGTGCACAAGGAAACCAGAAAACAAACAAGTTTATAAAAAATTATGGAAGGAATGAGAGACAATAACTTTATCTGAAGACCCCAAGAGAATCTTTTATGAGGAAAGTGTAGAACCAAAGTACATAGACACAGTGACATCTATTTTAGGTGCTTAGGAGACTTAGTTTATGTCCAAGTTCTTAGTTGTGTTGTCATGGAAGTGGCTCTGGGATAACTACCTCATTCCTGCATCAAATACAGAAAGTGCTGTTTGTTCTGCTTTTTTTTTTTTAAATTTACTTATTTTATTTATTTATTTTTGGCTGTACTTGGTCTCTGTTGCTGTGCACAGGCTTTCTCTAGTTATGGCGAGCAGGGGCTGCTCTTCGTTGTGGTGCACGCACTTCTCATTGCAGTGGCTTCTCTTGTTGTGGAGCACGGGCTCTAGGCGCACGGGCTTCAGTAGCTGTGGCTCAGGGGCTTCAGTAGCTGAGGCTCATGGGCTCTAGAGCGCAGGCTCAGTAGTTGTGGCGCACGGGCTTAGTTGCTCCATGGCATGTGGGATCTTCCCGGACCAGGGCTCGAACCCATGTCCCCCGCATTGGCAGGCAGATTCTTAACCATTGCGCCACCAGGGAAGCCCTGTTCTGCTTTTTATACAGTTATTGGAGACATGTGTCAAGGAATCATGACTAGCCAAATCCCAAGGGGTCTATAATATTAATTAATATTAATCAAGTACTATGTATTCTATTTTAGTCCCATTCACACATATGTTATTCACATGCATGTATGACTGGGAAATAGCATAATACTGCTTTGTAGGAAAGAGAGAAAAGGAAAAAAAATCATCATCATCTAGTCTATGCAATTCTTCTGTGTGGTGATGATACTTTAGGGAAAAAAGAGGAATGCAAGGCTAATTGTCTCAATGATATCTTGGTTTCTTTAACTGCATCTTCTCTTGCAGCTTTTTTTTAAGCTGAAAATACTGTAAAGCATTGAATTTAGTAGCTGAATATATGTTTTCTTATCTTCCAATATTTTTTATGTTGTGCATTTCAGAGCAAAATGAATCACTGGTTTCTCAATGATCTTGATAATTAATCCTATTCTACACAAGAAAAATATTAAAACTGGGTATATTAGACAGATACGTGAAGCTATAAGCTGAGTCCAGGGCAATTCTACATTCCAACTTTAATTAGAATCCACTGCTAATAACTTGATCATAGAGCTTTGTATAGAACTACATTGTGAGGCCTTTTGTATTGGAAGCCCTTTTTAAACTTAAGCTGTTTTTTTAAATACAGATTTCTCCTAGTCACCGTAGAAATTGTTCTAGGTGTTAAAGCATCTTGTGGTGTATATGACAAAGCCTTTCTGTTTGAAACAATGAATTAAGGACTGCCTTTTGTCTGCAACAGTGAATTTAGGGTCTACATAAATTTAGAAACATTGTCTAAAAGATAGAGATTTTTCCCTCCCTCCTTCTTTCAGTTAAATGGCATGAGTTATTTTAAAATAAAATGATATTCTAATTGAAACATAACTCTTTAAATTTGAAAGTATACTATTGTTATTTTAAGTCAATATGATGAAGGTTTCCCTTACTTGACTATTTCAGGTTAATCAGAATTTAATTTTCACATTCATACCTAATTAGGAAATTTTATATATGATGCATATTTTACATGAGAACTATATTACCACAACATCTAAACGTAAAATCCCTGAGGGCTTCCCTGGTGGCGCAGTGGTTGAGAGTCCGCCTGCCGATGCAGGGGACGCGAGTTCGTGCCCTGGTCCAGGGGGACTCCCCCATGCCGCAGAGCGGCTGGGCCCGTGAGCCATGGCCGCTGAGCCTGCGCATCCGGAGCCTGTGCTCTGCAACGGGAGAGGCCACAACAGTGAGAGGCCCTCGTACCGCAAAAAAAAAAAAAAAAAAAAAAAAAAAAAAAAAAAAAAATCCCTGAAAACTTAATGCCATTAGGAATACACACTTGGGGAGACTTCTATTTAGAAAATGCTTTATCAAACTAGTAAAGGAAGAAAAAGCTAAAATAAATTGACACATGACAGTGTTCACTGATAATGCCTTGTAAGGATCCTTTTTAACATAACCTCGTGAGGATTCTCCGGAAGTCTCAGAAGCTAGCCCCTCATGAACTAGAATTCAGTGAGCAAGATGTATGTGTTCCAAGGGGCTGTCAAGCTTAATGCTGTAGGTTGTGAGCTAGGGAGAGAAGCTGTTGATATTTCCTAAATTGCTGAACAGAGAGATAATTGATTTGTTCCCATAAAAATCTGCATTTAGTTTATTTTCAATTACAACCTCTCAGGAAAGAAGAGATGCTCAAACTGACTGAACTACATCCTTATATATTGGCCTTTGTTTAATGTACTAAATTGGTACTTCTAGAGAATTTAAAAGGTGATGTGGTCAAAGACTAAGGTTCTTTTGGTATGTCTTAGTCATGCAATAAGTGTTTATTGAATGAATATAACTTAAAACGGTATTAACAAATAACATGATACTAAAACCATATGTTTTACTTCATATTTTATTATTGGAGTATTTGTTATTTAGTTTACTGCTGGGTCATGCTAAAACATGAAAACTTCATTAGACAATGCCATTTAACAAATTAGGAAATTGCTGTTAGCACACAGTAATTTGGAACTGTACATTTCTATGAAGAAAAAGCATCAGGTGCCTATTGTCAAAAATAATTTAAAAAGCAGAGTTGGAGGACACGGAGGTGTCAGCCATTTTCCTTTACCCCTTTCCCGTCGCGGAGCACAGGCTCCGGACGCGCAGGCTCAGCGGCCATGGCTCACGGGCCCAGCCACTCCGTGGCATGTGGGATCTTCCCGGACCAGGGCACGAACCGGTGTCCCCTACATCGGCAGGCGGACTCTCAACCACTGCGCCACCAGGGAAGCCCTACCCCATTTTTGTTTGGTTTATTTTGCTGAAGGTACTGTGGGATTTATAATACATTTGCTACAGCAGATGTTGCTAGCATTTGATTATATTAATATTATATATATATATATATTTTTTTGTGGGGAGACAGTAGGAAATTAGAAGAATAAATAAATGTGTCTGAGTCTAAGACAATTTTACAAGCCAAATATTATTTTGGTGATCTTAAAAAAAACTTTAAAGATTATATAAGTTAGAAAGATCTAGGCAAACACTGACATCTTTCCAAACTAACAAAAAATAATAGTAATTCTAAGGAGCAATTTTCATGTTTCTGTAGCTTCTATCTCCAACCTGCTTGCTTTTGAATATGTTTAATATCAAGCGTGTCTTCTGTGGTCCTTCTCTGCAACATGGTGCTAGTCCAGCAGGGAAGACGGCACTTATAGGTCCTCCTCCACACATGAAAGCATTGTAAGTAGAGTTGAATACAGTGGAAATGAAAACAACCTTCCTGTAAACCTCAAATGTAAAATGCCTTTCCCAACTCACAAGGGAGTTAACAATTATAATGGTTATAAAGAGAGTGACAAAATAAATTATTGTCACCAATTCCACTCTCTAGAAGATTAATTCCTATTGTGAGACTTCTTTCTGTATCTATGTACATAATACAGTACCAACATTTTGTTTCATCTTATTTTTACAAAATTGGCTTAACACTGCACATTTGATTTCCACCTATTTCATGTAACATTTTATTGGCAACTTTTTCTATATCATTCAGAACACTTTGGAAAATAGATAATTGACAAGTGTATAATATTCCATTCTATGACTATACCGTACATAATAGAATATTTGCCCCCATCTTTGGGAACCCATGTTGTTTCAGTGTGTTCTTTGATAAACAAAATAAGGATAAGCATTCATTTACATATGATTTTTTGTTCATTTGATTATTTTAGAGCTGTAATGACTTAGAAATTAGTAAGTCCAAATCTCTCTTTTTACAGAGTAGGAGAACTAAGTCCGGAAATATTACTCATCTAGAATCCAGGCTTCCAGCTTTCAGTCTAATTTCTATATTCATCCAGAAGAAGTAATGACTGGGCGATAAATTTATTCAGGGGCAAGAGGTGAAAGCATAATTTCCTTCTGTCTGAGTAAGAGGTCAACCATGTACCCTATTCTCTGAAAATCCTCAGGGAACGGAAGAGTTCTCATACTAAAGAAAGAACTCAAAATTCCATGCCAGAAGTCTTTATTACACAAGGGGTGATAAACATATAATAGCTATGGGAACATTTTTAAATAGCTGTCATTTCATTAATGAGTATTTGCTAAAGAATTTCCTGGGCCACTGGTGTTTATGGAACTTTTAAACAAAATATTTATGAAGATGAAACCAGGCCTTACTTCATAAATTATATCCTTTTACTTGCACCTTTGCTTTTCCTCAGGGTACAACCAATGTTCAAGCCTCTGCTACACTAAACAAATACACACTCAGCTTTCTCAACCAAGCTTTCTCTTCTTGGTGCCAAGAAGAATTTGCATTTTCTGCCTCTGCTTCCTCGCCTCCCTCTGACTCTATAACTCTTTGCAGTTTGGCATTTATTTCTATCACAATACTGAAAATTTCTCTCAGAGGTTGCTAATGATGGTTAATTAATGGTTAAATCCAACAGCTTCTTATCCTTGTGCCCACCTCTGCTTTTTCTACCATTTATACTATTTCCTCTTCTTGAAAGATTTCTGTCGTGAGATGTTAGGGATCTTGTACTGGCCTGTACTTCCATTTCTTTTTTCTTCACTCTCTTCAGAGGGCTCCTGTCTTCTTCCCACCTCCTTGTGTGTTTGTTTTATTTCCCCCCATTATACTTTCTTCCTCAGAAGATTGCATCCAGTCTCACGGCTTCAACTTAAAGGCCAATCTAGAGATCTGGTCAGCAAGACCTCTTCTAATCCATACTTTATACAAGTTATAATAAAGGTCCCCTTCCTCTGGATGCACAATGCTTTGACTTGGCAGGGAACTGGGCTGTATCTCAGCCCTAACTTGTCTGTACAACCTTACGTAGTTGCCCTGCTAGTCAGAGCCTCCTATACAATGCTGTCTCCAGCAATGGAGGTATTCCAGTGCTTCAAACTCCTTATCTTACCCCAGCTCAAACCAGCCCTTCATCTTTATCTCCTTCCTCACTTCCTATACAGTCAGGTGATGGTGATTATAGAATTAAAAAATGTGTATTCCCAGCATTTTTTCCTCTTCATTCTCATGGCCACCATCTTGCTCAGAATTTAATTATCTCCCTAATACTTTACCACTCCAGTCCATCTTCCACACTACTGGCAATTTAAAAGAGATATATATGTATATTCTCCCTCAATTTTTCAGTGAGTTCTTAGTAGAGGGTTAAGAGCAAGGGCTATGGAGCTGAATTTCAGGACTTGAGGCCCAGCCCTGGCACAATTTACAGGTATCATCCTATGCAAGTTACTTAATATTTCTAAGCTTTCGTTTTCTCACATAAAATAGGGGTTCCAAAAATGGCTAACGTGCATAAGTTCTAGCTAGTGCTCTGTACACTTCCCGCACATTCCTTCCTTCCTTCAATACTCAAAAGAGCAAATTTTATTATATTTACACTAAACATCCTTAAAAAGTGAAATCCAATTAATCTTTTTTTTTCCATTATTTTTTTTTCAATTAATCTTAAAGAAACTGTTTTATTCTTCATGAGTTCAATTTGGTTTTTTGAAGAAACCCACACTAAAGTTAAACCCAGATAATACCAATGATCTTAGCCCAATTGCAAGTGATGGTAAAACAAAGGTAAGTGGGGTGTTGCATTTCATTTTGAGACAAAGGCATCTCCTGTCCCATTATTTTCTTTTAAGAAAGGAGAGCAAGAAAAGTTAAACAAAGTGGGTTTTTTTCTTTTTTAATAACTACGAACTACATGATGCAAATAAACACTTTTCTTTTATATTTATATGTGGTTTTCTTTATTCTTTACGACTCAACCTTATAGTCACAAAGCAAACAAGTGGAGTAGCCAGAAGTCTATCCTAGGTTTTTTGGTAGTAGGCTCCCTGCCTCATTTGCATACTGCTTCTCTTTCTTTGAAGTTAAGATTCCATGCAGTGACATGGTCAAATTTGATCAGAAATACTCCAAAGTAATGATTAAGGGTTTTCAGATGTATGCCATGAATATTATTTCACTATAGTTTTAACCGCAAGCAATGAGTTAATTTAGTTTTTCCAAATTGATACATGTCTGTCACTTTGGATAGATAAACTGACCATTTGCCCTTGTATCCAATATGGGTTTTTTAAAAGCTATGCTAGTGTCTCCTTTAGTGCTTTCCCCCAGAGACTGCTAAGTTATTTCTGTCAGAGGACTTAGACTCTTTCTTAGCATCAAAGGGTTCTGTGGCTTATTTCATGTCCTTAATCAGCTCATTAATTACTTATAAATGGAAGTTGCCTAAATCATATAATAGGGAAGTTGGATGGGATCTTAAAGATCTTGTAATTGAGCCCCCCCATATGTCAAATGACCAAAACAGTCCAAAGTAGGCTATGTGACTTATCCATGATCATAAAGCAAATCTAGAACATGTTTCCTCTATAAGAACATCTACCTTACAGTTATGCTGGTAACTTCTTGGAATATTAATTCATTGAACAGTCTCAACATTACATAGAATAAGCCTGAGTCTTCTCTCCTCCCTCTATCTTTCTGTGTCAGCAGGACTCGTTCACTCTAGTATGTATATTAGAGATCCATTCACAGGAACTGCTTTTTGGTAGAGAAAGCCTTCCAAGCACTTGACTTAAAACTTCTTTAACTCCTGAAATGGGAATTAGGGACATACATACCAACTAGAATAATAAAATATTTATGAATTATCCCCAAAGTGCAACTTCCAATGCTCCACAGTGCTCTCTGCAGTAAAGCTCTGTGTGTCAGAGATACACATGTACATTTCAAAATAGTATGAACATTATGTTATGGCAGTTTTATGATATGAAAACCCGTATTGCTTATGAACACACACAGAGATTGGAGGAAATGGCTCGGGATAACTAACTTGATAAGAGTGAATGTTTCCCTCGCTCCTGTCAGGTTTGTCCCCATCTCTGCCATCTTCTCATATGAACACCTGGAGTCAGCATCTCTGCAGCCTCCCCTTTGTGTTATTTGCCACACATAGGTGGTCTTTCAGCCTAGACCATAGTTCCTCAGTCTTGTCTTTCTAGAAATCACTACCTCTTCTTAGATGGTCTCCCTGATTCCATCCGTACCCTTTAATCCCACAGCACTCTGCTATGGCTTCCATCGCTTTGCACTTTAACTTCTTACTTACTGGTCTACTTCCCTAGCTCTGCTGTACTCCGAGCTCCTGGAGGCCAGGGGCTTTGTCTTACAGGTTTTTTGACCAGTGTACAGTACAGTGCCTGACAGGCAGACGCCAAATTTAGGGGCCCGATATTACTCTAGTCTTGTTGTTACAAAGGTACATAAATCATGTGCAAGGTTTTCCCATATAATGATATGTTAAAGGATGGGCCAACCTGTCTCACTAGACATCTGGTTAGTCAACTGGAAAGTAAAAAGACACAGGCAAGAGAATATGAGCTTGCTTCTTTTTCCCTCTGGGTAAAATATTCCAGGTTTTTGCTCTCTATATATTTTATTTCATATTTACTCAGATTTCATGATAAAGCAGATGAGCTTTTTTTTTTTTTGCCACCTTCACTCATTTTGCCATTCAGGTTAGGGTTAGGGTTAGTTTTATTAAAATTTGTTTATTTTAGCTTCTTCACCATTTGTGAGAGTTTCGGCAATCCCTTTATATGATGGAGGCTTAGACTCAGTGCTGACATTCAAGAAGTAGTTTGAGACATTCATTCATGGTCTATCCCCTTATATTCGCTCAAATTCCATTTGTTTTTATTACAAATATTGCCTCAGGAAAGGGATAATTCAGAAAGAAATGTTTTGGATATTTTTGTTTGTAACAGCTTTTGAGTTTCAAAAAGCTAACTCCGTAAATCCTCAGGATCCAGTTTAAATTATAACAACAACAACAAAATAAAACAGATCCTTTATTCCATCCCCAAGATCAGATAATGATTCTCATGGTAGTGGGACCAAAGGGAAACATCAGAGGGAAGCAAAGGGACATTAGATGCTTGGACGATGGTGGGTTCCAAGTAAGGGCTCCATGTTCTGCCACCCTCTCTCCCACTCCCTGAGCCGGACACATGGGAGACAGACCTGAAAACCTGGATATGACTGGGGGAACGTAGAGGAATCTGTGAATCACTTCCTATATGAAGTGCGTGAAGGTTATAAAATGAATCATTTTTTAGTGCTGCTCTGTGTGGTGCCAGGTCATTAGACATGAGTATCTAGGCAAACATATCCAAAACAGCCTCCCAGCTTATCCCCATGCCCTCAATGCAGCCAGGAGGAGAAGAGAAGGGGCAACATGAGAGTCAAGGCTGCAGAAGCCAGGAGCCAGGACAAAGAGGACTTAGTCTCTGGGCCTGTGGACTGAAGTCCAGGAACAGACCAGGAAGGTGGAAATCAGCATCTCAGAGATGTCCGTGTGTGCAGAGGATGATGACCACAGACCACTTTGCCACTCTCCCCCCCCCAGACATGGAACCCTAGATGTTTGCTCCTGAGAAAGTGAGGGCCCTGGATTAACCAAGATTAAGCTTCAGTCACTTGATAGTATAAAAGAATAATAAGTTACACTTTATACACCTGACTGTAAACCAACATCCATTACTTCCTTCTACAGAGATCATTTTTTTTTAAACTTAAACCAATTACTTTTTTGTCTGTGTTGCTATAGAAAATGCTAGTGTGGAAGTAATGGTTTGTAATCTTATTACGCTATTCTTGTTTTTCTTTGAAGTGGGAGACATATCAAGGCCAGAAAGGCAAAGTGTAGGCTTTGACCTGTGTCGAGCTTGAGCGTAGAAGTGAGAGGACTAGGGAATGAAAAGAATAATCTTATAGGAGAATCTCTGCATGAGACAGCTTAATAGAGCTTCATATTTTAGTTTCCATTTCATCCAAATCCTGATGTCTAAGGACCAGAAACATCTGTTATCTTTCTATTCCTCACTGGTGTTCTCTTAAGTGATACGGAGCAAATGCTGAAATTTTGGTGATTTGCTCACGATTGTTGCCTGTCTAAAAGTGCCTTATAAACTGAGCCCATACTGGTAAATGAGTGATCCTTACCCAAGTTCTTAAAGCACAGCTAAGCTGCCCAAAAAGTAATATCTGCTCCAAGTCTAAGGGCTCCATACAGAAAGGAAAAAAAAATCACTGACTTTCTGAGGAGTTTACAGTTTACTCAAAAAATAAATACTGAATTTTCACTTGCAAGAACTTCCCCTATGAAGATCTAAGTCCTGAGGAGTTCTTAATTTAATGACGGGAGAATTTTCCAACTCCCGTGACCAGTGAAAATTTAGGTTTTCACTGGTCCTCTGGGACATCTACGGAATTTCTTGGCCAAAACTTGGTAACCTCCTATGTATGGCCCAGTTTCCTACTGCTTAGTGTGTTACCTTAGACAGAGAGGGGGGAATATGCAGAAGTAGACTTGTGTGCATGGGTGGGACCAGAGATTGTCACTCCATGTAAGTGCAGATGCAGGCTCTGAACAAAAATCTTTTCTGTAAGGCCAGACATGGCATCTGCCAGGTTTAACAACACTGGGGTATAATTTGGGGAAGCACTCAGCATCACGGATACAAAGATGTGGCAAATGAGGTCCAGTCCATCAGAGAGAGCAAGATAGCAGGCAGTCAAAGAACAGGTACACTAAACAGGTCAAGCAGGCTTTTGTTTTCAAGGAAATCAGTCAGCAGATTGGCTGGAGTTCATGGATAGGACTCTTCTTAAGAGTGAAATGGAAAGCAAGATGCAGGCTCATTGAGCACCTGAGTACTAGACACTAGATAGGAATTAACACACTGAAAAAAGCAAGAACTCAGGTTACAATAGGAGATCCCAAATCTGCGGGGCAGGGCTGAGCTATCAGTGAGTCAAATGGTAGTAGAGAGAAGTAAATTACAGGTATTGGTAATCCCAGAAAACCAGATATTCTGCAGGGCTATGCCTATTCCGGACTTCTGATATTCAGGGTAGACTACCAGAAAGACTTATGGGATGGCACACACATTAGTGCCAGCCATTTCAGCTGTTGCTGGAGATTATGATAGCCCCCTTTGTGAAATGCAATGTTAAGGAGTCTTCAAAATCCCCTTGAGAAGTCCTATTAAAGTGCCATCCATATGATGCTCTCTCTTCCAAGACTACTAGATTCTTATATCCCCTTGCTTTAAGATCTAAGTAAGGATGTTTCCTTGTCTGAGTTTCTGGCCTGTCTTCCAATGCCCTGATTTTAAATATTTCTTTCTCTTGTCTTCTTTCAGTTACTCCCTGAGTGTTAGATTTTTGTAGCAGGTGAAAAAGTTACCTGAAGAACTTAGAAAGCAGATTTCTGGTCCTCTGCCCACATTGTCTGCTTCAGTTACTCTGGTATAGGGTCCTGAAATATGTATTTTAACAAAAAGCACAGGTGATAATGATGCGGGTGGTCCATGGACCACACTTTGAAAAGCACTGCTTTAAGTTACCAAAATATCTTGGGAATTTTGACACATCATTAGCTATAGTACAGACCTCAGACTGCTTGTTGCTCCCCATGTAGCAGCACAAATCATTCCTTATCACACCATATATTTTGATTTTGGGTGATGAAGATGGTCCCCATAACAGTATCCTGGGCCAAAATATTGAAAGTTTTAGGATATAATTCAAAATTCAAGATAGATTGCATTTTGGCTGTCTTTAATTTTATTGTTATCTATAATTTAAAGGGCAATTTATTTTTATTGAAATTTAGATCTGTTCTGGGATATGAAAATGGTTTCAATTTATACCTAAAATATAAGATTATATCTTTTACTCTTCCCAGAGTGAGATATCTCTCTTTCTAGTTTATTAGAGAACTGTTCTTTCAACTGCAGGCATAAAGACAGCTGCAGACTCTTGGTATAAATTAAAAAGGAGTATTTGGGATATTTTCAGTGTCTCTTTCAGAATTGGAAGCTGGGCAACAAGCAGTCAACACATATGGGAAATATTTACATTGCCTGAGTGGGCTCAAGTTTGATGTAGCATAAATGGTATTTTCAAGAGCTCCAGTTCCCCAGATTTTCCATGGCTGCAGTATATGTCTTGTCTCTACTGAGAAATATGCTAGTCTAGGGAGTAATGAATAAGCATTCTTCCAGGCACTGTACTCATAGCCCTTTGTTTTTGGCCACGTTTAGTGTGACTGTTTCACGTATGATTTTGTTCTTCATGAGCTGGATTGGAAAAAATGAAAACCTGGTCTAAAAATAAATATACCAGGCACTTAACCACTAACCAGTAAACATTTGTTATAACTAGGGTCTGTAAGATCCAAATAGCAGGCTCGTGCCACCTACTAAGAGTCCAGTGCTGGTCAAAATTCTGTTCTGTGTTTACCATTTTTAACCCAACAAGGAGGTAAAAGGAATCACAGAAAGGAAGGAATTGCATAAAGTAATGTATAAAGCAAATTGTCAAAAAAAAAAAAAGAAAGTAGATAGAATTGGAACTAAATGTTCATATTTTGGGAATTTATGCAATCTTCTTAAAAATGTTTTGATAATGGCCTTATCAGAATTTTCAGTGTTTTAAATGCTGCGGCTGTAGCATATTCAGGTAAATCATAAAGGCATATTTGGGGTTAAAGATAGGAACCAATAATGTAATATATTGCTTTCTTCCAAAAATGGTTAGGATTTGAGAGGTAACCCCAGAAAAGAAATTATAGGTGTTAAAATACTGTCACAAATTGTGTTTGCCAAATATTTTCAGCTCTCTGTTCTCTGAGCAGAAGTGATTTGTAACTTTGTTTGGCCAATGAAAAATGAGCAGAAGTGATGTGTCTCACTTCCAGGTAGAAGTTTTAGGTGCCACTGTCCAGGTCACCGTGTGCCCTTCCTACTGCTCTGGGATTGTGGGAGCACATATTAGGGTCCTTGAATGAGTGTGATGAACTGAGGCTCCTGCTGACCCACAATGGACAATAGTGTAAGTCAGAAATAATTTTTGTTATGGAACTGGTTGTTTGTGCAGCATCACTTAGCCTATCCTGACTAGTAAAGATATAGACATGGAGGCAAAAAAAACTAAAACAAAACAAAACGAAACATAAAACCCCAAAACCAAAACCAAACAAACAAAAATCCCTCTTCAAGTGTTTGTATAGAAAATGGGATTTCCCAAGTAAAGAAATAGGTATCAATAATGTACAATTGTGCATTGTAGGTCACTTAAGAGAGCTCTAGAGCCAGCCTGATGGAAAGAATTGTGCTTGTTCAATTTTGGAGTCAGGTCTGAATTTTAAGGAACTAAAAATTATATTAAAAAAGATTCGTGTTCATTGATATATGTATTAATGAGAAGTAACATACAATAAAACTGTCAACAATGATGATATTTGAAATTTAAGAATTGAAGTGAATGGGATAGAGATTCTACTTTTTCTTTCAAGAATTCAAACTTTTCTTTGAAAGAGCTTGAAACAATTTTATATTTAAAAGTACAAATATGGGAAAATTTACTGCCATTCCCCAATAAAAATCTAAAGCTTTAATAATTTTTTTTATAGTTCATTTTCTTTTTTTTTTTTTAACATCTTTATTGGGGTATAATTGCTTTACAATGGTGTGTTAGTTTCTGCTTTATAACAAAGTGAATCAGTTTTTAATAATTTTTAAAACTGTGTTTTAGATAAAACATGGTGATCAGGATTAAGAAAATTCAGAATATGCTTGTCCTGAAAAAGCAACCAAAATCAAGGATTTAGAAGGAAATGTAGTATCATAATTTACCTGTATAAAAGCCAAGGCACATATGATCTACTCATAGCATAGATTGCTTTGAAGAAACTTGCTCATTAACTGTAAATATAATTTTTAATTCCAGTAAAGTCTAAGTATTTTAGAGTATGTTCCAATTCTTGATTCATTGCATTATCTTTTAAAATTCTCTCATTTCTTGCAGTTTTCCCCAAAGTCTATCTGAACCCTCAGAATTTTTTTCCTGAAATCCAGCCCATGTCCCCTTCTTTTTCTTTTATCCTTTTAAAATCCTCTCTTCCTGCTTCAAGCAGTTTCTTTCCTTGATCTTCTCAGCTTTCTCTACCCATTACCCAAATTCTATAAAACTGAAGCCAAGAATGAAGCAGAGAGACTGAATATTCTTTGGAGGGAAAAAGGCCAAGAGTCAAAGACAGAAATGCTCTGTAGCAATCAAGAAGAAATAATATATGAAAAAATTATAATATACATTTTCCTTTTGTTTTTGTCCCTATGCTTGATGTAGTTATGAGGGTTAAACTTTCAAGGAACTAGCCTTTGCTTATCCTGGGAGCAGCCCACTGGTTATTTCTATAGAGACAAGCCTCTTTTAAATGCAGATATTGTGGTTTTCCCCTAAAAGGAGCTGGAACTAATAAAAGGATGAACTATATGCTCCAGCCCAGCCCGCTATGGAGTACACACCTTAATGGTATTTTGAAAGGTATTATGACAATTTATGGGTAATGTTCCAAAATGCTAATCACTCAGAAAACATTTCCGGTATGTCTTTCCTCCCAGCATCATCCCTGTTTGGCTTTATTTTCATAGGAAATATCTGATCTCGAAGAGCTACTATATTTCCTATTTCAGAAATCCAAATCATCAAGCTGATTTATGATAGTACAGTTTGAAGCTCTGTCAGACCTCATTGTCATGCACCACTGAAGTACATCAACAAATTGCACCCATCAACTAATATTTGGACTTGTTTAACTCCCTGTCATTATTTAATTAGGCTCAAAAATGTCACTGTAGGCAAAGAACTCACTGTTTTTCTGTACTTAAGAAATTCTTGTTGAAATGGAGGAATATTTTTTCCTGGCCCCATAAATTAGAGACAGTAAGATAAATAGAGAGTTGACAGATATACAAGAAGCAAAGTTAGCTCCCAGTTATATAACACCAATAAATTATTAAAGAATGAAATTTTGTCTTAGCTGGAGGTCATAAATGTTTCAGCCTACACTATTCACTACCTTCTACATCTATGAACAAGAAGTAGTACAGAATATATGAGCTTTAACTTTGTCTAGATAATAAGTTTGGTGCACTTGGTTGAGTATGAACTATCTCAAAAATGTATACTTCAAGAAACTGCCATTATAGGAAAAAAAACCTGCTGGCAACAATTCTAATTGTTCATTTACAGTAAGTTTCTGTGAAGAGGAGTCCTTAAGGAAACAAAGTTAGGCATGTGTTATGTCTCTAAACCTTAAGAGGATGGCTTCTTCGAGATATCTGCTTTGATTTGGGGACATGGTTTTAAAATACAGGGTCTGGATGGATACGAAGCTTACAAAACATAGCCCAGATAAATGAAGATAAGGTTAGTAGAAATTTTAAACGATATTTCCCACAGAATAATCAAAAGATAAGATAGTCCTTCCTCTTTTAATTCTGTTTATGGTACATGGCAAACTCTTTTCCATCACATTCTATTTTTAAACAAGTCTTCAAAGCTTTAAAATTATGACCCTCAGTTTGTATATACTCTTTTTTAACCTTAGATAAAATATGTGGCAGAATGAGATTAGGCTATTCCCTGTCACAAAAAAATAGAACACTCTTGTGTATTCTTTGAAAAGAAGAAATTAATAGTCCCTAAGAAAGTTTTCTTTAATATTAATCCACTATCTACAGCACACTAGGTGTTGCCCCAAACACACACGCACGCACACATACGCAAATTTATGATTTTTGCAAATTTATGATTCATTGTCAGCACGTATCATACAAGAAAAGGAATAGCGCAATGATAGGGGTATAAATAAGAAGATTTCAAAGGAAATTTATTGAGGTTTCACCTGAGAAGAAAATGTTGTGATTTATTTAACAGTATGAAGTAATGATTAAGAGTTACCGTATAGCTCTTGCCATTTTCTTTAGGGAATAGTATTCCTTATGCTGAGGGGGAAAGGCAAGTTTAATAACTTAATGAGATAACCTAAATGGATATCATAGAGAGGGGATAAAATCATACATTCTGGAACTTTGAGGAAAAAACATTTTTACCTTTATTTTCAATGGAAGTATCTATTTTCTATGATCATTTCAATTGTTTCTAGAGTTATCTGAGTCTATTGAAGGTGGCTGTGTGAGACTTTCATAATGCAATTTACATCTGTCAAGAGGATATCTGAATTCCATTGAAATAATAAAGTGGTGGAATGACAAAGAGATGCCATATGTCACTGAAGATTATTCTGCTGATGTTTTCAGTATCCTTTTTGTAACATTAGTTATGAAGCCAGTGGCATAACTAATAAAGTACAAAAGGAGAAAAAAATAATACCCAAATATAATCATAGTATATGATGATTTTTTTTTTTTTTTTTTGCGGTACGCGAGCCTCTCACTGGTTGTGGCCTCTCTCGTGGCGGAGCAACAGGCTCCGGACGCGCAGGCTCAGCGGCCATGGCTCACTGGCCCAGCCGCTCCGCGGCACGTGGGATCCTCCCCGACCGGGTCACGAACACGTGTCCTCTGCATTGGCAGGCGGACTCTCAACCACTGTGCCACCAGGGAAGCCCTATGATGCTTTTAAAATACGCTGTCTTCAAAGTGTCTTTGCAGATTTTTCTTTACTTAAACATTATCTTGAGCATCTTAGAAAATTTCGATTACGTGACCTTTCAAATGAGTAACACTGAGCCCATAACCATGTTTGTCCGTCTGTTTCATCTCATCAGTGACTTAGTCTAATGTTGTTCTGCAACTGATAAAATAAAAATCTGCCCTCATGCACCTACTGGGTTACTGTCCTCAAAGAGCAGCCTGAGAGGTATAAGGACTGTTAGGAAGAAATATTACTTAATTACGCCATGGGCATTTTCATGGGTAGTTGACAACATCCAGGGGCAAGGAAGCGTCACCAAATAAACAGAAAAATATCACCTCTCGCTATCATATCTCCTTCATTCCACATTACAGTTTTTCACACTTTAACGTTTTGAAATTGGCATTTGTCTCAGAATTGATGTGTACATTGATATAGAAATTCATGCAAAGTTCACACAAAGGAGTCAATGTTACCCAATGTTAAAAAATATATGACAATAAACTAATGACCTTTTTCTTCCTCATTCTCTGTCTCGGCTCTATTTTCTATTCTCTTTGTCTTTCTCCCATTGAAAGGCAACGTGGTTTATTAGAGAGACCATCGGCTGTGGATTCCAACAAATTAGGGCTTGAACGAGAGTCCTAATTGTGGACTATTTTGATCTTCATTTTTTTTTCTCCATGGGAGAGTAATAAGGCCATTATCACAAACTGTTGTGAAGTCTAATGAAATAGCAAAGTTTGTAGTAGAAAACAAACGTAGTAAATAATAATTGGGTCCCTTTTCCAGTGCTTGGGGTGTCTACCAGGCTCCAATTCGCTGGAACTCCTTGTTTTATTTTCCCACCTTCCCTCATATAACCCTCATTTTGTTATTGTTAAAGTAGACTTCAATGGAAAAACAAACAATACAATAACAGAGGCAGAAACAAAAAGATTCTTCTTCCACATGTAGTGATATAAGACCAAGGTAATACATTCCCAACTCAATGAAAAAGAAAACTATTTCCAGTTCATTTGTTTCTAAGTAATAAAAGCCAGGTTTTAAGTATCCAAAATTTCAGTTTAATTATCAATTTAACCTTTCCTTGAAAAACATTGAAAACAATTTGTAAGATAAAAATGCAGGAATTCTTTCTCAATATCTATAAAATACAGACATATTAATGGCAGAATCCAATCAAGTCACTTCTTAAAAATACCACATTAGTCAGGAAAACATCAGATCTCTGTAATATTCCAACCCCTACCCTACCTCAAACTTCAGTAACAAGCCCTCTAGTCCAAACAATTTAGAATCTCTTGGTCCCTTATCCAGTTTTGAAGGAGATGACAGTCTGAGAAAAGGAAGAGAAGGATTATTAACTCTTGGCTGTATAAGGGTCTTTATCCCTTTTATAGCAATCATAGGAACAGTTTGGGGTGAGAACCTTAAAATCTGGCAACTCCTCCTACCCATGCGTTGTTGACATCAGACAGTGGAGGCTTGTGAACCAAAGTTTGATATTCTGCTTGTTTGGGTTTTAGTCAATTTTGCTTTAAGCTTTGAAATGTTTATTGTGGCAGACTCTATCTAGAACATTTCTACTTGTTGTATCTTAGTTAATGGGAAATTTGTAGTTAGGCAACAATCATTAAATATTCATATCCAAATCATTGCCGTCTTTCCTGGTTTCTGGCAGTCAGAATCTGAAACAAGGCTATTTATTTGTATGCTATTTTCTCAACTCAGAAGGTATCTTTTAGGAACTGTCCGGATTTTGTTAATTTTGCATTTACTGTAATTTGACTATACAATTTATATCTATTCCAAAAATAGGAGAGATGTTTCCAATTAATAAGGCATGGTGGAAAAAATTAGTGAAGAATCAACTTCTGTACACACATAAAATAAAAGCCCCAAATCAAAACTAAAAATAACTTATAGTATTTCTTTGCTTAAGGACACTCAGCTTACTGTATCTACGTCTAACATTAAATCTGCTTTCATCCATTCCCACATTAACTACTTAATGCATTAACTACTTAATGTTTACTTGGTTACACTGATTCACCGCCAGAGAGTGATTAGTATCAATTCCCTGAGAAAAGGGTTCCCTACTGTATGTGGCGAGGCATGTAGCACGAAACTGGTCCCTTATACTAACATCCTGAATCAAAGATGTGAAGTTTACTCCTGGGGTTTTTAAAAAAAATAATTTAGAGCATATTCCAAAGTATCACTATAATATCATTCCTGTGTAGCTGAGAAGTTTTCTAGAACTGTAATCTGTGTTAATTAAGTTTGAATATTTAGTCTACTTTTTAAAAATATATGTATGGGACTTTCTAAGATCCTTTTCTCTGTAGCAACCTTTTTATTAGTTTTATGGTTGTTACTTGTATCAGAACTTTTCCAGTTTCAGTTATAATTATAGCCAACATCAGCAAAAAAAAAAAAAAAAGGAATTTATTAGATCACAAAATTGAGAAATCCAAGGATAGCTCAGGCTTCAGGCATGGTGTATCAATTTGGGTCTAATTAGGAGAGAGAAACCACGTAGTAATTTGAACAGGGAAGGTTTAATGTAAAGAATTATTAACTGTAACAGAGGATTAGTGTATCAAGTGATTGGCTTGTAATAAGTAAAAAGAACTCTCAAGAATATAGGTATAGCAGATGTAAAGAGCAGCCAGGACCCCGAGAGGTGTGATTGATTGCCCAAGCAAACACCCACCCCTCCCAACCCCCCATCCCCCGCTGAGATCCAGACCTCATTGGAGAGGGCATGGCCTTGGCTCACTAGATGGTTGAGCATCACTCTGGTGTGGCACTGGCAGAACTTCCTGAAAGTCCTCCCTTTGAAACTTGCCTGAAATGTGCCCTCCAGAGTGCCAGAAAATTCATGGAGCGGTGTCTCTCTGGAGGTACTCTGCTACAAAAGGGCCTGAAGAGGTATGGGGAAAACTGCTGGCCACTGAATATTAGGGCCGGTGTGTACTGCAGATGCTTGATACAGAAGAAGCTGCCAGAGCTGCAGTTGCTGGGCACTGAGGGCTTTGTACACTGGAAGGGCTGGGAGCTGGAGGAGGGGCAAGTGCTGTAGGAACCTGCAGAGCCAACACTTAGGAACCAGGAAGCAACACCCGCTTTCTTCTGCACTGTCTCTCTCACACCCTCTACTGACAGAGTTTTAACATGGTGCCAACTGGCAAAGGAAACATTTTCAGAGGGACATATCTATTTTCACAGAGCATTCAAAAAGGATGGATTTAGAGCAAACGTGGTGAGATCCCAAGATTCAAATGATGTCAAGAGGATTTGCTAAATACTGTTTCTTAGTGTTTCTTTCCTCTGGGTGGCTTCATTCTAGGCTGGCTGCATCCATATTGTGGTACAATGAATTCAGGAACTTAGCAGCCAAAGAGCTTTTCCTCTCAGCAGTTGTAACAAAAATCCTATTATTATTGTTGATTCAGATTTGTCTGACTTTATCCACATGTCATCCCCAAATCAGTGTGGCTGGGTTGTGTGTGTGTGTGTGTGTGTGTGTGTGTGTGTGTGTGGTTTTCCCTCATCTGGCATTATGTCTCTGCTTCCCTTACCCTTACCCTCATCAGACTGATATTACCAGACTAAGGCAGGTTGTACTGCGTAGGCCAAAACAAGTTTGGATAAATAGGGGCACTAGCTGAAGAGTAAAACTTCAGAATTTCTTACATGCCTTAAAAATGTACCTTATGCCCTTTTGAGATTCTTCATTTTCTTAAATCATTTTTATAAGATTCTAGAGCTTGAATAAAATTAAGACCATCTAGCTTAATCAAGTCCCTTGAGTTTACACCAAGAAGAAAAACTACAAAGACAAAATACTAGTGTCTGAATTAAGTCTTGAATCCAGGATTTTTGTTAAAACAATAAAAAACTTAAATGTAACTTTTTTTCAAAGATGAAAGGATGTATTTATTTAACTAAACATTCTCATAGCAATAGCAGTACATATGTGCCATCTAATACATCTCAGCAAAAAAAAGGAACTACTAATATACACAAAAATTGGGGTGGATTTTAAAGGCATTATGCTGAAAAAAGCCAATTTCAAAAGGCTGCCTACAGTGTGATTCAATTTTATAAAGTATTCTTGAAATGTGTCACAAAATTATACTGACAGAGAACTGAGATGTGATTGCCAGCACTTGAAGTTTGAGAGAGGGTTGACTATAAAGGGGTAGCATGAAGGAGTTTCTTTTGGGTGATTGGACAGTTCTGTATCCTGATTATCAAGGTGGTTCAACAAATCAATACGTGGGATAAATTTCATTTCATGGGACCAACACCCCCCGACATGCACACAAATGAATACATGCAAAAACTGGCAAAGCATGAATAAGGTCTGTATTTTTATTAATGGTATTGTACAAGTGTTAATTTTCTGGTTTTGATCACTGTACTATGGTTTTCAAAGATGCTTATCTTTAGGGGAAGCTAGGTAGAGAGTACATGGGAAATCTCCATGATTTTTTGCAACTTCCAACGCAAGGGTAAAATTATTTCAAAATAATGGTTAAAAGTAATAATAAATTGAGGCTGGATTTCTGATAGTGAATCAGGAAATTGAAAGTCAGTTCTCTTTCAATTTTTTATATCTTCACAGTGAACAAAATTAATTATTAATAATTCATTTGGATACATAAGAAAAAAAACAAATGGGTGCTTATATTATTTATTCCAAAAATCACAGATACTTTAATAATAGCAGGGGAAAAAGCAACAAAAACAATTTCAAAACATACAAATCAGGAAAAAGGAAAGTTAGAATGAACTCTAAGGTACTGGATTAGTACTATGCTAGTGACTGATGACTGAGTTCCTACTAGCTCTTTGCTCTTGTAGGAGAGTAGATTTGCTCAGGTAGAGGCAAGCAGAAGATGGATCCCAGGCTGAAGTAGGCTCCAAATGGTAAAATAATAACATCCCAAACCACTGTAGGACAAAGGTTGGAATCAGAAGAATGTGAAGGAGGAAGAGGAGAAAAAGAAGAAAAAAAAATGCTCAAACAGAAACTGTTTTTGAATGATGAAGCTTAGCTGTTAGAATATAAATTTTATTTATTTTATGAAGCAACATCAAAAGGCTGGAACAATTATTGGTGCATAGCAACTGAACCAGGCTATATGGGAACAATGCTTATAACCATGTGGTCCTCTTAATTTCTTTCAATGTTAGGAATCAAAAAGAATTTTAATGTTTGCCTTATATTATTCAAGAATACTATAGCACAGGTACATTATTCCGTAGACATTCACAAGGTGAATATATCCAGTTTGCTTAATATTTCCAACTGAAATTTTTTAGTAAGAAAAAAAGCAATTCACATTAAGAAATTATTCAAATAAATTATCCTTTTTTCTTTGTTAAATTCATAAATAACACATAACTTTCTAAAGGACATACAGCTTTAAGATGAACATAGTTAAGGACTGATGAAGTAAGGATGGTTATGTCTCAGTCATTGATGGTCAGTCATTTTCAACTATCCACAGTTTTACAGGCTTCCACTTATTTTCTTTCTTTTTTTTGTTCTTCAAGGACAGCAAATTTAAAATGCATAAAAATAACAATCTAATTGAGTGATAAATTTCTAAACCTGTATTCTACTCTCTACTTATATATTCCTATTATATTCCCTCCTGATTAGTAAGAGAGTCTATGCCCCAGAAATATTCTTTTATTTTGGTCACTATATTTTGAGTTTGGTCTAATTGTACACTAAGTAAAAGCCTGGGAAAAGTTATCAAGTCTAGCTGTAATTAATTAAACATTATATAAGATTTTCCATATAGTTAAAATATGATGTAAGGCTTCTCTTCCATGTGAAAAATGAATTGTTCTGCTGTAAGGATTTTGTTTCCAGGTAAAAATTAAAATATATTTACAGTGTCTTCCTTCAAGCATATGAAAAAATGGTATCTTGTGAAATCTTCTAAATAAAATAGGAGTAACCTTTTAGAAATCCTTTGAAAATTATATAATTTTTCCCTGTGGAATAAACCATGTGCTTGCATAGGCAACAGCTAGAAATGAGCCACCTCTCTCAAGAAGGCATTGCTTACCTTAGCAATACATTAGACAGATTCTGGGAGTTCGTTATTAGTGTATTCATGTATCATAGATTATTCACATTAGCCAAGCTCAAGAGAATGATAGAGAAGACCAGAACTCCAACCCCACTTTTACTTGAGCTGGATTCCTCTCATCAGTAAAATCATTGTCTTTGTTCCATGCAATTAAGATATATGAGAAAGCTAGGTGACTTTTGGAAGGTGACTAGATGGGCCTGAAATCTGAAGAATGGGCATTCTGTGTAACAAGTCTAATAATTAAACTAAACCATTCACAATAGGGATGAACTTGGTGGTAGATTGAAATAAATTAAATCCATTAACTAGGACCTTTTCATGGACATGTTTTGTTTTGGTTTTTAATTAATTAAATAATTAATTTTTGTCTGCTTTGGGCCCTTGCCACCGCTGCGCGAGGCTCTCTCTAGCTGCGGCGAGCGGGGGGCCACTCCTCCCTGCGGTGCACAGGATTCTCATTGTGGTGGCCTCCCTCGCCGCGGAGCACAGTACCGGCTCCAGGCGCGCAGGCTTCAGTAGCTGTGGTTTGCGGGCTCTAGAGCGCAAGCTCAGCAGCCGTGGCGCACGGGCTTAGTTGCTCCACGGGCATGTGGAATCCTCCCAGACCAGGGCTCGAACCTGCTTCTCCTGCATTGGCAGGCGGACTCCCAACCACTGCGGCACCAGGGAAGCCCTATGGACAGTCTTTAGATGAGAACTGATAGCATTGGCTTCATGGCTTCCAAGGGTTTTCACCAGTAGCTACATGTACCTAAACAAATTACTTAACTAAACAGAACCTTCTAATACTTTTTCTTAAATGTTGTTGTAAAGAGCAATTAAATAATATTAATACATACCACCTATATAAAAGCTTCTCAAAGAAGATAGTTTCCTCCTAGTCCACTGCCTATATCAGTTTTAAAGCTAGAAAGAGTTTTGAGCTAAGGAATGACTTTTCAGTCACTTATCTCCAAGCAACAGAAAACTTAAGAGTTCAGTTTAAGAGTTGAACATGCAGATATCCAGAGAAACAGTCAAACTTTATGATTCTTGACTTATAAATGGTGCATAAAGAATAACAATATGTTAATTTTAAATGGAAAAAACCAAGACAATCAGATTTAAAGTAATTAATGTCCAATTTGAAAAATAATTTTTATGGTAAATCAAGGTAGTTTCAATAGGCAGCACATTGAAATGAAAAAGATCAGGGAGTCTGAGTTTGACTGACTTGCTTTAGAATTCCCAACTCTTTAGCACAGCTCCTGAAAGTTACTTAACACTCATGAATTTCTACTTCTACTTTGGCAAAACAATAATAATTATAAAAATTACTTGGTGAAGGTAAAAACAAATAATATGTTAAGGTGAGCAAACTGATGTCCAGTGGGAACATGCAGTCCTTAGCAGTGCACTTTGTAGGTATGTTCATGTAAACTTCAGAATACTAAAATGATATGTCTGTGTCTGGTGTCTGTCCTTGACTGAGGCTTATATCCATGGATACCGATGGTCAACTTCTCTACTGACCGAGCGTTCCATGAGCAGAGTTTTCTAAATACTAGAAAATACTAGAGCTATAGAAAAATGTGCTTAACTGCTAGTAACATTTTTCTAACTCAGATAGACTTAGTTTGTTTGCTGTCTATGATGGATCCCTTCCAGGTCCTCCTCCACATTGTTGGGATGAAGAGGAAGAAAGGCAGGAAACTTTCACTAGATCTCCAAGGAACTAGGCTACCACTTTCACACCTACGCCTTGGAACAATTTGTATATCTTTTTTACGATGCTCAGTTTGCCTTTTTCCCTTTTCCCTTTTACTCTTTGTGTTTGCATATATTTCCTTATGTTTCATGGGCTTGAAGCTTAATTTGTCTCCAAACCTTTTTAAATGTTAAGAGATTCGTTTCTAAAATTTATAGCCACAATATCTCTCTGCCATTTGCCCAGGCTGGTGATTTAAAAGGCAGCTCACACCTCTTTTCTGTGTGATATACTGTGCACCCTACTGCGGGGGTCCCATAAATTGACTTTGAAAACAGTGTGCCATGGCTCTTTGCATGTTTTTACTGGAGTAAGAGGCTCCTACTGGTTCCAAACATTTTCATTTATAATCAGTGTAAATGCTCTACCTCCAATCCCAGGAAGAAACTAATTTTATAAGTAGACAAATTCCTTAAATAGGATTTTATGGAATGGGACTACATATACTATTAGATTTAGGAAAATCTTTAAAGTTTTGTAGAGTTTATTATGATGAGCTTTATAATTTAAAAAAGCTTGATATGGGGCTTCCCTGGTGGCACACTGGTTGAGAGTCCACCTGCCGATGCAGGGGACACGGGTTCGGGTTCGTGCCCTGGTCCGGGAAGATCCCACATGCCGCGGAGCGGCTGGGCCCGTGAGCCATGGCCGCTGAGCCTGCGCGTCCGGAGCCTGTGCTCCGCAACGGGAGAGGCCACAACAGTGAGAGGCCCGCGTACCGCAAAAAAAAAAAAAAAAACCTTGATATGGAGGCCACTCGAGCCCTGGTTTTTGCTCAGCCCCCATAACTTTGACAAGTGATTTAGTGTTTCTTTACAGCAGCTCTTCCTCATCTTTACAATAGGTCTTATCCTATTACATCCTTCCTGTACTTCCATCAATAACTGCAATAAATATATACTGAAATACAATATTCTATGCAAAATTTAGATATAAAACTCTGTATAAAACAAGATTTTTATGGATCACCAAAAACACATTATAATTTAACAAAAAGGAGATAATTTGTCTTTTCTTTAAAAAAAACCAGGTAATACTACCAAACAGTACATAAGTGAATTTGATTTATTTAAAACACACACACACACATGCACACACATGAGAGTGCACTTGGGGTAGGCAGCTCAGAAATACAAATCAAATTACTAGGCCAGATAAAGATTTTTTTCATCATTATATGTTATATTACAAATTGATGGATTTCTGAGAGACCAAAATTAATTAATTTTTTAAAACTATGTGACATCTGTACAGGGCTTCATATATATATTTTTATCTTATTCTAATGAAAGCTCTCTATTCTAACCCTTTCTTGGGTTTTCCTATTGAAGGCATTCACTATATACAATGCTCCGAAATTGCCAAAGCACAGCCAATATTCAAAACTCTCCTTTCTGCAATTTTGAGTTCAAAGATCCATAGAGCTTTGGATGTGAGACAAGTTACGGGTCATAGCTTTGGTTGTTTTTTGTGTTAATAAATGGCTTCTCATTATTTCCTTTTCCTTTAATCTCTGGTTATAATAGGCTGCCATTTTAGTTGCAGACATATGCTGACCAAACAGGAACAAAGATATGAGATAAAAGTTTATTTGAGCTGCAAGTTTATAGCAAGCATGAATGCAAGTTGATTAGGGAGCCTGTGGTGAGGCTTATAGGCAGAGTCTCATAAAAATATATCATCTTGATACTGTTGCGTTTGAAACTGTCTGCTGGAATGCCTTTGTTACTGATTATTCCTTGCAAAGTGAACTGACCAAGGATCTGGCTGTTGTTCTTACCCTTCCCACCTCCACCCCTTCCCCTTACCTCTCTTTTTTTTTTTTTTTAAATGTATTTTTTTAAATTCTTTATTGAATTTGTTACAATATTGCTTCTGTTTTATGTTTTGGCTTTTTGACCGCAAGGCACGTGGGATCTTAGTTCCGTGACCAGAGATCGAACCACACTCCCTGCATTGGAAGGTAAATTTAACCCCTGGACCACCAGAGAAGTCCCATTGCCTCCCTTTTAAAAGCAGTAAAGACAAAGGCAAAATTTGACTCCTGCAAGAGCTCAGTGTGGGTGAAATGGAATAGTCCTTCAGAGCAGTCAGGATAATTATCCAGCCACTTTGACAAATTTACCGACATCTGTTCCAGAGTCATTTTTGCTGCACAAATCTGCCATTAACAAATAGTGAGGACTTTAATTAACTGAGCATACCAAGGAGTGAAACTCTGATAAGATGGCACCATCTGGAATAGAGAGATGTAAAATTCTCTCCTCTGCTGTGTTGATTAGGTATTATATTAAAATATGTCTTGATCGCAAATGATTCCCCTGCTGTGTAGGGTTAATGGCAAAGACTTTATGATTTGAGATACTTTGCTCAGGTATGCCACAGCATTAAAATGTAAATTTACTGAGTTTGAGATTTTCCCTTTGGCCTTTTGTTAATGCCCCATTAGTACTCGTTAACTTTGCACACTCCACAAAGAATCATGTTGATCAACTTTGAGCTTCAAGAAGAGGTCAGCCAGAACCAGCAGTGTCAAACCCTTGACAGCTGTCCTTAACAAACTTATCTGAAAATTTAAAGTCAGGATAATCTCCCTAGAAAAATTCACTTATGCACATAATCATAGACTTTTGGATATGATTTCAGGGGAGGCATCATAGACTCTTTGAAGGCCATTCATACTAAATCCGTGGATCCCAGATTTTATACCTGTTCATTAGACACACTCTTACCGTCTCTTGTACATGCAGCATTGCATCCATTTCATTCCAGCCGCCTACCTCTATTTGACCAGATTTTTAAGGTTCTTCAGCAAACATGAACTTTGGATTTAGAAACTAAACTGGTTCCAGGGAATTCCCTGATGGTCCAGTGGTTAGGACTCCGTGCTTCCACTGCAGGGGGCCCGTGTTCCATCCCTGGTCGGGGAACTAAGATCCTACAAGCCATGAAGTGTGGCAATAAAATAAAATAGAAATTAAACTGGTTCCAATTTGGTTCAGTTTAATGGCTCCCAACTGAATAAGTTTCACTACTGACTGGAAAAAATGATAAATTAGATCAGTTGCAAGACATCAGTCTTGGCTTCCACAGATCTAAGGTGGGGAGTCGGGGAAAAGCTTGAAGTAGATTCTAAGAAAAGATGCATCTAAGGGACTCTTGTCACTTGCTTCTTTTTTGTTTGTTTTTGTTTTTAAATTAATTTTTATTGGAGTATAGTTGCTTTACAATGTTGTGTTAGTTTCTACTGTATAGCAAAGTGAATCAGTTACTATATGTATACATATATCCACTCTTGTTTTATATTTCCTTCCCATTTAGGTCACCACAGATCACTGAGTAGGGTTCCCTGTGTTAAACAGTAGGTTCCCATCAGCTACCTATTTTATGTATAGTAGTGTATATATGTCAATCCCAATCTCCCAGTTCATCCACACCCCCCTCTCCCATTCTTTCCTGGGTAACCATAATTTTGTTCTCTACATCTGTGACCCTATTTCTGCTTTGCCAATAAGTTCATCTGTACCATATTTCTAGATTCCACATATAACCAGTATTATATGATATTTGTTTTTCTCTTTCTGACTTACACTCTATATGACAATCTCTAGGTCCATCCATGTCTCTGCAAGTGGCACTATTTTGTTCCTTTTTATGGTTGAGTAATGTTCCATTGTATATATGGGCCATATCTTCTTTATCCATTCATCTGTTGATGGACACTTAGGTTGCTTCCATGTCCTGGCTATTGTAAATAGAGCTTCAGTGAACATTGTGATACATGACTCTTTTTGAATTATGGTTTTCTCAGGGTATATGCCCAGTAGTGGGATTGCCGGGTTGTATGTTCTATTTTTAGTTTTTTAAGGAACTTCCATACTGTTCTCCATAGCGGCTGTATGAATTTACATTCCCACCAACAGTACAAGAGGGTTCCCTTTTCTCCACACCCTCTCCTGCATTTATTGTTTGTAGATTTTTTCATGATGGCCATTCTAACCAGTGTGAGGTGATACCTCACTGTAGTTTTGATTTGCATTTCTCTAATAATTAGTGATGTTGAGCATATTTTCATGGGTTTGTTGGCCATCTGTATGTCTTCTTTGGAGAAATGTCTATTTAGGTCTTCCCCCCCATTTTTTGATTGGGTTATTTGTTTTTTTTGATATTGAGCTCCATGAGTTACTTGTATGTTTTGGAGATTAATCCCTTGTCAGTTGCTTTGTTTGCAAATATTTTCTCCCATTCTGAGGATTGTCTTTTTGTTTTGTTTACAGTTTTCTTTGCTCTGCAAAAGCTTTTAAGTTTCATTAGGTCCCATTTGTTTATTTTTGTTTTTATTTTCATTACTCTAGGAGGTGGATCAAAAAAGATCTTGCTGTGATTTATGTCAAAGAGTGTTCTGCCTATATTTTCCTCTAAGAGTTTTTTAGTGTCCTGCCTTACATTTAGGTCTTTAATCCATTTTGAGTTTATTTTTGTGTATGGTATTAACGAGTGTTCTGATTTCATTCTTTTACATGTAGCTATCACTTGCTTCTCAACAAACAATGCTTTCTGCCAATAAAGTTAAAGTTCATTGCAGCTTAGTTTGTATAGCAGGGTCATTATTGAAAACATTTTGTATTTGCCAGTAGTGTTAGACAATCATGAAATGCATGGTCTAAAATTTTGCATTCCGCTTCTCAGTACATTTGAGAGAAGGCTTTAGGAAATAATCCTAACATGCCCAAGGCAAATGGCGTACTCAATTTTGTAACAACTGTTCCCTATGGAAGTAACTTTTTTTAATTGGGGGCTGATCAGAATTCAAAGAAGGTTGCTACATAACACCTTGAGATCTGATAAGACAGGCACAAAAATAAGAGTTAAGAAATAAAGATTTTTCACCAGCTCTCTCATTAAATTATCATTATTTTCGTAAATCTACTTGGATAATCTTTAGTTCTAATTTTCCATCTGTAAAATGGGAATACAATGTAATTCAAGAATTAGGTAATTAAGAGAAAGCTTATGACTATCTCAAAATAAGTAGCTTTTGCTACATGTGGCTTTTCCCAATTCTAATTATCTTTACATCAATCTGAATAAAGCATTTTTCAGGTGGTAGAGAAAAACATATGTGATACACTTTTTAATTTAACAGAAGACCTATATTATCCTGTTCTAGAACAGCTATATTTACCTTTTTAACCAAATCAAAGAGGCCCAGTGTCAGAAAGATTTTTCCAACTAATGCCAGTATCTTCAAGCTAGAAAGGCTTTTGTATTTTGTAAAATTGTGTAAATACTTGTCACTGTATAATTTTTACACCACTACTGATTCAGTGCCAAACAGTTCATTGTTTTTCTAACCATCTTAAATCAAACTCTGAAATTCAAGTCACCAGGATAGTGAAGAAATAACAATTCAATCTTAGCCATTATTGTTCCTCCTTATCTCATCTTTCTCACCCCCTAAATGGGGGCTGTGTTAAAATTTCATAGAAAATACTGTCAGGTCTTTAACCCACACCAGGCTGAAATGATCAATGCCCAAGCCACATAATCTCCTGATAATGGATGGTCCTGTTGCTTCTTTGCCAAGATCACTGGTGGCTTTGAGCCTTTGTCCAGCCTTGAAGCCAGAGCTGTGCCACATCACCATTCTCCTCCTGGTCCTGTTATCTTCCTGGGGCATTTCAAACCCCACTATTCCAGCGACTTTTTCTTACCCTGAGGTCAGCCACTTTGGTCTCTATGCCTCTAAGCCCTTCTCTTTATCTCTATGTCTCTCCATACCACCCCTCCCCCTCCACCCCCCTCTGTGCCCCAAACAATTTTCCCCTCCGTGGGCCTTTATAAACACAATGTTGATCCTCCTTTGGAGCAGAAGAGTTTTTCCTAACTAACCCTAATACATATTTTTATTTAATTGTTGACAGTGTTATATAGCTGTTTGTTTCTTCTTATAATGAAAGCTACCAGATGTGCCAGCATTCTTGTATTTTTCCCCCAGTTCCAAAATTATGCTTTTTATTTCAGTGTGCTCTTTTTGGGAAAATTATTTGGCAGGCATCAATATAAAGCAAGATTCTCACTGTTAAGTCCTAGGGGTGACTGTGGGCATTTTCAGACTCTGCCATTCTAAGGCGGTATCTAGGCAGCAAAGAGTCTTCACCACTGAGCAGCATTGCTCCGTAAGTCAGCTTCTTTTCAGCTGTTTTAACCGCTCTTCCCCATCAACCTTTTTTGGTTTAATGTGAACCCATCAGTCACTTACACCTTATTCTCTGTGATGCTCCTTCAGTTGCCTCAGGTGGATATTTTGTTTGAGTTTCTTCAGGTAAAAAAGAATTATGTTGTCGGTAGCCAGCATTTCTTAGCCTGCTCCAGGGAGGGGTGGTCTGAAACTAGATTTCTAGACATTCTAAGGTATTACCTCCATTCCAACTCCCCTCTTCCTCTGTTCATATTTCATTCCTAAAAGTCACCAGAGAGGAGGAACCTCAAGAGAAATCATCTAGAGAGTGTGAACTTTAAGTCTAGAATGAAAGTTGGCCCTCATGTAGCAGCTCTTTCTCAGTCTTGTTTTGAGATTTTGAATGATAGTTTTCATTCCTGTTCTGCAATCTAAATGTCCATGCGGTAGTAATTATCTGCTTTAATTATGAGAGAAAAAAGACCCAAAAGAAAAAGCAGTTAAAGCAACAAATATGTATATATATATTTCTATGAGGAGACAAGATAGGTGATTGGAAGATTAATCTATGGACTGAAAACAAGCTCTTTGTTACATTTGAAGTGAAGACTATATTTTCCTGGAAGTCATAGAAAGGGTGATTGCAGAATCATTCACACAACACTTCCTGCCTTTTATCAGATTTAAGGTGAGTAGCTGTCATGAGCCTTGGGTAGAAAATCATTACTGACACCTTGTTGGAAGTTTTGGGTACACAATGGGAAATGACAGCCCCAGGGTTCACTGGTTAAGAACAGAAGGACATTCCATAATATCTTTACAAACAGGATCAAAGACAGTTTCTTTGGTCATCCCTATAAACATTTCTTGACATATATCTAGCCACCATTGTCAACATCATTAACAATTTGGGGGTTTCTCTATTAGGTACTTAAAGGAAAAAACAAGTAAGCCCTTCCATTTGAATAGAGGTGAGAGTAAAATATTATTATATAAAATTAAGAAAAGAAACAATCATATCTAGCTAGTTATAGAGAGATTCATATTAAAGTATTAGTGACAGAGCCAATAAGTGAGTTATTCATATGATTCATCAGATAAGTATCTAGGTAAGACCTAGAATTACCTTATTCCATTCAAGGCTTAGTCATTTCCAAAATGTTACAATGCAACTGAATATATTTATACATGCAAAAGTTTATTTAACTTTCTTTAGCACCCCTCCCTTTTTTTTCAGGTATAGAATCTACTTCCGGATCATCAGGATTTAGTTCTAACATCCTTTATTGCTGTGTAAAGTTTCTGGCCCACAGAATAGTCTGATGAGGCAAGTTTAGAATATAAAGGAAGCTTTTAGTGGAATGGCAAGGATGGGGTTTTCTAGACCAAAGGAGTGATGAGTGGTAGAACAGGCTCAGCAAAATGAGGTGAGGGGAGACAGATGGAAAGGAATGGGTGTGTGCCCAGCTATGGGATTTCTTTCTGTAGTCAACCCCCAGTGTTGAAATATCAACTGGGGTCCCCCAAAGGTATATTTGAAAGTGTGCGGTCTTCAGAGTGAAATCCTGATTCATCACCCACTAGGTACGTAAGTTGTGTCAAGTTACTTAAATTTTTGAGACTCAATTTCCTCATCTGTAACATGAGGATTATATGATGAAATAAAATGAGAGTCTACCTTTCAGGGTTGCTAGGAAGATAATAAAAATGTATGTAGAGTCCTTGGAACATAACCAACCCTCAGTAAATGGCAGACATTATGGCTGAAATGTGGTCTTTAAAAATTTCAGCCTTCCTTTTCATATAAGTAAATTACCAACTTTGTTAGTAACTTCTTCATCTTTAATTTTCAGCACAAAATAGCTCTGTGACTTTGAGAAATGCCCTTAACCTTTGTATGATTCAATTTCTTCACACGTGAAATAACAGGGATAATATCCTGAGTAATGTTCAAGTCCTGCAAAGCCATGGTGCTAATAGCCTGCTATCCGTTTTGTACTTGATCATAATTAAAGCAAAGTAGAGGCATATGCATCAATATGCTGCATAATGCAACACAGCTCTGGCATCAGCAGTATGGACTGTAGGGTCACATGACCTGCGTTACTACTTATGTTTCCTCCTTGTAATGTACCTGAATGTCTTGGGCAGGTCAGGTAGCTGTTTTATGCCTCAGTTTCTTCTTTTTTTAGACTTTCTTTGCACAACTTAATCTTCCCATGATATAGAGAAAATCTTTTGTCCTCAAACCTCTATTACCTCATCTATCCGAGTGGTGCTCTGCTTTCCAAATGTAATAAATAGTTCCAATGAAAATATTACATTGTTTTACCACAAGCTGGCAAAACCCCAACAATTCATTCACTCACCCCAAACAAACAAAAATGTTTCTAGAAAGTCATTTCTCTTTTAGTTATAGAACTATAAAATTATAACAAATATTCACTAAAAATTTGAGATATTGTCACAAGAAGTTAAATGTTATTAAAATTATTAACACAGGGAAGGGAGTATGAAGGTACTATATTTATTAATCCATACCTCCTCAATATTTACTTGGTGGGTTTTACTTTTCATGAGTGAATCTGAAGGTTCATGACATACAGTACCTGTATAAGCATTTCCATATTCATGAAGGGTTTAGAACATTTCTAGTATTAAGGGTCTGTTATAGTGAACAGGAAAAATATCATTCAATCCATATATATATTTTTAAGTCTTTATTGAATCTGTTACAATATTGCTTCTGCTTTATGTTTTGGCTTTTTGGCCGCAAGGCATGTGGGATCTTAGCTCCCCGACCAGGGATCGAACCCGCACCCCCTGCATTGGAAGGCAAAGTCTTAACCACTGGACCACCGGGAAAGTCCCTTAACCCATATTTTAAACTTAACAGGAAGATAGGAATTTGAACTACAGGGCCACTAGCATGTTTTCTAATACTGAGGTCCTATGATATTTATGTGTTCCTTGAGAACTTTATTGGTTATTAAAAATGGCAGCACTTGAAATGATGTCTAGAGATGTAACTAGTATGGATCAAAAAGGCTTTGTCTCAAAATGCTGAATTGTAAATGCTATAAAGTATTTTTAACAAAACTTTTAAAATTATGTGAATTTGAAAAGTTCCCTTTCCTTTAGCAGATGTTTCCCCGTTATTCCTCATCCTAGGAGTGAGTTCACCCCAGAATGTGAGATCTGGATGGTGGTGCATGTGGATGATGCATACAGAGTCCTAGTCAAAGGCAATGAAATTCCCAGTCCAGAGAGCCCTGGCAAGCAAGGAGGGCACACTATTACCTACCATCTCCACTCCCTCTTATATTCATGCTACTTGACCTACACAACAAAAGTTCTAGGTTGGTTTTACCCTAAAATTTTGCTTTTCTTATGCCATTACTTAAACATTTATCATTTTATCCCACTGATAATTATAGTAAAAATAGAAAATTTTAATGATGAGGATTTAACCCCAATTTAAGAGCAAGATCAAAAAACAAATCTTCACATTTTATTATCATGTGAATAAGTTCAAAATCATCAGGAATATCTAGAGAAAAATCAATACATGTATTACATGCAAAATTGATTTTAGCATCTTTTTCAAATATGTTCATATCACTTCTGAGCAAAATATATATGTAGAGAGAAATAAAAGCTGGTGACATAATTAGTATTTTCTTTTATAGTAAATGTATTTTTCAGTAATAAGGATCGAGCTCCAAGTAAGTGAGAATTTCTCACCTTTCCAAAATATCATTTTTGTACTTCTTCATGACATAATTATTGGATAATAATAGCTGATTAAAATAAACTTGGCTGTTTCTATCAAACGTAGGTTCATGGGGGTTTTAAGTTTGAAAGCAGTATCTTGAACTTAAGATTATTTTTTATAATATCAATTAAGTTCCTAAAAAATGAACTGATACTCCCTTCAGAATCTAGATAAATCTAACAGAAAATCTGAAACCTTAAACTGAATATTTCCCTCAACAAAAAAAATCTTCCCTTGCTTTAAGGAAACTACTCCCAGACCTAACAATAAAACCCACAATCTCTAAGTAATCAAAGAGAGTCTCACATGGGGACGCATAACTCCTATTCTCGTTCCCTGAGTTCCTCGAATGTTTTCTTCTCTTCAGGAGATACGTTTCCATTAGCTTTGCTGTCATCCCATGATGACCTCGTAGGACCTCTTGCTTTCATAATTTATCAATACAGCCTGCCCTATTATAGCCAATAGAACACCTGATGCAAGGCTGGATTCTCACAAAGGACCCAAGGAAAACAAAGGAAAATAACCAGCAACTAAACCACTGTGCCATGAAACACCACCTGTTCTGCAGGGTGACTGGCTTCAGTTGCATCATGGCCCCTTCTCTGCCTCAAAGTAGGTGGCTCCATCCTACGACCTGTCACTCAGCTGACTTCCGAGACATCCGTGTTCCTCACAGCTTAGACCTAAGTCAATAGACAGAAACTAGCTTCTTCTACTCCTAGAGAGCCTTCCTCTGGGTTTATTTTCTTTTTAATACAACTACCTCATTCCAGGATGAACTAAATTGGAAATAGTCACTCTCTCTATTGAAAAGGCCATGACAGAATAGTAATCACCTCAGTACACCTCGGTGAACCCAACATTCACATAGGAGGCGAGCACAGGACAAACAGGGAAGCTGTTTGTTTGGATTTCTCCGTAAACTGCCTTGCTTTGACCACAGGGAGCAATGGATCTATAACAATAGGGAAAAATGACCTAACTACCTGAGTAGAAATCATGAGACAAAACTTCGTGGTAAAGTAGAAATAACAACCAAATGAAGAATCCCATTGTTTTCTACGCCAGAGTCAAATGCTCAATATCTGTGTGACTTTGAGCAAAAGGATTTTTTAGCTGAAGGTGTCAGTGTCCTCAGTTGTAAAATTCCTATAGTCTTTTTCATATCTATGATTGATGGTCTAATTCTTTAAAGTTAAAGGGACCTAAATAGTTAAACAAATTTTGCTTGATAAGTGTCCATTATATCCTTAAGTGAAAAGGAGGTGGATTCAAATTATAAGACATCATAAAATGTAAGTCTTAAAATTTATTGAATCATCTATTTGATAAATCATAGGTAAAAAGTGGCAGTTTTCCCACATAATTCACTTTATTAGGATTAGGAGTTTCACATACTATTATATGATTAAAACCAAGTATAAATAGTACAGTGAAGATAATCCTTTTAATGTAAAGACTTTTCTGAGGTATTTAATACAGAATCATGGCTCTGTACCCCAGATCCTGGTTCTGGGTTGAGATCTGTCCCAGCTGGCCAATTACCTTGTTCTAATTAAATTCTTAGCATGATCTGAGTCTGATATTCCCTTGGCTTGCTTTTAATTAATCTTGGCTGTTAAAATCCAAGTGCCTATTCCTCCTTGAATCAGGTCTAAGAACATGTTGAATTATTGACCACTTACTGAATGATATTGATATTATGATAGAGTGGTATTGATTTCCTAAACTGCATTTTCCTTATCTGTAAAATGAAAATGATTACACTCATTAAGTCATTGCTCCATAATTAGTTTCTTTTTTCTCAGAAACACGATGAAGGAGGCAAAGCATAAACTTCTGGTGTCACATGGGCTCTTTTTATTTTCTTGTCATTTTAGCCTAATTTAGGGCTATGTAAATCAGGAAAGAAACATTCAAGACCACAGCAGGGGGTGATTGGTTTTGTCATCAAAAGGGCCTCAATTAGGTGTCAGCAGATCCCTCCCTACTTCTAATATTACTGACCATAACATTTGAAACTTTAGTGAGAAAACGAAACCTAGTTTTAGGTAATATAACTTTTCATTAGAGAGAAATAGGACTCCCCTTTTAGCTTTCTTCCCCTACAGTGGGTCCTCTTCCTCCTCAGTGAAATCTTTCTTCTGGTTGTTTTCTTCTCTCCAGCCAGTTAAAAACATTTATTGATCCCCTGTTGAGGCAGAGATGTTATTACCTCTACTCTTGCCTGTGCCCACTTGTTCATCCTAGTCTTCTCCTCTCTCTCAAGATGTCACAATAGCCCTCTTCACGGCAGATTGTATGCCACTATAGAGATTTGTTGTTGTTGTTGTTTTAGTGGGAAATGTCATGGGACTTGTGGAGGGAAGTAGTTATCAGAAGAAATATTTTGACAACCACTATTTAGTCAGTTTGAAAAGCTGAACGGAAAGGCTTATGAATTCAGGTTATCTGCACCATTCCTTTATCTTTTGCTTTATGAATAATTATTGGTATGAGCCATTGGTAATAGGCCTTTATATTGTGTTATTATTTATACTTGCCTAGCAGAAAAAGCCATGGAGCTCATTTGAAAATCAACAAAAATCAACACCAAATTCATAAAATTAAGTGCAGATTATCATCTAATGACAACTCCTTAGATTCTCAGTTTACATGTCATCTCAACATCCAATATCTGATTGGAATGTCATTTGACAAGTAAGGAAATTGAGACCTGGGGAGGGAAAGTGAGGTATCCAAGTTGTCCATCAACAAGTGGCAAAGTACCCCTGCTTCCTATTCTAGTTTTCCTTGAACCGGACAAGGATACCTCTCCATTTGCTGCTGATTCTTGGTGCTGCTAAGATTTTTCTTATTCCTCTAGTTTCTCTTGTCAAAATTTGCAATGGTGGAGAAAAGAAAAGTGAATAAGAAAAATATATTAGTGCAAAATTACGCCAGTGTTAATTATTCTGCATATGCAGATTTTATATCCTTCTGATATGTTTTATCGTAGACTTATAGAATGAAAAGCCAGCCTCAAGTTTAAGTATAATTCCTTAAAAGTGCTCTGTTGACATAGCTGAATAAGCTCAATTTAAGAAAGCAAGTTTACATATGACTGACAAATTCATTTTCACTGTTATAATGTACTCTAATTTTTTCTAGATTAAATAATGTGGAAATTATGTGAACATATGAATGAGTATCAAAATACCAATTTATTTTTAAAGAAACATGAGTAGTTTATTTTTATTTATTTAGGCTGTGTTTGGCCTTCGTTGCTGCGTGTGGGCTTTCTCTAGTTGCGGCGAGCAGGGGCTACTCTTCGTTGCAGTGCACAGGCTTCTCACTGCGGTGGCTTCTCCTGTTGTGGAGCACGGGCTCTAGGCACCCGGGCTTCAGTAGTTTTGGCGCATGGGCTTAGTTGCTCCACAGCATGTGGGATCTTCCTGGACCAGGGATCGAACCCATGTACCCTGCATTGGCAGGAGGATTCTTAACCACTGTGCCACCAGCGATGTCCCCAAAATACCAATTTTAAAGTAACTGTTAAAATGATAAAATGTAAAATGTGAATAAATTTAAACATGCCTCTTACAATGAATAAGTGATTTATGAACTGCAACACGGAAACAATGGATGTTCTCTTCCATCATTTATTTTAATGATTTTTTTTTCATGTTACACAAGGTGCTTTGAAACCTTCAAAGAATCCACGCATGGAATTTATCAAATAAAAATTACATTGGGGTCTTTGGGTGACATAGATGTATGGTAAACAGAATGTGTAAGAAGTCACTTAGAACTTATTATGTATAAATGAAACGTAGGAGATCAACACCAACTTATATCTAATGTTTTATTGGGGTAAATGTTTGTCCTTATTCTAGGGATAAAAATAAGCATGGTTACAAAATTTGCACAAACAACTTGAACCAAGAGAACGCAGAAAATTGGTATATGGATTAAAGTATCCAAAATAACTTATAACAAATACTTGTAAATGCGTTTATTCACTCACCTTCCATCCCAAAAAAGAAGTGCTTTAAAACTAATATACACTAGTTTTTTGCCACCAAAAAAAACTCCCAATCAGAGTAGACTTTTTGATGTAGTGATCCTTTTTTCTACAAATTTGTCCTAAGACTGAAAAAAGAAATCTACAGAAAAACAAAAATATTCCTAGTAATAGAGTAGTATAATTTACTAAAAAAATCCCTGAAAACCAAGTTCGTGCCCCCAAATAGAGTAATATACAAATAAGTTAGATCATACCATTAAAAAGAATATTATTCAAACATTGAAATTAACAAATGAAATAATGATTTTATTTATATATTTTACAATTTAAAAAATGTTTTGCTTTGTTTTTACAGTATCTCATTTGGTGATTCTTGATATAAGGAAAATGCATATAAAATATTCAAAGTGAAATAATAAATTAAAAAATTATGTATAAACTATGACAATAACCACATAAAACTCTACAGATGGATAAAGATTGGAATACACATATACCTGTGTACATGTATGTAGATAGATAATAGATAGATAGACGGATAGATGCACACATACAGTATATAGTTGAGGGGGCTGTAGATATCATTTTCTTTAATATTAAGATATTTAATTTAAACAAAAACTTGTCCTAAATTTTAAACAGAAGACAAGATGTGATTATTCCTCTTCAATAGATTAAACTAAAGAATATTGTCTTTTTTCATGATAGAATAGAATCCATAAAACATATCTTTTACTATAATTTCCATATGAATGCCTAAATTATGAGTTTTTCAATATTTTAATCAACCAAGATGAAATTTAGTCCATGATATTAGTTCATTCCATAAATATATAATTTAAGTGTGTTCAAACTTTACTCAGCTTCCAAAAATAACCCTGGAATTCTAACAGTAGCCTGAGTAAAGAGTAGGAATAATGCAAACACATACATTTGTTTACTGACAGTCCAAACAAAGATATAAATAAGTAAAAGAATTTACTGTTTTCCTTAAAGTCTATTGGAGATTGTTGTTTTGAAAATATCACACTTTTATGTTTTTGAGCCTCTAGCTCAGTAATATCTGAAGAGCTTAGTGTGCTACCAATTTTATTTGTGTGGACTTTTTGTTTAAAGAGCAAAACCAATTCCCTTGAAATACAGCCCTGCTCAGCTGAACCTGTTTCTCCTCATGAGCATGTTAGAAATTTTTATTTCAATTTAAACAGGAAAACATATGGCTATGACTTAACTGCTGAAAAGGAAAATCCTCAATGTACGTGAATTTGGTCTTGCTATTTCTCCAGTTCCTCAAATGTTACTTCAGCAAACAAATAAAACATTAGTAGGTGAATGAATCTTAGCCTAAGCCCAAATATTCCTGACTGGCCTCAAGACCTTTGTTCTCAACACTGCTGTTCCCAAGAAGTACATACATTGAGGACCCGAGTCTGCCATTTAATTAACAGACTGATGTTTGTTTATTTTCTTGTAAACCTGAGTTCTCTACCAGCTGGTTCCTAGTTAGATCAGAAAGATATACAGAACACAAAACAGAAGTGCAAGTAAGGCCCAAGTAACTTCTGCAATGCAGTCTCTTCCCTAGGCATCCTGCTTACCCCCAAAGAAATTTGTATTGCCCTTACAGTAGAGATCTCTGTAAATATGCCCTAAAGCAAGATCATTTTTTAGAAGACAGTAGATTTTCTTGATTGTATATCCTGTTAGTTCATCATTCCCCTTTTAGGAATAAGTAGTGATTCCAAAACTATGATCATGTATTCATGAGTGTATATCATGGTACTTAGATTTGTACCATGTCCATTCTCTCAGTATGTACACACAGATACACATCTGGCATTTTCCCTATCTCCCTTTTTTCTATTCTAAAAACCGGTGAAACCAACAACTCTATATTTTCCATATATTATAGTAGTGCAGCATCTACTTTTTTTTATCTGTACCCATGAAGATTTTTAATGCAGATGGTGAGAGAAATGGTAACTACAGCTCTAAAGACTGAATGTTTCCACTTGCAGAGGTTATAAGCATGGGTGAGTTAGTTTTGAAATGTTTTTTTCAAAAATGATTCCCAAACATTGTGAACTAGAGTTACTGGTTTCTTTTTTTTCTTTCTTCCTTTCTTTCTTTTTACTACATGGTAGTAATGGCCATTGCAGAATATTTAGAAAATAGAAAAAAGATCAAAAATAAAATTTTTATGATACCAAGAGATAAAAGCTATTAAATAGTAATGCAAATTTTTCAGATTTTCTATAATATTAAATATTTATTACAAATTCAGATAACTTTGCACACACTGTTTTCTAATATGCTTTACTCTATAAATGTATTGTAAAGTAATATCTTAAAAACTCTAACCTAGTGTTCTGAATCAGTCATTATTGTACCATGGCATATTAATGTTTCTTAATTTACTTAAGATACATTAAGAGGCATTGACACTGATGTTTTGAAGGTTTTACCGTCAAGGACCCACTGGTGGGAAACACGAGCGCCTATGTTCCAGAGGGTCCCAGGCTTCCAAGAGGAGCCCTTACTGAAGGACTCTGGTGGAACAGCAGCTGAGGCTGTAATCACCAGCCCAGGCTGCCAGGTGGCTGAAAGCTCTTCCTCAGACTACCTGACTATAATGTCCTGTCACACTGTAAGGGGGTGACAATTATACTGCAAGACTGTATTTTTAATGAAAATTCCAAATACCTCCAATGATCCTGATGGTACATTTTAAAGTGACTTTAAGTGCCCAGAAATTCTTTTCCCTGTGTTCACAAAAGGATAATCTTCAGAATTTTTCCCTCTTTATTCATACTCCTAAGTTGTTTTTTTTTTTTTCTAAATCCACTTGAATGTATTTAAGAAAGCTTTCAGTAAAGTCAGGACAGTGGTTTTTCACATCATAGAGTAGAAAAGGCATTAATAACAGCATCTTTTTGCCTCCAGGGAAAAAAATTGCCATTCAGTACGAAACAAAATTATGTTTAAAAATACAGTAAATTTTTACTGCTCAGGAAGTGTTCGATTTCATGTGTTTGACTGTATAAAGATTAAGAGACTTGACATACCTATCTTTCAGCATCCACACAAAATGATTGAAATCCTAAAAGCTTACACATTTCAGATTACTTTACATTTTTCCCTAAATGACCTTCAATATTTTAACAGTATTTGCTCTCCGTAGCTAATAGTTATTATCATGTGGAGTTCTTTCTAAGGCCTAAGAAAAAGAAGTAAATTGAAGGGAGCAGCAGGGAAAAATGTGTTAGAAAAATATTTTTTTCTCATTATATTAAAAACTAGAAACGACTCCATTCTACACATCTGTGAGCCCGGTTCCACCCTAAATGGAAAGATTCTAAGGTTTTCAGGCCAGACCCATATCTGTGTAAAGTTAAACACTGCCACTAGGACACATCAGGAAGATATCGTCACTGGGCAGCGGAGCAAGAACCAAATAGAAAACCAGACCATCTTATTTCCTTTCTTCACCCATTGCAAATATTGGCCCATGCTTCGAAATGCTTTCCTCATACATTTAAACTTTAATACAAATTTCTTTTCAATACATGATTTGAAATCAGGATCTCAAAATGAAGTTTCTGAGACAAAGAAAGGGAGGATGCAATATGTTCTTCTGTTTTTCTGCTGTGGCATTACACTCAGGCAAACACTAGCTGAAGTGTTTGAAAAACAAAATGCTTTAATGGGACAGTATAACAATTGGAAGAAAGTGCCCAAAACTATGTTTTCTTTATCATTATTTTGACTTGAAAGATAATTGAAAGCTTTGTCAGTAGATTTTTGTTTCGTTGAAAGATCACTATAATAGTTTCTAAATTTAAAAAAAATAATAGTAATTCTGTCTGTGATTGTGTTTTCATCCTTTCTTCAGAAATAAAATGGGTTTGGGAATGAGAAAAAACAGCTATTCACATCTGTCATCATAGGCTTCCCAATAGGGTAACTTTTTTTTTTAACTTGCTCTTTAGTTAAATATGATGCCATAGAACAAGGGCGTTGTAGTGTCAAAATGCATATTCTAAGCAAGGTAGCAACGAAATGAATGCTCAGTAGCTGAAGGCCCCTTACCTTCTTTTATGTGGGTTGATTGGCTGTTTAGGATGATATTAGTGCTTTTGTTTTTTATTCAGAATTTAACTTGAGAAATTGTGATTAAAGTTCCAGCTTTTATTCTTTTTCTCTGCTATTTATTTTGACTTATTACTAATTTAGTCAGTGGCCCAGTTATAGTTCTCTCTCTAATGAAAACATCTAAAACAAAGTGATTCTAGCTGCAAGACTTTGAAATTTATAGTTTTCTTTTTAAGGCTAAATTTGGGGAGGATGAGAAGGCTCGTTTTATGAAGTGCTTTTGATGGTGCACTTTGCAGATGGGAGTGCTAAAAGCAGAGTCAAGGTATAATCAGCCAGAGGCATTCTCAGAGAAGATTGTAAAAATATGGAAAAGGGAGATTGAAGGCAGGAACAATTACCCTACATGAAGGATTTGGTATGAATTGCCCTGCTGGCTTGCAGATACAATTTCAAGTTTTCTCATTTAGCAGGCAATGCCACTTAAAAAGGGGAGAAGAGAAACATATACCATGTAGGGCTGCAGTTTAAACTCTGCTTCTAGCTTTCCAATAAAACTCGTAGAAAGGACCTGGCATTTTATTAACATCCTCAGACTCAGGGAACTGAAAATTATGACTCCACTACAGTACTCCAAACTGTAGTTGAAAAAAATGGCTTTTCTGCATTTAATAGTAAGAGATTGCCTTGCTTGCTTGTGGGCATTCATAAGGATCTATTAATTTAAGCAAATTAAAATGATACAGATGGGGCTTCCCTGGTGGCGCAGTGGTTGAGAGTCCGCCTGCCAATGCAGGGGACGCAGGTTCGTGCCCCGGTCCGGGAGGATCCCGCATGCCACAGAGCGACTGGGCCCGTGAGCCATGGCCGCTGAGTCTGTGCGTCCGGAGCCTGTGCTCCGCAACGGGAGAGGCCACAGCAGGGAGAGGCCCGAGTACCGCAAAAAAAAATAATAAATAAATAAAGATACAGATGAAGCGGTTTGCAGGGCAGAAATTGAGACACAGATGTAGAGAACAAACATATGGACACCAAGTGGGGAGAGTGGCGGGGTAGGGGTGGATTGGATGAATTGGGAGATTGGGATTGACATATATACACTAATATGTATAAAATAGATAACTAGTAAGAACCTGCTGTATAAAAAATAAATAAAATTCAAAAAATAACATAAAATAAAGTGGTATTCTACTATACAGAAAGACCTCTAAATTCACATCTTCAGCTTAAAGACAGGCAAGACACAATTAAGAAAAAGGAATTATAGGCACATATTAACAAAAATTGTATTTTTTCTCTGTATCCTACAATGACTTCATTGTTAAAAAAATCAGAACTTGTTTTTCTAAACATTTCTCTGCTCTTTATAAAAGTTAACTTGCCTAGCAGGGACTCTCAAGGTTTTGTGGTAATTTGCATTCTTGCCTTCCCTACCCCTGCTATTTAAAAACCAAACTTTCTTTTCTTCTTCTGAGAAAGTTATAAATCAACAGATTTCCTCCAAATACAGGACTCTAGGCCATGCAGACCTTGATTGTAATTCCAGCTCCACCACTCAGCAGTAACAGTGTGCAGGCAAATTATTCTCATTGATAAATGGGAATAACAACAACTACCTCATGGCATTACTGAGATTAACTGAGATTAACTGAGATAACATTCATGAAGCTCCCAGCCCTGTGTGTCTCACAAGACAGGTGTTCATACACTTAGTTCCTTTCCTGTTCCCCATTGGTGTCCTTCCTTACACTGCCTCAACCTAATCTCTAAATAATGCATACATAATGGTAGGAACATTAACATGAATGCCTTAATGCATTTGTTACTGAGTTAACTCAGCAGTGAACTTAGCATTCCATCCCCAACCTTTCCCCTTCATTAATCCCCTTGGGCAACCCTTCCAACGTAGGAGTACACCCAGGACACGAGGAACCGTGAAACCATCCAGGCACGTGAGCATCTTCTACCACGCTTTCAGCTGGTCTTGTTCTGCCTCAAAGACCAGACAGAGCTCATGTTTTTCACAATTAACTGACTCTGGCCATGTGGTCGCTACCATCAAGATCTGCCACCAGGAGGACAGCAGTTCAATAAAATCTTGAACTCTATTTATAGCCCACTTGAAACACTCTCCCATGAAACCTGAGGAGTCCTCCTTGAGAGCACAGAAAGTAATTCACTAGTCCCAGCACCAAACTAGGGCAATTGAAGGGCGGAAAATGCAGTAAGTACATTTTTTTCCCAGCCCTCTATAGTTTACAAAGCATCTGCTCCTACACATTGTCCCATTTCATCCTCATTCTGACCCAGGAGGGAGCCCCAAAGCAGATGCTGGCAACAAATCCCCATTTTATAGATTACAAAACTGATGCCTAGGAGGTTAGGTAAGTTGTTCATTTTACATGGTTGGAGAAGGAGGGGAAGGGAAGGTGGCTAAAGAGTAAGAATAATTTCCTGTTAATGCAATCAATTTAAACTTCAGGGCATAATTGTTTACCTGTAAGAAAAAAATACACAACAAAGAGAAATAATGTTTCATAATGTTCTGGTAAGCTTAAACATTGTTTCTTCTCCACTTCTGATAGGAAAACCAAAATATGAGAAATAAAAACCTAGAGAGACTTTACAGGGAGACATTTATAAACATGTTTGTATCTGTCTAGAACATCTACATGCAGAATGATTATATTTTAGACAAGAAACGCCTTCTTGAAACCTCTCCAAATTAAAATATACATCAGTCAAGACTAATCTTGAAAAAGATGGTAGGAATTTTTATGAGAAATCTTAATTGATTTTGCCAGTCATCTCTGAAATAAATACATCTTTACTGTCTTTTTAATATGGGGGGGTTGCATAATTGAAGTATGTGCCCAAAAAGCAAGACTTCATTAATATGAATTAGTTTATGGACCAGAAATGATTTTGTTCTTAAAAGAATTATTTGATTTTGGCAAATACTTTAGTTTTCTAAGAGCTTTCTCTAAGCGGTGTTACCTGGAAAGGGTTTTCAGAAACTTTTTGGCTGGAAAAGGATGCCTGAGCAATTAGAATAGCCACACTGAAGTCTGTTTGTGCGTGTGTGTATGTCTGTGTGTGTGTGTGTGTGTGTGTGTGTGTGTGTGTGTGTGTGTGTGAGAGAGAGAGAGAGAGAGAGAGAGAAAGAGAGAGAGAGAGACATTATTGCTTCAAGAGGGCCTCTGCGTCAGCAGGTTGGCTCCGAGCCATTTGAGGATTCTCAGATTTACTGCTTCTCTGACTATTGCTGCAGCTCTGATTTATGGATTTCAGAATCTTGTGAAAGGCAAGGTGTCTGAAGTTTAGAGTCTTTCCTTGATGGCCCCTCCTCTTCCCCATTCACTCCTTTTGCCGCTGTTCACCTTGTAGTGACCTTGCAGGACTCAGCATTTTTACCTGAGCTCAGTAGCTGGGAGCCCACTAGTGCTGGGACGAGGGCAGCAGTTTCCATTCCTGGGTGATGGAGTCATGGGAGAAACCGCAGCGAACCAACAGACAGTAGGACCTGAGCGGGCGAGCCAGGCTGCACTGTGCTTTAAGCGGCTCAGGACAGAGCAGCTGCTCGCTCTCCCAGCCTGCAAGTGCAGCCTGCATTTGTCACTGACCACTGAAGTGTGTGTTTGTGCAAGGTGAGAGCTGGGTGCTTTTTTGTTAATTTGGAGACAAATTGCCAGGTATTGCTGTTGATTGTTTTTGATAATTTGGGGGTGTTTATATCACCACAAATTCAGGACCTAGACTGTGTGTGGTTTTATTTATACCCTTGTTTTTTGTCATGATCCATTATTCAGCGCGGCACGGTGTCCAAATTATGGCAACAGATTGGATGTACTGCTGTTCTTACACTGAAATGTGATCAGTTTGGTGCAATTTTCTTGGATTCTTTCATTGATTGCTGCTGCCAAATGATGGAGCTGTTCATATAAAGGATTCCAGTGCTGATTTGAAAGCATGTGAAAACAGCTTCAGATATAAATCTGAATTGCTATTTTTTGGAGTACTTGCTGTGGTGTATTCTTTGCTTCACTCATATTTTAGTGGTTGAAACTTTGGAGAGAGCAGAGTGCCTTAGGGCCTAATCTGGTGATAAAAGTAACATGGGAGTTTTCCGTGTTTTTGCTTGTCAAAATGAAAACTTATGCTTGGCCAGTGGGGTGTGTGTGTGTGTGTGTGTTTAAAAAAAAAAAACTGAGGACCAAAAGAAAAGTAAATAATACTTTGCTATATTTTGATGTACTTATCATTAATTTAATCAGCTCCTAAAGCTTTTGTTACCAGCATATTTGAGTTCTGGAACTTCGCATTTTGTGTACACAAGGACAATACAACTACAGTGTGCACTTGTGAAGGCATGTGGGGACATGGAGTATGTGCTTACTAGGAATAAAACAGGAATCCAAAATGTGTTCTTGGTTAAGCTGACAGGCCTTAATACTGCACCAGTTTTGTATGTTAGCTACTTAATGAATCTATTCGAAATATAAAGGGGATACAGTGTATTATTATATCTAAATAAATACACTAGAGATTTGTATTCATGAAACACATGCTCTAAAAAAGGAAAACATGTGGGAATTTCATACTGTAAAAATAGAATGAGCAAAATTTTGAAAAGCTGTCAAATTTTACAGGGAGGGGAAAAACAATACATTAAAATGAGGAATAATCGGGATGGAATATGAAAAGTACTTCAACTGCTCAAATTTTTAAGTCTAATGAAAGAACAATAGAATATTTAAGGAAATTCAGAGTCTGCAGAAATGAAGCCAAGAGCAAAAATTCTTAATAAAACATGTTTTCAATCTGTGGAGTGTACTTATTTGTCTTGAGTTCTGTTCCCAGACTGATAAATTAGATTTTTTTTAAAATATAAATTTTAAAATTTTATTTAAAATTGGTCTTCATTTGGGTAGACTTTGAAAACTAATAAAGTAACATAAGATGTATTAAAATGCAATGAACATTAAAATTATTCAAACACTTAACAAGTAACATACGATATGAAAACTATTTGTCCCACTTTTGAATTATGTCAGTTTAGAAAGAGTCTAATCCTCTAAAGTAGAATGTCAACTGTTGCTACATATGCTTGGGCTGCTAAAGTCCTTGGATACACTCTTCATGGTTTCTTGCTTTCAGACTACGTTACAGCACTGTGGAACGGTGAGCAGAAAACACTTGATTCTAACATTGTCATGCTTTCTATGTGAGATTAGAATAGAAATTGTTTCATTCGACAGATATGGAACTTGAGGTGTACAAAGAATTCATGATTGGTTGGCCTTTCCCTATAGGAACCTGTACTGCCTTGGCTTTTCTGCTGCCTTGATCTAAAATTTGGCTGCTTCTTTAAAAGGGTGTAACATGACTTTATCACCAGGACTGAAAAGAGGTGGTGGAGGGCCTCTTATCAGTGTTTTATAAACACAAGAGTATCGCTGTCTCTATGATGAGTGCAGTCCAATGTGTTCAAATGTGGTGTGTCCATCTGTACCCATGGTCACCTTCCATGCAGAAAGACTAGAAACTTTGATGAACCACAATCAGTGTAATAGCCAAGAAAAGTCTTGAATAGTGCCCTCATTTATTCTTTAGATAACTAGCTTACTGTGGCATACAAAGAGGTTTAAAAGGGTTTAGAGATTATAGGTACTGACCTCAAAGCACAGGCCAGTATGTGCAAACACATTTACTTCTATGCAATTAAGGGCTCCTACTTAAAGGAAATGATTAGGCTTCATTTATATATTTGATAAGTTTCTCTTATTTTTTTAAAAAGCTTAAGTTTCTTAAGCACATTGTGTTCTCGCTCTCTCTCTTCTTTCAGCTTTATACTTTACTCTAGACTTTAAACTTGCTAAATCCTTAATTTACTGAACCTGCTTTCTTTTGACCTACACTCAATCTCTTCTTCTTGGGTAAGAAAGCAATTATGATTTATCTCCTGGGGCTAGGGGAAGACCCACCTCCCCTGAGATCAAGAGATCACTGCCCACTCTGTGAGCAGGAAATGGGGTGTGATTAGTGGGAAAGAATGGATTGATAAACAGCTACCAGGAAGGCAATGACTGCGTCTATCTTGCCGAGCGTTTCTGCTATTCATGTTCTCTTATCCATCTAGTCTGTTACTAGGCTTGGAAACCTTTATCAAGAAATGTTTGCACGTAGCAACATAGTTACACTTTCACAAAGACTTTTGGTAAACTGAGATTAAATATGATTTGTAGTGTATGGATTTGGCTTAAAGTGGTATCCGTAGTTTTTAATGTCTTTTTACCTTAGCATTAAGGTAATTAAGTTCTATTTTGCCTAATGACTCCTCCTGAAGTAATGCAGATTCAGGTGAAATACTGAATATTCACACAACTTTTTTGTTTTGTTTTGTTTTTGTTTTGCGGTACGCGGGCCTCTCACTGCTGTGGCCTCTCCTGTTGTGGAGCCCAGGCTCCGGACGCGCAGGCTCAGCGGCCATGGCTCACGGGCCCAGCCGCTCCGCGGCATGTGGAATCCTCCCGGACCGGGGCACGAACCCGCGTCGCCTGCATCGGCAGGCAGACTCTTAACCACTGCGCCACCAGGGAAGCCCCAACACAACTTTTAACTATTACTTCCAGATTCCCTAAAGTAGGCCTGGATGTTTTGTGGACAAGAAACATGGAAGGCAGTTTGCATGATATGAGTGTTTTTTTCTGGTAGATGTCCCTCTGAGGCTACAGAGTGTCCAGACAATCTCTGGGCTCCTTAGTGGACCGCTGGGCTGCAAGAATTTGGCAGCTGGAGTAAGAGCAGGTGGCAGCAGGCACTTCTTCTCTGGAGACAGAGATGAAAATCATTTTCTACAAGTCTACTCAAGAGGCCGGCCTCATTTGTCTTGAATCCAGTGTGTCTTCTAAGGAAACAGGACGGTAGAGTCTGGTTGCTAGAAGTTGCGCCCAGATTGTGACAGACCTCCAAGGAAGTGCATCTCCATATTCTACATATTTTTACAAGCAATACAAGTTCTGTTTTTTAAACTTTTAAATTATTTTTACTAGGGCAGGCTTCAAACCTGATCCCAGTGTCAATCCAGTTCCCTCTAAAAACCATCCTCTACCACACAAAACAAATAATTTTCAAGAAATACTAATAGCCAATTAAACTCTTTACATTTTAATAGCCAAACAATTTTCATCAATGTATAATTCGAGTAATCACTTCAAGAGAATGTAATTACAACTTCCAAATATTTCTAATGACCAAGAAGCCATCAACAGAAAATTATGGCAAAGTTTCCTGTTACAGGCATATTGGATCTTAAGGGAATGTTCAAGAATTTAATCCCACATATCAAAATCAATAAAAACAGACTTCTTTGAGCTCTTTTCTGATAGAATATTTTCAAGATCAACCTGTTTTTGAATATTTTTATGATAAAGTATAAAACACACTGGAGGCTTTCCCTTCTCTCACTCCTGTGCTCTTATAGCATGGGGTTTCACTTGACTGATAACTCTTATCAGAACACATCAATGTGTTGAAAGGAATTATTTTGTAGCTACAAAGAAGTATCTCCTTTTCTTTATAAGTTAAGAACTCTGCTTTAAAATGTAGGTTTTATTATTATTTAGGTACAGTGGGAACAACAGATCAGGAGATGATTGTCATTGAAAAGATAGTTTGCTACTCAGTTTCAAAAGGAGGGACACATCATGCCTTGAAGGACCACATAGAGAAGCACCTGGGTTGGTCAGGAGGCAGAGAGAGAAAGGGGGGAACACAGGCAAGAGGCTTTATTGTGGTTTCCTTGGGAAAGAACAGGCAAAGTAGGGTACGTAAGTTTTGGACTGGCTAGTTCAAATAATTTCAGCAGGCTCTGGGGCATAGAGACTGACTCTAGTTGTCTGGGTACCTGGCCCTGAGGTGTTTAGGGCAGATGGATAGTGACCCAGGATGTGAGAGCCTTGTGAGGATCTGCTTGGGGTTTGGGCTCAGAATTGGTTTATTTGCATAAGAAAGGCATTCGCAGGGTTAGTCTTTCCTATCTCTAGGAATTGGCTGGCCCTGGAAGGGGCAGTCTCTTCAGGGTCAGCAAAGCCCAGATGCCAAAGCATTAGAAATACAGAAAATTAAAAGGCATGACTAATACAAACTAACACATCCAAACAGGAATAGACAGATTACTTAGTATCATTTTGCCAAATTTGGTGTTCACATGGTTAGTCCACTATGAACAACAATCTCTTGACATGAAATGTACCTCTCCATCAATTCCGGGACCTCTGCCAGCAAACTCCAGAAAGGTTTTGTTCCATTTGTTTTTGATTTTTAAATTCAATACTTAAAAACAGCAAAAGGGTTGAAAATAACTGAATCCTTTCTACCGAATAACTAGGTATATTTTACTTGTCCTACACAGCTACATATTATTTGATTTAGAATCTAACAATAAATGTGTCCATATTAGGGTTCTGATAGAATCCTTAATTAGGCTAGAATTATTAAAGAAATTTTAACTTTGTACATTCACCATCCACCTTTGGTTGGAATCATCTTCTGACACACAAAAGTTAATAAATAATTGTTAAATGAATAAATAAATGATTAAGTCACCTGAACTCGTTGGCAGAATTTTCTTCAGTTTCCCTAAGAGCCTTTTACACAGTTTTCAATATGATTTTCAGAATAAGGAAATTCAGAAGAGTAAAATATGTTGATTATTTTGCTCAAACAAAAGCTAAATCTCCTGTCACTTAAAAATAGCCATAACCAGACATGCCCTTATAAGCAAACATAAAATGTGGCAAGGAACATATATAAATTGAGTAACAGTTCAGTTTCAGCTGAACTGGCAAAACTGACCTTCATAATGTCCTACTCCTTGAGTCAGCAGCAATGCACAGAGGGATCAAAGAACATTTAGCAGATGAATAGGATAATTAATTTATCAAATTAGAAGAGATCAACATGTGCTAAAAATAACCTGTAATCAAGGAAAGCGGCACCTTACAAATGTGGCATCTTTCCCTTGTAGTATTTCTTCTTTTCATTTTTAAACATTAAGGAAAGGAGAAATCATGCATATGGTGTTTCAGTGGAAATGGAATTTTCTTACTGTCCATGTTTAGTTTCCCCATTCCAGTTACTGGAATTTCCCACAGGAATTTATTGTGTAATAAATGTGGGACATCAAAATAGTGGGGGGAAGGATGATTGAGTGGACAACAGATATTGGTACATTTAGATAGCCATTTGGGAAGAAAAAAAGTTTATCCTCTACACCAAAATAAATTCTAGAGGAGTCAAAGATTTAGATGTAAAATATAAAGCTACATGCATACTAGAAGAAAGCTTTGGTGTACTGACTTGAACAGAGGAGATGCTTCATCCACCGTGTCGCTAAGCAGCCACAAACAGGGGTAGAAATGGCGTCCTGCTGCTTGAGAGTTGCCTAGGTTTTGTGGTAATCACTGCAGTTATAGCAGAAGGGAGGTGTCAAAAGTGATCCTTCCTCTGCACCATCTGCCCCATCGTTCTCTATGCTTTTCAGGCACCAAAGCTTCTGAGATGAAGGAAAGCAAAGAAGGTATAAGTGTAAATCACTAATTTCTATTTTAATTCTAAAGCTGATGCTTTATATTTTATCCTGGGGCCAGACAAGTATCGGGGAAAGATTATAGACTGATTTCTTGCTCTTAACTCTCTTGATTCCCAAATCTGAAACGTGATTGAGGTTTCAAAGCGGCCTCACTGTCTCTGGTATCTGCAGGTTTCAGATCTCTGACTTCCATTGGTGTGACAAGGGAATGAGACACTCTCAGCTGTGCCCTGGCCCTTCTGAGTTGTTGTCAGACTAGACTGAACCAATTCCAAAAGGTCTCAAGGGATGTTTGCTTGGTGGGGAACAGGAGAGCTTCAGTTGGAAAGTTTTTCCTTTAGGGTCTGTGGGTTCTTTCTTCTTTGTCACTTTCTTTTCCTCTAGTTAATTTCTTTTTTTTTAATAATTAATTAACTAATTTGTTTTTGGCTGTGTTGGGTCTTCATTTCTGTGCGAGAGCTTTCTCTAGTTGCGGCAAGCGGGGGCCACTCTTCATGGCAGTGAGCGGGCCTCTCACTATGGCGGCCTCTCGTTGCAGAGCACAGGCTTCAGACGCGCAGGCTAAGTAGTTGTGGCTCACGGGCCCAGTTGCTCCATGGCACGTGGGATCTCCCCAGACCAGGGCTCGAACCCGTGTCCCCTGCATTGGCAGGCAGATTCTCAACCACTGCGCCACCAGGGAAGCCCCTAGTTAATTTCTTTATCCTGAATTCCTCCCCTCCCATCACCTCCCATACTGCTGCACACCATCCTCTGACCTGGATGAAAGAAACACTTATGTCATTCACGCTAGATTTCTCAGACTGGCAGGCTGTTTGGAGCAATGTGCAGTGTTCCTAGCAACAGATTAAGGCACATTCACAGCACTTTAAAAGCCTGCAGGCATTGAAAAATAACAGAGGACTACCTAGTTATATTTGGAACTTCTACTTTGTGGATTTGTATTAGCTAAGAAACCCAGAAAAGTTTTTAAACTTTTTTTTGGTTTATTTTCAATGGAAACTTGGAAGGTATAACCAGGTTTCTAAAACAATCGTAATGAATTTAATCATGGCACTGAGAATGAAGGCCAACTGTGTCTATGGTAAGATTTAAAAGTAGAGCATATAAAGTTCACTGGCAGTCACAGGAAGGTGATTTTAATTATCAGGAATATTTTATATTCATTAAGAACTCAGGCACTAGGGTCAGCTAGACCTGTTTTAAAATCCATGAACAAGCTGTTTGTGTGAAAGTTATTTAACCTTCAGTTTGTAAATCTCTAATATTAGCATAAATCACAAATATTAAAGTTAAAATGATAAAATATGTATGTGAACTTGTTTTTAGTATAAGGAATAATCAAAAAGCTAATCAACATAGATATGTAGGGAGGTAGTTTAGCAGATAGAATTGTCACAATTTTGTGGAGGAGCGAGTTTTTTCTAGATCGGCAAAAGCTCAAAGTTGGGAAAAGTGATCAGGGAGAAGAAGGAAGAAAATAATGAGAAAGGAAAGAAGGTAAATCTGACTATCCCAGAAGAGAGGGCTGATCATCATTGTATGTACCCTCCTTCCATGAGGCTTAACACCTTATCTTATAGCAGGTGTTTATTTATGTTTGAAGAATGAATAAAGAAAAGGAAGGAGTGAGACCATAACCATAATGGTGGAGGGAACTGGATGGTTGTACAAAAGAATCTCCAGGATGTCCTATCTGAAGTACACTGTGTTAGATTTATCTACAATGATAAAAAAATAAAACAACAAATCAAGAAGAACAGATATGTTAATTACATGGTATGTTCTTTATCACAGTCCATAAAGTGGAGGGGGTGAGAAACGAAACCAGCGATCTTTGAACACACAAAGGGAGTGACACACCTGTTAAATCAGAGAGAGAGAGAGAGGGAGAGAGAGACATATGAAGTCAGCATGGTTTCTGGTAGAAGTCAAGAGGTGAACCCAGAGCCTAAACTGGAAAGACCATTAATCTTAAAGAAATGTCAAAATGGGAGGAGGCCCTCAACATAGAGGAGCTGTTGGTATTTGGTGAGAGGCAAAGATTTATCATCTCTTGCTTTGCTTTGTTTAGTTTCCCAATGCCTTGCCTATTAAATGCCAATAACTCCATTCATTTATTGTGAAAACTCAGACACTCCTACGCTTTTCCAAACATCCCTCCAGGGAGTGGTACCACCCCCATGGAGAGTATAAAAAATAGGATGAACTATATTCAGAAGTGTAAAGGCTAAGCATCATAATGAAGAGCTTCACACCCTTGACTTTCATGGATCTCAGAAGCTTGTGTTTTACTCTCTTAAAATGAAAGCAAAGGTCTTGAGTAATTTGTCATTTTGCTGAGGAATGTTTGGAGTGAGACTGATTTGTATGGACCCGTCATTTAGCTAGTTTATTTCATTCTTTTCTACATCTTCTAAAAATCTATGTGGGTTGTTTTTTCTACTTGTATTCATTGGAAACTTAATAACTCTCATAGTGTGATTTAAAAACAAAAACAGAACAGGTTTGTTTCATTGTAGAAAAATGGCTTCAAAAAGAAAAGCTATTTGTAGGGCTTCTAATGAAGCACAAAGGATGTGAAGAGGTAGAAATAAATGGGAATTCATAGACAAAAGCAGTTTTGAATAAATTATGAAATTCAAATTTGGCAGTACTGATGATCTATGTCAGAATGAGTCCACAAAATGTGCTATAAAGCAACAACAACAAAAAAGTGATTTGTGAAATTGTTTTAATGCCTTTATAATTTATTTTAGGTCTATGTTTATAGGATTATTAAGGGGCCACTCCAAGTTTTCATTTTCTGAAGGAAATTATATGCTATAGAAACATTTGGGAATATAGAGATTCACAAAAATCTGGGCATATGTCCTTTGAGTGTTAAGTGTCAAGTTTGTTGATTCCTAAGGGGAACTAACAACAGAACAACAACTAACAACTAAATCTACAGTAGATTTAACCTGTTTCATGATTAACACCTGCAATGACTGTAGGACCAATCCAAGCTTTTGTCTTAGGCAAACCTGAGAAACATGACCTACCCCTTTGTGTTACCTTATCTGTGTGTGGAATGCCGCCCTCACATTCTTCATATTGTACTAAGTTTAGTGGTGCACTGAAATGTTCCGTATATGTCAGAGAGGAGAAGAAAGAAGAGGTGTCAGGGAAGAGTTGTTAATACTATATCTGTATTTCTTTTCTAAGGCTGCTGTAACAAAATTCGACAAACTGGATGGCTTAAACCACAGAAACGTACTGCCTCACAATTCTGGAGGCCAGAAGTCTAAAATCAAGGTGTTGGCAGGTCTATGCTCCCTTTGAAGGTCTGGGAATGGATTTGTTCCAGGCCTCTTTCCTTAGCTTGTACATAGCCATTTTCTCCCTGTGTCTTTACATCATCTTCCTTCTGTGAATATTTGTCTCTGTGTCCAAATTTCCCCTTTTTATAAGGATTACGAGTCATATTAGATTATGGCCTACCCTATTGACTTTAACTTAATTATGTCTGTAAAGACCCTTTCTATTTCCAAATAAGTTTACATTGTGAGGTACAGGGGGTTAGAACTTCATCATATCTTTCAGCGGGGGGACACAATTCAACCCATAACATTGGATCAAGTAAGGTGATGATAAGGAAAATTTAGAGTACAGGACTGGCTGTCTTATTACCTTCACACCATTCAAAATGTGGTCAGTGGATCAGCAGCATCAGTATCACCTCAGAGCTGGTTAGGAATGCAGGTCATCCAGCCCTGTCCTAGGCCTATGGAATCAGAATCTGCATATTTACCTAGATCCCCAGTTGTTTCATTTATACGTTAAGGTTTGAGAAGAGCTATTCTAGCTCACAGAATAAAAGCCCCATTCTCAAGTGCCAAGAAGGAGAATAAAAACGAACAGTGTTTATACGCAGAGGCCTCATTAATATGTGCACTTAGCAAGTATAGGCCATTATTCCAGCACAGCTATGGCACAGTTATCTATAAACGGAATATTGATCTCTGGAAATAATTTTAGGAGTTAAGTTTCAATTATCGTTAATTTCCTTTACTGTAGATTATCCCTTGGGAGTGAACTCAGAAGACCATCATATATAGAGAACACTCAAATTATTTTTCCTACACTTACTTTGCTTGTGTAAATTGCTTCTTTTCTGCCAACCTGGTCTACAATTTAAGTTGACTCAGCTAGCTGAATCATAGAACTTAATCCTGAAATAAGGTCCATTGAGGGAAAATAATGTCCCCTAGTATAGGGGAAAAGGCACTTGAGTTTATAACACCATCTTCTAAGTGATTAAAAGCATGTGAGCTCTTGTTCGCTTACTTCTGCCTTTTCTGTCCCATAGCCTTTGTGCTCCCCTAAAAATGTAATTCACCCAGAAGTTGTGTCTATGTTACATGAAGACAAATAGAAACATAAAACTTGAAAATAAAAGAGGCATAATTAAACTTGTCCTGGAGTCAACTTAGGCAAATGTTTATAACAGCAGGGGAACAAATACAGCTTCCTGAGATGAACTCTGAGGGCACCGTTCTCATGGAGTTGGGGACTTTAAGTGAAATATGATTGTCCGCAGGATTAAAATATGCTCAGGAGGAATCTGCTCCCCTAAAATCCAGGATGTCAGCAAGTATGCAACATGAACCATATTCTGATTTCATTGAAACTGCCATGCTGGGGATAATATTGCTGGTAAATTTCCCTACATGGGGATCAACCTTTTTAACTGGAAATTAGACAACTCTTGATAACATTTGTACCATCTTCTCTTGAGATTTATATTTGGCTTAGGTCCCTAGATAAGCGTTAGAATTTTGAATCTGTTAGCTTTATCTATATATTAAGTAGTAAAACCATACTTCGAGAATGTGCTAGTGGCATCATTTAATTGTCTTGATCATCTTTTCTGTTCGCATTCTTTATTGGATTTGAAAAATGTCAAGAAAGAATGGTGAACATGTATTGCTACTATGTGCCAGCCACTTTCCTAAGTGCTTTACATACTTAAACACTTGTAATTCTTACAACGATGTCATAAATTACGGATGAGAAAATTGTGCAGATGAGGAAAACTGTGCAGATAAGGAAATTGAGGCAGAAAGAGGTTAAATAAGTGGCCATGTCAATTAGTGTCAGAGTCAGAATTCCAGATCTGATGCCAGATCCCACGTGCATAACCACTGTGGATACTGCCCCTGAAGAGAGACAAGTAATTATTCTGAATATCTCATTAATGGGCCAAAATAACTACTTTAAAATGTGTTTTAAAAATCTCTTTTATTGCACGGGCAATTATTACTGCAGATGTGCCTTCTCTTTGGGTGGGGGGATTGTGTCCTTCCTCAAGTGATCTATTTTAGGCAAATTTCCTTTCAGCTATACACCAAATAAAATGCTTTTCATACCCTCCCTCCATCACTAATTCCACACCCCCTCCATTTACCTGCTGTCTCCGCGTACCTGTTGTCTTCTTTATTCACAGGAGGATGCACCTTGGATGTTTCTGTTTTCCTCTCCTTGCTTCTGCCTCTGGCTGAACTGAGTTCCTCACTTTTATTTATTGCTGTTGTTCTGGTCTATATGCAGTTCTAATAAAAAGCGTAGGTCAGTTGCCACAACATGGGCATTGTCCATGGCATTCTCATGAACAACTAATTACCTTAGATGACATCTAATAAATGTTTGATGCATGCTTAATTCCAGAGGGAAGGGGAAACACAACAATAGCAATGAACTAAAATTGGTAGCTACTCCCATTGCTCTGGGAAATCATAATGAAACAGGATAGACTCAGTAGAAATAATTGCACAGATTGTCTTTAAATATGAAAAACAGCAATTTATAAATGTATTATTTGACATAGTCCTTGCTTTCAAGTACCTTTCTCAAAGAGGAAAGTGTCTATATTGAGTAAAGTTTGGATATCAGAGGATAGAGACTTTCTAGTGGTCCATACTTTTATCAATATTATTTACTCAAATTTGAATCCCTGATAACAGTGTTTATGTTCACATAGAACTTCTTTATCACTGCAGATAAAACATTAAACCTGCATTTGCCTGATTATAATTCCAACATTTTTGAGAATGAAATAATTTCACTCTGTTGACCAAGTAGATGCAAAATAAATGCTAATTTTAACTGGAGTTAACTTAGAAGGTATAAAGTACCCTTCTTAAGAAACTCAGTGACCTGTATCTGGCTGGAGAAAACAGAACAAAACAAAAACCAAAAACCACATAACAGAATAAATTTAAGTAAACTTTGATAAAAAAAAGAAAACTAAGGCCAAGTTCAGAATTACTTAAGGGAGATGAGAATCATTTTTTCCTGAATTGTATTTTAAGTCTTGCCTTTAAGCAGTGAGCTTGCATAATTGAAAGCCATAAAGAAAAGATAAGTTTCAGAGTGGACAGTGAGCCCAGCAGTTATGCAAAGTGTGATGAACAGAGTGGCCCCGTGTACAAAGCATTGCAATTGGCCTGTCCTGCTCCACAGGTGCCATGGCTCATCCTATATTATATATCATATGATTTGTTTCTCATTCATAACTGTTGTGTTTACAAGGGTTTGAATGTTTAGCAAGATTGTAGCTGATGGCTATGACTTTGGCTTTGCAAATTGAAAAGAAGCCCATAAAATGTGAAATTCTTAAGAGATAAACATCCTACCTGTGAGGGACCAATATTATTGAAATACAGCCTCTATAAATGAAAGTTCAGGTATTAATTTGATTTTGTATTGAGACACAGCTTGTTGGTAATGGCCCTTAGCAGTCTTAAAGCCATCATGTCACTTGATCAAAAGGAGATTATCCATATTACAAAGTCCCATAAATTAAGGGTAGAAGTAGACGGAGAGATACATTAATTATGTAATTAGACAACATATATCAATTTATCCAACATGAAACTGCTGATCATTTTAGGTGCCTTATTTGATTTTAGTCTCTTCTTTTTCTGGATTTGGTCTCTCAAATATTACAAAGATGTTCTAAATGAAGACATTAAAGTAGCTACCTTAACATCTATAGAGAATCCCAGAGGATGTTGTTTTGTTTTATTTACCAAAGTTCCATTTTAGACTTACCTGTTACTAGTTTTCAAATGTAATCTAGAATGATTGTTCAGTAGAATATCTTCATTCAGTAGAGCATATTCCTGTATGTTCAGTAGAGTCTGTCTATTAAAAATTTACAGTGTTTCTTGATGAAAACATTCTCCTGACACTGTGGCTGTAGAAGTAAGAATAGTCTCTATCAATCCATTTGAATGTCTACATATTTGCACATTTTTAGCAGATAATTTGTGGTCAAAGACCAGAGAAAAGAGGAAACTTCTCCCACAAGTGATGTTTCTAGTAATTGAAAAAAAGAGAAACAAAGTACACTGTAGTCTCCTGCAACTCATAAATCCTTACTCTTGAAATGGGTTAGGTTGAGTCTGTATTAATACAGCTTCTAGGAGAGAGGGCGTACCCTTTACAGTTTTTTCTTTTTTCTTTTTTTTAAACAGTGTGTAAAGAGTCACTGAACATCAAGTAGGATGGAGCTATATAACTTGGCACAACTCTTTTTTTTTTTTTAACATCTTTATTGGAGTATAATTGGTTTACAATGGTGTGTTAGTTTCTGCTTTATAACAAAGTGAATACATACACATATGTTCCCATATCTCTTCCCTCTTGTGTCTCCCTCCCTCCCACCCTCCCTATCCCACCCCTCTAGGTGGTCACAGAGCACCAAGCTGATCTCCCTGTGTTATGCGGCTGCTTCCCACTAGCTATCTATTTTATGTTTGGTAGTGTATATATGTCCATGCCACTCTCTCGCTTTGTCACAGCTTACCCTTACCCCTCCCCATATCCTCAAGTCCATTCTCTAGTAGGTCTGTGTCTTTATTCCCATCTTACCTGTAGGTTCTTCATGACCTTTTTTTTTTCTTAGATTCCATATATATGTGTTAGCATACGGTATTTGTTTTTCTCTTTCTGACTTACTTCACTCTGTATGACAGACTCTAGGTCCATCCACCTCACTACAAATATCTCAATTTCGTTTCTTTTTATGGCTGAGTAATATTCCATTGTATATATGTGCCACATCTTCTTTATCCATTCATCCGATGATGGACACTTAGGTTGCAGCTCTTTGTTTGTATGGGCCACACTGATACTTTTCCTCAGTCTCTTTTTATTCTTATATTTTGTTTACTTATTGGGCAGACTTTCAGGTCAAATTGTCAGGCAAGAAAACTTTCATTCATTATTCTATTCTAATTCAAGTTTATATCTCAAGGCTAGTGATTGAAAGTCGTAGTATGAAATGTGTGGAGAGGAACTTTCTTTTCAACTTATAAAATGTTACTAAAATGATTTTCAAATGTGACAGGAAAAAGGGATCTTGCAATTCCCTTCTTTTTCCTAGTGAATTCAGTCATTCTAGCACATCTTTTTACTTCATGTTGCTTCATATTCTTGAGAGAAAATGTATTGCAAAACTGTCTATTTAATTTCATGTCAGCTTTAAGACAACTAATATTTGGTTAATATGAATGGGAAACAATTTTAAATATTCAAAAACTATTATTTTAATCTCTGTTGAAATAAGTACACATGTTTTTCAACATTGGTATAAATTTGGTTAAAATTTATAGATTTCAAAGTGCATGCCTGTGTGCTTTTCGGTACAAATTTTGACATATCCAAATTATGTTATTTACTAAAATAGGAAGTATGGGTAGATTTTTAAACTCTGAACTCAACTACTGATGCACCCTGCTTTAAACAAATATACAGCATTAAAAAGTTTCCTATTTCTTCCAGATGGGTATAAAAGTAGAGGATGTTATTTTTATCTTTAACAATCATTTCATATAATTTCACATTTTTCAAGACAAGTTTTTCAAGGAGAAAGTAGTGATGGAAAACTTCTCTCTTTAGATTCTTTGAACACCAATAATTTGGGGCTTGTGCGTCATTGAGATGATAAAAATAATTACACTAGACTTTTATTTACCCAAATACAACCCCATGAAGTGGTGATAGTGTCATTTCCTTCTCACAGCAAAGGAAACAACTGAGTGTTAGAGGGATTGAATTACTTCCCCAACTATCGAATAGCAGAGTCTGGGTCCAAACTCAATTGGCCTTGAGACCAAAAGAGGCCAGGAGCTCTTAAGTTCTTGCTTAATCAACCCTCCTCAATTCAGTTTTATAGCCTGCCAAGGAGCATCCTGCTGGTGCCTAGGCCTGTTTAACACTGCTGAATGAAATATGTTCCCTGAATGTGTTTTATACATAGGTGTGCTAGGGTGAGGCCAGAGGAAGAAATTCTCAACACCATTTTAACCAAAGTTGGCTTTATGTGTATTGCCATACAATATAAAATCTGCTGTATGTATACCGGACTTTTGTGTCCAGTTTCATTTGAAGAAAAAAATTCTAATAAAAAGAAACAAAAATGAACAAATAAAACTATTGCTATAGTAAAATAAAATTAATGATGATAACAGTAGTAAAATGTAATACCTGTATGGGGCTTATATAAGCCAGAAATTATTCCAGGTAATTCTTATTGTTACCCAATAAGATAAGTTCTATTATTCTCATTTCATAGATGAGGAAACTAAAGAGGTTAAATAATGACTTCTCCAAGGTCTTGGCTAGTAAAGAGTACATTTGGAATCAGAACTCAGGCAGTCTGGCTCCCAAATCTGGGCTCTTAAACACTGTGCTATGCAGCCTCTGGATTGTAAATAATAATAATAACATATATTCTCACTGTGTACCAGGCACTATTCTAAGCATTTACACCAAACCTGTTTATGTGGCCCTTTCCCCATAGGTAAAAGAGACCAGAGAGAGCAGGAATATGTCTCTGAAACTACTGAATATTTTAGGTATAATAAAAATATGTTACCTGTTGAACGTATGTCCCATAGGTACTGTACTTGAGTGATTAAGAGGAGATGCATATGTACTCCTCAAGAGGAATTTCAGAGTTTCTCTTTTGCAATAAATGCATAATTAACATCATTCAGGTATTCTGTGATGTGTTCTGTTCCCCAACCCTGACCCCACAGCTGAGTGCAGTGGAAAATAGATGGGAGTTTAAGGCCTGTGTTCACTCTATGTGTGCTTCAAGCTCTCTTTAATTTCTATGAGTTTAGAGCGTAGGCTCTGGAGTCAGGACATCTCGTTTCAAATCCTGACTCTGTTCCTGTTACCCAGGTGACACTCGGCAAGTTACTTAACCTGTTTTTCTCACTGGCTGCATCTACAGATGGGAAGGATTAGCATTAGATACATCAGAGGGCTATGGTAAACAATGTAAAACATTTTTGTTGTGGTTATTACAAGACAATGAAGAAGTCCTCCTGGTCTTTGAAATGTACAAAACATAATGAAACTGCCACTTTACCTCACTGGGTCCCATAAAATGAAAGCAATAAAGAAAAACAAGTCAATTATTCCACGGTCATGAATTCAACCCATGAGGAGAACTGGCAAGGCACGTTATATACACATCAGCTGTGGCAAAAATAAGTCAACATTGTTTGTAAAAGGCCTGTGATGTCTGGATTACCAGCTGTCTGGAAAAAGGAGAACATAGCTTCCTTTTTTGTTTAATGTGGTCTGCCAGCCAGCTGGCATTAGGGGAAGAGGAAGGGAGCTCATGTTGATTGAGCGAGTGTCTGTGCCAAGTGTATTGTGTAACTTGTCTCATTTGGTCCTCCCAGCTTGTTGGTAGGGTGGTATCAATACCCCTGATGTACACATGGAAGACAGACTTAGGGAGGTCAAAAAACCCAGCCAAAAACTCACAGGTAGTAAATGGGATTCTGACTCCAAATTTAGTCAGGTCATGCCACTGACTGCTTTATTTTTTTTTTAATTGAGGTATAGTTGATTTACAATGTTGTGTTAGTTTCTGGTGTACTCAAAAGTGATTGTTATACATATATACTCTTTTTCATGTTATTTCCATTATGGTTTATTACAAGTTATTGAATATAGTTCCCTGTGCTAAACAGTAGGACCTTGTTGTTTATCTATTTTATATGTAGTAGTTTGTATCTGCTAATCCCAATCTGCTAATCTATCCCTTTCCCATTCTTTCCCCTTTGGTAACCGTAAATTTGTTTTCTGTGGCCATTGACTGCTCTTGATAATGCTAAATATACTCATTGTTGACCAATTGGAGTTAGCAGTAAAAATAAAAAATTTCACATTAAGAAATACCACATTTCACATTAAGATATTTCAAAATTTTATAATCAACAAATATTTATTTATAAACGACCTCTAGTTTTTTCCTCATCCATAATTGACTCAAAAAGCTTCTGGTGTCTTTCATTTCCCTTTTTGTTCTCGTCCTTTATAATTTTTCATATTTCTTCCTTATTACTAAGGTAAAAATGGAAAATTGTGGAAGGGATGAATATTATGTACCAAAGTAAGAAATTTTAAATGTATGAAAAAATTAAAATACATAGGGTTAAAAGTATACTAGACTTTTTTTTTTTTTTTTTTTTTTTGCCGTTCGCAGGCCTCTCACTGCCGCGGCCTCTCCCGTTGCGGAGCACAGGCTCCGGACGCGCAGGCTCAGCAGCCATGGCTCACGGGCCCAGCCGCTCCGCGGCATGTGGGATCCTCCCGGACCGGGGCACGAACCCGTGTCCCCTGCATCGGCAGGTGGACTCTCAACCACTGCGCCACCAGGGAAGCCCCAGGTCAGGATTTTTGATTAATGATGCTTTTTGTTGAGAGATACTACTTTAATATCTTACTTTTTGCTTCTCCTGTAGAATGAGTCAGACATAAGTCATCATTAGGATTGGGGAAGTGCTTTTTTGAAGTCGACACTTTTACATTTCCTATTGGAATAACAATAAAACAATCAATTAATTACCACTTAATGGTAATAGTTTCATTCTCACATATCACAGGGTGGTTATTAACCAACTTTCACTCTACCCTGTTACCTTGAATAAAGATAATTTGTCAGGATTCCAATACTGTATTTATTACCATGCTGTGGGTCTCAGAAAAATTGATTTCTGGCCTTTTAAGTAGGAACAGCAATAAGCAAACAGATTTGCACAGTTTGATATCTGAAATATAGTTAAATAGAAAGCTACCTTTCACTCAAAGGACCACCTTTAGAACTATTTCATTATTTTCATTATTTATATTTCAGGATAAGATATCACAGCAAGATTTACAATAGTTTTACCACCATTTCGTAGCTTACAAAGGCTAGAATATAATTCAGCCAAAGTAAATCTAAATCCATACATTCTTTCAAAAGATCTTAGATGCCAGCTGGTTCTAGAAACAAAAGGGGGAATTTTGAGGGTACATCCATTTATGAACTATGTTGGGAATTTTTAGTTATCATATTTCTACTAAAACTTTCAGAGTACATGCAAAAACTTCCACCAGTAAATTTTTATAACAATATAATACTTCAATATCTAGATTTTATTCTTCACTTGATCTGCAATAAATATCTAATAAGAAGGATTAAAGTATCATCTGATTATTTTGAATCCCCAGAAAATTTGCCTGACTTATTTTTTCATTCATTTAACAAATATCTGTTCATTTGTATTATGTGATAATTACTATTCTGAGTACTGGGAATATCGCAATGAATCAAACTGACAAACTCTTTGTCCTCAATAATCTTATATTATAGACACCAGAAGTTATATAATTACAGTGTATTTTATGTATAAACAATGCTTAGTAAGATAAATGTAAAGCATGCCAGGCATCAAGGGCTATAAAGAAAGATATAGCAGAGGCAGAGAAAAAGAGCACAGAGTGGGTGGAGCAGGGTACTATTTTATGTAGGATTATCAAGATACACCTCTCTGAGCCAAAGCCTAAGGGAGGTTGCTGTGTAATGAGCTGTCCAAACAGAGGAAATGGCAGATGGATAGGTTCAGATGTGAGACTGTACTTGGCCTGTTGGAGGAACTGCAAGGAAACCTGTGTAGGGGACAGACGAGGTCAAAGATTAGGACACGCATAGCGTCCTCATTGGCTAAGGAAGTGATGATCTGTTTATTCACAGCATTAGAGCTTAGGGTTCAGGATATGGTGGTATTTGGTGGGTCACACTGCCAAGGACCCAATCACCCAGCCCTCAAGTTGCAGGTTTAGTAGTTTAATGTATCTCAATGCTGCAGAAGAATTATGTTTGTTTTTCAGATGAAGACATCTCACAATAAGTGAATCTAGGTATGTTATACATGATTACATAGTAAATGGCAGAGCTGGTAGCCTCATCTATGTTCTATAACTTTTCTCCCAGTTCACCACACTGTCTCTGCAGTGAGGCAAATCCGCTATGTCCAGTTCTGTATCCTGAATCAGAAAAACGTGGGCTGACCAATGAAATGTCTCCCATTTGTCAGTTTGTTCATATGAGATATAAAATATCCAAATTGTATATTTATATACAGGAAGACAATGACATGAAATGACTGGTACAGAAATCCTGTCTACATGAACTGAAATCTCAGAGGCAACATATAATGGTCAGTATTTTCAACACACTTGACAAATGGCATTTTGAATTTACAAAATTGAAAAACTAGAAAATTACATTCCTATGGACTAAAGACTTATAAACACTATTTAGACTCAAGGACCTTTGTAGATAATGGTTCTGGTGTGTTGTTAGCTGGTGTAAATTGAGCAAAAAAAAAACTTATGATAAGGAGGAAAGTTCTAAGAGTAACATATTGGTCAGCTTTGTCTTGGGGAAATTATTTCTTCCCTTTTCCCAACTTTCCCACTTTACTTATAAAATGAAGGTGTTATAAAACATTATCTCTAAGTCTTCAAGGCTCCCTGTGGAAAGTTCCAAAATTACATAAATCCATTCATTTCTTGCTCCTTTATTTCTCTCTTTTCCTTTAGCCTACAAAGCCCAGAAGACTTGTAGTTCAGTGACTGGGTTTCTTCCACCAGGTCCAAAGTGGAACTGGTGTTTATGCTGAGCCAGTGAGTGAGCTCAGACATCTCTTATGCACTTGGTCCCTGGAGTTCTGCCACTTGAAATGGTATTTTCAGGGATGACTTCACAGTATAGGAAACAGATATTCAGCCATGCTCATCATTAGATCCAGAACCTAACAGGCAGCATTTCTAAGAGAAAAACAACAACAACACTTCGTACCTTTAAAGTTCTGGGGTTGCCCTAAGAACAAGGAACTATTTACTGTACATTATGCTTTTCAAGGTCCTAGCTTTATGTTAACCTTTTTTGTTCTTATAGCAGTAGTACCAGGTGACCAGGTGTCATCTCCTTTGTGTGAAGCCTACCACTATCACTCCTGAGGATTGCAACTAATATCTAATATTGGTGGAACTCTTTCCATTTTGAAAACAATTTTCTATGTTCCATCTCATGTAATATTCACAGTAGCTCTGTGAGTTTGTTTGTATTAAATTATTAGCCCAATGTGATCAAACATTATTTGTGTATACATGTGTGTATGTAAGAAAGTGAGAGACTGAGCCAAAGACCAACTAAGTTCTTCAGACTCTAAATCTTCTCTTCTCTAAACTACAGAAAATGTAAACCTGAAATGTTGGAACCAAACCTGACTAGGGTACACAGGAAAAAGGCTCTGTAAAATTAAACCTAGACATACTGATCCTATATTTGAGTGAGAGTGATCAAATATAGGATCAGCTTAATTAGACAGAGTCTAATAGCCTACATGAAGAATCTGAGATTCCCATGATGTTTACACTCTGTGTAGAAAAGTAGGATGCTGAGAAGTTCCTCATTCCCTCAGCCTGGCTTTGAAGTTGGCCTCTAGAAGTGTTGTGCTATTCACGCACAATTCTCTTGTGGACATGTGTTTAGGTTTCTCTTGAGTGAAACCTAGGAGTGGAATGGCTGAGTAATTTGCTAAGTGTATTTTTAACTGTGTGAGAAATTGAGCAACTGTTTTCCAAATGATTTGCACCATTTTATATTCTCACTAGTATATATGAGAGTTCCAGTTGCTTCACATCTTTGCTACCACTTGGAAATGTCAGGTTTAAAAAAAGAAAAATTTGGTTATTCTAGTGGGTACTTAGTGGAATTTCATTGTGGTTTTAATCTGATTTTCTCTGATGACTAACAACATTAAGTATCTGTTTATGAACTTTCTGGCCTTTCATATATCTTCTTTTGTTTACTGTTCACATATTTTCCTAATTTATTTGAAGGAGCTTATTATTTCCTCATTAATGTGTTGTACAAATTCTTTATATATTATGGATATGTATGTATTGTATGTATTGTGAATATTTTCTCTCAATATGGAGCTTGCCTTTTTGTTTACTTAACCATGTCTTTCTAAGAACAAAAGTTTAATTTTGATGAGTTCTAATTTACAAATATGTCTATGTATTAGACATGTATTTCTATGTATTAGAAAATTTACTGAAATGAAAATAAAGGTATTATTTACTAGAAAAGCCGTATGTATAGAATGATCTCATTTTGGTTAAAAAACATCCTTATGTAGATAGATATAGATAGATATACAGAGATAAAGGTCTGATGGTTTAATTTTTTTAGTCTTGCTTATCAGCACTTACTTTTTACAACGCATGTGTCATGCTTTTGTAATAATAAAAGGTTTTTTTTAAGAAATTATATAAAATAAGAAGTGAAAGTATCTTTCTTGTTCTTCCCTTCCAAACCTACTCTTAATACTAAGCTCTCTTAACATTTTAGTACATTTTTCTATGACTGCTTTTATGTATACTCATAATATTTCAAAAAATATGATTATACTGTACTTTCTTTGGCAATTTACTTTTTAAAATTTAGCATATCATGCACATCTCATAGATTTAGATACATCAAAAAGTATTTCTTATTCCCCCTTTGCTGGATACATAGATTGTTCCCATTTCTGTTGTGCTATTATAAGCAATGGCTCAATTAGCATTCTGGAATTGAACATGTTTAAGAAATCAGCATTCAACAGGTATTTGTTGAGCATTTGTGCTGGTCTCTGTTCTAGACACTGAGCATACAGTAGTGAGCAGAACAAACTTTCTGCTGTTCAGGAATTTACTAGTACAGGGTAATGAGCAAAAGCCATTAGCAAGAACAAACTTCATTGATATTTCAAGGCTGTGAGGAAAGCAGAAAAAAGGTGATTTCATAAATATTTACTTTCATTTCACAAACTACAAGAAAAAAAAAGCCTGTCATGAATACAAAGTAAATGCATAATGTAACAAGTGAGGTTACCAGAATAAGAGTATTGGAATAGAGTACTCCCTTTCTGGAAACATTGGAATGCATTGAATATACTCCATTTCTCACTGTTTGTTCATTTAAGAATAAAAAAAGTATGGGTTATAAATCCAAATTTATCATCATGATCAGTTATTACATATATATGTTATTATATATTTCCTATATTTCCATTTACTCTCCCTCATAATGCCTCATTTCCTATTCAGAAATTATCTCTGTGCAGTTTTAGTGGTAGGAAAATTCAACGTTTACACCTTTTCTTAAAGAAGCAAAAGGCATTAGATCCTTATTGCCTCAGTCCAGTAGAGACAGAGAGTAGGCACATGGATTTATTTTGACCATATTATTTATTTATTTTGGTGCTTTCTCTCAGCTGTAAGATACACAGGATAGAGAGAAACAGTTGGAAAGTTCACATTTGAACAGTGATTGCAGAGGACACCATAGAAGTTGGCTACTGTGGTATGCTGAGTACTACGACTCTGGATCTCTGCTTTTTACTTTTATTTAATTACTTTTCTAGCCCTCTGAAGCCTGATCCTTAGCCTCCCATTGATTCTGAGCTCGTAACATATTCTAATAATTATCCTTTTGATTCAACTTGTCATTTTAAAAAATCTCCTTTGCTTGAAATTAAGAACTTTAAGTGGAACCAATATTACTTTTTAACTTTTTCTTTAGCACCTACCACAAAATAAGTTCCTCCTTACAACAAGAGTTGTGAGAAATATAGAATAAATAGAACAGACACATAGAAACATGTCCCTCTTCAATTAGACATTCATTCACATAACATTCAAGAAATATTATTAAATGCCTGCTGCACAAAGCACTGACTAAGCTTTGGGGAGCAAGGGAGACAACGCTAACGTTTATGAAAAAGAGCAAAGCAACAGGGGTACATTAGTTGGTCTTCAGACCCCTGAACTCATATTAGATGACCAATGCCTGCATATGGTATTTTACTCAATTGATATTCCTTTACTATTTATTTAAGCCAGTTTATTATTCATAATGATGTTTTCTACCACTTCGTTTTGAAATTCCTCACTTTTTCAATAACAGGATACCAGTAAATGGTGCCTGGTGGTAATCAGATCAATATTTTCTTCTTCTGACCCTTCACTGCAGTAGCATTTGCCTGAAAATAAGTAAATGCTTTGTGCAGCTAAGCGGTGTTCATGCAGAGGGAGTTCAATAACTTAACACAGAGCAATTCATGCAAAAGCATGAAAATAAAATGATATCTGGTCTGTTACGGCTCCCCAGTTGGTTTTGCCTCTGTGGACAGGGTGATTCCAAGAAGCAATGTCATGGAAAAGAAGGAATTAACCAGGAATGGGAAAAGCCGGCATTCCAGGCAGAAGGGAGACCTTTGTAGCAACAGTAGTTGGCATAGTGCCTTGAGGGTCTGAAGGGACCTGGAAGAGTTTCTTTTACCTGGAGAGAGTGAAAGGGGTGCAGCTGGTGAAAATAAAAAATGAATGAATCTAGAGAAATGTATAGATACCAGATATTAAAGAGTCTTTTACACCAAAAAGAATGAGTCTCAAGTCATACAAGCAATCCATAAATTCATAGCCTCTGCTACCACTCACTTTGAGGTCTTAGGGAAAGCTTTTTCCTTCTTTCACATGTTACTGCAGGCCTTTGTGCATTAAACATAGTTTGACCTCCTGCCATCGGAAAAAAAATGAGGGGTGGAGATCTGACACCTACCTCATCGTGCTCTTGCAAACACACACACACACACACACACGCACACACATGCATGCACACGCACTCACACATGATCCCCTTGTGCTTTATGCTCTAATTGAGAACAGCTTGGTCTTGGTCTTTGGTCAGTTCCTCAGCCATGAGCTATGAAAGACTGGACATTCCCTCAGACATCCCTTGAGAGTTATTTCATAAAATTTTGACATCAGAACCTTAAAGAGATTTACTTAAAGAATGTTCACTTAGGGACAAAGATGGAAAATGGTCATAGAACAATAGATAATCTTGGCAGGTAAAAATAAAAGCCCTTGATAAGTGCCAGGATATTTTAGAAATAAGAGTAAATTGTTTATGATGAACTTTACAGTCTAACTGCTGAAATATTCTCTCTTTATAGCTAGGAAGTGTAGTTCCATGTGTTTTTTTCTCTCCAGATATTTAATATGAGATTTAGGTCTTAGCATCTCCACAGACCCATGCTAAGAGCTAGGGTTGTGGTGAATGAAGTTTCCGGGCCAGCACTACATATGTCTAAACATTACAGAAGGCAGGTTCATATATATTGATACATGGACTATTTTAACTGACATTCTCCCAGCTTACTGTACCCTGGAGTTCTAGCTTTCCATTTCATTTAAGAGCCTTGGCTTACTAATGAGACTGTTTTTGCAGCAGACAGGAAGAGGGAGCAAGGAGGACAGCCCTCCTTTTGAACTTCCCTAATTATCTTTTAGTCTCTTTACCACCACCATATCAAAGTGGTAAACCCAAGTTTCAGAGCTGGCAGTTTTAAAAAATTCAAGCATTCTCCCTAGAGGGAGAATGTCATTCTGCCTGATATTAACTGGGCAAAGCTTTCTGATAAGCATAGTGCCCTTAAGCAGCCTTTAATATTTAATGACGGTATCATAGAGGTATTGACCTGAGAGTAAACAATAAATTATAAAAACACCCAGAAGCTCATGTCAGATGAATCAGAACAATTGATTTTCTTTTTAAACATGAGCTTGCCGTGGGAAGTATTTTAATATGGCAGAAACAGGGCCAAGAAGTCGAGATTTAGAATGAATGAGGCATGGAAGATGAATTACAGGACAAGGTGCTAATTATGGAGAGTATAAAAAGCAAGTGTGTAGAGAGGTAGGGGGAAGTGGGGTGACTTGTTGAAATATGGTGACCTGTGAGGGCACATTGACATATGATCCAGAGAAAACATGGAAGATGCCAAGAGGGAACTGCAATTTACAGAGATGGTCTCTCCAAAAACCAGCTATTAAGTACACATGATATTTTTGTGTATCTCTTCATTATGGTTTAATGTTAAACTTGTCCCTTAGCCAGGGACAGCTCTTCAACCATTTATTGCAGGATCCATTATGGTTGAATCACCAGCATAATAGTCTGAACGGACTGGAGGCTTTTATAAATTTATTTATTTATTTATGGCTGTGCTGGGTCTTCGTTTCTGTGGGAGGGCTTTCTCTAGTTGCGGCGAGCGGGGACCACTCTTCATCGCGGTGCGTGGGCCTCTCACTATCGTGGCCTCTCTTGTTGCGGAGCGCAGGCTCAGTAGTTGTGGCTCACGGGCCTAGTTGCTCTGCGGCATGTGGGATCTTCCCAGACCAGGGCTCGAATCCGTGTCCCCTGCATTGGCAGGCAGATTCTCAACCACTGTGCCACCAGGGAAGTCCTGGAGGCTTCTATTTCATGTGTCTCCGCAAAACCCAAGGCTGGCTTAGAATAGATGACTTCATTTTGAATGAGGCACCACTTACTATAGGAAAGTAAACATCAAACATAACTGGAGTTCCTGAGTACTGGACAACCATAAAGTGATTAATGATTAGGAGTGGATTTAATATTGTACCCTAGGTGCAATAAGAATACATATCATTCTGTGTGCACACACGCACTCAAATACAACTCTCTCCCACTTCACTAGATTAGGTGATTTCCTTTTGTAGATGGTAAACCCAGAGCACAAAAAGGGAAAGAATTGCCTCGGGCCAGATACTGTTTTAACAACCTAACAAAAATAAAAATGTCAAAATTAAACATAAAACCGACCATGAATCTGTCTTGTCATTCAGCTAGCTCTTGCTGGTGACAATATTTTTCCCATTATTTATTTGGTGTACTTTTGCAAGATTTACATTTTGGTGATCATCCCCTTCCCCGTAAAAGAAAAGGTCTTATGTGAAGTAGGACAGGAAAAGATTAGATGCTATGCTGTTGGGGCTATATAACCCGCGTCATTGTGCAAGTTTCTTTACTCAAAATAGAGATTTTGCAGATGTTACTCTTATCCTTCAGCATTCCTTATTTCTATACTGGAACTTCTCTGGCCCAGCGATCACCAGTTTTGTCCTGATGCCTCCCACTCTTGCTTTGTAGATCCGTGCCAGCCATTCCAGAGGAAGCTAAGCGTGAAGCAAGGCATATGTGGTGTGCACAGCTTAGGCACATTGCCGACATATACTGGTTAGTTAAGGAAGGAGGAAAGCATGAATGGTATTTACCAGATTATTTCCTCTATTTCCCCTCCCCTCCACCATGTATCAGGCACCAAATTTTTTTTTTTTTTTTTTTTTTTTTTTTGCCGTACGTGGGCCTCTCACTGTTGTGGCCTCTCCCGTGGCGGGAGCACAGGCTCCGGACGCGCAGGCTCAGCGGCCATGGCTCACGGGCCCAGCCGCTCCGTGGCATGTGGGATCTTCCTGGACCGGGGCACGAACCCGTATCCCCTGCATCGGCAGGCAGACTCTCAACCACTGCGCCACTAGGGAAGCCCACCAAATATTTTTTATGTTACTTTACCCTTCTCTTCCTTTCTGTTTCTGTGCCCATCAACTTAGCCCACACATTCATCCATTAACACCACAATTATTGAAATGCTGTCCCGAGAGATCTCCACATCACCCTGAGGTTTCCTCTACTCCCCGAATTATACGTAAATAATCATCGTTGTTTTAATAATACCCTTCACTCACACAACAGCTCCCACTCGACATCTCAGTTACCCTTGATGGCTCCCTAAAATTAGGCAAAAAAAAAATCATAAGCTTGAATTTAAAAGTTCTCTTAATCTGGCTCCTAATTATTTCTCCAACATTTTTTTCTTTCAGTACATTCCTACAAGAAATCTCTACTGCAGCTAAGCATTTTATTATTCCACAATTAGATCAACACGTAGTTCTAAGTACCTTTGGCTTCCTCTTTCTTAATTCTCGAAGTCCGACTGTTCCTTAAATTCCCAGCTAGAGTTTCAGCTCTTCCACCAGGGCTAACCTCTTCTGAATTCCTGCCCCAGCCCTCTCCCTTGATATATGGACTCAGATAACCTACTAATGGTTACTATGTGTCTCAGACTTAAACTGTCCAAAATGCAACTCTATATGCACTCCTCTGCCACCACCACTTCCTTTTCCATCCTTTCCTAGCTCAGTAAGTGGCAACACCATTCATCTAATATTTGTCAGGGTCCCATTTTTCCTCATTTCTCACATTCAATTCATGTGCAGTCTTATCATAAGTTCTACTCCCAAAATACGTTTCACATCTTTTGACCTATCTTCATGTTTATTGCTCTCACTATGGCACAAGCCACCATCACTTGAAGTACTGCAAGGGTCTCCTAAAATATCTCTTTTCCACTCAAACACATTCTCCACAAAACAGTTGTTTAAACAGACAGATACTCTTTGGTCCCTGTTCCCTGCTTAGAACAAGTATCCAACAGAGATTCCTGCTGGGAACAGATCCTGTCCCTCCCCTGCTTGGAATGGTCCACATTCCCTACCATGACCTGTAGACTCAACATGACAAGGTCCATCTCTAACCTCATCTTGGGCCACTGTCCCCGTGACATATGTTTCAGCCACTTTGGCCTCGCAGTGATTTCTACATACATCACCAGGGTTTTTTAAAATTTAGGCTCCCTATACTTAGATCCTCCTCTCCTTCCAGAGGCCTGTTTTCCTTGGCTGGCTGGCTGCTCTTTCAGGTCTCAGCTTAAACTTCAGAGAGTCATTTATTACCCACCCTAAATAATATAGGCTACCACCCCATTATTTTCTATGACAAAACCCTATTTGCTTTCTTCATAACACTTACTACAATCTCTACTTATTTAGACATTTATTTATTTACTTGATATTGCAGCCTTTTTAAAAACATCATGTCTCACCAACACTGGAATGTAAGTAAGCTCAATGAAGTCAAGGACTAGGTCTGCTTGTTTATCTTTGTATTTCTAACACTTACCACTGTGCCTGGCAACGAAAGATGCTCAGTAAGCATTCGTTAAATGAAAGAACACTACTTTTTGGGCACAGGTTGTTTTCCACTCCTTGGTGCTATTACTTATAATCGTTGCAGGGTTTTCCTTATAATGTTTACTTCCCCAGTGTCTAAAAAAGTACCCTACATGTACCTGGACTTCAATAAAATTTTTATCGTTAATGTTTTTGAAATAGGAAGTTTGAAATGTCAAATTAAGTGCACGGGGTGTGGTGGGAGGGTACATTTGTTAGGAATCAGCTCCTTGAATAAAAATTACTCCTTGAATAAAAATCTGAATGATGTTAGGGAACTTTGAGTATGACTTTTAGTAGAGCCCTGCCAAAGAAAACAGTACAGTCGTGTAAGAGGCTTGAATTAGCCATGTAAAATTTGGTACAGATTTATCTTGAATTCAGTATATCCTAAGAAAAACAAAATTATTCTCCTCTGGCTTGGCAAAGACATCTATACAAAAACCTTGTGGCTAAACTTATGATAGGTAATTTTCTGAAAATGAAGAAAATTAGGTGTTTTTTTTGTTGTTGTTGAACAGACCCCAAATATAAGCTTGGGTGGGGGGCAGGGAATGTAAATGTTAGGATGAGAAGGAAGGAAGAATCCTTCAGAGGTGTCCCCATGATCCAGGCCCACTGGCAATGAATAAGAGCAGTAAAAAGTGCACAGAAATGTACACCATTTAGGTAGGGGGAACTTGCAATTTCTCCTTTGTTTGATTTTTCTTTTTATGTGTGTTAGAGGAATAGAGGAGCTCTGGCTGAAGTTTTTTACTAAAATGTCTTCAAAATAAATCATTTATAATAGCATCTTGAGAATGTGCGTACATTTGAAATGAATAAACTCTGTCACTCTGAAAGAATAAATTTCATATGCTACGTCCATCTCCTTCCTTCATGCGGTGTTGTGGCTCCAATTTCCCGTCCACTTACCTCAGTAAGAGGCAAGTCAGATTTCCTGGGCTGTAGACAAAGAAATGACTAGATAAGTTTTGCTGGGTCCTCTTAGAGAACAATTTTCCTTGTAGGCTTTCCTGTTGATGAGTTTCAGAATTCTTACTTGCAGTGCTATTCAACTTCGTTTTGTGAATAAGAAGCTTTTTAAGCTAATTCTTGATTTTCCAGGTTAATAATTACTGTAGCCAAATTAAATCCTAAAATTTCACGGGTCGGTTGATGAGGTGAAATCACTTATTCGCTTTAAATAAATCACCAGCTCTGATAAGGGAATATATTATATTTTATTTCTGTTTTTCAGAATTGATTGTGTAATTTATTTTAGAAGTAAGTCTGGAATATGGAAATCAAAATATACAAATAAGAGGGATTATTCATTACAATTAAGATAACATATGCAAAAAGACTTCCAATTGGATTCTTCTATAAAAGATATCTGTAATACATTCAAAAAATTATTGGGTTAGTGAATTTTAAAAGTTAGCTTAAATCTTTATTATTTTTATTTAGCGAGAAGCTATTCCTTGTATATTTCTAAATATTTTAGACAATTTACACTGGAAAACAAGACAATGAAAAGAAAAACAACAAAAATCAGTTAAAATTAGCAGAGAAATGGGTTTAGTTGCTGGAAACATCTTTTGCAATATGCTTCACTCTATGGTGACCCGATGCAATATAAATTTCGTAAATAATTACATATATAACGTTAGGTATTAGGTATTGTAGTAAAGATAGAAAAAGTAACTGAGACACAACAACACTATGAAATCACTTCTCTAAGCACATTCAACCACTCGGTGACAGAGCTAGAGCCACAGTTCTTCAGGAATAACTTCTGGAACAACTTCTCATGATTCAGAATTGCTTCACCAAGCAATAAAGGATGCCTGGAGAGTCCTAACTTCAAAACAAAACAAAACAAAACAAAACTTACAGGCTTCAGGGCATTGCTTTGGCTTTCTTTGTCAACCAGCAAAGTCTCTACTTGAGCCTTTGCCATGGTTTCCATGGTTTTTCTATGGATTTTTTTTTTCCCACTTGAACAAACTTGCCTGTTATTCTTATATGTTTAGATAGATTCAATGCAGAGGTATTTTGCTGCTGGTTTTCAAGTTTCTTTTCTTTTTTAAAAAAATTTATTTATTTTATTTATTTTTATTTTTGGCTGCATTGGGTCTCTGTTGCTGCACGCGGGCTTTCCCTAGTTGCGGTGAGGGGGACCACTCTTCATTGCGGTGTGGGAGCTTCTCATTGTCATGGCTTCTGTTGTTGCAGAGCACGGGCTCTAGGCACGTGGGCTTCAACAGATGTGGCATGTGGGCCCAATAGTTGTGGCTCACGGGGCGCAGGCTCAGTAGCTGTGGTGCATGGGCTTAGTTGCTCCATGGCATGTGGGATCTTTCTGGATGAGGGCTCGAACCTGCATCCCCTGCATCGGCAGGTGGATTCTTAACCACTGCGCCACCAGGGAAGCCCCTCAAGTTTATTTTCAAGGGAATAAATACTTAGCATATTTAAATGAATGTGAATCCTATGTTGTTTCTATGTTCAAGCCAGTGGTTAGAGAAATGTCACCATTTGCTGTGCTCTTTTGCTTGCCTCTCCTCAGGCATAGCCCGCCACTCCCATCCTGCTCTCTGTTCTAGTAGGCAGAACGTTGAGGGCCACCCCATCCCTCCCTTGTCCTATGCCTTTCGGTTGCAGTTGGCCCACAGAGGACCCAATCAAGGCATCGGGTGGAGGGAGGAGAATAAGGACAGTGTCTGTTTCCCTGACCCCAGCACTGTGGGTTGCCTCTGGCTGGCTGTAACCTAGGGGATGGTACAACTCTACAGTGCCCAGCCTGGGGGATTCCTTTTGTGGTTTCCTTATTTCCTGCCTATGCCTTTGGTAATAGTCTTTTTATTAATCCCTCCATGGATTACCTTAATCTGCATGGGCTGTTTCCTGCTGGAATCCTGATAGACACAGCATGTGAGTGGCTCTCTACTCTATGTGAATTTTAGTCAGAAAAAAATGTCTTCCAATCTGTACTCTTCTGCATGCTTCATGGATGTTTGGACAAATCACTTAACCTTTATTTTTTAAATGAAATTTAAAGCCCTTTATTCAGGAGGACTAAACCGGAGGACTAAATGAAATAATTTATGTTTATGTAAAGCACCTGGCCCGTAGCAGTCATTTTCATTTTTAAAAAAATTGTAATGCTGATTGAAGTGCTCTATTTTCTTCTAAAATGTCATGGCTATTTATATGCTGTGTGCTCAGTCTTTAACACATCTAAGTATAATTTGGGCCTCATTGTCATGGATTCTACTGAATTTACAACTGATGTGAGAATTAAAAGAACATCAGACCTATGTTCAAAACAGCTAAGGTTGAAAATATTTGGCTTTCCAGCTAGCCAGGGATGGGAGATGGTGACAGAACTATAGCTGATGGGGGAATAAGCAATAACAAACATATGATTTCCTTTTTTATTTTTTGCTGGGGCATCCTCTTTTCCTCAAAATAGCACAGATCATTTAGCTTACCCAATAAATTACTCTGTGCTTTCATTTTGAGAGGAAAAAAATGAAAACATAACAGTGCTTGGAAGTTTCAGCTCCCCCTTTTTTTAGAATCCTACTTTTATATTCAGTTCTTAATCCTCAGTGCTATTATTATCAGGCAATAGTGATCTAGGTGATCTAAAAGTTCTATATTTAATTCCTTAAGAGCTATAGATAGCTGATATTATGATATATAGCAGCAAAAGATAACCCCTCTCCAGAGGTCATAGTCAGCCAAGAGCATACACTTGCTGAGCATGAACATGGAAATGGTGATTAAAATTCAGATGGGTAGGATGAAATTTTCTTTATGTTGTGATTTTGTTTTAATCTTGCTAGCCTTGTAATTGGAAAACTTGAACTGTAGGGCATCTACATTTCCCCCTTTGACTATGGTGAAGGAAGAATGCAGTGACCATATAGGAATATTGTGAAACTGGGATGGATATTAAGGGAGAAGGAAAGGGAGTAAGTTATAGGGGAAGGATATGAGCTGTGCAAAACTGAATAACACTCACATTTAATTTTAAGAAATTTAATGAAAAATTCCACCTAATATTTTTTAAAAAGTCAGTCATGTACCCAGCACCCAGATCTTGGTTTCTAAGACTATTCTCCAACAAAGAACCAGGGCTCCTTGGAAAAATGTCTGATTCTAGGACTGGGATAGGAAGTACACAAGATGAGCTTGCAGCATTTTGTAGTGCCAGAAGATAAGGATGTGCTATTTAAAAACAAAGACACGATTATAGGGATATATCAAAGGGACAAAATAACCAACTGAAAGAGCTCCCAGTAGATAAAACTGGAACAATGTAACAAAATAAAATATTGGATTGTAATCCAAACTATAAAATAAATGAGTTATTACATATTACAAATTATTACATATTACAAATAAATGATTGAATTTCAGTCTGTCCAAAAACTCAACAAGGAAGTCGGGGGTTGGGAATGGTTGTTGATACATCCAGTCCTCAGTGTCTGTTGTTCCAAAAAGATCATGCTTCTCTTCTATTTCTGTCATTCCTTGCAGGGGACTCTGGTATTTCACTTGCATCACGTCTAATTCCCAGGCATTGTTATGAGATGATGCTTCCAACTGCATTTGACTGGTGCCTTCTATGATCATCTAACTCTAGTTGTTACAGTCCTGCTCTGGGGGAAACAAAACAAAACAAAACACAAAGCTGAGAAACTTTCAGCTCACCAGTTTGACACCTATTTGGTGAACAGAGTAAGGGAGCACATTTTATTACACCAACTTGTAGAAAAGGAAAAGCTTTTCTTTTTCCATACATTTCCATAATCAATTTGGTTTTTCTTTTATTGATTAACAGAAGCATCTTGTTAAAGGAGCTGATTATATTGAATTTGTGGGAACTGTTTTCTGAAACTGAAGTTGAGGCATATACCAGAGAAACAGGAGAATTTTATTAAGGATTCAGGATAGAATATCTGAAATTAGAATTCAGAAGAGAGCTGGAGGTCAGCTCATTATACATACAACATAAAAGTGAAAAGCTTCGGCTATGCATCCACACTGCCTAGATTTGAATCCCTGCTCTGCCAGTACTATGGCTTTGTGCCTTTGACTAGTGTCTCAATATTTTTGCACCTTAATTTAATCATCTGAAAAATGGGAATGATAATAATAGTATCTACCTGAAATGCTGTGTGGATTAATTGAGTTAATGCATGTGGAGCTCTTACAACAGTGCCTGGCACTTAATAAATGTTAGCTGTTATTATTATCATTAGCAGTAGTGTCAGTATTACAGGGGAGCAATAAAAGTGCCTTCATTATTTATAGTATCATATACTATATATAATGAGCTTTTTTCTCTCCTTCCCCGGCTTTAAATGTTAGCAACCAACTATGTCTAGAACTATGAAACTACATCCTCCCTGTATTGTTAAGGCTTTTATATGTATATGTCTATATTGTCTATCAAAGATGAAATTTAAACAATAGAACTCATTCATTAGGTATGGCTATAAAGCAGATTGACCTCAATTGTTGATTTTGCTTTTCAGGAAATAATGTAAACCCAGTGTACTTTGCTGACCTTCCCTGTCTGTGTATGGTAGCTTATTATCCATATTGCCCCAATACTTACGGGTTAACTTTTTTAGAAGTAAAGTCCACTAATTATTAGAGACTTTCCTTTTTCATGAACTCACATATTTATGGGTGATATGAACATAGGGGTTCTTGGAGATTGCAGGTGTTTTGTGCATTGGGACAGATGTCTCCATGGGTTTACTTTGTGCTCTGCACACGTAAAAGCCACTTACAGGGCTTCCCTGGTGGCGTAGTTGTTGAGAGTCCGCCTGCCGATGCAGGGTACATGGGTTCGTGCCCCGGTCCAGGAAGATCCCACATGCTGTGGAGCAGCTAGGCCCATGAGCCACGGCCACTGAGCCTGCACGTCCAGAGCCTGTGCTCTGCAACGGGAGAGGCCACAACAGTGAGAGGCCCGCGTACGGCAAAAAAAAAAAAAAAAAAAAAAAAAAAAAAGCCACTTACATTGTATAATAACATTTAATTATTTAATGAGGGTTTTAGGGCCCTTTCCTTTGATAGTGTTTACAGAGGAAACATTTTTCAGACGCATCAAAAACAGAGACTGGGGAGGCAAGGAAGGAATAATATCTCCTTTGTTTTAAAGGTGGCAGTTTACTCTGTTTATTGTTTACTGTTTCATGAGTTTACTTCAAGTTTCTTTGTACTGAATAGTACCTACTAAATGGTACAATTGTATTTCTATTTGCTCACCATGGTAATGTTGAAATAAGGGGAGGAATTATCAAGTAGATATGAGACTAGACTTTTATTCCCATTTATTCTTTCTTTTGAATAAAGACCTCCTAAATAATTCCTCGTTGGAAGAAAAGTATTGACTTTCTCATCTATTCCAAAGGAAGTCTATGAAGTGTATAAATGTGTATAAAGTATATAAATGTCTCCATAAATGTTTCAGATTACTCTCCAAGCTAATTTTTGAGGGATCTAAAGCTTATACCAATCTGGGAGTCGTATTTAGGAGAAATAATACAAAATTATGAATAAGAAATCAACTATTGTTTTAGAAAGAAAAAGAATTCGCAACAAATTCCAAATTTATGACAGCCGACAAATACCCACAAGCATCACAAATCCAGAAAAATGACAGGATTGTTACTTACAAAATGCCTAATGTACTTTCTGCCCTACCTTAATTGACAGAGTACTCTTTGATTACCTTTTGACAACTGTTTTGTAATATCACTTTCTACAGAAAGAGTGAAAAGATAATTCAACCTTTCCTTAAACCACATGCATATATTCCATTAAACCTAAGCTAAATGTATCCCCAGTACATCTCCTTACCTGGATACCAAAATTGCTGGTGGCCACTCCAGTGTTAACTGACCCAAGGGAAAGTATGATGGTTGGTAAATTGAAATGGAAAGAGGGGCTTTACTAGACTGTGGCTAAAGCATCTTAATTTTGTAAATTTTATAAAAATATATATAAAAATATATGACCATGTGAGCACATTGACAAAGCCCCTGCAGGACCTTGGAAGAGGGCTGTGCAGTTGAAGAGCCTTGAAGCTTAAGCTTCACTTGTTCGATAATTAATTCCCCTCTTCTTGAGGGACGAAGTAGTGAGAGCAAATTGACCCTTCCTTTCACCAACAAAGAGATGCATTATATTATCCATGTGGTTTACTCTCTTGAAGACTCCTAATTATTGGATGATATTATTATGTTAAGATAAGGGTAAGAATAAATTGTTTTCATTAAAAAATAATGATTATAGCCACTAGTTTTAAAAGTTTATTTGCTTTAAACTAGACATTTAACCAAGGTCTAGTATGCAGCACATATTAAGTCTAAATTACCAAGGTACTCCCAGGAAGAACTGTGAAAATATACATGAATTATTTACTCACATACTTCAAACAGGCCGAATGAGTGTTTGTTTTTATCTAATAGGTTATGTTTTGATTATAGACTGGTGACCTTGAACTTATAACATTTTTCTTTCACAAGAACATTTGAATTTCCTAAGCCTTATATTTTACATTAGGAGACATAATCAACACACTAATATAGAAATCACTCTACATCTTAAGACATATCTTAGACAAACAAAAACAAATCCCATTGGAATTGAACTATAAAGAAAGGGTAAATTGTTAATGGCCGATTTTTCTTCCCTGGCTGAGAAGTCATAGTTAGCTATAATATTGCTGATACTCTGGACTTTAAAGAATCCTGAGGCTGGTATTGGTGTTGCTTATGCATAAAAAAGCTGTGGTTTATGATGGTAGCTACCTTCAACAGAGACCCTACCCCTTACTGGCAGCATAAGGAAGCCCAGAGTATCAACTTCCAGGTCAGATCATATTTCAGACTCTCGCCCAGCTATTTACTAGCTATGTCAATATTGGGCAAACAAATTAGTTTCTGAACTTCAGCTTCCACTCTGTAAATGGGAATAGGTGAGCTGTAAGAATAATTCAGAGTAATAAAATACCTGACTCTCCTTCTGACACATATGGCCACTTGATAAATGTTAATTTTCTTCATTTTCTTGCTTTTCACCCTATTTCCTCTCCAAGTGAACACACATCTTTATTCGTAAATCACTTTGTTCACTTAGCAAATGCTTGAGATCATCTGCTACATACAAGGGCTTTTGCCAAGTGCACAGGGTTTGCAAAACTGAATAAGACATGGTGCCCTGTTCCAGGAGTTCATGCAGGAGTGGGGACAGTAAAAGCTAACCAGAGTGTAATGTGATAAATGTTGCCACGGAGTGTTCAGATGTTCAGAATGAGAGATCCCATTCTTGTCTGCTGTATGACCAAGCTCTGTATTGCTTTTATTTCTAAGCATTCATTTCATGCGACATCGTTTCATGCCTTTCTATTTCAGTAAATCCATCTTGTGTTTCTGTTACCTGACCCATTTGTTAAGAGTTCCTCACTTCCATTCTCCACACTGAAGCTGATGTCTGCTTTTATCTACTTTTTTCCATGCAGGGTAATAAAAATTGGACTAGTACACTCAAAACATTTTTGACTGTGCTCTCTCAATTAAAAAAAATAAAATAAATAGAACATTCAGTCCAATGTAAGTATGGTATTTATTTGCTTATATGTTATACATTTTTATTAATGTATTTTTTATTTATAAAACATGCAGAAAAAAGTTGGATGATTAAATTAAGCACTCTGCTGTTAAGCTCCATATGAGTTCATAAAAAATTCTGAGTCTTGCAAAATTGCTTAATAAAAATATTAAGGCTTGAGTTATTCCATAGAATTAGGAAGAGATCGCTTGAAACCTAGAGCAATTTGAAAACAGAGCACAAATAAGTATGAGAAATATCTTCATACAAACATTAGTACCGTGAAATCTCCATAGAACTTGGCACCTAACTTCACTGTCAGACAATCAAGGCTTTGCAGTCTGGAATCCTGGGCTTGACTTCTTCCTTTAAGATGTAGGTATGGAAGGGTACTTGCTTCTAATAGAGACCATTTTCATCAAAATGGAAAATCTTATCCCAGGTGTGGGCTTTCTCATTAATCCACTGTTTTAAATGAGGGGATATGTCTTGGGCAGTTTCTACAACTGCACTTGCATCTTAACCTATTGAAAAGCTGAGAAGTTCTTAAAATTCCTAAATAAGCCACTATTAGAGGAACGCCCCTCTGTAAAATTTTCAGTTCCATCCTTAAGGTTTTCAAGTATTGCTAAAGCTCTCTCTTTGATTGTGAGAAAGCTTGTACCTGATTTCTTCAGCACATTAACATTCTAGTAAAAAGTCATGTATGAACCAAAACTATTATTGTATCCTACTGATATCCCTCCTTTTTTTACAATCACATGTGAGGAAGTTCATATCAAAGAAACATAGAGCAGAAGAGATTGTATTTTAAAAATAATAACTTTATGAGTAATACAAAAATATCTTAATTTAAATGAAAAATACCTTTAATATATGGCATTTTTCTCAATCTTTATAAAAGCAATCATTTTGGTAACCATTATAACTGAGATAAATTATCTCACAAAAGCAGAATATACATGCTGTGCAATCAGCATACACCCAGGGCAAGGTCCTTCAACAAAAATAGCAGGTATACATGTGTTTCAAGTAATCATGTTATTTTTCACAGCTTTTGGACTGTTGCTCATCAGACTCAATTAGATTGTTTCCTCTTGTAATTTACCTGATAGAATTGGCTTGTGCTTGAATTATCAGCATTGTCTTTAATACTTGGTTTCTTGGAAAGAATCTTTTTAAGCCATATGTTCATTTCATGAGGACTAGTTTCTTAAAATGGGTGCTTTAATCCATTACTTCACTGAACCACAAGCCTGTACACTACAATATATTCAGTAACCTCAAAGCTCAAATACAATTGTAAGATTTCTGCTTTCCATTCCTTTGCCTTGTGAAACTCCTCTTCTTCCCTGAGTCTCCTTCTTCAGTAAGCAAACTGACCATCTGACCTATGCACTAAGTGAAAGTCTCAGGGTCAATCATATGTTAAATATTACTAATATTGGATCTCTTTATTTTCTTCTATGAAAATAATATAAAATCAAGTTGTAAGATTTTCTTCCAGCACCCAATGGATTATCATGCTCAGCCCCTCTGACCATCAGCTCTACGCATGATAGAGCGTATATAACCTCACAGGTACTTGACCATCCTGTAAAACCTCCCAATTAGTGCCCTTGTTTTACCATTGCATGATACACATGGGTTAGAGAGGTTCTTCTGGCACTACTTAGGACAATAGCTGTGTGCTTTTTTGTTAAAAATATTATTCACGGTGGCGTAGTGGTTGAGAGTCTGCCTGCCGATGCAGGGGACACAGGTTCGTGCCCCGATCCGGGAGAATCCCACATGCCACGGAGCGGCTGGGCCCGTGACCCATGGCCGCTGAGTCTGTGCGCCCGGAGCCTGTGCTCCGCAACGGGAGAGGCAACAACAGTAAGAGTCCCGCGTACCGAAAAAAAATATATATATTATTCACGATAACGTGTTAAAGACTAGTAAGGCAGATTTTATTCTGGGAGACTGTCTCAATAGATATAGGGACCACTTCAGTGGAGTTTTGCAAGTGGAGGAGAGGGATTGGACTCAACCCTGAATACAACAAGGAAAAGTGGGAATTTATAGTCAAGAAAGAGGGTGAGGGGGTCGGTGAATAGAAAATTACTAAGAGGAAACATTGGGGTGAGGGGGAATTGTGGCCAAACCGACCTAACAGGATTCTTGCTAAAGGCAGGCCAGGGTGATCAGACATCATAGGGGATAGTGGAGAATGAAGAACCCCATCAGATATCAAGGGTGGGGATTCTGGCTAAACTGACTTAGCAGGATTCTTGCAAAAATTGGACAATGCAGAGACAAACACAGAAATTCAAAAGTCAGGATGTATTTGAAAAGAGAGTTCAGAGGAGCCTGACTAAAGTTTGGTCAGAAAGAGATTCTTTGTTAGTTTGCAGTCAGTCTAATTCTATCGTTCTTCATTGAACTTTTCTCTATAAAAAGATTACAGACTAAGGCTGCCTGAGTTTGAAGTTGATGTACTTTGTTAACTACTACATTATTATTAGATTCAGTTTTCATGTAAATCTTCAGTTAAGATGTTATTTCTCTATTCCAGCTCTATCTCTCTATATTTATCTATCATCTCTCTTTTTGTTTTCTCATGACTGTTACAAAATATGGTAGCTCATTAAAAAATGTTTTAAATATTTGTAGTCTGTTAGTCTGAGGTAGACTCTTGTTGTTGTTTTGTATGTTTCATTCCCATGTGTATTTATTATTTAACACAAGGTGGTATGGAAAAAGCAAAAATGAGTAATGAGTGTAGGTATCTGTTTTGAAATAAAAATTTAAGAACAAAGGACACATTTTATCCTATCTAAAACATAATGAAATTAAGTAGGGGCAAACTATTCAAAATGTTTTATGTTTGGTAAAGACTTAATTAGGTGTTTCATAAATTGTTTAAGAAAACTTATTAAATGTGCCCAGACAATATGCATTTATGCAAAACTTATTACATGTGCCCAGCTTAATGCATTTACGTTTACTAGTGAAAGAAAAGTTTGGTCCATGATTGTGAGAACAAGCTAATATATAGAATATACAGTTATAGGAATTGATAGTTACTTAATTAAATATTAACTTCATGCACACCTCAGAGTTTTATACTCTTAATTTGATGTTAAAATGGTTATAGGAAGTAACCCTATTTTTTTTAGCTAATTAAAATGGAAAATGGAATACATGAAAGAGAAAATATCTTTGCAATATCTAGCTAATTTATTCCTGTATCTATCAAGCCTGTTATTTCAATTGATGGCAAGTACTCAAAAGAGATTATCTTATCCCTTTAATTTTCAAGCATGGACATATATAGACAGATATGTGTACATGTGTGCTTTTGATGCTGTAAATTCTTTAAAAAGACCAATGTGTACCTTCTTTAGTTGAAAGTGGAATGCAGTGTGCAATAAGGATGAAATAACCCCTTGATAAAGATTTCAGGAAGACTAAGTGTTCAGTTATTTAAAAACAGATAACAACAACAATTGTATAGCCCACATCTATGTATGCTATAGAAGAGATAGTTAATTTTTTAAAGTTACAATTAATATCAATTGCTCTTGGTTTCCTCATCTTTTAAGATTGAGGAGAAAAATTCTACATTAAGACCCCTATTAATAAATAATAGTAATCAATGTTCACTAATAGATGAAAGTTAAGCCAGACCCAGATGATATTTTCAGTCAATTTTGAAGCGGCATTTAACTGTATATACATATTTTTTAAATCCTATATTCATGTTTTTTACACCTTATCTTGGAATAAAATATTGCAAGCCTTGTCATTTTTGATCTTGCATAATCCATTTGTTTCATTGTAAAGGTCCAAAGCATTTGCTATCGCAGAGCATCTTACTACGTTAAAGCTCCTCCAGTTATATCCCTTAAGAGGTTAATAAAAAAGCAATTTTTTAAAGTTTTTCCCCCTTATCTCCAGTATAACATTTCTCTTACATTATGCCCATTTTCTCTACAACTTTGCATTTTTCTCTTTTTGCCAAGCTTTGTGATACAAGATATCACCTTTATGAAAGCATTGAAGAAACTGTGTAAAAACTTGGAATGAAAAATTGACTAGGCACTCAATCTCCGCTAAGCAATTCAACCGAGTACAGTACCAAATGTTTCAGTGCTTGTGGAAGTATTACAAAGGCTAGCTGCTGAATAAAGGCAATGGAATTTTATCTTTAAAACACTAAGAAATAGAACACTTGCATATATTTTATAGGAACATAGTAACTATGTCTAGTAATGAGGAAAGTATTTTATTTGGCTTTTTTGCATAAATGTCAACATCATGATCTTATTCTATGCATTTTCTCTAAGACAACACAATCAGTAAAACTGTGTTCCATGTACGTATCAGTTGTATTATGTTTATTCTGAAAATTACTCTTCAGAAATTTCTTTTTTTGCATTGCAATAAGATACAATTTATTTCTGACCAACACATTGCCTACCTTTGTGTGTTGTGGAGATTTGCTATGATCACCATTTAGCTGTTATATAGTTATATAAATGCAAAGAATGATAGTGACTGAGAAAAATGTAAATTTACACATAAGTTGGGAAATTACCATTTAGTTCCAATAGCAAAAATAAAATATAAACAGCTCAATAATTTTTTTGGTTTGCTTTTATTCTCTTAAAGATGTTAGTGTCATTCCTTAGATTAAATTATGTTTTCCATCTTGTGAAACTATGAGCCATCGAAAATAAAAAGAACATGTTTTTTAAATATGAATATTAATTACTATTATAATAAAAATTGAAAAAATAACATAAATAGTATTTGTGGTAAGGATAGTAACCTAATTAGCAAAGAACATGATAAAATTAAATGATTTTGGAGGGCAGCAGGTTTGTATGTTTTATTTATTTTGTAATTGTTAACCTTGCCGTGCTCTTTGTTCATTTTTTAAAAACAAGTAGAGGAAGAACAGCTTGTCCAGGGTTTTTTACATGATTTATGCTGATCTCTGGGGTAAGTTTTCTTTCATCCCCTCAAGTCTACATTATTTCGCAGTCAGATTGTGATTTCAAAGAATTGTCTATTTGGTCAGATCTAACCATGCAAATCAGTGATGCTTGTTGTACCTTCAACTCGCTGAGCGTATATATACTACTTGGGAAAACAAACCTGCAGTTCTCAAAGTCCTAAGCGCCCTGAGCTTCTCTGCCAGCTCTGGATTCCATTTCTCTACTAGAAGCTGCACTGTCAGGATTGTGATCACTGTATAGCACAGTATGTGATAAGCTGGTATAGAGGCTTCATTTCTCCAATTTCTGGTTGTTTGCTTTCTTTTTTTCTACGTGTCAATAAATATATATAGTTTTAAGACTTTATTTTTAGAGTAGTTTTAGATTTACACAAAAACTTAAGATGAAGATAGAGATTCCCATTTGCTCCTCCCACACACATGCATAGCTTACATCACCAACATCACTCACCAAAACACTACATTTTTACCAAGGAGGACCCTATGTTGACGAGATAGTTTATTTTTAACTGTCTATGACCATATACAATACATTCTGCTAAATTAATCTCTCCTATGTAACTGATTTTCTGAGCAGTTTAATTCTGTGAGAATCAGACCTCGCTGGTGGGAAACAGCACAAAACACATAAATGTGGTGGTCTTCTGCAACAGTGATCACCTGCCTCCAAAGCACACATTAATGTCATGAGTGGGGAATTAAATTCTGCTAAATATAATCAACATCGTAAACACTTTGGTGAATTTTCAGTCATAGAAAACATGAAAGATTGTAGACTTGGATGAATAAACAAGGCTACATGTTTTAAGGCCTGTAGTATTGAATAAATTGTGACAAAATTTAGTGCTCACTTCCTTCCCCTTAAACATAATTCAGAAGGGTTAATTTTGGCAATTTTGGTTCAGCTTTTAGGCCCAAATCAAAGGAATCATACAATTATTTTTATGTAAAAACTTTAAGTCCTTCAAGATATCATATAGCTTCTGAGTAGTATGTAAGTGATTGATCTAAATGATATGTAAATGAAAATTTACTTTGCTAATTTTCTAAAGATATATAAAAGTTTGATGAAAACTTGAAATGATGATTCCCAGTGCACACTTCCTAGTGAGCTCTAAATTCTCTTGGAAGTTTTCCTTGGGTCTTGAAGTCACCATTGGATACTGTGAATAAGGGGGAAGTATGAGTTTGAACTACGTTGAAATGGGAACTACAAAAGAAGGAAAATTCATGACTCAAAATTAAGGACCTAGGTTGATAAAAGTGAAGGTAGGAATCTTAGGAAGACAATAAAATACAGAAAATCTGGACAATTACATAAGGATTGAAAGAGGCATTAACAAAATACAACCATGGGCCAATGTGTTTGATGAAGATGTAGGCATACATTTTCAGAAATACTGCATTATACCATTGTGGCAATTAATAAACTGATTTATTCACTTATTCAGCAAATATAACCTAAGCACCTACTATGAATACAGGGATTATGGTCATGAACAAAAATCCATGCTCTGATGGATTTTATAGTCCAGGAAGGGAAACAGGAAAGTAATTACTAATGCTTAAATAACAATTATTGACTGTGCTTTGAATAAAATAAGTTGGATGCTATGCACAGAGAGTAATTAACATAGACAATGGCTCCCGGAGACTCACCTAGTGATATTATTACCTATGTTTGTTGTATTTTTATATTCCTTAGTCATGTTGATCCCTCGGTAATGGGAAATGCCTTAAGAAATACTTTTTATTTTGGAATTTGGAATTTGATGGGAGATTTAAAAATCAGAAAATCACATTTTAGGGATTTTATTCAATGAATTTCTTAAATCAAGAATTTATACTAGATTGTCTTTCCAACCTTCTGGTCAGATTAGCAATGGAAAAGTCATAGGCTCTGGAGCTAGATAGATTTGGATTCCAGATCTGTGTCTAACATTTGTTAGTTCTATGAGTCTAGGAAAAATTTTGTTTGTTGAATCTCAGTTTCCTCTTCTTTAAAGTGTGCAAATATTATCAGCATCATAGGGTTATTGTGAGAATTAGAGGACAAAGATTTAGTCTCTAGTAAGTGCTTAATCAGTGCTTAATCTCCCATTTTTTATTCCATGACTCTATGTTCATCTTTAGACCCTCCTGATAATTAAGATGACATCATTAGAAGTTAGGAAATCTAACTCTCACTCTGCTACTAACTAGGTGCACGACCTTGACCAGTTCATAAAGCCCTTTTGTTTCCCTGTTTCTGATCTGTAAAGTGAAAAATATGAACACAGTAATCTTTGTGGTTATTCTGAATTCTATTTCTTTTTTAACTCTATATGTTGAAATATTTGAGTGAAATGAACAAGGATGAGAAGGATAGAAACTTTAAGTAAGTAAAATTTAATGTTTTAAAAATTAAGCTTATGTGCAAAACAGTTTGAGCACTTGGTGTGAGCCAGGCACTTTGTGAAATGTAACAGCAAAGATAAGTAAGACACAGCTCTTATCTACACGAGGGCTCAAGTGTAATGCCTGACAGTTTCTAAGAGTCAAAAACACATTGGGTAGGTGAAGACAGATCTGGGACCTGACATAATTCCTATAGTTGGAGCCACACAAGGCAGGTCCAGCTGACCACCAGCTTAGTGAGTCAATCAAGGTGCAGTGTCTATATGGCCAAGCGCTTCAGGAAGCATTCTGCAAAGATTTTCTGAGAGGATATAGGGGGTTCCTAATAGATGGCTAGAATGTAGCTACAGAGAATGTAAACGGACAATGCAGGCCAGAATCAGCGTATGATTATCCAAACCCCAGTGACTGGAATGAGGTCCTGGAGTAAAACTAGAGTCTCCAATGAGAGTGAAACAGGAACCAAAGCAGGATTTGCTCAGAGCAGACAGGAGACCAGAGTGCTGGGCAAAACACAACTCAGGACTCCACAGCACAGAATGCCCTGCACTGCAGCTGCCATCTGGGAGATGAAGAAAGACCTTGCTGAACTGACCTAGACTGGTGAGGAAAGATATTGAGAATATTTAAATACTCCCTTCCCTGTGTTTGAATGGTCTGGGTCAAGCAAATCAGCAGGAACAGTTCAAGGGAACAAAGGGATGGAAAGATGGAGCAGTGAGGGGTACAGTCACTTGTCCCCTTCCTTAGCTTATCATTGAGTAGGAGGGTTCAGATAAGTCTGCATACAAAGAAGAATTTGGCAAGGATCATTGGAAATTTACAAGAAAAGGGACTTCAAAAGATGGAAGGTACACGTATGGCTGAAAGTTTTATAAGCAAGGTTTGAAGAGATGGGGAGAATTTTGATAGGTTTTTGTGATTTTCAACCTTGGCTGACTATTGGAATCAGCTGGATCACCTGGATTGGCTTGTAAATATGGTATGGTTCCTCCCCTTTCTTGGTGATTCTAATATGCATCCAAGGCTGAAGAAACACTGTGATAGGAGACTGTTCCAACTAGTGGGAATGCCATGAGCAAAGACCCAAAGACAAAGAACAGAGCTTATTTGGGGACCAGAGTCATCTAGTTTCAGTGGTGCAGGTGCTGAGGTGTTACACTGGGGGGAAGAAAATAATACATCATTACACAAACAAAATGGGCCAATGACAAAGCCTTGAGAAATTAGCTAAACTAGGAGAAATGAAGGGACCAAGAGTGTACAAGTTCTGGGAGCCAAGAATGGTGAGAGTTTTTGGAGAAATATGGCTATATAGTGAAAATCCAAACACACAAATAGACAGAAGTCAGGAAAATGTAACACAAATTGAGAATGCATGCAATCTATTTTTCCTGCATTTTGGTCTTATATGATTACTAAGGTCACTAAAAGTGCTTGTTACAGTTTTATTGCATGTTGAGGTATAGTTTTTCATGCATGTTTAGTGAAAAAACACCCTACGTCTCAAATTCTTTACTTACAAAGTGGAGTTTTAAACAACAAAAGTCCTTTTCCACTTAAAACTCCTGAAGTTGTTTTGAGGACAAGTGTGTGAAAGCTTTGTTTATAGCACCAGTTCTCAAAAAAAAAGTAAAAAGTGGTTAAATCTTGAGCAAGAGCCTGTAGGTTAAGTTGTAATCAATAATAATACACAACTTGGTATTCATTTCTTTAACACTCTCAACTTACCTAATCATTACATTACTTAGGGAATTGACAATTCCAAGTTGTTTTCTATAACCTATTTTTCAAAGACGTTTTGCTCAAGCTTTTTCAAGCAAATACCTTTTAGGTACTATCTGATCTTAGAAGGTTTCAGTTCATTCAAATCAGAAGATGCTGAAAAGTTAATGAGGGAAAAAACTTCGTGCCTGTTTTGACTTTAAAGACCATGGGGACAGTAAGCCACTTCAAAGCCTGTCTTTTAATCTTCTCATTGTTGAGCTCTTTGTTGTGAGGGGACGAGGGGGTGTGATTTTTATCCCTGTAATCAGTTTCTGTCAAGACAAGCTTTGTAAACATTTGTTAAGGGGGAGTTACAGAAGTATTATGTGTGGTCACTGGTCTCTCACCCTTAGCTGATAAAAGGAGAGATGAGTGTCAAGTCAGCAAACCTCCAGTCTGGGATAGCTTTCCTCTGGAAGTCTAGAAATGAACCCACTTTCCACAGACACACCTATAATGAAGGAAGATTGAATTTGAAACTGTCAGGTTGTGGAATGTTGGACCTTCTTCTAGAAAATATGGAAGGTAAAATCATTGGGTTTTTTTTTTTCTTTTTTAGAAATAATTGGAAGCTATGATAAAGAAATCTTGAGGGTGGAGGTTGGGGTTCTGAGGGCAGAGAGACATCATTATATCAACTAAAATTGTTATTTTAAAGGTTTATTATTTCAGTTTATTATCTGTTGCCTTCACATATAAATTGTGTGTATAAATATAATCTCAATTTCCTACTTTCTATGTGAAAATGGGCTCGGAAATTTTTAAATTACATAGGTTCTTTATGTCTGTCAGGAAATTCAAAGAAACTTTAAGAGTGGTCAGAAGTCACCAGGTAGAAGCAAACAGGAAAAAAAGTGAGGCTTGAGAGTATTTTTCTTATTTAAGGCAAATAGACTTTCTTCAGATTTATTCATCATTAACCAATGAATTTTAGGATTTGGTGTCTTTATAGTACATATAAGATTCATTATGATTCCTTTTGTAGAGTTTAATGTTTTTGTATGTGGCCTTGATTATAGTGTTTCAAGGTCTATGTAGCTCTCCTAGGCTTTTAGTTTTGCAATCCACACAGATAGCCTAATTTAGGCTTATATTTGCTCTGGAAACTTAGCGTCTATGTATAGACTTTTAAGTACATGTTTTTATTTGTACTCCTTTTTAAATGTGCTCTTCAAGTAAAAACCATTTTTACAAATTCATAATTCATAGTACATTTTCTATAAAAATCTGTAAATGACTAATAACTCCTACCCAGTTTGAGGGTTGTATTAGCTTTCTCAGAGAATGCAATAATGCATTTTTAGAATTTTCAAGGTTTTTTGGGACAGTTATTCAGTGTCTCTGAAATAGAAGAACTTTTAATATAACAAAAGCACTGTTTGATCATGCACTATATGGTTTAAATTGTAAAATAATAGGCAATACTATAAATTTTTAATACCTATTAATATCTTTTTGAGTTTTCTCTAATAATGTAGGGAGACAGTAGTTCTTCTTAGGTCTTCCATATGCTTCCAAACATTTGATAATCTCTCATGTGTGAAACCATATGGAAAATTAAAACAGTGGGTTGTTATGGTTAGTAGAGGGGTCATTTCTCTTAACATCTGGGCTCCTTAATTGTCTAAAGCTAGAGTTAGAGAGGGTAAATTATGTTGGTTGATATTTCATCAATTGTCTTTTATGCCTCAGAGGGCAAAATTCTGGATAATTAAAGCACTGCCTAGAATTAGAATCCCTCACTTAGAGAAATTTGAAATGGAGTGTCATAATCAATTACATTGTTGGACTTGTTCAATAAATTAAAGATAAATATTAATCAAAGTCACACTATCACTATTCTAGTACTGTAGAGAATTTTGAATCATCTTATGCTATTTCAAAACACTTTTGGAGGTTATATTCAGATTTATCTTTAATTTAACAGTGGCAAGACTCAGAAGTCATTCATTGCTTGAGGGCCGAAGATACACTTTAGCAAACCATGTTTTTAGCAAAAGTTTAAAGATTGTCAGTGCCCATTATCGGACAACATGATTTACCTATTATAATATGCTAAACTTCATGGAACAATCATAAAACATATTTACTAAGTGAAATAGAAATTATAGCTTGGGTTGCTTAAAAAGATTCATATACAACAGTGAAGTGCACCATGGGCAGCGTATACTTTCCATTTTTAGTTTTCATCCTGACTCCAGATTAACATTCTCATGAGGTGTAGATGTGAACACTTTATAAATGAACAATCATTGCACCTGAAGATGGTCCTGCAAGTATTAAGCCTTATCATCATACACCAAGATTATGTGTCTCTTCTAAAATCACTGCTAAAATAGAGTCTTGAGTTTATGCTACTCAAACTGATTGAGAGAGAAGGAATGATAAATAATCATTTGATGTTTATTTTCTGAATAAAATTGATATGTATTCATAGAGCATTGAAAGTATTAATGGAGTAGCTTCTTTGCTTCCAAATAGACTAATACATTATAAGTTGAAATCATGTCATAAAGCAGCCAAAATGTTGAGGCTAGACCACATGCATTTTTCCCTAAAAAATACAAATAAAATAGTTGAAATTAACCCCATACACTCAGATACGAAGACAATAGTTGATACATGTTTTGATATAAGATAATGTTAAACAAGGGTGACTCATGGGCTGTATATCTATTGTATGCATAGAGTTTATTAATGGTCATCACAGAGACAATAACAGGTTTTACTATATATAAGCTGCTGACCTTTTCTCTTGCAACTAGAGAACATCCTGGATCATATATGAATCATAATTTTCCTTGCATCACAAAATACATATTGATATTGACAAGCCTGAATGGTGCTCTATGATAAATATTGTCTCTTTTTCTACAGTCAGTTTTATCTGGGACCCACAGGAAGTACCATCCCCCCAGCTTTCTTCATGTAAACCAACTGCCTCTTTTTCTGTTCTCTATCTTCTTTCTCCTTATCTTTCACCTTCCCTTCCCCTCTTTATATGGGCACAAGATAGTCTGTGTTTTATTATTTCATATATTTTTTGAAAAACTATGTATCTCATTCTTCATTTAAAAATTGGCATATAATGTATTTTTAAAAATTAGTATCCCTGAATATAATAAAACAAATCTCACCCTTTTGTGATCTTTTACTTCTGAGGCCCTCATTTGAAATGTTTGGTATGTTTCAGTGATCTGGATTTAAGAAAGTTCTATTTTTACTAGTTACTAGTGATGTTTATAGCTTCAGATGTATTTTTACTGCATTAATTGTTCTGAGCAGCAATTGTTACAGCAGTCAAAAAAATTAAAGCTCTGTCTGTTAAATTGTATTAGGTAACTTTTTCAAGAAGATGGATATACTATACAATTCATCCAGAAGATGCCAGAGTTTTAATTAAACAAAATGTAAATCCTATCTGGACATAGAGTAATACTGTAACAGGAGCTTAGTTTCTCATTCCTACTGAGAAACTGTTTACACTGGTAGTCACCTGCAAGGTGGAAAGAGAGGCAGAATTCTCACATTCATTGAATGTGTCACCTGTTTGTGCTAAATGCAGATAAACTACACATTTATAAGCTTTCCTACTTAGCAAAATTGTAAATAATGTTAGCATTTCTAGATAAAATAGATACTTAGGGAGAAATCTCAATAAATACCAGGGATCATTGTTTCCTTTTCAATATAAAACCTCATGAAATTAGAATGAAAAGAAAACACTGTTTATTCTGTTGTCTGCTAGGCTTAGTTGCATATTAAAGTAGTATACAAAGTAGTTCTGTAGTTGAAATGTCAGAGAACTTTGATAACCACACACCTTCTTTCAGTGACTGTTTAGCTGCTTGTCTACTGGTGTTTACAGAGCAAAATGATTGGAAAGCCAAGAGAAAACACCAAGTATCTGATTGGTTAAGGTAGTGCACATTCAATCTCCCGAATTTTACACAGCAATTGAAATGGCCTCTTCTATAAATAATGCCATACTTCCTGGTATTTCTATCATTTACAGCTTATAGTAGCAAGAGCAGCCTCAGTACAATATTTCTTAATCCCCCCAAATGTCTCAACCATCATAAATCATCTGAGTCCTGGCAGAATCTTGTATTGACCCTCTAAAATTTTTATTGCTGTTTCATTCATTTTTTAATTGCCTCTTCTTTCTTCTTTTTTTATTTCCTGAATCCGTGAGCTGAAAAGGTTATAATTTTCATTTTCTTGTGAATGATGTCTATATAGTTTCTTCCCCATTACTCTGTCAGTGTTGTAGGAAAGCAAAGCTTCCCTGTTATGAAAAGCTAACTGAAGCAAATGAATCATTTGACTGATGAAAGGTCTGTTGGGGACAATCAGAGTCTTTCCTCTTAGCTGTCAGTTAACAATGACACCTAATCCTTAGCATTTACTGAGTGTAAAATAAAGGTCATTAACAATTTTATTACCAATACTTTCATCCCTGAAGACTTCCCTGCCCCCACCTTTCTGTTCACTCTTTCTTTTCCCCTTCCTTTTTCCCCCTGTTTTGTTTTTGGTCATTAGACAAATCCTTACTGAGTTCTTATCATGGCAGAAGTTTTGCTTTGCTAGGGACTGAAGATTCAAAGATGACTACATCATTTTTGCAATTAAGGAACTGACAGCCTGGTGGGGGAGACACAGATGCAAGCAAAGAATTGTAATATTCTGTGAATACAGGCAGTGATAGAGGCATGAACAAACAGACACAAAGGAGGCACCAATTAAGCTTGGCTGGAACAGCGAGGATAACTTCACTGAAAGTGAAATTTTCTAGCTAGGTCTTTAATAGAAATTTTGCAAATAAATAAAGAGGGAGGGAGGGAATACATAAATAAAAGCATGTCCAGGCAAAGTCAGCTAGAATAAAAAAATAAAACATTTTTTAAAAAGTGAGAAGAGTAAGATTGCAATTGAAAAGAGGACTGGAAAGATTTTTGAAGCAAGATTGTCAAGGGCTTTGTGTGCCTCTAGAACTGGGGACCTTGTTCTCTGATGATGGATTGCTATCAAAGATTTTGAATCAGAAGAATTATCAAATTAAATCTATGACAGTAGCATGCAAAATCCATTAGGACAGGAACTTTGTTTCAAACACTTCTAAATCCCTGAACAGAGTCGGCAGGCATCAGTAAGTATACACTTAACAAATGTCTATCCTAAAGATTGCATGGGGTCAATGTAGCAGTGGAATTGCTAATGGAAGGTATCAGAGATAGGGGTACCGTGAGGAGACAGTGTAGTAATCTAGGTGAGAGATAATGACAACCTGAACTAGGGAAGTGGGCGTCAGTTGATGAGAGGTGTAAACTGGAGAGGTGCAACGACTTTGGAAGTGGTATTGACAGGGCTAAGAGACTGATAAGGTCTGGGGCATCCATGGGGAGATTAAAGAGTCGTACAGTAGGACTAGAGTAACTTCCAAACAAGACAAGAAAGTCAAGAGAAAATGCAGATTTGGGGGTGAAATTGATGATTCTTATTTGGGGATACTTTATGTTTGAACTCAGTATAGTACATTTTTCATCTATATAAGAGATGGAGATGTAAAATTAAGAGCCATCACACCAGGGTTAATAGCCAAGCTTGCCGAAGCAAATGAGATTCCTCAGAAAGAACCTCACACCAGAAGGTCACTATTTATGGGGAAGATAAAGTTATCCAAAGGAGGAGAAACAACCAGAAAAGTAAGGGAGAGGTTCCAAGAAAAATGCATATAGTCCACTCTCTCCTCTTCTCCTCCTCTATGACTAACGTTCTTCTGGTGGTCTTTGAAGACACAATAGGCTCATCTGTTACTGAAAGTGGGGGTCCGGTAAGCCAATAAAGAGGCAAGGTTGGTGGAAAGGAAAGTTTGTTTTATTTCCAAGGCCGGCAACCTGGGTGGAGGAGGGCAGACTCCTGTCCCAAGGCCCACTCCCCCCCCCAACCCCGACAATCAGTGGGCAAGAGTTTTCATAGGTTAAGGGAGGGGGCTACATGCAGAAACAGCACAGTCAGCTCTGACAATCATCTTGAAATTGGTCATGCGGTGGTCTCATCAGCATCATCTTGATTGTTTTAAGTACAGTTAATCTTCAGTTCCAGGGTCTGTTTCTTCCCATTTCTTTGACACCAGTTCTTGGAAATGTGGCAGCTTACATCATGGCTACGATCTGGTTGTCACGTAAACTTCTTCCACCTGGTGGGAGTTTTGGTCTCTATAAGACAGCTAAAAGGATATGGCTCAGAATATTATCTATAGCCCTTGAAGAGGATCTAAAGGTCGTTGACTATGCTTAATGACTACACTGTCATTATTTAGTCTTGTTGGACTGTTTTCCTTTCTTTGCATTTTCTCACTTCTCTGATTAAACTATTCTTTGGCTAAAGTTTTTCCACAGACAAAAGGCAGGCTGAGGACATGGGAGGCAAGGACCATAGGGTCCTGCTCTGTTTCACATCCACATCAGACAACATGATTGATGGCGGAAATTTTGTTCATCTTCCTTTGTCAACTCTAGGCAAAGTTGAATAACTTAGGAATTTAATGACAGTGGATGACTAAACCCTACATTATTCTTTACAGTATTTAACAGGCAGGAGACAAAACAGAGCACTGGTAAAGGAATCAAAATGAAGGATATAATTTACTTATTTACTGATGCCAGCTTCTGTAGCTTGCCATGGAGAAGTTTACACTGGTGAGCTTAGAACCAGGACTGGCGCAGCCTGTGGAAATTTGTCTGTACTATGACCAGTTTCTCATGTTAAAGGCATTCATCCCAAAGAAGATCACCTGGGATCCAGCCAGCAAGACACTCATGAAAGACACACATATAAGTGACATGGAATTCGTCCCATGCCCTCTGAGCATCTGGGCTTTCTATCTTTTGTGTTTGTTTCCTGAGAAAAACTCTTTGCAGGGGAGATCTTTTTTTTTTTTTTTTTTTTTTTAGTTTTTGCAACTATTGATATGGGATGTTCTGCATCAATATTTTATGGCAGAATTCATATTTCTAATTCCTAATTCCTTAATACGTATCCAGCCTGACTTCTGTCTGTTCCATTTTTGAAGTCAGAGCTGAATCTAAAGACAAATGATACAATGTATGAATGAAGAGTATTATATGGGAATTTTGCTTAACAGGCTTATGGAGGACAAATGATCAACAAACCAGCTTTAAAAAGCTAAGTGCTAGATCATTCACATATTATTTCTTAGTATTTTGATATTGTTTCTAAGCTGCCTGCCTGATAACATGGAAATTTAATGCTAGTTCCCAAAACCTGTCTGAAAGATTTATAGGTCATTTCTCTCTTCCAGTGGTTGTATATAGATCTCACATCATGGTCTATAGTGATCAATTACCTTAATTCCATGGTAGAGAGTACTTTAATGTAAAGATAATGGCCTCTGTGACTAAATTCATAAGAATAATTACCTTATTGAAACAAAAACATAGGAACACAAAGAGCTACCGCTCCTAAGTAAGCATGTGCCCCTTGAAATCAGGTATAGCTAAATAAAGAGAATATTTGGTGGGATAATTAAACCAAATTTCTATGTTTTAATGAAGTAATAGAAATGTAACAGGAATATTTGCTGTAGTTTATTTTATTGACATTAGGTAATCAACATCGTTTGGCAATTGTCAGGTTAATACCTTTCTTTTAGATTTCCTACCATTTCTTAATCACTTTCTTATAATTGTTCTCTTTAAAAGAATTTTCTCCCCCAATCTCAAAGAAACGTCCATCTATTTCTCTTGTGGTCATCTCCTACCAAGAAAACAATATTTCTCTTATTTGAACCCTTCTTCCCCAATCCCATGCTGGGAATTCTAGCCTCCTGAAGTCTCCCCACTAGTGTTATTGTAGAATTTCTTTGTAGAAGTGGCTCATGGCTAGAATGTGTTTAGAAGTGGGTGCCAGATTCCTCTTCTTGAAGTTTCATTTGCATAGCAAGCACAGTGTGTTTATTTATTTATTTGTTTGTTTATTTGGGGGTCATGGAGTTAAAGTTCCTCTATCCCAATATATTTTGCTCCTTACTATCTCCTTATTCTACTGATGCTCAGAGGCCTTGGCAGTGTTTCATGCTTGCTCTCTCAGTTGTCCTTTCAGATCCCAATGTTGCAACTGTCATTGTCTGCTCCTGCTCTGGGGATCTCTTTTTTTTTTTTTTTTGTGGTAAGCAGGCCTCTCACTGTTGTGGCCTCTCGTGTTGCGGAGCACAGGCTCCGGACACGCAGGCTCAGCGGCCATGGCTCACGGGCAGCCGCTCCGTGGCATGTGGGATCTTCCCACACCGGGGCACGAACCCATGTCCCCTGCATCGGCAGGTGGACTCTCAACCACTGCGCCACCAGGGAAGCCCTGGGGATCTTTTTTGAATGTCACCTAATTGCAATGTTCTATCTCGATCCTCTATTCAAATATAGAATTTTCTGGATTGCTACTCAAGACATTATCTTCTCTTCATGATCTATCACACTCCAATGTTAAAGTGAATACTTTATACCCCATGAGTGCTTATGGGGTATAAAGTGCTGGATGCGTTTCTATAAAGCACTATAAAGTACACTTCTTTGAACTCTCAAAATCTTTCATGGAGTTTGGTTTAAACATCTCTTGTAGATTTTATTGTCTTTATTGAAACCCTTCCACCTTAGACTTTGCTTATGTACCATACTGAGGATGATATGATTAAAAGGCACTGGGCACTACATCACATGATCCTTTCTCCTCTTCAGCAGTTTCCCACTATCATGGGACAGATGTGGAGGTCTCAATCCTTCTTCCCACAGGTTGAGTTCTTTTTTGAAAGGATCCAAAGTGACACACCAAGTCAATCCCCACTCCATCATACTCTCAGTGTGAATGCTAGTGTGAACACTGATCAGTTTTCAAGCAAAAGCACCACCCACTTCAAGTCAATATTCATTCAAAAGACAGGTGTGTGGGAAACCACTCTATACACTTCATGTAAATAGATTTTTTTTTTTTTTTTTGCTTATTTAGTTGTGTGTTTATAGAGCTGGAGAAATCTGCAGTGTGAAGCAGGGCATGATTGGCTAGGAGGTCAAGGATTTCCTTATAAGTCTGGCAGGCCCTGTTTTCTAGGGTAAGCTGAGTTGGATGATTGTGATTGCTGTTAGATTTCTGTGACAGTGAGGCATTTCCCCTAAGTGCAGGCTGACTTCATTTTGGTTTGTGACCTGGGGCAGGCCACTGGAGAGGCCTCCATTTGGCGTCCCAATAAACAAATTAATGTTGTCATCAGTATTAACACTGAAGCTAACAGCTTTCCACTTCTCTCTCCTTGTGGCTCTCGTCTTACTGCCTTTCTTATTCCTTTAGCTTCCTCCCGCCATTCTTATATTTGTTCTTTCTCATTTATCTTCTTCATTCTTTATTTATGACATTTTCTCATCATTTATTCTTATTTCTATGGCTTTCCAGTTTTCTTCCTTTCTTTTTGCAACTTGAAGAGCAGTCAAACTGACAGGCAGAGTGAGACAAGTGATGGAGGGAAAGAAATGCTTGGGGCAGCGGGAAGATAAAGTTTTGTGTGTGTGTATGTGTGTCCACTGTGGGTTGAGGCAGGGGTGAAGATGGAGCAGGTATACAACATTTTTCCCATGTAGCAATTTACTGCTCCCTTTTTTTTTTTTTTTGTTAGGTTTTTGGTGTTTCGTTTGGGGGATTTTTTTGGTGGGAAGGGTTGGGGTTTTGTTTTGCTTTGTTTGTTTGTTTTGGTTTTAAGAAAGGTCTCCAAATGAAATTGGGTCCAAAAATAGTGAACTGTTACTCTCTCTCTTGAAATGCCTTCTTTTTTTTTTTTTTTTTTTTTTTTGCGGTACGCGGGCCTCTCACTGTTGTGGCCTCTCCCATTGCGGAGCACAGGCTCCGGATGCACAGGCCCAGCGGCCATGGCTCATGGGCCCAGCCACTCCGCGGCATGTGGGATCTTCCCGGACCGGGGCACGAACCCGTGTACCCTGCATCGGCAGGTGGACTCTCAACCACTGCACCACCAGGGAAGCCCAAAATGCCTTCTTTTTAACTATTATTATTATTGTCGTTGTTGTTCTTATTATTAAGCCAATTATTATACTCTTGTTTGAAGAACTGTCAGTAGACAAAAGTCATCTTCATCTTACACATGAAGAAGGTAGGCTCAAGGAGTTTCAGCAACTTCCCCAGTGGTACATTACTGCTGGACACAGGACTATCTGATAAAACTTCAGCATGATTTGCTTGAACTGACAATAGTATTTTATTCCTAGGCCCTTTGCATAGATCACTGGCAGCTCCGTGCCTAAACATGCGTACACATACCCTCTTAGGTATGTATTTGTATCCACATGGTCGCACCCTTCTCACTGATGAAAGAACAAGATGACTGCCTCAGGCTGGAGCTGATGAGATACCTTTCTGAGTAGAGTTTGTCTAGGATACATGTAAGATCAAAAAATGCACTTGGTAAATCATTTAAAAAGAAGAATGTCAGGATGTGAATTTGCATAAAGACTGATGCATTTTCAAAAACATCGAACCGGGATAGTTGACCAGCTGGCAGAATTCAGTTCTTGTTGGTTCACTACTTTTCTAAAGAAAATACAAACATCCAGAAAGATGTAAAAGAGTTATTCCAATCAGTCTTATAGGGATTTAATATGTATATAAGTTTTTTAATGGCTTAAGGTATAACTGTGTTGAATCCTGCATTAAAAACAAAGTAATCAGATAACTTTTCTGGAAAATTTTAAAGCACCGGCTTATTAGTAAATGTGTTTAAAGTTAAAAGTACTCTTTGCTTCATTTTGGGAAATCCCTACTTTGTGAAGAAAAAAAATCTTTGGAGGGAATAAAAATTTCCATACTAGATAGATTGCTTGAAATTTATTTATCAAATGCAAATAAGAAGAGAACAAAACTATATTGGTAACCAAAGTAGAATTTTTCCTCCCTTGCATTTGGGACAAGGTCAGTTAATCAGTAAATGACTTTGGCTGTGTTACAAGCGCTGTTCAGTAGCACATTTCAGTTCCTATCTTCACTTCATCTGCACACTTTCAGAGCTCACTATTTCTTTACTTTTGGTTTGACGATTTCCATTATGTAGAGATAGAGTCAACATGGAAAAAGAAGACGGAGAAATTATTATTTAAAGGTGAAAAGGTAGTAAGATAGTATCCAGTGATAAAGAAATAAGGCTGATATTATGTGGCAAAAATCATTTAAGTTCTGGAAACAAAATATACTTTGAGATATCATCTGCTCAACTCCCAGGTAAAATTAAATTTAAACAAAACAGTAAATTAAAAGTCTAACTTCTTTCCTATACTCTCCAAAATCCCAAAATATCTTTGAACTTCATTATCTCCATCTGTAATATATAATACTATTTAAAGTAATCCATATCCAGCAAGATAATATTTTTAAAATGTGACGAGCCTCACATGATAAAAATATTCACAGAGTAATTAAGGTAATAAAGATAAATATTAATGTAGCAATATCTACCAAGTTCTGCAACATTAAAATGGCTAACATAACAAAGAAGTCAGAAGAACAAAAAAGATGTGTGCATTAAAATGCTTATTCTTCCAACCTGTGGTGCAAAGCAAAATTGGAGAAAACACAGAAATAGAGAATAGAGAACTGAATAGAGAACTTACTCTAGTGGTCTATAACAGCTGTTTGACAATGTCCACCTGCTCATCTATATATTTACATATTCTTAATATCAAATGCTTTCTTCCTTTCTATCAGTATTTTTTCTTCTCTTAACTATTCAGGATGGATTGGCTGATCATTTGGACTGAGTTTGAGAAGGAGTAGAGTATGCAGCAAGCACAATTAACATTCATTTACATGCAAAACTAAGTAATGTGAGGAATTTAAAGTTGTATTATCCTGCAGATCATTTTTAATACCAAAACTTTTTTCATACAGAAGAAAGAGTGTTCCTGGCTCTGCAAAGTCATGAGATTCTCCTGGGGCCCAGAAATGCTGAGCCAGGGCTTCCAGACCTGATGCTTTTGTATTGAACAAAATCAGTCTTCCAAATTCCACTCATGTTTGAACTCTACCCTGTTGATTTTTCCTCTTGAAATAGCAGAAAATGACAGCTTCCTTTAGAAAGAAGAGCAGGTACCCATAAGATACCTTTGCATAGTATCATGGCCATACATATGAAACCGTCTTCACCACGACATTTGGACTAGAAGATGTTCAATTAATTACTCCACTAAAAGTTTCGGTTAAAGCAGGGAACTGTCAAACAAGGCACACACAATGTAGAAATTTTATACCAATTTAAAACATTTAAATGTATATGCATTTGCCAATTTTGATGTGAGGCCAAGCTCTTTTCTTTGAGTAGGAGTCAAATGATTGGTTTTCTTCTTGTCTTTTTTGCAGAAGTTGCTCCTATAATTTATCACTTGTAATTTTCATATTCAGTTTCTTTACAAATACACTTGCAAAGTAATGTGAGCTCAGAACCTTTCCAGATTCCTATGATTTGTTTTTAAAATCACGTAGGTATACTGAGGTATGAGTTTTTTAAAACCAATAATTACTTTGGTCTTGCTCACATCTAATTTAATAGTAACGTTGTTTTATGTCCGTCCTGTACAACAAATCCTTAAACTAGTTTTCATAGAACACTCCTCTTTGTTTTTTGCCTCCATATTTGAACACTTCATATTTTATACACTACAAAATAATATTTATGAAACTGAGTTCCTCAGACCATTTGTCCATAGGTATTGGAGTGGAGTAAATGTTTTCAGATCAAATAAGTTTAAGAAATGCTAGTGTATAGTAAGTTATGCAAGTTTCTTGACTGAATAACTTTTTCATGACATTTGCAAGAAGTCTGACTTAACATACTACGTTTGGCAACAAACACAATTTACCCAGCTGGTGGGAGCAGAAGTAAGCAGGCATACAAAAAAGGAAGTAGCCACAAAACTTAGGGTCCTGTGAGTAACAAACAAACCTGTTTTATAGAGGGAAATGGAGAACGCTGGTTACCGAAGGCACTGAGGAGATAAAAGCTAGTGAAGAAACTCCCTTATATATTAGTTTTAACTATGTCAAGCCTGCAAAAATTCTGTGTCCTATAGGTATATGTGTTGAAGTATATATAATTGTCCTCATCCATAAACTGCAGAGTAAATACTACAGAATCACTCTTTCCTGGATGGCATACAACCTTCCTCAAGGTCCCATCTGTCTCTTTTATCTCTCTCTATTTTTCTGTTTCTTTTCTTTTTCTTTCATTCCTTTTTTCACCACATTTGGCAAAGCTTTGTCTATAACTACATTTTTAATTTTTATGATTAAGCCTTCTGGCCTTAGAGATGTTGTTTATCTTCTTGGGAGTACTCAGGGTAAAGATGTTGCTAATCTTCTAGAGAAAATACAGTAAATTTTGCTCCCAAGAGGAGCAAGAGTAGTTCCTACATGATTCTCAGCTTTCTACACAGCAGCATGTTTTGCTGATACCGAAATATGATAAATGAATTACTTAAACATGCACGTCCCTACCAAGTCATCTAAGGATAGCTTTGGTGGTGACATTTAAGCAAGTGTATGTTATGATCTGACTGTTAGATAAGACTATTTTGTGTCAGCAGATCTGAACTCTTTATATATGTACCGTACAAAATATTAATTTATAAAACTGAGTTCCTCAGATCATTTGTCCATGTTTAAAGGGGAGCAAATGTTTTTAGATCAATTAAGTTTAGAAAATGCTAGCGTATACCAAGGTATTCAAGTTGCTTGAGTGAATTACTTTTCAGAGATTTTAATATGCTGATATACATTGAGCATCTCTTATGGTCAGTATGGTGTTATAAATTTCCCCAATTTACTTCATCTTCAACTCTTTTTTTTTTTCCTGGATTACCCATTACATTTTTAGGAATAAGAAAAATTTAAAGCATCCAAGCAACTGGCTAAGGAGAGAGGAGTTATGAGTGGAAGTGCCTGAACTGGTAACAAGTTATACTTTTGCGAGAGAGAAGGAAGAAGGAAAAGTCAAGAATGGGGCAAAAGTTGTAAGGGAAGACTTTATGGTATTCAGAATGGTTGAGATGGAGAAACCAAAGGAAAATTGGGTCTGAACAAAATTAAGTTGCTGCTACCTTCTTTGAAATGTGTTCTTATTTATTATTACCATGACTATGAACAAAACCAAAATTATGTGGACCTCTCCATTAAACTTGCCACTTAATTTAAAACAAGGTAGGCATGAAGAATAGTCTAATTCTCAATCATGGACAAAAAGGAGCCCAGTGAATATCAGTACTTTGCCCAGGAACAAGTGACTCTTGGATGTCAAAGAAGTATTCAATGTTTCTACTCCTTGGTTATCTCATCTGTATAATAGACACTATAAAACCTCCACTGTAGGATTATTCTGAGAATTGAATAAAGTAAAATGTGTGAAAATGCCAAGCATAGTGCTTGGCAGGCATATAGTAGGCATACGGTAAATACTACTTTTCTCTTTTGTTTACACTTACCGTGTGCCCTCACAGTTCCAACAGTGGCCTGCATTCTTAAAGGCAAAGTTAACCTTTTAATATTTACACTATCTTAATTCACTAAGTGCAGTCGCCTTGTTTTCTTCTGGTAAAAGAAATCTTTTCAGGGCCAGTTACTTCTTCTAGGCAGTCATACTTTCTAATTTGTTTTTGGTACTAGAAATATATCATAAAAAAGTAAGAAAAATTAATGATTTACCAATCTGAGTTGCACATCAATCAAAGCCAGTTATTTATGTTGTGGAGATCTGTCTTCATTTTAACTTTATTCCTTCATATTGACAAAGGAGTAGTAAGAAAGTTTCTTGTCAGGATCCATTATGGGAAACCAAGGAGCAAAAAAAATAACTGACAAGAACCTTGAAACTGTAAGAACTCTCCTTCCTTATATTTCAACTACCTGTCTCATAGTAGACTAGACATAGTAGACGTGGTAGACCATTTAATGGGTGAACAGATTTTAACTTGGTGTTTTAGAATCCTAACCATAATATAATATGTTATAGGATCAATCATGTTTGTTAAGTGATAGTTTGACTTCTTGAAAGGTGCATTTTATTTACTCAGCAAGGAAGTTGAAAAGATACATGGGAAAGTAATTAAGCCAAATAACTTACCAGTTGCTTTAACAACTTTGTTATACTACTGCTCCTTCAAGAAGTCCAACTTGCAGCCAAGGAGTTATTTGTTTGCCAAACAGAAAGTGAATATTCATTGTAGCCTTACGGACCAGAAGAGATGGTTCATTCTGTTGGCCACATATTTACCAAACTATAAATGGCATTTGGGTTATACTGAGTGAATCCTACTCTTCAGGGTGTATTTAATATATAACACTTCCATCGTGGTAGAGACTCCTGATTTAAAGTCTCTATCAACTCAGACAGCACACATAGATAACAACTGAAGCCTGCTGGTCTAATTTAGAGATTATGATATTTTCTTTCCCAGGAAGTTTTGTTTCCAAATGGTCACATTGAGTGGATCTAGTGCCTTTACACTTGTACCTTCCAATGTAGGTTGATACAACATCATAGTTCCCTGACTCAAATAACCTCAAACCTTTTAACTGGCCACTCATTTTTAAGGTTGACTGAGAGAAGAAAATAAAACCTCCACGGTCTGGTAATCATGGGTGGCCCTTATTTGTAACATGTTCCCCTTGGGCTGAGTCACAAATCCGCTTTAAAAAGCTGATCAGTACGCTCTGGAACAGAATGTCAATCAGATGTGACCAGAGTTTTATAATTTGATGAAAACTTAATATTTTCAAGTTGAAATTGACCTGGGCTTTGGTGAAAGGTTTAATTGTTCTGTGCCATGTCTCAGTTTGTTGATTTTTTTCTTTAGTAAGTAGATTATTTTCATGCATGCTTTAAGAATAATCAACTGAGGGTTTATGGGGTTTATGGGGGTTTATGGGGAAATAGTTCTTCTGATTTATCAAAAAGATCAAAAACACTGTGTTTAACTTTTTCTTAAATGAGAAATTTGTATACTTCTACACTCCATGTGATAGAGGGGAAAAAGGTCAAAGAATTTTTCTAATTAACTGAACATTTTGATCTTTGGTCAAAAGCATCTAAAATCTAAAAATCTTCTGATATATGCTGGACCTATGACAATGCTAAGAGCACTGGTATATACTACATTTGATTTTACTGCAGCTAGTCTATTGTAACTTAAAAGTGAGCTTTTAGTTTTTGTTCTTATTAAAAATCTTGTTATTTGTTCACCTTAGGACTCATTGTATAGCCATAATATTTTGGTGTATTCTTTTCAGAATATAGTTCAATAAGTATAAACATTTTATTAAGTTAACTCTATAAAGAGATATATTTGAAAACTTCCACTGTTAGTAATGTGAAGCTACTGCAATGTACAACTTCAAGATTTAAAACTGCTTACAGTTTGACGCATTCTTTAAAAACCGAACCCAAACCAAACCAAAACAAACAAACAAACAAAAAACCCAGGGTGTTTAAAACATCAAAACTACCCTAGGACCTTTTTTAAAAATACAAATTTCTGGTCTCATCCTCAAAGATTCTGATTCACTTGATCTGGATTAGACCCAGTTATCCCAGTTGTTTAAAACCCTCCCCATATGATTTTTATATGTACTCTAGTCATCAGTACAGTATAATGACTGCATAAAAAGCAATGTTTTCTAAGGCATATGCCATAAAACACAAATCCCTTGAGATGACTTGCAAAGAAAAATTTCTATAGGCAAGTATGTAAGGGATCCCCTGCATATTATCCTTTCTTGGAGTTTTCGTAGAACATTTTTAAATGTTGAGACTGAGAAGTTCTGCAGAAATTAAATCTATTTAATTTAGTGTAACCTGTAGCTTCTCAGATGGATTTGATCCTGGATAACTTATTTTTTCTGTCAGTGGTGTTTTTATTTTATTTTTTTATTAAAGTATAGTTGATTTACAATGTTGTATTAGTTTCAGGTATACAGCAAAGTGATTCAGTTATAAATATATATATATATATTTTCAAGATTCTTTTCCTTTATAGGTTATTACAAAATATTGAGTATAGAGCTAGATGGTTAAACCTATTTTCTCCAGAATGTCCTTTGAGAAATGCTACTAAATAAAATTTGACAAGATCCAAATTGTTATTTACATCAGTACTGCTTTTTAATGCAATATGATTATGATGTTTTTGAGAATGTGCAATATTCAAAGCTATTGAGAATTATTTTACCTTTGTTTAGACCTATGAATGGAATATTTCTATTGCCTAAATGGCATCTAAAAATTAAATACTAAAGAGTCACTCTATTTTTATATGATTTATTTTCTGATTGCATGAAACAATCAAAAAGAAAGCAAATAAATAAGTACATATAAGTGGTTTGTTTCAGTGGCTTAGGTGGCCATTCCTTGAACGGAATAATGGTTCTGTGAAGCTAAACTACTAAAAAAGTGCTCTTGTCACCATATTATTAAATGTCTGCTGAATTGAAGTTTGGAAGCAAAACACGTATTGTTGGTGAGTGCTCCTTGTCACATCACAAGACTTTACAAGTAGACTGGTAAAGAACAAATTACAAATGCTTAACTCTTGCCTTTAATTGGAGGATCAGATCTAAAATTATGGTCAGGGCGCAGGTGACAGAGAATTTGTCAAAATTAGTTACTTGAGTATTTTAATTTAGTGTAATATGCTCAGAAGAAGTTTGAATTATATTTAATGTGTACTTGTCTTCAATTAGGAAAAAGTATTAAAGAAGTTTTGGGTTCGGAGGTGGAGATACAGTCACAATTCTAAGAAAGGAAGCATTTCCATAGCATTGAAAGATGTTATCAAACAAGAAGAACAATGAATCATTAGTTTTACTCTCCAGAAAAGGGGAGAAAAGAGGGTGATTTGTTAATCAGCATCTCTTCAGGTCACATGGGCCAGTCACTAAGCTAAGCACATTGTGTACATTATCTCATTTAAGTAGAAGAAATTTTTTTTAATCCTCTTATATCTTCAGAAAACATAATCTGTTGTTTAGAGTTTTAAAAACAAGTTGTGGTAATGGACTTATGTACTGTATCCATATTCACACTGTACACTTCCTTTTTCTATTCTTCCTTCATCTGCCCCGTCATCTGTTGTTCCAATTCTTTCTTCCCTTTTAGAAAATGACTCTGTGCTTTTTACCCAGTGAATTTAATTGAAAATGTTAAGCAAGTAGACGAAGAGCCCTGCTTTCATGTGTTTTGTATGAGGAGAAGCTTCCCTTGTGTTTGGTTTCCATTGAACATCAGTCTTACCTGGAACATAAAGCTCATTGTTGTACCTTATTCTTAAATACATATAAAGAACATTCTACTTTATAATGATAGCAGGACTGTCAAAAGCAGTTAATTTCCCCCTCACATTTAGTGAAGCAAAGAAAAATAAAACTTCATATGCCTGGTTTCAAGTATGTAGATTATCTGAAATTGTGTCCATGGGTTACTTTTCACATTTAATTCACCTTGGTTGGTTTCATGATGCTGTCACCTCAGTGCCAATTAGTACACTGGACATCTGCCAAGAAGGAGCTGAAATAAGGCCATCGGCTCATTTCATCTTGGCACAAGGTCAATGCTAAGCTGTATTTAACCTGGTGCTAGAGGCCAGACACATTGTGTAGTCCAGGAGCTGTATTATATGCAGGAGCTTTAAAATAAAGAGACTATGCAGCTTATATATGTTTTTCTTCTTCAGTCTTCTCACAAAAGGAAGATAGTGAAAACCCATCACAAATATTTCAGAATTATGGTAACCACTACCAGCATACAAAGTGTACATTATAGATTTTTCCAGCATACTAAAACTCATCATTTATGTGAGGAAGTTGCTTGTATCACTCTCTGCTGTTTCTCAGAGTCAAATAAATGGTGACGACCGTATCATTGGGAAGACAGGGAGTATCCTCACTTGGCAGAAAAGGGGGTTTAGAAAGAAGGTACTAGTTGGGGTTGATAATATTCAAACTAACAGGGCCAGGATCAGTAATAGTGATATTGGAACCTAAGGCAAAAGGAAGAATCAGGAATAGTAATCTTGCCTTTATTTTGATATTTTGTTCATGATGGATTTTTTATGTTAATTTGTTTTGGTTAAATATGTTATTAAAATATCATTTATCTTGATTACTAAGTATTTTGGTGCTCCTTAAATTTTGTACCATTCTAATCTTTGCTCTACAAACTAAAATAAGCTGAAAACTCAAAAGGTTTATGGAAAATCATAGGGAAAAAATCACCATACTGACCCCATATTTCATATAGTAAATAATAGATATCAAAGTTTCATCATTAATAGCGTTTGAGATTTTTTAGTGCATAATATTGAACAGTAAAGTTTCCAGCATTGTTGAAAGTCAATAATAGGTTGATTCACAGCCAAAATTTCATGAGGAACGGGATAAAGGAGATGTGGCTGAGCTACATGAAATTTGTGATCTCCTGTATTTAAACAGGGGTCTTAGTCAAGGCAGGTTCCCCTCACCTACCAGTCCACACTATTCCTTATGAATCAGAGAGATATTTTTATTATTTATATTTTAAATGAAGGAGAAGGTTAACGTCCTGGCAAGAGGGCACGTATTGGTGAAAAGGGAGACTGAATATGCAAGGGACTGATTAATTTTTTAAAATTTTCATTGTAGATGCAAAATGAAAAGAAAGTTAACTATGATTTGCAAGAAATCTTGCTTTCTCAGACATCTTACTGTGGAATAATGGCTCAGCCTTGACCAAACTTTGAGCCCCTGTATTGAATTTTCAAATTACCACCTTGCTTCTTTGTAGTTGTTAATATATTCTTAGTGTTAATATGTTCCCAGGTTCTAAGAAAAAGAGAAAGCCCCCCTGTGGCCAACTTATCATTTGGTATTCCTATAGCTGCCAACTTAAAAATGGATAGCAAAACAAATCTGGTTTATTTTATTTACAATTATACATGTATTTAAATGTTCAATATATTTTTCTCACCTGAATCCCTTTATGAAACCTAAGTAGATCCATCACGACAAATTCAATTCAAAAAAGTATTATCTTGATATTTATCAAGGATCTTGCACTTCAAACTCTTTGAAATTGACTTCATGAGTGATTTCAACATTATATATTTTCTCTTTTTTATTAGCTCATGTGCAAATGAATTTCTGTCTGATACCTCGTTCCCAGCAAAAGTGTTGTGTGTGAGCAAGTATATATATGAGTGTATGTATACATTTGTATATGTTTAAGCACTGCATTTGCCCACGATGCCCCTGCTTTTATTGGGAATAGAAAGTGGAGATTCATATACTTCTTAATTTCCTCTACTAGATGGCACACTACTTATGAACAAGAATTGTGACTTAATCATCTTTGTATCAATGGTTCTTCTTTAGTTTGGTACCTGCCATGTCCTGTTGCTGAGGATGAACTCATCCAGAAAGTGATGCCTTGCTGCTACTCTCTCTGTCTCAGGAATCTTCTAATAATGAAGCAGTTATTTGCAAACAGTGAGCCTGGAAAAAGATGGCAATATACAGGAAGAGCTAAGGAAGGCTCAGGGGACATGGAACCAAAGAGAAGGCTCTTGTGGGGGCTGCAGAGCTTCTCAGAGCTTAGTTGTAGGCTGGAAGAAGTCCAGAGCATGGGAAAGCCAACTCAGTCCGAGGCACCTTCACTGCAGAAGGGACATCTGAGCCAGGTCTTCAAACCCGCTGAGCTCCACATGCACTTACATTCCCTCCCCGACTACAACGCCACCTGGACTTTGAGACTGTTTATCAAAACACTTTTCAAGTTCCCCCGCTTTCAGAACATTCTTCCTGATTACATAAATCAGTATTTATTTCTTACTTTCTTAACAAATGATACCTCTTATTCTCTGTATCATAAATGATTGCATCTGACTGTGTTCAGTTCATGCTTTCTTTATAATTTTCTTCCGTGTCATGCTTTGTCTCCTTAATAAGATTATAATGTCCTGGTGGAGAAAGCATATCATAAATGCGTTCTGTACTCCTCACGGTGTCTTGGCAATCCTGAAAGTATATAAAATTTAAATAGGTGTGGCATTAAATTAATTGTAAGTTTATTGTTTTTTCTTTGCACTGAAGTTGCTACATATCTAGGCTTTAGAAATGAGGAGAATGTTGTGATTTAAAAGGTGCAAAATGCATCACTTACTTAAACTTAACTGTTTTAATCAGAGTCCCAATTGAAAAAGGTGACAAACTCAAATTAGCATAATTTGAAGAAAGGTATTACTTAAAAAGTGTGGATAGGCTGTGTGGGATTATAAACAATAGTGAAATAACCTGGGTCTTATAATAGTGAAGGAGCTTTTCCAGTCTGCGGTGTAAGGGGCAACGGCAGAGAGGTCTTAGTGGAACTCTGAAAAAGAGTGCCATGTAGTAAAGTCTTCTAGGGTCCAGTAGTGATTTTTGGTCAGAATACAGAGCTGACTCAAGGCAACCCCAGAGCTAGGGAGCCAGGGAAATAAATACCCTGATCTCACACTTCTTCCTCCCTCCTATCTCTGCCATGGCTGCCTATTGGCCCAACCCAGTGGAAAGCTATAAGGATGGGAATCCAGTACTATCATCCATGCAAGTTAGTCTCCCTGGGAGGAAGCTGGGTGGAAAAGTGCAGCGTGTATTTGAAGGGGCATGTGGAAGATATCTGGCACATTCTCTCTTAATGGAGCCTGGCCTGATACTTGGAAATTTATACCACTAAGGGTAGTACTTTCTTTTAAAAAATTAATAGTGAACACAGATTTTTGAATTCAGTAAGTCAAATGCCTATATGATGCCACTCCACTTTAATTACCAAGTAATGTTACATGTGCTATCCCAGAGATACATACAAAATGCTATGGAAGTCAGGGAGGGAGGGACCAATTTTACTTGGAAAGTCAGCAGGGTTTCTCCCTGGGGTAAGATCTCTAAAGGTTCTAATGAAGAAAGGAGGAAGGAAATGCTGTGCAGAGAGCACAAGGTGATTCCTGAAAGAGCAAACAGCATAGAGCAAGCATATTCTGAAGAAACCAATAATAATGGAAAAAGAAAATTGGCCTTTGGGGTCAAATTGAAACCTGTTCAAACCCCAACTCTTCCATTTATTAGCTATGTGATATTGGGAAATGAACAAAACCACTCTGATGCTCAGTTTTATCATCTGTAAAACAGGCACAGTAATTCTTATCTCACAGGTTACTTTTATTGATTAAATGAGACAATGTATAAAAAACCAATAATTATGTCCAGTTGTTACGAGTACTCTCTTTAGACACATACTATTATTTCCAAATTCTTATTCTAGATTACAAAATAATAACCTGTTATTAGGCTGAGAAACTATAGATTAAAAGGCAAACAATCAGATAAACAACAAGAATTTACTGTATAGCACAGAGAACTATATTCAATATCTTATAATAAACTATAATGGAAAAGAATCAGAAGCTGTACACCTGAAACTAACACAATATTGTACATCAAGCAGTTCAATTTTTTAATTTATTTTTTGTGGTACGCGGGCCTCTCACTGTTGTGGCCTCTCCCGTTGCAGAGCACAGGCTCCGGACGCGCAGGCTCAGCGGCCATGGCTCATGGGCCCAGCCGCTCCGCGGCATGTGGGATCTTCCCGGACCGGGGCACGAACCCATGTCCCCTGCATCAGCAGGCGGACTCTCAACTACTGCGCCACCAGGGAAGCCCCAGTTCAATATTTTTAAAAGGGCAAACAAACAAATCATCCACAAATTAAGTTTCTAACTTGGATTCATATGGTAACTTTTGTCTTGGGTGGTGGATCACTTGTAATAGTCGGTAAGCAATCCCACTATTTCCCATTTATGGTTGTTTTGTGGTGGCATCTAGTTTTGGTACTGAATGATTTCCCTGTTTTTGCTCACTTCTTTCTTTTTAATATGTTGTAAACCGTCATGAGGTCTTCCTCATGGGTTTCAATATGCTTGAGGTCAAACTTGTATGCATATTAAAGAGCAATAAATAATAATGTTCAGTGAATGGAGTCATATAATCCTTTAATCCTCTATTAAGTTATTCAAGAAAGATCTTTCAACAGCTATCACAGCTAGTTCAGGCTTGCTTTCTTCACATCTTCTGAAAAGGGTCAGGTTTTTCCATTATCTAAAATATTGAGTTTGCTAACTCTGAGATGTTTTTGGACTCTACTGAAGAGAAACTCAGTGACCTTGATTTAATCTTGCTTTCTACTATAAAACATTCTTCTTCAGTAAATAACTTTATATCCCTTTTCTTTTTCTCTCTTGATGTATATATATAAACATATGTGTGTCAATCGATTCATTTTATGCCCTTGCCCCCATGTCCCACCCGCCACATAAAAGATCAGGAAAGATAGCATACATATATCTACTACCTCTTTGGTGACTTTCTTACATTATATTTGAAAAAGTATTCTATTGTTTCTCATTGGGTTTTTTTGTTTTTTCTTTTTTAGGAATCTTGCCTCTAGCTTAACAATATGTCCGTTGATCTGCCAATCTGTATTCAGAGTTTAGTCAGATTTAGATTGGTAGTTATATATGAATTAGACTACATGCCCCCAAACAGCAAGTGGTTTACTGACTTCTAATGCTACTGCAGACACCAGTGGGTATTCATTAAATGTTAATTAATAACGGTATGTTGAGTTGAATTGACTTGTGGATTCTGGCTGATTGCTCTTCAATTTAAAATTATGAGATGCACAGCATCAATCTATCAGCAGGCAGGATCAAATTTTGATTTATTGCATGTGTCTAGAAAATTGTAGAGCTTTAGGAATTCAAAGAAGTAGATATTTGTACTAGATATGAAAGATAATACATAACAGTAAAACAGAAACAACGTGAAAGGTCTGAGAGCATTTTCTAGGGGCTTTTCCTTGCCTCTGTTACTCTTTAAGTTTTCATTTGGAGTTATCCAAATTCATATAAAAGCTGGGTGGCTTTTTAAATTATAACATTTTTGTGGATAAGTGGATAATTATGAGAACTTGAAACATTGTTGTTGTCCTGAGTGGACATTATACTTCTCTTTGCTAAGGACAATAACTATTTTATAAGGTTTTGGAAGTAGTTGCAGATTATTTTGAGAAGTAGGAAAGAATTCTTGAAATATTCTGAGTTTTTTTTAGCTTTATTATGGTTCTCTTAGTATGGTTCTCATTTGTTTTAAGTGATTTTTAGACATGACTCCATATTTATGTTTTCTGCCTGCAAATGGTTATGGAGAGTCATAGTTTTAAGGCAGAATTTCAGATTTTCATCCACTTACTTAATATTACCTAAAATTATAAAATTAACTTTTTAAAAAGCCCAAGAAAAATCTTTCTATAATAATTCTGATATAATTAGCCAGATTGAATCCAATTTGGAGTAAAAAGAAAGAAGTTTAGTCTTTTAGTAAGATGGATTTGATATATTTCTGAGCATTAAAATTAATTTGTGTCCATCAAGGATTTTTTAAAAAATTGTTTAAGAGGGATGCCTTTTGTCAGGCAAACATTCCTCAATACTACTTGTATTTAAATTAATATTCCATTAATTAAAGATGTAGAACCCTAGAGTTTTCTGAGCCTTCAATCATAGTTCCAGTTTTTCTTATTTTACATATAAATCTAGTAAAGTGTATGTTATGATTTAAATATAACTTTTATTTGTTTTTGGTTAAAGCTCAATAAACATGAATTTGACAAACTAGATTTCTCTAAATATTTAAACACTGTCTATACACTAATTGAAATCACTGAATCATTTTAAACCATACAGTATATTTAATTCTCATAAGTATTTCTGACACCTTCCAAGGCAGACATAGAGATCTACCAATATCTTTCCAAGTAGGTAATGAATACTTGCCAACCTATTATCTTCAAGCATTTAGATTCCATAAATATTTTTCTTTCAAAATTCAAATATTCACTTGTATTAGTTGAATTCTGCCAACACATATGCTACTTGGTTTTAAACCATCTCTTCATCAACTGATTTACTTTGAAGTGATCCTACACCTTCCTTTAATAATAAAATTTCCTATCTGACTTATTAATCCTGAGTGTATGGTCATTATATTGATGGTATTGAAAACTGATGGTTTAACCTATCATAAGTAGTGAAAATTTTTAATTCCAGAGACTTTGAAAGGAAATTCAGCTTTTTGAAATGTGTGAGACTGAATTAAGAAGTCTTGCCTACAAGGAGTCATGTTTTAAGGAATACATCAAATGATCTATAACCAACCTCAGTGCAGTTATGTATGTGTATTCATATGTGTTTATTTTAAAAGAAATCATCCTAAAATGTGTTCATATCACCAATATGAGAACTAAAAAGAGAAAATCTGTGTTTTGTAGCCCTTCTAGCAGTGTTAACCATTCTAAATTTGGATTAAGAAGTAGATATGGAATAGTATTCTTTATAGGAACTTCTATGTCTGTAGTCAATTTGGGAGCAACATGTGCCCTTCTGAGCCTACTCTTTCTGTAGGGTCTTGGAATTATATGTAATGAAAATGGGACAATTACGTGACACTCCTAACCCCAGACATAGGGTCGGGAATTAACTGATTGAACATAGAGACTCTTTTCAACATTCATTGTGGAAACAGGTTACACTTAAGGAAATCATAGAGTTAACATGTAATATATTTCTATCAAGCAAGTTAGGAAAATATTCCCAAGTATCCTTATCAGTGGAAGTGATGATAGTTCTGAAATACCAATGATCTTGTCAGTTTAGGTTTTTGACACATTATATAAATGTGTGCTCTGTGAAGTAGTGTGCCTTTACCTGAAAGGCTATGTTCAAATTCCAGATCCTTAAGACAAATTTTACACCTTACCCTCCCAAACATATATACATGAAAGCTCATGAAACTCAGAAAATTCATAAACTATGGGAGACAAAGCATAGTGTACAGCTGAGCTGTTCTGATTGCAAAGTTAATTTTAACTGCTTAAAAGAACAGAATTTAAACCTAAATCAAAGAGTTACTCTTAATTTTATACTATCACAATGATTACTAGTTGCCATTTGTTGAGAGGAATAATTTAATTTTGAGCTATGTATCATAGCATTTTATTTTAAAATATCAATTCTTTTTATATACCAAAACACATTTTATGTAACTGCTGCTATGTAAAATTGGCTAATTAGCATCTGTGGCAGTTAAAACTACTAAGGTATAAAGAAAATTGTCCAAATTAAGTTGCCAGAAATTTCCTATTGAGCAAATTACTAAAAATTGTGTTCAAATAAAAATAGTAAAATTTAACTTTAAAAAATGATTTATCAATTTAACCTTAGTCCCTCCTTACGTTGCCCCCAGGCAGAGCTGTGAAGAAACAGCTGCTCTACATGAATTCTTTTTCTTTCAATGATTCTCTTCTAGATGTTCTATATATTTTGAAAGTAATAAAATTTGAGGGGAAATCAATTATATTAATTGTCAGACCTTATTAAAGATCCTAAGGAGAGTGAGAAATTTTGAGCACAGCTTTAAAGAAATATGGATGAGTCTTTAAACCTCTTCTCTGATACATCATCAATTTTTCCCTCTCCAGTGAATAATTCCCATAAGAATATAACATTTTGTAATGTTTCTCATCTTAAATCCCTTTGTCCTCACAACTCCCCTACCCACCCATCACTGCCCCTATTTCTCTGCTCCTCAATACATTAAAGTGCCTAGAAGACTTGTTTATACTGGCTGTTTCTGTTTTCTCTCTTCCATAATCTTTTTATTTTTATTTTATATTGGAGTATAGTTGATTAACAATGTTTTATTAGTTTCAGGTGTACAGCAGAGTGATTTAGTTATACATATACATGTATCTATTCTTTTTCAGATTCTTTTCCCATTTAGGTTATTCCAGAATATTGAGCAGAGTTCCCTGTGCTGCTGTACAGTAGGTCCTTGTTGGTTATCTATTTTATTTTTATTTATTTATTTATTTTTGACTGCCCTGCGAGGCTTGTGGGATCTTAATTCCCTGACCAGGAATTGAACCCGAGCCCTCGGCAGTGAAAGCATGGAGTCCTAACCACTGGAGAACCAGGGAATTCCCTGGTTATTTATTTTAAATATAGCAGTTTGTACATGTCAATCTCTTCCATAATCTTATGAATACATTCCAATGATGATTTTATTTGTGCTGGCCTGGTTGATCTTTCAAGGTTACCAGTAATATCCATATTGTCTAATCCCTGACCCGTGCTTCCCCTAATTTAGTGGTCTGTACTTAGTTCTCATTTTCTTTAACTCCCTCAACAGCATTTGACTCACCTGATCACTTTCTTTACTCAGCCTCTCTTGTTTCTCTTCCTACCTTCTCAGTCTTCTTTGCTGATTCCTCTTCCTTCTCTCAGTCTCTAAAAGTTGGTGCTCACTTGAACTCCTTTTGCTCTATTCTAGCTACGGTATTCCCTGGGGACCTCATCCAGGTCTATCTTTTTATACTATCACATTGATGACTTCCAAATCTATATCTAGCTCAAGGATGAGTCCAGACCTTTGTTCTGTTCCCTGCTGTATCCTCAGAACTTGGTAGAGTGACTGGAACAATACAGGTGCTCAATCAATATTTATTGAATAAATGAATGAATGTTCTGCTTTGCCTCCCAGGGTTATTGTAGAAACCAAATAAATCAAGAGACATGAAAGTAATTCACCCTGCAATTGTCAACTGATATTATTATTCATCTTGAAGTTTTGCACTATTCAAAAATGATTTATCATTTTGAATGAGAGGATTTAATCTAGATCTTCTAGATTAAATTAAATTAAATTAAATTAAAAGATCTTCTAGATTAGATCCTCTAGATCTAATCTAGATCTTCAAAAATGGCATGTCTCCTCAAATTCAATGTTCTGTTTCATTCGTCAAACTCTGAGCACCAAGGAAAGTGGTATAAAGAATCTGTATTCAAGTGTAAAAATAAATGCTCTAATGTTTACTCTGATAAAAGTATGGTGTCTTTAATTCATGAGGCCCACAAATTTGCTAGTCAGTAATCCCAACTTGAATGACATGTCCTTGCAAAACTAGTTGCAGAGTGTTAATCATTTACAATGTAAATAAGCAATTAGGTAAGTTATATGATTCATAGCTTTAAAGCTTAATACTTTCTGGTTGAATGGCTGTCAATGAAAGCATAAGACATGGATACAAGCTAATAGGATGAGTATGGTTGAAATACACCAATTCTAAAATTATAGCCTCAGCCTGTTATAGCAAATTCTTCTACAAGAGTATTGATTCTCAAACTTTATGGTGCATTAGAATCTTCTGGCAGGCATCTTAAAGCACAGATTACTGGGTCCCAACATCACAGTTTCTGATTCAGTTGGACTTGGGCCCAAGCATTCGCATTTCTAACAAGTTCTCAGTTGCTTCCCATCTTCTTGGACATAGATGAGTTTCATTACACTTTGAGAAACACTGCAATAAAAGGTTTATTGTTATGTTCACATGGAATATAAAGTTCAGTATAACTCCAAAACATTTCTCCAAAATTTTCCAATATTCCCCAATATTAAAGTCATTGTTTATACTATTAAGGGATCTCCTGATTGAAAAACACTTTCAATTTTAGATTCATTCAAGGCAACAAACTCTCTGCCTTTCTTCTTTAACTGTGAATGGCATTCCATTTGCTACAAGTTGTAGATTATTTCATTAAGACTTGCTTTCATTTGTGACTTCCATCTCTGTCATCACTGTTGGAGTAACATTGATCTGAATATACATGTCATTTATTCTAGCTGCCTGTCTTCTATATCAATCAGATAAAATTTTGAATTCATTGGTTTCCCAAAAAAGCCAACCTAAATTAGAAGACTTAATTCTAGATACTCGGGCTCTTTCAAGGAAATGTTCTACTTTAATTTCTCAGAAGTTTTGATCAGAAGAATTTAATTAGATGCTGAGAAGGAAGTAACTAGATTCTGAGCCTCTGACATAATTGAAAGTCAAAATATATTGTTGGATTTAAACAGAGATCCTATTGACTGCTCAGTACAATCTGGGAGACAACTGCCCAAAATGTAATAAATTATATCATTTTTATAGTTAATGTACTCAGCACAAATAGTAGGTTTTTTGATAGAATGAGTCCAAGAAATGTGAAAAGTTAATGGAAATATAAACTATGCCTATTTAAGGTTTTACATTTTTCATTAATCATTTAAATGTATCACAATTGTACTTTTAAAACATGACCAATATGAAAATCAATATTTACTTGAAAGATAAATTACTTTCCTAAGAAAGGACTTTTCTTAACAAATATAGTCAGAATATACATATTTCCAAAAGTAAACTACTTTCCTGCATTTTAAAAGATTCAAGTTATAAATATTTAATTTATCCAAATATTTAGTATCAAAATTATTATACATGGCAATAACAACGACAGCAGAGCATTGTATGTCGCAAGCACTATACAAGATATTTTATGGTATTATTCATCAGACTAATACACAATAATACTGTGAAGCAGGTACTCATCACCCTCAGTTAAAGCTGAGGGATCTCCCAGCTAGTCAATGAGTAATTTGAACTTGAGGAGTCTGCTTTCACTGTCCTAACTCTTAACCATTTTTCAGTACTTCTTTATAAGCACATATTTGTTTTTGCAATTTGATCCAGACAGCACTGTTGCTCTAACATTCACATATTTGGACATTTCTTATAGTGAAGTTTGTAGAAAGGCAATCAGAAATAATTTGTACGGTATAGAATTTTTAGGTCAGTGCTTTCTATATCTGTAGTCAAGTACACAGACTCCCAATAAATCATTTCTAAATTTAATTATTAGAAATCTACCATAATTGGGACTTCCCTGGTGACACAGTGGTTAAGAATCCGCCTGCCAACGCAGGGGACATGGGTTCGATCCCTGGTCCAGGAAGGTCCCACATGCTGTGGAGCAGCTAAGCCTGTGCGCCACAACTACTGAGCCCACATGCCCCAGAGCCCACACACCACAACTGTTGAGCCCGTGTGCTGCAACTACTGAAGCCCATGTTCCTAGAGCCCATGCTCTGCAACAAGAGAAACCACCACAATGAGAAGCCCATGCACTGCAATGAAGAGTGGCCCCTGCTCACTGCAACTAGAGAAAGCCCACGCACAGCAACAAAGACCCAATGCAGCCAAAAATTAATTAATTAATTAATTAATTTTAAAAAAGGAAAAAGAAATCTACCATAATTAATAAATATCAATCAATCTATAATCAGTTGACAAATGTACATTTATAGTTACTTTTAGCTTAAACATAATGTAGCTATATGTTGTTGGATGATTCCTTCTTAAAAAGAGATTATAACCTAGAAAGGCGTATAGGAAGTATGTAAAACAGTATTATAAAGTATTTATGAAATTAAAATGTAACGTTAATTTTATTATAACGTAAGACAACGTTTAGTAATGTGTTTGTTGTGTACTGACGGCAAACTACAAACAGAATGATGATTACAGCCACTGGCCTTAATTAATTCTCATTTTCTGGTTTAAGGGTTTTAAAATTTTCAAAATCTCATTAAAGATTAATGCAAATTTTCTGTTGACAAAATGCATTGAAATTTTGCCATTCTGATATTTTTGAAATTAACCTTTGAGGAAGAAATACTTGGAAAAAATTTGATTAGCAGAGCATCCCCAAACCCTTAATTTTCAGAGAACAATATCTCTATAATGCATGAGACAGTATGAAAAAAATATGATGTTGAATGTGAGGCCAATTTGTTCTCTGGCTTTATTTTGTAAATTATATGCTGTTTTATTATTGTTGTTGTTTACTAAGAGGTGATAGCATCCATAGAAACTTACAATTTTTTTTGCTTGTACTTCACATAACACTGGTTGTTTTCCAAGTATCGTTCTCCATAAAAGGGAAAAAATGTTTTTCTATCTCAGTAATTTTCCACAGATATGCTTCAGAATTTACTTTATATCTTGCAATTTATCATTAGAGCTCTACTATTATTGAAGACTCAAACTGTTTTGAAGGAAATAATGCTTAAAAAATTAAGACCTTGCAATGGTATGAGTAAAAATTGATAACCCTACTTAGAACATTTAAATATTTTTCTGTAAGCTCTAATTAAATGGGTAGTACACTAGGGTTAGTTTTGACCTGATTTGTAATTGGAAATAAGGAAATGTTTTGCCCTTGAAATTATTAACAGTATCAGAGGTGTTCACTGAAATATCCTCAGGTCTGTACCATGAATTTTGCTTGGAAACTGAACCTAAATTTTGGTGACCACAGTTTTCCTTGAGCAACTTGTTTTAAAGTTTAAGCACAAACAAGTAATTCACTGTATAGCTTTAAAATATGATACACATCTTTATATGATACACATATAATACTTCACTTCTGATTAATTGTTTTGCTTTTTAGCTCATAATTTTGACAATTTACAATTATTTTTTTCCAAAGAAAAAAATCTACTTAGGTAACTATTTTTAGAAATTTCCACACAAGAAATTCAGTAAAATATTTTTAAAAATATATTCGTTAAGAAAAATAGCAGTCTATTTCACTGAGAAAGTCCTAGTTATGTGACGTAGTCTGTACTTTGAGCAACGCTGGTCTCCTGTCCCAAATCTTCCCTTGGGAATGTACTCAGAGATGTATTTGGGGAAAGAGGGAGAAGAGGTTGTAGGTAAATTAGTGAGAATTCAAAACCAAACAATTTTAAGCAACACTGAGTGGAGTTAGCAATAATTGTCTTCCAGCGCACCTTGGCTTTTTATTGATTAGTGCTTTCATGACCATACAGTTCTTATCATTTGTTCTTTTCAATAATTTTTTTTTTGCTGATAAACTAACACATGTTAGAACATCTGGAATAATGCATGCATTATAAAACAACACTTGGTTGAACATCTGGAAAATACAGAAAAGTACCAAAGGAGAGCAAAATAATTTCCAATCCTAGCATTCACAGTAATCATTGTTAAAATTATTGTGTTTTTCAACCTAGTATCTTATTTATCTGACTTTTTACCTGTATGAAAATAGATACCATATATATAAAATTTGTATATTTCCTTGTGTATAATAAAAGCTCATATTAATAAATATTCTTCAAAATCCTATTGTAGTGATTGCATCATAAGGAATATTATCCATACTCCTATAAGCAATGAGCATGTATATCTTAGCATACCATTGCCAATATTTTTCCTAAATATTTAAAAATCTTTGCAAAGCTTTTCATCAAAAATATGATTATCTTTTAATTATTATTTTGTAATTATAAGAGGAGTTGAAATTTTCATATGCTAAATATTTGTATTTCTTTTTTGAATTAACTGTGCATCTACTTTAATGTAGATTTCTTTAACCTATTCTTAAATTTTACATTAAGCTTTTTCTTAATCTATTAAATTCACTAGGCTTTTCTTAATCTACTTTTTAATTTTTGCAAAAGTTAATCATGCCAGGTATTTTATTTCAGAGAATTTATTTCTGGGAAGGCAAAAATTGATATCAAATGCAAATATATAGAAGATCCCAATGAAATGTACACATACTTTCAATTACATATAAACAAATAAGATTGAATGATGTGACCTACTTGGTTAACTTAAAATCACAGACGCTTGAAGTGTTAACCCTAGCACCAAAGCATTGCTACCAACCCGAGCTAACATCTAGAAGGTGTATACAATTTACTGATACATTGTGTCTTTTAAAATGTGTGCAAATCCACCATCATCTAGAGTAGTATTAAAAAATAAAAATAACACTGCATAGATATTTATGTTCAAGCAGAAATTAAGAGTGGAAAATGTATACTGGTTATAATATATACATACTTATATACACATATATATGGATTGAAGATGACTATGATACTTTCACTCCAGTGATAATTACATCTTAAGGTTGCTTTTTAAAATTTCACCTTTGGAAAGAATTTTAGATTCACAAATAGGTAAATCGAACATTAAGCCCCGTAAAGGATTAACAAACAGAGTGAAGCTTGATCCATGTGGCTGAAAGTCAATATTGAGTTTATTCATTTATCAAATTATACATTTAATAAATTGTTTTGGAGCCCCTTCAATTGCAAGGCTCAATACCAGACTCTCAGAACTGAAGGATTATGAATTAGAACAAATGGCTTCTCCAGTTAGAAATCATGTAACCTTAGTACGGAGAATTTAGTTCATATCTATATAAATGTCTCCAATTGTTTTAATCACATTCTTAGCAATGAGTCTATTATTTACACTGAGACTCATAGAAAAAAGTTTTTCTAAATCTTCTCCCTGTCTTTTGCTAATTCACTGAGGAATCAAGATCTATATCCATGGATGAAATTCACAGATGAGAATTTCATATCTGTGATTGGCAGTCGAAGTGAGATTCAGGGGTCAGACACACAGCATCATTGGCAGAGATAGGGAATCAAATGAAAAGTCAGGGGATAATGGCCAGTTGTGCTTATAATTCTCTTTTTTCCCTGCTTTCAGGCAGAAACACACTCCAGTGGCTGTCACTCACTCTCATTACTAGGACTGTTTCTGCTGGGGCTGGGAGTGACACAGCAGGGTATAACTGTCTGAATTGCTAAGCATCCTCCAGGCAAAGACAATAATTAAAATATTCTGATCTCAAAATGGTAATTTTTTACAGGTGGATCAGAAAACAGAATAAATTTTAGTACTGTGCCACGCCAAGCAAAGCATCTTTTTCTTTTGTCATTTATTTATTTCTGCGACTTATATGTCGTACAGCCATGCATATGCATGTTAATGTGTGGCAAATTTTCCTACATGCACAGTATACAACTTTAATGTGCATTGTTATATATCAAAGAAAGACAGCCTTCTATAAAAACTCCTGTATATGTGTATTATTGACTAATTGTTCCCAAGCACTCACTAGCATACTACACTAATTGTATGTCTCTGAGGTCAAATTAAATATAATATGTCCTTTTTGCATTTGTAGATATGGGAGGCAGTTAAATGAGACTGAATTAATATTTACAGAATTTCTCTTTTAGCCTAACATAGTGCTAGTAAACTTCATTTCATTTAATTCTCACAAAAATTTACTAGATAGGGATTATTATTTCTAAAGCATGACTAAAGATACTGAGTTTCCAGAAGTTGCTTTCCCAGAAGTTAAACAGCTAATATAATATAGAATTGCGATTTCAGAAGGGTTTTCTCTGATTTCCTGAGCCTATGCTTTTTCAGACATAAATTGCTTAGAGTGATGATTGACCTAGGCTAGACCTAGAGGTGTAAGAAAGTCATTGTTTCCCAAATAGTGATATGTTCTCTTTAAAGTGAGAAGGCTCATCTTGTTTATTCAAGAGATCTGTAAACATTAGGGAACTGATTTGATGGCATCCCTCACCCACGCCACCCCCAAATTCAGTTGTATTGAAATGTAAAACACCAATGCTGGCTATTCAGCTGGTTGGCTTAAAGTTATTTCACTTCTCTGACCTTGCACCTGTTCTGTTAATTAGCATCAATGCTAGAAGAGTTGTATTTCTCAACCTAGGACATTTGTATAAAATTCAGAGATCACAAACTCAAATGCCTAGAGTTTTCAGAGCTTTGTGAATGAGATTGGATGTGAAAGAATAGGAAGTGCGGGGCCTGTTGGAGGCTGCACGCTCCTCACAAAGGAGATTGTTTTTGAGCCCCTTCAGTTGCAACATGCGGTACTTGGCTCTCAGAACTGAAGGACTGTGAATTAGAACAGTTGGCATCTGTTCTGATCCACTTAAAAACAAACGACAATGTCTTAAACAAACAAAACACTTCGATATGAATTAGTCCAACCCAAGGCTGCAAGTTTACAGCACTTAGTGAAAATTAAATTGTTCATAGATTATTTGAGCACCTTAGCAGTCAGTATAATGCTGAAATATTATCAGAATTCAGTTAAATAATACTTAATGGTCCATTTTCTTAATTATTCCTTCTGTGAACCACACTAGTTTTTTCAAAGAGAATGAAGTAGTGCAGTCACTGATACTTGTTTTCAGAAATGCTCCTTTAAGCATAAAAATGCTTTATAGATCTCCAGCATTTCAAAGTTGATTTTAGAGATTATAAAGGTTTTAAAGTGTATGAGTTGTTTTCGACCAGTGACGGGGTGGGGAGCGGGGCTGATAGGAGAAACCAGCAAGCAAGGAGGTACTGCTGGGGTTTCCTAAAGCTAACCCTTAGGTGGCAGGGCCATTTGTACCCAACCATGATGCCCCCGGTGGCCTCACTGTGTGCGCTGAGCAGACTCGGACTGTTCTGCGCTTGCTTGGAATGAAAACTCAGGCTCTGCGGACCATTTCTCCATCTTTCATTTTGCTTTTGCTATTTTTCCCTATTCAGCAGTACGGTGTGAATAGATTGGATTATGAGTTAATACAGGCCTATGGGTTGTTGCTAGGACAAAAAGCTAGGCTTTGTTTGGGGAATGACATTTGTTTGCTGGCTTTCTCTTGGAAACATAAGAGCCTTTCCCTTCTAAGCAGATTTTTTTTTTCCCATGATGAAACCATGGTAAATATTTCTGATTCATTGGGTAGAACCTAGTGCTAGCTACATTAGGTACAGTTTATGTTTCAGGGATTCACTAGGAGGCTGCTGATGGGGAATCTTCGGCTGAGCACATACTCACGTGTTAATGTTCCTGTCTTCTTACAGGAGGTGATCGAGATCGGATGACAGCAAATCATGAGAGCTACCTCCTTATGGCGAGCACCCAGAATGATATGGAAGACTGGGTCAAATCCATCCGCCGAGTCATATGGGGACCGTTTGGAGGAGGTGAGTGTATTTTAAAATCATGGAAAAACAGAAAGGTAGGCCAAAACTGTTCATCTTTTCCCCCAGCCCGTGTCACTATCAGCACCTACTTTCAATTGGATGAATGTTAAAATAAATAGTAAACTACTAATTTATTTGTAGTCACATATCTAAGTAACTCCTAGAAGTTCAGTTTAGATCAAATATCATTAATAACCAACCTTCTTCCACGAATATTTTGAATTATAAAAAGGGATAATATTTTTCTTTTATCTTGGATGTTCCATTTTACTAATAATACATAGTTATGAGCCTCATATCATAAATGTAGATTAGTTAATAACCTGTAGATACAGGGCAAAAAAACATTTTGACTATTAGTTTTGGAAGAGATTTCAGCCCCCAGATGCTCAGTGGTATCAAAGAGGAGTGGCAAAGCATTGGATGAAAATATGCTGCTAATCAGAGTGACAAAAAAAAAAAAAAGCTTTGCAACTTTGCAATCAGGAAAGTATTTGTGGATTTGATAATAAGTTTCTTTTAAAATTGTTAGCTAATACAGTGTAGAGAATATATCATGTGAAGAATAAGCTACATGGTGCTATGAATAGAGCTAAAAGGAAGAAGGAAGGATAAAAGGTGTGATCTTTTCTATCAAGTAATATAGAGTGATATAAACAGAAAACATATTTAAAGAAAAATCCAATAAATGGAACCAAATAGATAAGGACCCCAAAATATTCATCTATAACCAACATGTATTTCCAAGAATGTAAAGCCTAGTTATTTTATGTTGATGTAACTAAAATAAATGATATAAATCAAATTCATATCTATTAAAGCAATTAGAACTTTCATATTTATTTTATATTCTCTTTTGCATATTGTCAGCCCCCTGAATTCAGAAGTGATTTTTTTTTTCCCTTAACATATCCGATGTTTCTTAAGCTGACTGACCTCTTTACATTTTAGAATAACTTCAAAAGCTTAGTTTAAAAAGTTGAAAAGTTAAGTTAAACTTAAAATAGTAAAGATTCATGGAAGACATGTTGATATTTTACAAGAGTAGTGGTACATGTCTGCAAACTGCCTGTCCTTTAGCAAGATCTCCTCTTGGGGAAGGGGGAGGTTCCTAACCGGGGTGACCATTCATCCCAGTTTGCCTCGTAACAGTGTAGTTTACTACTGTTGTCCCAGGCTAATTTTCGACAGTGCTACCTCTCACTCTCACGGTGTTCTAGTTTGGGTGACAGCTTGTATGGTCGCCCTATTCATATACTAAAATGGTTAGTAAGTGACTTCAAAATGTTTGAAGAGGCCGGTGGGCTGAGATCCCATCCCAGTGCCTTAGCAGAGAGGTCTTCATCATGACTATTCATGAGAGATAGATACTCAGCTGCGAGAGGTCTTCTGCTACCCTCAGGGTCAAGGATTTTTGGGGAAGCCTAAGGATATGTCTTTTCAAATTTCCTGTTTCCCCTCCATTATCAGGTTTCTGAGGCTCCTGAGTTCAGGAAGATTCTTAATATCTGCTGAAAGTGGTACTTTTGTTGAAGTATTATTTCTATCAAGGATTATTTTCTCCCATTCCTCCTCTTCCATCTGTCTTTTTCTCAAGAAAAATGAATGAGATCCAGTTTACTTCACCAAATCAGTGGCCACAGGAGGTCCTATCAGCACAGGAGTATCACAGGTGATCCTAGTGGGATCTATGTGTTAACCTTCAAATTTATGAACCTGGAAGGAATACTCTAGTAGCTGATTGGTTTGTATACTTTATCCTGCAGAATGTGCTTCAGGGATTTTGCAAATGCTGATTCAAATTTACTTTTAAAGAGATATATTTTAGCATAGAGCACTTACAACAGAAACAATACCCTGAAGAATAAATCTTCTCCTGCCCTCTTTGCTTTAATTGAAGAGTGTTAATGAGATTGTAAGGCAAGCTCTTAAAGTACTCATTCAATTTGCAAGAAATCTTTTGTAATTCATCTGATATCGGAATTTCCTAAAGTTGTTAAGAGAATACACAACCAAACCGAATGCTGACCCTGATAGAAAATTGCAAACGTCACCCATAATCTCATGTTTCAAATGTTTGTATTAATATAGCCCCTCTATACTTACTGATTGAATTTTAAAGAAATGTTACAAATTTGAGTTGTAAACAATAAATTTATATGACTGAGAAACATTTTATTTATGTATTGGGGTTCCACTTAGTATTTCATTAAAAATAAGTTTTTCACCAATTAAGAATATTTTACTTTATTTTTATTTATTTATTTTTTAACATCTTTATTGGAGTATCATTGCTTTACAATGGTGTGTTAGTTTCTGCTGTATAACAAAGTGAATCAGCTATACATATACATATATCCCCATATCTCCTCCCTCTTGCGTCTCCCTCCCTCCCACCTTCCCTATCCCACCCCTCTAGGTGGGCACAAAGCACTGAGCTGATCTCCCTGTGCTATGCGGCTGCTTCCCACTAGCTATCGAGTTTACATTTGGTAGTGTATATATGTCCGTGCCATTCTCTCACTTTGTCCCAGCTTACTCTTCCCCCTCCCCAAGAATATTTTAAAACCACTCAATTAGTTCAGCCTCACATTTTGTAGATTAGGTCGTTAAGACCCAGAGAGAATGAATGACTTGCCAAGTGTCATACTGTGAGTAACATAAGTAGGAAGAAAACTCGTGTGTTTTCACTATGAGCTTCTTCCTGCTTTATTGTACAATAGCTGATCTATTACTTCTACTATGGTAGTGAAAAACCCACAATTACAAGTCCATGCCTTATTGATAGTATATTCTTCAGTATATGAAAAATAAAAGTGTTTAAAAGTTGACAAGTAGGATGAATATAGTTGAGTTCTTCAAAAATATCTGAATTAATACCATCAAGAAAGTGAAAAGACAACCCATTGAATGGGAGGAAAGTATGTCCAGATCATATGTCTGATTTTGGACTTCTACCCATAATATGTAAATAACTAACAACTCAAAACTAAAGACAAATCAAAATTTTGACCCAATTAGAATCAATTTAAAAATGGGCAAAGAATCTGAATAAACATTTCTGTAAGGAAAATATACAAATGGCCAATAAGCACATGAAAAGATGCTCAGCATTATTAGCCATCAGGGAAATACAAATCAAAAGCACAGTGAGATACCATTTCTTTCATACACACTAGGATTGCTAGAATCAAACAGTTCCGTAATAACAAGTATTGGCAAGGATGTGGAGAAATTGAACCCCCCCCCATATTGGTAATGGGAATTTAAAATGTAGCTGTTTTAGAAAACAGTCTGACAGTTCCTCAGATGATTAAACATAGAGCTACCATATGACCCAACATTTGTACTTTTAGGTATATACCCAAGAGAAATGAAAAATGTATGTCCACACAGAAACTTGCACATCAATATTTATAGCAGTATTATTCCTAAATGCCAATAAGTAGAAACACCCAAATGTCCATCAATGGACAAATAGATACACAGAAAGTGGTATAGTCATACAATGGATTGTTCAGCCATAAAAAGAATGAGGTATTGATGCATGCTACAACGTGAATGAACGTTGAAAACATTGTGCTAGATGGAAGAAGCCAGTCAGAAAAGACTATATATATATATATATATATATATATATATATATATATATATATATATATATATCTCGTTCTATTTATAAGAAAGTACAGAACAGAGAAATCCAGAGACAGAAAGTAGATTTGTGATTGCTTAGGACTGGGATGGGAAAATAAGGAGTTTGCAGTGGGTTGGTAGCCAAAACATATGAGATCTTTTTTTAGGTGATAAAATGTTCTAAAGTTAACTGTGATGACCGTTGCATATATCTGAGTATATTAAAAACTATTGAATTGTACACTTTAAACAGGAGAATTCTATGATATGTGAATTATATCTCAGTAAAGCTGCTAAAAAAACTCCTGAATTGTCATAATTGATTTTCATTAGAGAATACATTTCTCCTTCCTATCTTAGTCATAGAATCCAAGACAGTTAATCCTAAATAAAAACCTATGGGCTTCCAACCTCCTTCCCACTGCTCAAAGATTGTTGTGGTTGTTGATTAAATGGCATCTGTAAAGACATTTGGAAGGTGACTTTTCATCCTGATTTATCAAGCTCTGTATACCACCTCCGGATACATTTTAAATGTGTTTATTGTAGAGAGGGCATTTCAGTGTCTATATTGCAGTTCTACAACCTGTGTTTCTAAATAGTTAAAGTTTTTCATGAGGCACTGAAGCTTATTCAGGTTGTTTATACATGTAAGATATTCCCTCTTTACTATTTCAATATTAGACGTTTGATTAAAACATAGGTGACACATGAGGAGTTTGCTTAGTTTTTCAATATTTAGAAATTAAAAACTGTTAAGTGAAATCATAAAATATAGGGCTTTGATATTTCTTTTTATGAAAAAAAACAAAGTTCCTACAAATAGATGAAGGAGGGGAACCAGGGGAAATGCAAAATGTAGACACCCTCTCTTAACAGCCAAGCCTGATAACTTAGTTCAGTATTGAATCTAGATACCTCAACTTTCATTTATCTGATCAACCCCCCTGTAAACAGATGCTTCCCTATTAATGATGCTGAGAAGCACATGGTTTCTGCTTAAAAGTCCAATCCAGAAGTTGGGATGTCAAAACATGTATTTAACTTTGGAAACGTTTAGGGTTCTGTTTTTGTTTGTTTGGGTTATTCTTGTCTTTTTCACTGGGCTTCTGTTGGATTGTTTTTGAGGCAATGTATATGGAATTACCCAGCCCAGGATCTGGGGAGGGTGAAAATTCATTAATTGTTCATTAGATCTGAGGGCATAGCCTAACTTTAGCTGCTAACAAAATCAGGTCCTTCCTGTATATTTCTGTCTCCTTATGAAAAGAGTTGAGTCAGAGACTTACCAAGGCAGTAAAAATACTGAATGTGAATAATCCTCATGATGAGTAATTAGCACATGGGCAAGCAGTGGTTAATTAAGAAGCTGTGTGGTCTTGCCTCTGACACAGACCACTGTGTGATCTGTGGTAAGTGATATTACCCCCTCACCTTTAGGTTCCTCACTTGTGAAATAACGTTGGACAAAACTCTTTTAACTAAGATTCATTCCAACTCCAAAGTCCTGCGATCACATGTGTTCCCTCCATACCAATGCTCAGAGAAGTGATGTTTTCAGTGGGCCAAGGTGCCTCTTGTCCAGTGCTGCCACTATCTTGGTGGGACTGAGTTATACTTCACAGTTCCTTATTTTCCTAGCAGCCTGCTGTGACACAGAAATCAAAAACAATGGTCGAACCATGGGGCAGAAATAATAATGATTCCCTCAGTGACAAAATTTTACCTATCTGGGCATGCTAGTCAGAGTAATGATGTTTCTGAAGGGAGTATCTTTTTAATACTCTTCACAGCTTTTTTTAATGCTCCTGCTAAATAGCTAGGAAGGTACCCAGAGGCCTTAGGGGTCAGTTGGGGTTAAAGCACTAGCATTCCAAATGTGCTCATGGAACAGCCAGGTGGATGAATGATTAACCCAGTGAGTAAATTGTTCAGTGACTGGGACCAAGGGTGTTGGTAGACATAGGGGCTGGGGTGCAGCGGGTGCATGCACGATCAGGGGAGAAGATGAAAGCAGGATTGGTTCGAAAACCATAGCCAGACAAATACATATGTATAAAAACGTAGAAACACACACACATATGAGTTAACTTGTTTTGTGGTTATACCTGCAGAATCTTTGCTGCTAAATTTTGAACAGTTTTCTATTTCACACACATATGTTTTAACGATATGCACATTTACATCAGCACTCACAAATAGATTCAGTTGCAAAGTATCTGAAAAAAAAAATCTTGTATAGGAAGAGAATAAATGCAGAAAGGAAGGGGCAAAAAGTTGACCCCCTCGGGGCTGGTTTGGGGCTGTTTGGTTTCTGGAGGGACTGAGGCAGCCAGCTGTAAAGGTATGTACAAGACCAGAGCCGGCAGGGGAGTCACTGCAAAGGCAAAGGAAGAAACAAGGGGTTCAGGCGGCCGCGGGGCACTCTCCCTGCTCCCCTCACACTGTTGTGACTGCACCTGCTGCATGTGACCGGCGGGCACTGAAGGCAGCCGCAGCCACAGCGTGGTGACGAGGCAGCTGCAGCCCTGCCAGCTCCCGCCCAGCTCTCTTTGAGAAAAGGGGAGCAGGAACTGGACTAGCGGGGGAGAAACTCCCTGCAGAGCTGCTTCCTACACGGATCCGAGGAGGAGCCTCTCCCGAAACGGGCACTGGACTGTTCTGACGTGGCGATTCCCTCGGGAGCCCCGGGAGTTTGAAGACCGAAGGGAGAAGCCCGCAGAGAGCATCAAAGGCTGAGGGGTGCTATAAAAGGAACAGGGGAGTTCTTTGAAAAGAATCTGTCATGCACCGAAATGCTTTCTGGAGAAGGTGCCATTATCTGCCTCCCCTTTTGCTCAGATAAAAGGAGCCAGCAAGGACAGTACTGAAATATCCCTCAGGGGCCTTTTGGTCATTGTTCCTCTTTCCCCTGCTCACAGCTATTTGCTGACCTTTCCAGAGAATCTCAGTCCCCCCAGTTCCAGCTGAGAAGACAGTTCTTAATAAAAAAAAAAAAAGAAAGAAAAGTCTGCTGTTGGAATGGGAGGTGCCGCTTGCTTGCTGTGGTTCTTTTTGCTGTGACATTTTGGAATGTCTGCAGAAACAAAAAAAGTAATTAAAAAAACCTCAAAAACTCCCGGGATTAGGCAAGAAAAAAGGAACTTTTTTGCCAAAAAGAAGTAAATGAGAGGTGGTAACTTATCCCTGATTCAGGACCTGGATGATCAAAATCTTCAAGTTCTAGGAAACAGCACTTCAACAAATAAACAAACATGAGAAGGAGTAGCTGTGGGATCCCGATATCACAGAGAGACAGGTTTTAAAGGGAGCCAGAAACGGGTTCAGAATTTGGGGGCTGTATGATGCCTGAAGACAGAAGTACTGGGGGGCGCCCCTCAGGTGCCTTGGCGTCTACTCCTTTCATTCCTAAAACTACATACAGAAGAATTAAACGGTGTTTTAGTTTTCGGAAAGGTAGGTACATAATATGTTCATGTCCTTTTAAAATATCTTTCTGATGCTTTAAGGTCAGTTTACGCTCAGATAAAGTGGGAGTTTGGAAGCCAAGAGCTTAAAACTGTACAAGAATGGTTTATGTGTGGTTTTGCTTGTCTATACTTATTTCTCGAGGTTCCTATTGATCTGTTTATTACTGCCTGTGAATGGGCCAGGTGGGCGGGACTTAAAGAACGGTGGTCCTAAAGGGATCACCTTGACTGCTGGAGAACAAACAAGCTGGCCGGACCATGCCGAGGGGAGGGGCCGAGACTACCTTGGGCTGTTCCCAGACTCAAATCAAGCAGCCATGCTGTTCCCGCCTTGAACTGAGTCCCTCTCAAGTCCCCGTTCAGCGCTCCCATCACATCGGTTTGGTTCTGGCTGCCTGCGCTTGCCTCTCCTCCCCTACTGAGAAAATTGTAATAATCGGATTATCTGTAGTGACCCCTTTTCAGGAGGCTTTGAACCATATTGATTAACACTAATAAGAAATAGGAGTCACCTTGGCTTTCCAAATATATCATAAGGTGGCACTGGGAGAGGGCAAAGATATGAAGGATCAGGAACAAGGGGTGGGAAAATATAAGCTTAGGATCAATAAAAGAAACTAAGTATTTCAGGGCTTCCCTGGTGGCGCAGTGGTTGAGAGTCCACCTGCCGATGCAGGGGACACGGGTTCGTGTCCCGGTCTGGGAAGATCCCACCTGCCGCGGAGCGGCTGTGCCCGTGAGCCATGGCCGCTGAGCCTGCGCGTCCGGAGCCTGTGCTCCGCAACGGGAGAGGCCACAGCAGTGAGAGGCCCGCGTACCGCAAAAAAAAAAAAAAAGGAAACTAAGTATTTCAGAATTGATTTGTATAGGGGGAGTTAAAGGGTACAACATAGGTAAAATGAAGTATTTCTATAAAATGTTTCTGTATCAACATACTTTAAAATGGCCTTTTGTTTTAAAATGGGAATAATTAAATCAAATGAATATTTAAATTGGAACTAGATAATTATAATTTTAAAGTCATGTACTGTAACCTAATAATTTAATCAGGAGCTGACTTGAGTCCCATCTAAGGTTGTTCTTTCTCCCTTTTTTCTTTAATTTGCCACCTATTAATCAACATTCTCTATCTAGTAATCAACAAAAAATAGAAGAGAAGAAAAACCGTATATTTAAAGCAAGATATAGTGGGAACTTTTTAAAACTAAACCTTGCTCCTTCTGAGTCTTTTCCTTTGAGCAGTTAATATCTGGCTATGATCATTATTATATATTATAAGCAAGGAATTATCATATATTATAAACAAGGAATTCAGGTGTTACTTTATATTCCTCTCTCATCCACAAAGATAATTAAATGAGAGATATGTGTCTCATGTTTTATAGATCTTTAGAGATTTCATGGTTACTGTAAGATTGCATCATTCATAGAGAAGTTGGCAATGAGAGAAACTGAAAAAGGCTAGGGATTAATTGCTTAAAGGACATCCCCTCTTCTGGTTCTCCCACCACTCAGCAACTAAATTGGGTTTATCCAAACATGTAGAGAAGGTCTACTTTTCTAGGTTATTACTGCTCATTTGTAACATGAAATGTTCTGGGGACAATTAATTTATCTTCGAAATGCAGAGCAAAGTGTTTTTTATGTTTTCCACCTTCTCTCCTCCCATATTGGAATATAGCATGTCTTCAAAAACCCTGTCTAACACTGCTGTTCGTTATGTCCTCTTCGCTCTCTCCTTAAATATCAATGAGGGAAGGCAGTGCTGCAAAAAAAAAAAAGAAGAAAATTCCCATGGGCTGGCAAATGGCAACCAGAGAGTGGGGAACAGCTTCCATCTATCATCTCCTGTGGGCTATTTTTAAACTATTGTCCTTGCCTCTGCAAAGTCTTAGTAATCTGAAGAATGTTCAGCATTTGAGTCAAGGATTAACAGATTTTTATTTTACAAAGTTGCATTCTGGTTACTGTCAGAACCATAAAGGAGAGGAGGTGCAGGGGGCATTCAGCTGTGTTAAGTTCCCTCTCCCTGCTCAACCACAGTTAGGCAGTGAGGTTCTGGGAAGGAAGGCGCCAGGCTGAGGCTGGGCTGCGAGGCTGTTTCTGTGCCACACTAGCCGTTGTTTTCAGCAGCGGTGTGAAGCCCAGGGTGTTAGATCTTTATTCAAGGTCCTGCACTGAAAAGAATGAACTTTTCTTTCAATCCCGGGTTCCCAAACCATGCTACCTTAAGAAGAGAGTGTCGTTTTGTGCTTTGTTTAATCCCCTGGGTGCTCCAGGAGTTCCATAAGTGGACAGGGGTTTCTGAGTTCCTCTCCCAAGCCTGTTGGAGAGCATCCACTGAAGTCCTTTCAATGAAAGCAAAAGGGAGGGTGCAAGAAGCATGGAAAAGCACCAAGAAGTGCAAAATGGTAATGCGTCTGCTTTTCCTGATCCACGTTTAAAACATTTTTTACTACTGTTATGGGTCGGCTGACAGAAGAGGCAGCTCAGCACTTCAGAATGGCCCTCAGAATGAAGAGGGGAGCTCAGTTAAAGTTTCCAGAGGCCTGGTGGGATTGCAGCTTGCATGCTGTGCCTGTTGGAACTCACTGCTCTGAGTTCCTTTCTCTTACAGACCTCTTCTGTCCTTTACTGCCCTCTGTTTCTTTGTTCAGCTACTAATAAAGGTCTCTGGACATGTTTTCTCAGTGGTTTTAAAAATCTAGGCACTGTGAGCCATCTATTAAGTGGGGAGAGTGGTGCTTTGGATTTATGTTCTGGTGAGATAAAGATTACAATGTGTTCTTTACCCTTTGGATTTTGAAACTATATATTTTTTACCTCCATAAGACTATTATGTAATATACAGAGCCTAATCAATCTTTTGATTACTTGGAACACTTTGGGTCCTGATTTCAGTGTTAATTTCTAGTCAGAATGGTCTGGCTGGTTTAAGATTGTTGTGATCACAGAACATACTAAAGTAAAATTTTAAACCCTAACTTTATCTTGTCTTTTTCCTGAGTCGTGCTCTTCTTGGAGATAAAGAATCATTAATTCCCCAGTGCTTTTTTTTTCCCCCTAGACAGTAACTTAGTGGTCATGCCCCATTGCTTCTTCCTTCTTTATATACTTTCAGCTCCATTTCTATTTCCATCACCTTAGTTGTCTGTGCCTTTATGGCTTTATGCACGCAAGGTACTTTGACCTTAGAAGTGGCTCTTCAAGACAGCATCCATCCTCACCTCTTTTCACCCCAACATTGTTCACAAATTCCTGCAACACAGTTCATTTGTAAAGCGTCGTCCAGTTGGTATTCCTGAAACAGTACTAACAAGCAATGTTCCACGGCTTAGAAATTTTTCATGAGTCCCTATTGCTCCCAAGAGGATGTCCCGTTTCTTGCAACTGTCAAGGGCTTCTAAGTAATTCCAACTATTTCCAATTCCCCAGACTATCCCCTCTTCCTCCCTGAACCCATCTCCTGTAATACCTCTTTTCTCTGTTCAGTGCCCCCTCTGCAGTGATGCTCTCTCTCCTCTGCAGTCTGTCCACACTCTACACTGTCTTCAAGTCATTGTTGGCTCTCACTTCTTCATCAAGCCTTCTCTGTTCACCTGTTATACTCTTTACTCTATAGCCCCTATATTTCTTATATGCTGCCACCTGGTCACCTTATCTTCATAGCTATTTTCAAGTGCTTTTATGCACATTTGTGATAAGAAATATATATTTGTATTTGTTTATTTCTTCTCAAAGTTAAGAATGGCAATAAGTCTATTCAATCCAGGATTCAAGATCTACTGCAGGCTGGTGAAGTATAGTATTATTACTTATCTTTTTCTGCTAGTTCAGAGACAGTAGTGAATTAAAATAGAATATCTTTACAGAGGTGGTGGATAACACCAGCATTTTCTTTAAAGTAATTTAAAGTATTCTGATCTGTCCTCAGAACCTATTTTTCCCTGTATATGCAGATGGTATGTTTATAAGTGAAAATGTTAATACATTAAGTGATGGTTAACCTTAAAGCATAAAAAAGTTAATGTATATGTTGTAGTCACATTTATCAAAATTGATTTGTCCAACAGAATGCTACTATCCAAATCCATATAATTTTAAATGGTGCTATAAATGAGTAGCTCATTAATTCACATGTCAAAGTTTTACAGAGCATCTACCAAGTGATTTTGGGGGTGAGAAGGCAAACAAAACAAGTTTCCTGGAATCTGTGAGTTCACAGATTCCTTGAAGATAAAGAAACATATAAAATAAGTAATTACTTAATCTGTAATAAGCACTACAACAAATTATATACGAAGTCTGAGGAGTTTATGAATAAAAGACTCACCATGGACTCATCTGGAAAGGCAGTGATTCATCTGAACTACATGAAATCAGATTTAGTCTTTGGAAGTTTATGGAAAGACATTTTCTCTTACATGATCCTAAAAGAGTAGTCAGCATCCCTATGGGAAAAAAAGGTCTGAATTGAATTAACATAACATAGTGGAAAAGGAAGACTTTTAGAGTCATATACACCTGTGTTTATACCCCAGATCTACCACTTTCTAGATATGTGACTTCAAGTCACCTAGCATCTCTGAGTCTATTTGTAGAAGGGAGATGTCCTTGCGGAATATTTGTGAGTGTCAAATAAGAAAATATATGTAAATTGCATGGCTTGGTACCTGGATGTAAATGGTGAGTATAATTACTCTGCTGGTCTAAGACCAATGCTATTGGGTCACTATTATCACATTATTACACTTGCTTATTTTTTTCAAGCCTTTATTTTTCTCCAGTCTGACTACAAGGAGAGTCAAGATTTTACCATATATTCATTGGTTATTATAGATTCTGAGCTTCTTGAATTAAGTTTTCTATCCATAGAAGATTTGTTAGCTGCTTAGAAAGTGCTAGTAACAGACTGAAGTAAGCTTTGGCTGTCTTTGTTTCTTAGTTCTGTACTAAATTGGATGTCTTTTATTTTTATTTGTCCATTTACCATGGGCAAATGTTCATTTTTAATTGAATATTATTACAATCCTGGTGACACCGCGACTTATTCTGTTAGCAGGGTTGTAGTAAGCAGAAGGATAAGTAAAAGCAAATTATCTATATGACTTAACATGTAATCTATGGCACGGAAGGGACAGGGAACTCTGAAAAATAACTGATAATAGAAAATTTAAGTAGTAACCGAGAAGTTATCTAACTTCTGCCTTTTTCATCAACAAATCAAAGACTTTTTTGTTTTCACGTTTTTATAGGAATCAGTGCCACAACCTGAGAAGTCTTGATAAGTTTCATTTTACCTTGGAGTTAGTCATTTATTTCCTCTAATTGAGGAGATGAAGTATTTTATTTTAATGCATGCATTAATTCTACAAATGTTTATGGAACACTCAATCCTTACCCACTTTGGTGTTAAGTTCCAGGGAGCAAGAGAGTTTACCTATGTGTCTTAATCCATTCAGGCTGCTATAACAAAATGCCACAGACTGGGTAGCTTCTAAACAAAAGGAATTTATTTCTCATGGTTCTGGAGGTTGAAAGACTGAGATCAGGCCAGCATGGTTGGGATATGGTGAGAGCCCTCTTCTGGGTTGCAGACTGTCTACTTCTTGTTGTATTCCCAAGGGGCTGAAAGGGAAGGAGTGAGAGAGCTCTCTGGGTTCCCTTTTATGAAGATACTAATCCCACTCATGAGGGCTCTGCCCTCATGACCTAATCACCTCTCCAAGTCCCTACCTCCTAAAACCATTACCATAGGCATTAGATTTTCAACGTAGGAGTTTGGAAGGGACACAAACATTCAGACCGTGACACTATGGTAGACGGAGTATGAGCCTTGGAGTCTTTCATGTTCCCAGTTCAGTCCTTATGCCTGCAGTACTTTTGGAAATTTACCTAAACCTCCTTTAAGTTTATAGGATAAATATACAGTATAAATTGTTATCCAATATCATTTATAACAATAATAATAAATGTAAAATAATCGTTTTATTATAATAATTGTGAAAGTACAATCTTCTTTTGACTGGTGAGGGACTAGTCCAGTATGGGTAGGCATCTAAATAAACAATTACAAAGCAATATGTTAAGAAAGCAAAGAAGAAAATAGCAAATTTTGTGTCTGGGATGGGGGTGAGGGAATGTTAGTAAGGACTTAACACAGGAGAGGATGCGAGTCGAATCTTGCAGGATAAGTTTTCCTAGGCTGGCTCATGACAGCAGGACCTACCTTCTAGAAGGAGACGTGAAGATGTAATAAGTCATAATACATATAGGAAACAACAAATAGTTCAGTATAGTTATCGAGTATGTTGTTTGTGAGGAAGCAGCAGTAATGAGCATGGATATGGCACAGTGCCTGGCACAGAAAGGGTGCTACCTAAACATTTTACTTTGAATAGTGGATGAAGAGGCAGAGATCAGATTGTGGAGAATTTGTATTTCATGAAAAAGAGTTTGGTTGGCCAGGGGGCACCATGGGAAGAAATGAAGCAAAAGAGAGGCATAATCTGATTTAAATATTATGAAGATCACTGTGGCAGCACTTGCCTGGTTTGGGAACCCAGCTCTATAAAAGTCATTTAAGAAATATTGAGGATCGAGATTGAAAAGAGTATTCTTGAAGGAAAGAATTACGTAAGGTGTGAGAAGTGTCAGGAAGAAGAGTGAGATTGATAGATTTAAAGGGAGTGAGCCATAAAGTAATGCAAAAAATAAATTTGGCTGTCAGTGATTTGGCAACTAGGTAGTTATTGGTAATTATAGAAAAAGCTCTTTTAGTGGAATGACGGTGTCAGAGGCCACATTGTAACAGTTTGACAAGAAGATAGAAAGTGATGAAATGGAGCCAGAGTTATACTTAGTTGGGAATCAAGGAGCAGAGTGAATAAAGGGACAAGGCACAGAGAGTACAAAGATGTTTAGTTTGTATTTATTTATCTTTTAGGGTGGGTAGAATTTGAGTATATTTTTTAGATCACACTGAAAAACATCACAGGCTGCCTCTAGCTATTGAGTATATAAATCACACATAAAGGAGAAACCTCACAAATCCTGAAGATATTTAGATTTTCTTTATATTTTTTTCTCTCTCCTGTCTCTCCCTCCAGTTGAAACAGCCTCCCACAGATATAATAAAATTACCTGTGCGATTTACTTTCTCAGCCTAGTGGAAAGTCACGTCCTGAGTGATGCTTCATGACACCATCAATATACTTCCAGGAGAAATATGCAGAAATTCCAAGGATGGTTTTGTTAGGGAATGTGAAACCTCTCTGAGAATTTAAATGGACATAGCTGGAACTGTTTACAAGACTCACACCACAGGGAATATTCTTGTTAATAATCTACTAATCAATGTGTCCTTTTCTCCATGCTGCTAGCTGGGGATAGATCATGACCTTGTGCTTTTTTGTTAATTTTAAAATTGGAAGTTTCACTGCTCCCTCAAAGAAAATTCTAACTAAAGCAGCTTTTAAAAAAGAATTCCCCCTACCTTTTTGTACAAAAAAACATTCTCACACAGGAAGTTAACTCACCATCTACCTTTGTAAGTCAGAGATGTTTGGGACATTCTATTTCCAATGCTACAGAATGGGAAGTATACATCTAATCATTACCTAATTCTTTGCAAGACCAGATAAACAGCAGAAAATTACTATTTTTCCCACAGGAATTTCTAAGTATGTGTACATACTGTCTACATTTTTTAAACTCTTTTACATATTTCGTTGCTAAATAGGCATAGCTCTTTATAGTAAGGAAATCATTTTGTTGCGCAAGATGCTGAGTTTTTTCCTTCTCCTTTTTTTTTCCCGACTTCCCTCCAAATTTGCCATTTTCTCAACAGAAATCACCACTTCTAGTGTGATGACAGGAATTGAGGTCAGAAAACTAGTAAGAGACGTGTTTCTTCCTCTGTAACTCAATTTTCAGCCATTATACCCACTAGGCAGTATTGTATAATACACAAACAGAGGCTCTGAAATTCAACAGCCTTGATCAAATCCTGGCAACATCTTTTACCAGCCCTGTGACATTCAGCAAGTTACTTAATCACTCTATACTTCCATCTTGTCCTCAGTAAAATGGTGGTACCCACCTCATAGAATGCTGAGAGTTTTAAATGAGAGAAATGCAGGTAAACTTCTAGTACCCATGCCTGGCGTACATAAATACATCCTAACTATTACCATTTTTTAGAGCACAAAAAGGATATGCTATTTTCTTCACTTTTTGAATGTATTAATATTTTAAATTACTAGGAAATGAGGACACATAATAATTGGGATTAAATAAAGTGGAAGAGGACAGGTATTCAGGAACTAGCAAAGATTTTTAAGCCTGACTAAATCTGGATATGGACTTCCATTCTGCCACTTGGTGCTGTGTAACTAACCTTAGGTGATTTATTTAATATCTCTGAGCCCAATTTCCTAAGGTATAAAATAGCTACCTTGTATATTTATTATGGAAACAAGAGAATATATGTCAAGGACTTAGTGCATATTAGGTACCTAATACATGAAAGGATGTTAGGGCTTTTGGCTTTTAATTTCTTACTATACCTGTTAAGAAAATTCTTATCATATAGGCAAGCCTATATGTAACAAGGGGAGAAAAAAAAAAAAAACGGAGTGCCCATCTAAAGCAAAAATTACTGTGTCCTTTATCACATCCTTGAGTTTTGGGGAAAAAAGAAATCCTGAGAGTTTTAAGAAAAGAATGTTTGTTTTTCATTACTGCATAAAACCAAATTTTGGAAGTTTGGTTCTCATTTGTAGTGCTCATAGAGGTTGAACTGGAACATCTTTAGTAGATTTTCTGCTGGATTTAGGGAGAAACCTTATGTAATGTATCAGTCCAAAAGAATAAGTGAAAAATCAGATATGTAAGATTTATTCCCAAATGTTAACATTATGTTTTTTGGTTTTTGGTTTTTTTTGCGGTACACGGGCCTCTCACTGTTGTGGCCTCTCCCGTTGCTGAGCACAGGCTCCGGACGGGCAGGCTCAGCGACCATGGCTCACGGGCCCAGCCGCTCCACGGCATGCGGGATCTTCTCGGACTGGGGCACGAACCTGCGTCCCCTGCATCGGCAGGCGGACTCTCAACCACTGCGCCACCAGGGAAGCCCAACATTATGTTTTAATATAATTTATAAGTGCCTCTGAAAGGCTATCTCCTCAATTTTGGCAGGATAGAACCAAACATCCCAGGCAAATAAGCATCAAAGAACTTCAGGGGAAAAGATATGGTATTCTTCATTCATAACCAATTTTCAAGCTTTGTTATTAAAATACTAGAAGAGCTTCAAAATCATTATCACCACTTCATACAGAAATGAGCATTGTTGCAAATAACCGAAAACCCAGTGAATGGTGACTTATACAGGGGCTTATTTTTCTCACATTGAAAAAAAATCTCCAAGGAGTTGCTGCTGGTATTGGGTCAGTGGTTCAGTGATTTCAGCCCCGTTATCTCTGTGAATCTTTCAGCCTTTCCCTCGTGGCTGTTGCCTAATGGTCAAAAGATGACTGTTAGTCACAGGTAGCATGTCCAAGTTCAAGATGGAAAAAGTCATGATTGGCAATTCCAGCTATATCTTTCTCTTTCATCAAGATAAACAAGTCTTCCTAGAGACTCCAGAAGACTCTTGGGAAGTAGGAGAAGTATTTAATTTTCCAGCCACGAAAATAAAAATAACAAGAGAAAATAGGAGTGTGAATATCTGTTGAGTTAGGGGAAAGTGTTTAACACACCGTTATAGAGAAACTGCTTGTTCCAAAGTCTACAAACTAAGCTAATTTCTAATTCTGTTTTATATGCATTTGACTATTAATAACAGGTAACTCAATCTTTTTTCCTAGAAGGAATATATGGATACCATTAGTGGCAGATTTGATACCAGGTGTACAATAGTTTGGTTTGTTGTTGTATTATTGTTTCTACTTAGGCTAAGAATATTCTCTTTGGTAACAAGTGTTTATTGCTTGGAATGTGATGGTTTTGCATTACTGAATCCATACATAAATTATTTTACATATAGGGAGGTAAAGCATATGTTCTTACTATTAAATTCTGAACCTGATGTTTTTGAAATATTCCCCAAACATTCTGGAGTCTTACATAGTTTCAACATGGGACACTCATTTTTCTTCCCCTTTTATGAAAATCATAAGATCATTAAAGCCACCCCATCTGGAAACATTGGAATCACATTTGCTTTGGCTCTTTTTCTCCCTCTTTTCTCATTGGTTGATCATTTTTCCAAATTACCAACTGATAATAATATATTTTAGAGGCATTGTTTCTTTTTTTTTTTTTGCGGGGTGCGCGGGCCTCTCACTGTTGTGGCCTCTCCCGTTGTGGAGCACAGGCTCCGGACGCGCAGGCTCAGCGACCATGGCTCACGGGCCCAGCCGCTCTGCGGCATGTGGGATCTTCCCGGACTGGGGCACGAACCCGTGCCCCCTGCATCGGCAGACGGACTCTCAACCACGGCGCCACCAGGGAAGCCCCGAGGCACTGTTTCTTAATCAGTGGGGTACCAAATGCATGCACCAAGAAATGCATCATTTGTAGGTAATTAAAAATCATTAAAAATCATTGATAAAACTGATCAAAATTGTTTTGATTTTTATTACCCCCATGTGCTGACAATTCTAGGCAATGTGTAATCATATATGCCTCCCTGTTAGGACAAACCACCATGACCCTGTCTCCTCACTTTTAGTATGCACTGCTTCGTATTTCCAATACTTCTCTTTCCAATAAATTAATAGTTTAATATTTTAAAGAGCCAACACTGTCTGAAATATTTTATATGGATGAAAATTCTGCATTTCTTTTCATGGTTTTATCCCTTTGATTATAATCATAGCATCATCTCTTGATTGAAAAAAAAGGGTGAACAGAGACATGAATAATATTTAAACTAAATGAAAATTGGACATAAATTTACACTTGTAACAGAAGTAGAATTTGACTATTATCTACAGAATATTTCTGTTTTTAAGTTTTTGGATATGTTTTTTCCCAAAAGGAAAAAATTAAAAAAAACCCAAAACTGAAATTATGTTTATTGCAATATTTCTTATTTCAAAGTGGATATCTCAAACTCCGTATTTCCATTTCAGTTTTGGGCTAAATATGGAATACAGGGGGAAAGGACAGCACAAGGTAAACCCTTTTCATTTGAAGAATTGTACATAATGAATTTAATTCTGTAATAATGTTAAGTACCAGACGTGAAATGCTTGCTAGCATTCCAATCTTTGTTTTTCCTTTACATTGAGTTTTAAAAGAAAGCAAACAAAGTGAGAAAAGATGAATTTCTCAAATTCATTGTGATCCTTTATTTCTCCAGGCATTTTTGGACAGAAACTGGAAGATACTGTCCGTTATGAGAAGAGATACGGACACCGTCTGGCTCCAATGTTGGTGGAGCAGTGCGTGGACTTTATCCGACAAAGGGGGCTGAAGGAAGAGGGTCTCTTCCGACTGCCGGGCCAGGCTAACCTTGTCAAGGAGCTGCAGGATGCCTTTGACTGTGGAGAGAAGCCATCCTTTGACAGGTAGATTTCAAGTTTTCACTAACCATCCTTCACTGAGACACTCAAACTCAACCAAAAGGTTGCAGTAAACTGAGATGACATAATCTTAATTGATGTTGTAACAGTTTAGAAGATGGATTATATGGCCTCACAAAGATGGATTGTTTTTAAGTTACAGAGTCAAAAATTTGATACTTTAGATGTCTTTCTCTGCCATACTCCCCCCCCCACCTTAAAACATTATTATTTATTCTTTTCCTTTGGCCCTAAATTAAAACTGTATTAAACTTTTACATTGGAAAAGTAAATTTTCAGAATAGGAGTCTTCTCTTGTTTGATGTTTCTTTGAATTCTTTCAGCTAAGGGATATTAAAAGTGTTGATAAACAGAGATTGGGATATTGGCAATGTAATTAAAAGTATTATATTTTTAAATATATAGCTCTATCTTAATCTAAAATAGATTTGCAAAGAAACAAGGAGAAGTATATAGTATGGTGAAATTCAGGAAATAATGGAAGTTGCAGAGAAGAATGCATAAAGCATCCATAACTCCACTGAGTTGAACACTGATAATATTTTGTAAATTACCTCCTCCTGTTCAGTTTTTTTAATTCAGTAGAAAAATATAGTCATTTATCCTAATATTATTAACTCAACATTTGTAGCAGGGTTTTTTTCATATCAAGAGTTGAAAAATGCCCTTTTATTCCAGCATATTCTAACTTAACATCTGATCATTGCCAACCTCTGTAAGCATAATTTTTAATAACTATTTCACTCTATAGGTATATTGTTCATAATTGCTTCAATAAATTTGGACATTTAAGTCGTGACTTTATTACTATTACAAGTAATGTTGTAGTGAGTACACAATTGATATAAATATTTTCTATTTTTGGAATATTTTTTCAGGAGAGATTCTCAGTATTGGACTTGTGGATAAGAATAGTTTTGATACTTGAAAATTGCCTGCTTAAGTAGTATTTCTCTTTGAAAGTATAGAATTATCGTGTGGATAGACAGATCTACAGGACAGATAGACAAGAAGACTCTTGAATACATGATATGAGATAAAGGAAGCATCATTGAGAGTATGGGCTTGTTCCAATCCAAAAAATTCATGGTAACTCATTTGATGCCCCTTTACTGGTCACATTAACAAAATCCCGAACAGTGATACAATCATGCTGGCAAGGTGTGTTGAGGTAGGTGCCCTGATGGTGAGAGTACAGATCATCATAGTCTTTCTAAAGAAATTTAGTAATGTATTTCAAGACCCTTTAAGCAGGAAAGTCCAGTCCTAGAAAAAAATCAGATATGTGGAAAAAAATGAAGCACAAAGTTGCTTATTACAATTTCCATAATAGTGAAGAATGAACTCCAATCTATTATCTCTAGCAATAGACTGTGGTTAATATAATATAATAAAATGTTATTCACTTATTAAAATTTTGGGAAAATGCTGATTAGATAATAAGTAGAAAAATTAGACAGGATAAATTAATTGATCAAAATGCCACCTTTTTACAAAAAGTGTCACAGTTTATGAAGATTCATAAATTCCCTCTGAGAGAGAAAAATTAAATGTGGTGGTAAAGAAATGAATTCAAAACTAGGGTCAGAGAACAAATTTCAAAAATGCAGATATATTTTTGGTTGGGGAGCCACATGTCTTATTCTATACTTTGGAAAAAAAAAAAAAAAAAGATCCGCAGCTCCATAGTTCAGGCCTGTCCGCAAGATATAAACAATGGTTTATCTAGGAGAAATGTAATTTTTTGTTCCAAAATTAGAAAAAAGTTTGTCAATGGAATCCTCAAAATAAAATATCAGATTATGGGATAAACAACATCCTATACAATGAACTCATGTGACATTGATAAATTTCAGTGGTCTTTTTCTTTACATTTATGTATGGCCTAAATATATGCAGATGACCTTAATAGCAAAATTTATCTATTAAAAGTTCTTTTGACACAGGCATTTAAAATTTGGTTCTTTTAACAGCTCTTTGCTAATATGTGCAATTTAGGGGGATATTTTATATATTTAAGGATACTTGTGAAAGATGTGCCCTGTAAGCAAAATTATTCCTCTGTAACTATAGGCTGACAATGAACTTTATATAAAATGTGATCCCAGTTAAGAAAAATGTATTTTTTTTGTATAAAAATGCATCAGTTCATAGAGACTAAAGAAAATATAACAAAAGATAAACATTAATTTTGTGGAATAATGAATGACCTCCCCTTTTTTATACTATAAATTCAGTAACTATACATTACTTTTATAATCAGAAATTTAATCAGAAAGATCTTTAATTTCATGCTGCACAAAAATTTCCTTATCTTTTGATAATTTCTGAAGTGTAACTACAGAAACTCCCCATTTACTAGAAAATCTGTAAAAGAGAGTTACAGAGAGTATTTCAGCGTCAGAAACAATATGGTAACATTGCTAGTATGCTTTGAGAAAAAGGAGTGTCATTTGTTTCCTCAGTCATTCACTGGTTCAGGTTTCTACACTGGTGTATTAAACCACCCCAAAACTGTGTGGCATAAGCAATAACAACCAATCATTTGTTTATAAATCAGCAATTTAGGCAGACCTTGGCAAGGATGTGCTCATTTCTCCAGTACATAGTGTTGGTTCATGTAGATCAGTTAGGTCTGAAGGATCTAAGATATGGCTTCACTCACATGTCCGTAGCATTGTCTGAGGTGACTAAGGTAGCTGAAGGCTGCATGGTCCTTTACGTCCCTCTCTCTGTCTCTCTCTGTCTGTCTCTCTCTCTCTGTAGTCTCACATCCGATAGTGTGTCTCTTCATGCAACTTTTATCTCTGGCAGATTAGTCAAGCGACATTAAGGCTCAGGGTTCTAAGAGAGTAAAGCTGGAAGCTTATAAGCATTGCATTGCTCAAAGCAAGTCACGAGACAGGGCCAGCCTAGATTTTGGGGAAGGGAAATAAACTCCAGAACTTAATAGAAAGAAGTGGCAAGCATATACAGAGAAGGAAAAATTTGTGAGACACTATTTTAGGAGAAAATCACTATAGCTTTAAAGTCTAGAAATCAAGTGGAGTAAATTCCCTAACTTTGTTCTTTTTCAAGATTATTTTGTATATTCTAGGTCATTTGCATATCTGTAAAAAATTTCGTATAAGTTTGTCAGTTTCTACAAAAAATCCTATTAGGATTTTGATAGAAACTTCATTGAATCTAGAAATCTATCCATCTAGAAAAGTGATATCTTAAAAATATGAAATCTTCTAATCCTTGAACATAGCCCATCTCTACATGTCATTAGGACTTTTTGTATTTCAGCAATACAAAATTGTATTGTAATTTTCATTGTAAGATCTTGCTCCATTTTGCTAAATTTATCCTTAACTATTTAATGTTTATAAATGCACCTGTAAATAGTATTATTTTTTATGTTTAATTTTCTAGTTGCTTACTGCTAGATTATACAAATATGATTTTTTATATAGAGATTTTTCCTATAAACTTGGCAAATTTCTTTATAAATGCTACAGGGTCCTTCTAGATCCCTTAGGATTTTCTCTATGCATGATCTTGTTGACTGTATATGAGAGTATTATTTCTTCCTTTTCAATAAGCTTTGCATTCCTCCTTCTTAATTTTCTGTATTTGCTAAGAACTATTCTACAATAGTAGTGAGTGGATATACGTTTTGTATATGTAGAGGGAAGTTTTTAGTCTTTTGCTATTACTCATGATGGTAGCTATAAGTTTTGTGTAGATGCCCTTTATCAGGTTTGAAAATGTTCTTATATTTCTAGTTTACTGACAGTTTTAATAATGACAGACAATTGAATTTGATCAAATCCACTTTTTCTGCATTTATTGCAGAAATTATCTGGTTTGTCTGTTTTATTATGTTAATGAGGTGAATTTCAAATGTTAAACCAACTTTGCATTCCTAAGATAAACCACTTTTGGTTGTTATGTATTACTCTTTTAATATATTGACGTATCTGACTTGGAAATAACTTGTTGAGGATTTTTGGACCCGTATTCATCAGGGCTATTGACCTAGCAACTTCTTTTCTTGGAATGCATTTGACTAGTTTTGTTATCAAAGAAATTCTGGCCTCAAAAGTAGGCCAGAAAATGTTCCCTCAACCTCTATTTTCAGAAAAATTGTATGTAGTTTGTATTATTTCCTCCATAAGTCTTGGGTAAAATTTACCAGTGACATCCTTAGAGGTGAGGTGAAACAGGTTGATCCTGAATAGCCCAGTAGGTTATAATAAGAAATTTAGTTTTTATTCAAAGAGATATGGAAATCCATTGAAAGATATTTAACAAGCAAATGGAATAATTTTATTTACATGTTAAGAAGAAAAGGTCACTCCGTGAGGGAAAACTAATATTTTCTACTACTCCACCCACAGAACACTTCTGACACCAAATGTGTGGGTTTTCCGTAAGAAGCAATTCTCCAGTTCTTGGTAGACACCCACTGAGTGTCCTACGATTTAATCAATTCTGGCACTAACTGCCCAGAGTTAGTGCAGACCCCACAGGTTAAGGGCTCATTTCCACAAATCTGCCCCCCTCCTACTTCAGGTACCAATTACAAGTCCCAGGTTGCCACCTGTAGTTCTGACCAACTAGCCATAAACCTGAGGTTCCTCAAGATCAATCATTTGCTAGAATAGCTCACAGAACTCAGGAAAACAGTTCAGTTACTAGATTACTGGTTTATTATGAAAGGATACAACTCAGGAACACAGATGAAAGAGATGCATAGGGAGGAATGGGGTAGGGGCTCAGAGCTTCCATGCCCTCGCCAGACGTACCACCCTCCTGGCACTATGACGTGTTCACTAACCTAGAAGCTTTCCAAACCTCTTCAGTGAGGGTATTTTTATGAAGGCTTCATTATATAGGCATGATTGATTAAACCCTTAGGCTAAAGCTCCAACCTTCTAATTACCTGATTGGTTTCTCTGGCAACCACCCTTCACTCACCCCACCCTCCATCATCCTTATGGGCTTTCTCAAGGATGCCTTAATATAAATTCAGGCATGGTTGAAAGGGGCTTGGTATGAATAACAAAGACTTCCCTTTCACCTTCCTCACTCCAGAATTATTTTAGGAACTGGGGATAAAAAACAAATATTATAACAAAAGACACTTCTATTACTCTTATAAGTTAGGAAATTACAAGGGTTTTAGGAGCTCTGACCAGGAGCTAGGGATAAAACCCAAAATACATCATGGTATCACAATCTGGCAATCTGAATATGCTTGTATTGACAAATAAATTGTTAAGCTTGAGTCTTTCAGTAGTAGGGAGGCAGAAATACAAATTACTGGATCTGCTGATTTTCAAAAAAGGATTTCCAGATCCATGGACAGTGAAATAAAAAGAAAAGAGTAATGTATTTGTGGCCAAATGTAATTGCAAACTACATTCTTAGGGAATAAATAATCCATAATTTCCCAAGGAGAGTATATTATTTTTGGAAATGTGTCCAAGTAGAGTATTCTGCCCCATCTGCTGTTTTAGTTACTTGACTGAGTTTAAACTTTCTCATGACCAAGTCCCAGTTCAGGTTTCAGTTTTTGGGATGTGAAGACAAACTGCCTGGGAACATTTTCTAGTTCAGGTTAAACTCACCAGTGTTCACCATCAAAGTGATCTAAAAAAGAATGTAAGTTAAAAAATGCAGATCATGCATAATGTTTTGAGTAGATATTAGTATATAAAGCAAAGTACAGAAATTTTTCTTTGTGAAATATGTTAAAGAACGACAATGAATAAGTATTTTCTCTTATTCTAATAAAGCTTATATCTCACTAAAGGGTCAACTGGATTTAGCTATCATCTTTACATTTATTAAAACCTGGAAAGAAATTCCCACAGGAATTCTGCAAAGATAATCTCTAATTTTAATATTAAGACCTATTATTATTGTAACTCTAACATTAAGCACTAAAATTTGAATTTTAAAACAAACTTTTTAAATACCATTTTAAAATTATAAAAATATGGTGTTATTAAAATTTAATGTAAATATTATTAAAATCATATTTTAAATTATAACATTTTCTTTATACAATTTAGAATATAGAAGAATATAAGAAAGAAAGATGACTATTTCAAAATTAAACAACCCAGAGAGCTCTTTCTATATATATAAATAAGTAGATATAGAGACTTAAATATAGAGATATATCTAAATACAGATATATATATATACACACACACACACACAATTACTGGAATCACACAGTTTTTACATCTTGCTTTTCTTGTTAACATTACATCATAAACAACTTTCCATGTCACTAAGTAGTTTTCGCAAACATGATTTCAGGGACAGTATAGTAATTCATCCTATCATTATATTGGTTTGTGTTATGGGAGAAGAGAAAGATGGTTTGAGAAAAAAGAAATTAAAACATACACTACTTGAATTTAGAGAGATTGCAAGTGCATGTGCCAGTTTTTATGAAACCATGCACTTTCTGCTCTTCTTTAATTATATCAAATGCTATTTTTCCAGTTCTGAGGTTCAAGTTTGAGACTTTTACGTACGCATGACTTATCAGTTAGATGATGTATTCCCATAGACTCCTTGACCAAAGTGAATTCTGAGAGAAAGGACACTCTCATTGACCTGAAAGAATTTGTATTTAATCAGTTTATGTCAACTGTAAAAAACAACAGATGTTGGAGTTCCTAACCTTTCTTTTCTTCAATAATTCTGTTTAGAAGTGAAAAAAATTAAAATATAACATTTTATATTAAACTTCCCCACTTTGAAGGGACAAAAATGAAATGCAGAATGTGTAAAATCAGATTAGAAGCAAAGTGTTTTTTCATTTCCAAAGCTCTCCGGATGGTATCAGCTGTTAAAGAAGACACAGTTTCGAAGAGCTGGGAAGGTAGGGTCAAAAATGGTCATGTGGGTGTCACCATCGTAGCATTAACTGCTCAGCAACAAAATAACTATGCACTTACAACAAAGCATTCAAGAGCAAGGACAGAAGCCTGGAGAAGCCAGTGATTCTACACACTGTCCAAGAATCCCATAAAACAGCTGCTGTCCGAGGTACCCCAGCTGCCCTCCCTTATACTGAGTTCACTCTGTCCTCTTCCCTCCTCTTCTCCTGTGTTTATTTTTTTATTTGTTTTGGTGACTGACAGGATTACAAAACAAACTGCAAGTCTACAGAGATAAGATGAAAAAAAAAAGCCTAAAATTTAGAGGCAGAAAACCCAGACACATTTTAATTTTATCGTCTGGGTAGCGATATAGCTTTGAGCATTACTGACCTGAGTTGTGAAAAGTGAACTTGAAAGGGAGAGCACTATAGACACAGAAGAGATTCTCAAACATTATTTTGTATAAGAATGACCAAGAGAGAGAACTCAAGATTCAGATGCCCAGAACCCACTCGCTCTCATTCTGATTTAAAACGTTTGAGGATACCTAGGAATCTTCATTTCAAACAAAGCCCCAGGTAATTCTTTTTTTAAATTATTTTTTTATGTAGCAGGTTCTTATTAATCTATTTTATACATATTAGTGTATATATGTCAATCCCAATTTCCCAATTCATCCCACCACCACCACCTTCACCACCGCTGCCGCGCCTACCAACCCCCCACTTTCCCCCTTTGGCGTCTATACGTTTGTTCTTTATACCTGTGTCTCTATTTCTGCCTTGCACCATTTTTCTGCACCATTTTTCTAGATTCCACATGTATGCGTTAATATATGATATTTGTTTTCTGACTTACTTCACTTTGTATGACTGTCTCTAGGTCCATTCCACATCTCTACAAATGACCCAATTTCATTCCCTTTTATGGCTGAGTACTATTCCATTGTATATATGTACCACATCTTCTTTATCCATTCGTTTGTCTATGGGCATTTAGGTTGCTTCCATGACCTGGCTATTGTAAATAATGCTGCAATGAACATTGGGGTGCATGTGTCTTTTTGAATTATGGTTTTCTCTGGGTATATGCCCAGTAGTGGGATTGCTGGATCATATGGTAATTCTATTTTTAGTATTTTAAGAAACGACCATACTGTTCTCCATAGTGGCTGTATCAATTTACATTCCCACCAACAGTGCAAGAGGATTCCCTTTTCTCCACACCCTCTCCAACATTTGTTGTTTGTAGATTTTTTGATAATGTCCATTCTAACTGGTGTGAGGTGATACCTCATTGTAGTTTTGATTTGCATTTCTCTGATAATTAGTGATGTTGAGCAGCTTTTCAGGTGCCTCTTGGCCATCTGTATGTCTTCTGGGGAGAAATATCTACTTAGGTCTTCTGCCCATATTTTGATTGGGTTGTTTTCTTAATATTGAGCTGCATGAGCTGTTTATATATTTTGGAGATTAATCCTTTGTCCGATGATTCATTTGCAAATATTTTCTCCCATTCTGAGGGTAGTCTTTTCGTCTTGTTTATGGTTTCCTTTGCTGTGCAACAGCTTTGACGTTTCACTAGGTCCCATTTGTTTATTTTTGTTTTTATTTTCATTACTCTAGGAGGTGGGTCAGAAAAGATCTTGCTGTGATTTATGTCAAAGAGTGTTTTTCTTATGTTTTCCTCTAAGAGTTTTATAGTGTCTTAAACTTAAAACTTACTGGAATAAGTAAGTTTTATAGGTCTTACATTTTATAGGTCTTACATTTAGGTCTTTAATCCATTTTGAATTTATTTTTGTGTATGGTGTTAGGGAGTGTTCTAACTTCATTCTTTTATATGTAGCTGTCCAGTTTTCCCAGCAGTACTTATTGAAGAGGCTGTCTTTTCTCCATTGTATATTCTTGCCTCCTTTGTCAAAAATAAAGTGACCGTAGGTGCGTGGGTTTATCTCTGGGCTTTTTTTCCTCTTCCATTGATCTATATCTCTGTTTTTTGCCAGTACCATATTGTCTTGATTACTGTAGCTTTGTAGTATAGTCTGAAGTCAGGGAGTCTGATTCCTCCAGCTCCGTTTTTTTTCCCTCAACAATGCTTTGACTATTTGGAGTCTTTTGTGTCTCCATAAAAATTTTAAGAGTTTTTGTTCTAGTTCTGTAAAAAAAGCCATTGGTAATTTGATAGGGATTGCATTGAATCTGTAGATTGCTATGGGTAGTATAGTCAGTCATTTTCACAATGTTGATTTTTCCAATCCAAGAACATGGTCTATCTCTCCATATGTTTGTGTAATCTTTGATTTCTTTCATCAGTGTCTTATAGTTTTCTGAGTACAGGTCTTTTGTCTCCTTAGGTAGGTTTATTCCTAGGTATTTTATTCTTTTTGTTGCAGTTGTAAATGGGAGTGTTTCCTTAATTTCTCCTTCAGATTTTTCATCATTAGTGTATAGGAATGCCAGAGATTTCTGTGCATTAATTTTTTATCCTGCAATTTTACCAAATTCATTGATTAGCTCTAGTAGTTTTCAGGTAGCATCTTTAGGATTCTCTATGTAGAGTATCATGTCATCTGCAAACAGGGACAGTTTTACCTTTTCTTTTTCAATTTGTATTCCTTTTATTTCTTTTTCTTCTCTGATTGTCATGGCTAGGACTTCAAGAACTATGTTGAATAACAGTGGTGAGAGTGGACATCCTTGTCTTGTCCTGAACTTAGAGGAAATGCTTTCAGTTTTTCACCATTGAGAATGATGTTTGCTGTGGGTTTGTCATATATGGCCTTTATTATGTTGAGGTAGTTCCCTCTATGCCCACTTTCTGGAGAGCTTTCATCATAAGTGGTGTTGAATTTTGTCAAAAGCTTTTTCTGCATCTACTGAGATGATCATATGGTTTTTATTCCTTAATTTGTTAATATGGTGTATCACATTGATTGATTTGCATATATTGGAGAATCCTTGCATCCCTGGGATAAATCCCACTTGATCATGGTGTATGATCCTTTTAATGTGGTGTTGGATTCTGTTTGCTAGTATTTCGTTGAGGATTTTTGCATCTATATTCATCAGTGATATTGGTCTGTAATTTTCTTTTCTTGTAGTATCTTTGTCTGGTTTTGGTATCAGGGTGATGGTGGCCTTGTAGAGTGAGTTTGGGAGTGTTCCTTCCTCTGCAATTTTTTGGAAGATATTGAGAAGGATCGGTGTTAGCTCTTCTCTAAATGTTTGGTAGAATTCACCTGTGAAGCCATCTGGTCCTGGGTTTTTGTTTGTTGGAAGATTTTAATCACAGTTTCCATTTCAGTGCTCGTGATTGGTCTGTTCATATTTTCTATTTCTTCCTGTCTCAGTCTTGGAAAGTTATATCTTTCTAAGAATTTGTCCATTTCTTCCAGGTTGTCCATAATGACTTAGAGTTGCTTGTAGTAGTCTCTTATGATGCTTTGTATTTCTTCAGTGTCCATTGTAACTTCTTTTTCTTTTCTAATTTTATTGATTTGAGTCCTCTCCCTCCTTTTCTTGATGAGTCTGGCTAAAGGTTTATCAATTTTGTTTATCTTCTCAAAGAACCAGCTTTTAATTCTATTGATCTTTGCTCTTGTTTGCTTTGTTTCTATTTCATTTATTTCTGTTCTGATCTTTATGACTCTTTCCCTCTACTACCTTTGGGTTTTGTTTGTTCTTCTTTCTCTGGTTCCTTTAGGTGTCAGGTTAGATTGTTTATTTGAGATTTTTCTTGTTTCTTGAGGTAGGATTGTATTGCTATAACTTCCCTGTAGAACTGCTTTTGCTGCATCCCATAGGTTTTGGATGATTGTGTTTTTGTTGTCATTTGTCTCTAGGTACTTTTTGATTTCCTCATTGATTTCTTCAGTGATCTTTTGGTTATTTAGTAACGTATTGTTTAGTCTCCACGTGTTTGTGCTTTTTACAGTTTTTTTCCCTGTAATTGATTTCTAATCTCATAGCGTTGCTGTCGGAAAAGATGCTTGATATGATTTCCATTTTCTTAAATTTACTGAGGCTTGATTTGTGCCCCAAGATGTGATCTATCCTGGAGAATATTCCACGTGCACTTGAGAAGGAAGTGTAATCTGCTGTTTTCAGACGGAATGTCCTATGAATATCAATTAAATCTCTCTCGTCTATTGTGTCACTTGAAGCTTGTGTTTCCTTATTAATTTTCTGTCTAGATGATCTGTCCATTGGTGTCAGTGAGATGTTAAAGTCCCCCACTGTTATTGTGTTGCTGTCAATTTCCTCTTTTATAGAAGTTAGCAGTTGCCTTATGTACTAAGATGCTCCTATGTTGGGTGCATATATATTTATAACGTTATATCTTCTTCTTGGATTGATCCCTTGATCATTATGTAGTGTCCTTCCTTGTCTCTTGTAACAGTCTTTATTTTAAAGTCTACTTTATCTCATGAGTGTTGTTACTCCAGCTTTTTTTGATTTATATTTGCATGGAATATTTTTTTCCATCTCCTCAATTTCAGTCTGTATGTGTCCCTAAGTTTGAAGTGGGTCTCTTGTAGACAGCATATATATGGGTCTTGGTTTTGTAACCATTCAGCAAACCTGTGTCTTTTGGTTGGAGCATTTAATCCATTCATTTTTAAGGTAATTATCTATATATATGTTCCTATTACCATATTCTTAATTGTTATTCGTTTGTTTTTGTAAGTCCTTTTCTTCTCTTGTGGTTCCCACTTAGAGAAGTTCCTTTTGTTGTAGAGCTGGTTTGGTGGTGCTGAATTCTCTTAGCCTTTGCTTGTCTGTAAAGCTTTTGATTTCTCTGTTGAATCTGAATGAGATCCTTGCTGGGTAGAGTAATCTTGGTTGTAGTTTCTTCCCTTTCATCACTTTAAATATATCATGCCACTCCCTTCTGACTTGTAGAACTTCTGCTGAGAAATCAGCTGTTAACCTTATGGGAGTTCCCTTGTATGTTATTTGTCATTTTTCCCTTGTTGCCTTTAATAATTTTTCTTTGCCTTTAATTTTTGTTAATTTGATTATTATGTGTCTCAATGATGTGTCTTTGTGTGTTTCTCCTTGGGTTTATCCCACCTGGTACTCTCTGCACTTCCTGGACTTGTGTGCCTATTTCCTTTCCCATGTTAAGGAAGTTTTCGACTATAATCTCTTCAAATATTTTCTCAGGTCCATTCTCTCTCTCCTTCTGGGACCCCTGTAATTAAAATGTTGGTACATTTAGTGTTGTCCCAGAAGTCTCTTAGGCTGTCTTCATTTCTTTTCATTCTTTTTTCTTTATTCTGTTCCATGGCAGTGAATTCTACCATTCTGTCTTCCAGGTCACTTATCTGTTCTTCTGCCTCAGTTTCTGCTTGATTCCTTCTAGTGTATTTTTCGTTTCACTTATTATGTTGTTCACCTCTGTTTGTTTGTTCTTTAATTCTTCTAGGTGTTTGTTTTTTAATTCTTCTAGGTCTTTGTTAAACATTTCTTGCATCTTCTGGATCTTTGCCTCCATTCTTTTTCTGAGGTCCTGGATTATCTTCACTATCATTATTCCGAATTCTATTTCTGGAAGGTTGCCTATCTCCACTTCATTTAGTTGTTTTTCTGGGGTTTTATCTTTTTCCTTCATCTGGTACAGAGTCCCCTGCCTTTTCATTTTGTTTATCTTTCTGTGAATGTGATTTTCGTTCCACAGGCTGCAGGATTGTATTTCTTCTTGCTTCTATTGTCTGCCCTCTGGGGGATGAGGCTCTCTGACCCTAGGTAATTCTTATATACATGGTACTCTAACCACAATTTGTGAAATAGTAGCCAGACTATGAGCTGCAAGAGTGTGGGTTAAAGGGAAACTGATCATTTGAAGTGATGTGTCTCAGTTTCCTCATATATGAAATGGAGAAAAAAGTTTAACCTCATGGCACTAATGAAAGCAACATATTATTTCTGACTAAGCTAAGCAGGTCTTACCCTGCTGTGAAAGATAAATTACTTTCTGGGATGTACAGTTTATGTGTAAAATATAAAATTTCTTATCTGCTATAATAGGTCTGAAATTTTAGAACAGCCTGAAAAGTACATCCCTGCACCTATGCTTTGATCCATGTGAAAACTCAAACACTGGGGACTTAGGTAATGCACTACAGGTATAGAGCGTGAATAAAGATCTGCTGGTCAGGTCTGATGGAAAAAAGTGAAGAAAGAAAATACTAGCTTAAGGGCATGTGGATAGGTAAAGGGTTGGAAAAGCAAAGAACGACTCCTAGGAGTTTGCCTAAGGCAAGCCCTGAACTTGTAGACAGCAAACTAGCTACCTGTTTTCAGCAACCGAAATGATTTTCCAAAGTTCAGAAAAGGGCCAGCCCTCCAAAGTCCTGGGAAGCTGTTTAGCTGTGGTAACTCTTAATGTTTCTATATTTTGATGCAGTTCTTAGATATTATGATGGCTTGACAAGATTGATAACCATTGTCTTAGAGTACTTCTCAAATGTCTGTAATTCACATAGGACCATCCTGACTTTAGCCATATTCATATAACACCTGTACTTGGTTACTGAACTTTTTCTTTAAGTTTATTCACTGTTTTTTAAATCAATTTTGTTGTAAAAGGAACTTGATATCAGTTTTTAGTTGTAAATCAGCACTTGCCATAAATAAAAGTTTAATATAGCACAAATGCAATAGCCACAAAGAGGGTATTAGATGGCATCTGAATACAGCTGCTTTGGGAAGACTCTGACCCTTTGGACCTCTGTTTATTTGACGAAAGTGGAGATTGGCACACGCTAGGACCACTTGAACACGTCTCTCATCCCCAACTGATACTTCCTACTTGTTATAATCAGGAGAACTGAAAGGCAATCGAGAATGGGCTAATGGTTCCTACTATGTAATTTAATGTCTCTTAGTGTCCTGTCCGTGTGGCACCTGACTTGGAATAGCCCACGCTTTGGGAAGTACAGTCAGATTGCTCTTTGCTAGCACTGACAGGCCAACTTCCCTGAATGCTTGGCTTCTTATCTACTTTGAACCATGGGTGTAACTTACAAGCGTTCCATGAAACCCCCTTGTAAACATACCAAGGTCTGAAAAATTAATGAGCTTTAAGGGAAAATATTCCATATGTGGAAAATACTCACCTGAATGGATACTTACTAAATATTTTACGTAAGACAGGTTGTTAGCTAGAAATCTGTCATGTTCCATTGTGCTTACTCTCTTGGTGATGTATCTAAAAAGCCAGTACATGTGAAGTGGGGGAACTGAATTACACCTTCCTTTCAATTTAGCTTTGAATAAATTTAAGTTCACTTCCAATGAAACCTGATTGAGTGATGAAGAAAAATAGCCAATTAACCAAGAAGTTTCCCAGTATTTGGCATATCTATCAATTGGCATTTGTGTACTTATTTGTAAGGAAGCAGTGTAGGAATTAAGAGTTCAGGCTTTGATAAGAAGCAGGTACCATTTACTACCTATGTTAACAATCTGAGACTAGTTACTTAACTTCTCCAAATTCCTAGTTTCCTCATATGTAAAATGGAAATAACACTTAACCCCCCCAGAGCTGTTGTATTCATGAATTTAAAAATAAAACAAAATGGAACAAAAACACCAGGAGTAAGTGGTATAGAGTGAAGAAGACACTTAGCACATTTATTGTCATTGTAAGTATCATGATGTTGGTGATGATGGTTTTAACATTTTGTATGACAAGGAAAAGTAATATCCTGAACCCATAAATACAGAAACTAGTGCTTAACCGTAAACTCTTAAGTGTTTTTAATCCAGAATATCTTCATTTCTGTTTTGAAATCTCCAAAACAATTCCTACTGAAAGAAATCAGATACCTATAATGTTTTAAGTTCTGAAAGTGTGTTTTTGTTGTCTTGTAAGTCAGATTGTAAATATTCTTGCATGAGTTTGGTGAAAGTACATCCCTTAAAGGTATATATTTTCTAAAATAAATTTATTGAGTCATATTTTACATATCATGCAATTCGCCAATTTCAAGGATACAATTCAATGATTTTTAACAAATTTACTTAGTTATGCAACCATTACCATATATTGGTTTTAGCACATTTTCATCACCCAAATGTCTTTTATACCATTTACTGTTATTTCCAGCAGCCCTTCCTCCCCAGGCAACCACTAATGTACTTACTTTCTGTCTCTGTAGATTTTCCCTTTTCTGGACATTTTATATAAATAGAATTATTCAATACATGGTCTCTTGCATCCAGCTTTTTTCTCTTAGCATAATGCTTTTGAGGTTTGTCCATGTTATAGTATGTATCAATAGTTTGTTCCTTTGCATTGATGAATATAATTTTTTTTAATTTTATTTATTTATTTTTGGCAGTGTTGGGTCTTCGTTTCTGTGCGAGGGCTTTCTCTAGTTGTGGTGAGCAGGGGCCACTCTTCATCACGGTGCGCCGGCCTCTCACTACTGTGGCCTCTCTTGTTGCGGAGCACAGGCTCCAGACTCACAGGCTCATAGTTGTGGCTCACGGGCCTAGTTGCTCCTTGGCATGTGGTATCTTCCCAGACCAGGGCTCGAACCCCTGTCCCCTGCATTAGCAGGCAGATTCTCAACCACTGTGCCACCAGGGAAGCCCCAGTTAATAGAATTTTATATTGTAGATATACTACAGTTTGTTTATTCATTCATCAGTTGGTTGATATTTAAGTAGTTTCTGTTTTTTGGCTTTTATGAAGAATGCTGCTGTGAACATGCATGTACAAGTTTGTTTTTTGTTTTTGTTTTTGTTTTTGTTTTTGCGGTACGCGGGCCTCTCACTGCTGTGGCCTCTCCCATTGCGGAGCAACAGGCTCCAGACGCGCAGGCTCAGCGGCCATGGCTCACGGGCACAGCCGCTCCGCGGCATGTGGGATCTTCCCGGACCGGGGCACGAACCCGTGTCCCCTGCATCGGCAGGCGGACTCTCAACCACTGCGCCACCAGGGAAGCCCTGCATGTACAAGTTTTTGTGTGGACATGTTTTCATTTCTCTTGGGTGTATACCTAGAAGTAGAATTGCTAGGTCTATGTTTAACATTTGGGGAATTGCCAAACTGTTTCCCAAAGTGGCTGAAACATTTTATATTTCTACCAACAATGTATGAGTGTTCCAATTTTTTATCCTAGCCACTCTGGTGAATGTGAAATGGTATCTCATTGTTGTTTGAGTTTGCATTTCCTTAATGACTACTGATGTTGTGTATCTTTTTATGTGCTTATGAGCCATTCATGTATACACTTTAGAAGGCATATGGTTTTTAAATGTTTGATTTTTCTGGTTATCTTGATAATTTATTATAAGGAAATGGTTGAAAAATTGCTAAAGAATCAAAATAGTGTTCTGGGAATTGAGATAAACATCTGTGATATCATGAGAGTATGCATATGCATACTCATGAGGATCTCACTGTGGATATTCATTTAAAACTCTGTATGTATAAAGTAAAATTCTACATGTATGACTACAATATGAACTCAAAGAAAGTAGAGAATTTTGACTCTTGATCACCTTTTTTATCCCTAGCATCTAGAACAGTGTCTGACACAATGTAGGCATTCAATATATCTTTCTTAAATAAATGGATACAAGGAGTATATTTTGAATATATTTGTTGGGTAAAAGAGTGCAAATATTTCTGATATCTCAATAAGTAGACAACTCATGCTCTTATTTTCATAGATTAGAATTCAGGAAATTTGAAAAATGTCATGTTTCAAAACAACTTCTAAAATTCTGTTAAAATATCATTTTTGTCAACTCAAGCAAAATGCCTGCCGATGTTAATGTGGAGTCATAATCTTATGAATGGGAACACAATTTCATACAAGCCACAAATCTAAATTAAAACCAGTACCTTTACTTGTTTTGTATTCCAGAAATGCTCCATGAATATGGATGCATTATACTTCCAAAGTGAAGTAGATTTTGATTTATAACAAAACAACAACGAAAAATAAAAACACCCCCCTAACTTCTGCTCAATACAATTTGTTTGTCTCTCTTCTTCCCGCTTATACTGACCTCTCTTAAATATAGTCCTAGTGGATAACAGCACTAATATAATATATATCTGTATACGTGGTAGCAAAGTATCCTTTCCAACAAAGAGCATGACAGCATTTATTAGTAGGAGATTCACAATAAATACATAATTGGATCCCTTTAAAGTTTTTTAGTCTTTCCCCCAATACGTATATATACACACAAATTAATAAACTGGAATGGTATCATTTTAGCTCTTATGTGGAGAATGCTTTTGTGTTGTAATAAAAGACTGTTGAAGTGTTCAGAGGAGGAACATGTTCTGCGTGGACTTGAACAGTTTGGGTGTTGATTTTGTAGATTCATCTGGATATGCCAGAAAACCCTTTTAAGTTCCCTCTAGCACCATGAGTTACAGATTCAACAGTGTAAAATTAGGCATTTCTTTATTCATTTCCTTTATAACAGGGGTCCCCAGCTCCGGGGCCGTGGACCTGTACGGGTCCGCAGCCTGTTAGGAACCGGTCCGCACAGCAGGAGGTGAGCAGTGGCAGAGCGAAGCTTCATCTGCTGCCCCCCCCACCCCCGTTGCTCCCTATCGCCTCGCATTACCGCTTGAACCATTCCCCCGCCCACGCCCCCGTCCGTGGAAAAACTGTCTTCCGCAAAACCGATCCCTGGTGCCAAAAAAGTTAGGGACCGCTGCTTTATAAGGCACAAAGGTTTTGTTTCCTACCTTATTGACTTTATTAGAAGAAAATAAGTATTCTGGAAAAGAATGTTTGCATCCTTTATTGTTTATCCTAGAATCAGATAATCAAAATTTTCCAGTCTTGTGATGGTTACGAAAGGAAATGAGCAACATGCAAAAGAGTCAGCCTTAAAGATACATTAATAAGAAAAAAACGTTAGATTAAGGAAACTTTGCTATTTAGGTTTCATTAACTAGAAAAATTACCGGTGATATTTAGCTCTGTTTTATTTTTATTTAAAAATGGAAATATTAAATTATATACATGGATTTTAAATGCTGTTGGGGAAACTTAAAAATATATTTTTTCCATAAATATACCCCATCAACATCAGAACATCAATAATGATTCTCTGGGACATTCTTGGTTGCATAATCTGAAATCTCTCAGGAAAGAAAATTAATTGTTGAATGTATTATGATGATGACATTTCCTTTGTTTCTCCTGAAAATCCATTTGCAGAGTTTAGTAAAGGGAAAAATATGTAGGCAGACAACATAAAATTGTAAAGTAACTCAATACAGCTGTAACTTCTCTATTTTAGCTAAGCCAATTTCATTGTTTGCCAAGATTTTGAAGATCATATGAAACTGAAATTACAACCCATAACGTTTTAAGTCCAGGGTACAATTGAAACAAGCAAGGGTTATGTGATAAAGTCTCTGGTACATACAATTACCAATGTAAAGACATGAAAACTAGTAGAGCCACAGAGGTTTCTCTGTGAAAGAATCCTTTGCATCTGTACATCAGGAGTCAAATGTTAGGAAAGATAGCATATCCCATTTAAGCAAGAAATGTGGAAGATCATCATTTACATCTCATTAGATAATTACATAATCACAGTATACTTACAGAATGTATATTATTCCTTCCAGTTGTCTTTATTTCTGAGCCATTTCTGGAGGAAATGTGAGGTGGGCAAGAAATGTCCTAATCCACCTCTCTCAAACTATAGTCACATAATGCAATGAATAGTAAGTGCTATTTGTTCATTGTAACTTAAAATTTTCTGTAAATGAGTTTTCTTGTGTCTCTTACTATGAGTAGTTTCTTTATATCCACCTGAAAATAAGTCATCTGAATTGACAACAATCTTCTAATTTTTTAAATCATTTATGCAATTCCTGGCATATATTTTACACTTCGTGAATTTAGGAAATTATGTTTCACAGAACAGCCAGAGAAAGTGTTAATGCAATGGATATTATTCCATCGTGACTCCCAACCTAGATTAGGAATGACTATGTTTTTAAAAATCGTGAGCAAATTAACTACTTCTTCCATTAACAGCTATAGATACTCTCTGGAATCTCAAAGGCTTGAGTTTTCTCCTGAGACAATTATGAATAAATTCAATAAAGTTTTACTGGCACTGAGAGAGAACAAAGTCCAACATGCACAGTCAATCAAGGAGAGCCTTGATTCATTTTCTTCATACCATGAAACCAACTGGATATGTTTACAAAAATTCTACAAAGAATAAAATATATATATATATATATGTATGTAGTACCTGTGTGTGTGTGTGTGTGTGTGTGTGTAGTATGTGTATATATGTATATATAGTATGTGGATACAAGCACACTTATAATAGAATCTCTCCAGTTTGCAAACAAGCTATCTCTAATCTCTTTATCATTCGTGACTTTCAAGTAATTCCTTAGATCAATACATATTCTAAGCAGTTATATACATTATTGATATGAATAGGTTCTTAGTTTAATAAGAAAATCTTTGTGGCTCCTTGACCTCAGATTTATTTTCTATGTGAAAAAATTTTTTTCGTAACATAGGTCTTAAGCGCTTGGACAGTATTAATGTCATTTATAGTAGAAGAATGCAACATGTGTGTTTGAATGTTACTTCTAAGTTGAATTTGGATATAACATTGAACCTTGGATCTCAAGTCACCAGGGCCATTGTGAACTCATTTTAATAGTCATGTTCATTAATTTTGTAACTGACAACATATTTCTGTAATTAATTAATTTAATTTTTTGAGATATAATCGACATATAACACTGTGTAAGTTTAAGGTGTACAGTGTGTTGGTTCAATATGTTTATATGTTGCAATATGATTGGCATGTTGCCTAGCACCTCTATCAGGTCACATAATTATAATTTCTTTTCTGTAGTGAGAACAATTAAGATCTAGTCTCTTAGCAAATTTGACATTTATAATACAGTATTGTTGACTGTATTCACTATGCTGTGTGTTAGATCTCCAGAACTTATCTACTATTTGCATCTTAAGGTTTTAGTTAGGTTTTTTGTGTTGTTGTCGTTGGAATTGAATGCTATGTATGTACAAGGTAGCCTGTTAAAATAGTTATACTGATGTAATGTTACTGCAAGGAAACTTGTCTGAATGTTCTACATCAAGCCTTTTAAATGCCTCAATTGCACTAGCCTTTCCACTCTGATGAACTCACCTTGGTTCTATGATGGAAAACGTCAGATTTTATTTTTATTCTTCAGTCTAAATTTTTTTTAATTAATTAATTATTTTTGGCTATGTTGGGTCTTCATTTCTGTGCGAGGGCTTTCTCTAGTTATGGCAAGTGGGGGGCCACTCTTCATCGCGGTGCGCAGGCCCCTCACTGTCGCGGCCTCTCTTGTTACACAGCACAAGCTCCAGATGCACGGGCTCAGTAGTTGTGGCTCAAGGGCCTACTTGCTCCGCGGCATGTGGGATCTTCCCAGACCAGGGCTCGAACCCGTGTCCCCTGCATTAGCAGGCAGATTCTCAACCACAGTGCCACCAGGGAAGCCCTAAATTTTTAATTTACTTAGAGATATTAGAGTGTGGCTATTTATAAATATGCTCTCAAACACTAATCCAAACTAACTAAATGATGTCACCTCTAATGGCTAATCTATACTATAAGTATATATGTTTCTTTGTAATGTATATTTATCTGTATATGCTTAAACAGTTGCCTTTTGTATTCATATGTAGTATTCAAAAGCTATACAAGGCATTTTACTTGTCATTTATATTTGTTTGGTACAAGTGATTACCACCTGGATGTGTATGTTCAGGGGTCTAGGGTGGGAAGACAGGCTTGTAGCGGAAAGACCAAGGAATATGCTGTTATGTTAATGGAGATGAGTGATAACTTGAATTTGAGCAGTGTCAATGAGACTGCTGAGGAGGGAACAGATTCATGAGGTATGACATGAGAATATATAGGATCCAGTCATTGGTATTTTGCAAACTTTCCAGGTGACTCCAATGTGCAGCTTAGTCTGAGAATCACTAGTCACTGTTAGATTTAGAATCTCAGAAAAGGAAAAATTTAGGTTGACTTCTAGGTTTCTTGTTTGTTTCTGTGAATGGTGATGCCATTCATGGTTGAGAAAATGGTAAAGGAGGAATAATTTTATTGCAAGGTTTTTGTTGTTGTCCAGCTTTGTTTATATGGAGTTCAGAGTGTGTATGGAACGTCTAAGAATTCAGTGGAAAGGTCTGGTTTGGAGATGTATACTTTGTAGTCATTGTAGAAAAGTGATCATCGAACTTAGGGATTTAGCCAGGGTATGTACACAGAGTCAATGAGAATAATACTTAGAAGCCAGCAGAGGAAGAAAAGCTTGGGAGCTGACTAGGAGAAGGTGAGTGAGGTGACAAGAAAACAATGAAATGAGAGACTTACCCAGGGGAAATATTTGTCAGAAGTAGCAAATGGATGAATATCCATGAATTTTTTTTTTTCAGTTTGGGGCTGTAGTTACTTTCTATTTGAGGGATCTATGATGTAGAATCACGAAACTCAGACTGCTCACAGGAATCTCTTCCTTCAGCTACACAACAGGGCATTTTATTTGTTACTTTGAGTATCTTATATGCATATAAGGGTATGTGTGTGTGTATGGTATGTTGCATTGTATATAAAACTGTCAAATACTCTTTTTATGTGATTAGCTAGCATTTTAAAGGGGGAGTCTATATACACATAAGTAATTACATACATATAAGTAATCCTAGAAGTAGGAAAGAAAATGTCAATGTAACAGTTTGGTTTAAGCATGAACAACATCTCCCCACCAGCATTCCTCCCACCTCTTCCATCATGAACACTGGAGAGATAAGTATGTAACTAGTCAGCACCAACGGATGATAGAGTAGCCAGATTTAAACTTGTGACCATTACACATTAGAACTGCCTCCTTATTTGGAAGTTTTCAACCTCAAATACATGTTCTATATTAATATCCCTTGACCTTGGCAACATACGAAAACTGAGGAGCTTTAAAAAATCTCAATGTCCAGGCTTCACCCAGACCAATTATATCAGAATATACATGACCCAATCATCAGTATTTTGAAAAACTTTCCAGGTGACTCCTGTGTGCAACCAAGGTTGAGAATCACTTTCTTCTATGTCACGCTGGTCAATCTGACAATATTTCCATAAATCTACATTATCTGAAAGCATGTTTCTATCTTTCTGATGACATCTCATTACCTAGTACTCTGGCATGGTTTTATAGGTAAGCTCATGAGATGCAGATTTGGTGCATCTGCTATAACAAAACACCACAGACTGGGTGGCTTAAACAACAGAAATTTATTTTTCTCACAGCTCTGGACGCTGAAAGCCTGACACCAGGGTGCCAGCATGGTTGGGTTCTAGTAAAGGCTCTCTTCTTGACTTCTAGATGGCTGCCTTCTTACCCTGTGCTCACATGGCCTTTCCTCCTGCATGTGCATGGGAGCAAGGCGGTAGGGAGCAAGCTTACTGGTGTCTTTTATTATAAGGGCACTAATCCCGTCAAACCAGAGCCCCACCCTGATGACTTCATCTAACCCTAATTACCTCCCAGAGGTTTCATCTCCAAATACCATCACATCACATCAGAGGCTGAGCCTTCAACATATGAATTTGGAGGAGACAACAATTCATTCCATAGTAAGGGTTGTCTTGCTGTTCTCTGCCATCATTGCTTTTAAACCAGGAGGCTTCTTTGAGACAAGCACTAATTCAGTGTAGTCCAGACAGATAAAACTGCCCTTTTGTGTTGTATATAATTCAGCAGTGACACTTACATAACTACAGTGAGCCATGACAGTTTAACCAGATTCAAATTTTACTGCCAAAAAGTATACCATTTTTGACAGATATATAAAAAATGAGTTACAACAGAACCAGACTTTTCTTGTAAATGTTTAGTTTAGTTTGGAACTGCCTACTGCCTTTGGATTTGCTTTTCTATGTCTTGGTGAATTTGGCGCACAGAAATCCATGTTGTTTAAGACAGTTTGGTGGCAGGCTTCATCTTGGTAATGCTGCTGAATGTTTTCAGTCTCATATATGTTCTTCCCAGAGTTTGATAGATATGACATTATTTTTTCTTAGTTCCAAGCAAATTTTAGGTTATCTCATTGTGTGTGTTGCAAAGAACTTCACAATATCTTTAATAACTCCCTGTGGGGTTCCTGGAAATTCATTCTATTCACTTCAATCAATGGATTATGTTGTGTCCTGTGCAGAGTATCCAGAGTGAAAAATTCCCATTTCTAATTTTGAGGCTTAAAAGTTCTAAGGTTTTTGTCTGTGTAGTATTGTACTTGGAATTACTGTGGCATTCTACTTATCTCTGTTTGTGAGTCTGTTTATCAGGGAAGGCAGGGGTGGGGTTAGAGGATGAGCAAGACAGATTGTTGTCAGACTCCTTTATCCCTGTTAGGATTAGTAAGGGGCCAATATTGTACATAGATTATAAATAGGCAAGCAATTTCTGGGAAGTATAAAAAGTTTCTTAAGATCACACACCTGGCAGGGACTTCGCAGATAAAAAATACAGAAAATGTTTAAGGAGTCAAACAAATGAGGCATGGGATGGAAACGTGTTGATGGTGATGGGTTAGAGATACAAGCCCAAGGGGGACAAAAAAGATCTATGTTGTTCATCTCTGTCTCACCTATCATGTGGTGTGAGGTGGTACATACTGTAGGTGTTCAGCAACTATTTGGTGAGTGAATGATAGAACAATCCCAGAATGACCAAAGGAAGACCCTCAAGAATATAAAACTAAGTCAATTATAGAAAGTCTCATGGAATTCATGTTTGATTAAAAAGAACTACAGGATCCAGAAGTAAAGTCCAAGTACAAATTTAAGGTGAAAACAAACTCCATATGTTGATCAATTAAGGGATATATGCTACAGAATATCTTCTGGTCTGATAGCTCTTTTACTCAGGATTCCTGGGCCTGTCTCTGCCTCTTTGCTATCATTGGATAGGATGTGCATGATTATTTATCTTTATTTCTGAAAACAGATTCTACCACCAGGTGGGTGAAGGAGACCTGAGGTCTGGATAATGAATTTATATTAGCAAGTAGTTTTGAATTTCTACCAAACGAGTGTGACTTTAAAACCTCTCATATCTCAGCAATTAGCCCCAAGGCATGTTCTGTCAGTGCAGTTTCCTGTTCGTGTACCTAAACGGAGTTAATAACAGGACCTACTCACTGGACAGCTGTGAGGGCTTGAGACAGGGAGAGATGTGTGTAGATGTGTGCTGCTGCTATTGTTGTTGTCATTATTATTATTATTAACCAGTTTAGGGATTTTAATTCTCCATTGTACATCAACTTTTGCTACAATATAGTCACTTCACTTCACTTTGCTGAAGAACATGATGTATTTCTCTGAGGCAAAGACAGCACATCCCACTAGGTACTGTGGGCAATTAACACGTCACATTGATATCTACTTAATTGGCTGTACATACTAAAGCAAATATTAATCAGGCAAAGTAGTGGGTTTTCAGTAAGAGATACAAGTCTGTAGAGGTAGATGCAGAATGTTGCTATTTTGTAGAATGGAGATACAAAGAGATTTTTCAGAGAAACATCAGATTTCCCCTTTCAGTGAGTAGCATGCTGGCAATTGGGGCGGACGGACTGTGAGCCTCTTGAGGTGAACCGGAACTGGCAAACATGTTCAAGTCTTCCCGGAAATGATTGATTTCTTCCATTTGGTGGGAAAGGACAAAGCCAAAAATGAGAACACTAGGAAAATGGAAAAGTCTCTATTTCTACAAAATAACCTAAGTTTAGTAAAGCCCCTCAGAAACAGTCAAAAAATTTTAAGTTGTATACTTTAAGCCAAAAATGTAATAACCTTTGTTAATTGAAATAAAAAAGAAAATGTATTCAGTTATTTTTTCCTTACCATTTTTATATAACCAACAGTGTATGGGTATATACTTACAATGCTAGAAACTAATGCAATGTATCACTTTAGAGAAGGAAGAAAATAATCATCATAGTCCACATCTCTTACCTTGATTCATAGCGCAAATATATCTATTCTTGGAGCATTACTGCAGCTTTGGTGCTCAGAAAATTGCGGTGGATGAAAAATGATTCTGCAGCCTTTCATCCTTCACAATTTTCACACCATCTCAATTAGTTTAACTTTGCAATCATGCCATCTAGTGCTCAAACGTCCTCAGTACTACAGCTCAACTTCATTAGAAGCAAAATAATACAGTATCAGGCAAGTTACGTTAAAAACACTGTGCTTGGGGACAGGCAATATAATGAATAGTCCATTGTTGAGACACTAAACCAGATTTCTTGCTAAATAAATATTTCTTGTTTATCATTATTGTTTCATTAATTTATTGCATTTAATTCATAAATATTTTTGTATATTCTATTTATATAGTCATACAAATTATACATAACATACACCATATATTGAAATTATACTTATTTTATTTTTGTATTCCTTTCTGTGTCTTTCTATAACTTTAACAAAATGGTCATTGAATTTGAAGGCAACACAACCCAACGACCCAGTCATGGATTGGGTTTGATTAGAGGGGATTGGATAGAGTGGAATAAAAAGATGGAAATCATTTATTGTAATATTTGATTGCATTGCATATCCTGCCCCAGGTTGTGGTTTTGCTACTGCTGATGACTGTGCCTTCAAGGGTCAGGTGCTTCACGACATACCAAGAGAAACACAGAAGGGTTTTGGATTGCACGAAATATAGCAATTTACCAGAAAATAAAAAAACTAGGGTCTTTTTTTTGCTTTACCATTGAGACTATTTTATATATCTTTTTTAAAATAATTTAGGAAAGTATTGTTAGAAATTAATGAGCTTGAATAGTTTTCAAGATGTCCCAGAGACATGATTTTTGTGTTCTTTCCTAGCCTTTAAGATGGCCTCTATGTTGTCTGTCGGTTCAGAAATTTAAGAGAAAAAATTCATTTCTGTAATTATGAAAAGAATAAAATTGATTAAAGACAGGCCCTATCAGATCACCTCCATCATTTTAGCATCCGAAAAAAGGTTGACAATATACCAGCTCTGACTGACTCTGATGTTAAAATGGAAAACCTCAGCCCTTGCCCTGATTCCAAGGTAGATGAAGTCCTATGGTCCATGAGGATGCTCCCCTCTGCTCAGACCTCATTCTCTGAGCTCTTTTTCCCTTAGCCTTTTGTCAGCTCCTCAAGGACAGGACACTCCATCCCACTTTGGGCGCTGTTTATGTGCCTTGCTTTAATCGGAATGACTTCTTTTATTCTTCACTCTCATTTAGTTCATTCTTACACCCCCTCAGATCTTACCCTGAGCATCATTTCTTCAGAGAAGCCCTCCAACCCCTGAATTAGTCCTTTCTTGTTATTAGATGGCACCCCAAACGTTTCCTTATTACTACTCACCACATTTGTAATTATATACTTGTGTTATTATCTACTTTCTATCTCCTACTCCCACTAGATTATAAATTATGAGCAGGCTAGAATATTCCTTTTTATAACGCTTTAGGGTCCTAGCCACTGTGTTTTCTATAATGCCTGTTACAGAAAGGTTATGCAGGAGATAGTTGAGGAAATCAACCTAAGAGTCCAAAATTGAGAACTGAGATGCCCATTGTCCCAGCCCATGTAGATTTGTGAAGTCAACTCTGCTTTTATGTCACCCTTGGGGCAAGAGAATTGTCACTGAGGCAGGAAATTCTGGTGCCTCTATCCCAGCTTCTGAAGGAATACCCCTCAGCGACTTGTCACTTCCTGCAGCAGAGTCTGGGATTGGAGTGTTTGTTCCCACCACTTACAGAATCCCTGACCTTGCTCACCACCACTCTTCCCACTTCTTGGGAATCAATTGACCTTTCACTCCCTGACCACCACTCTCCTTCCCACGCTCTTGTTCCTCACCCCCAAAACAAAGCAAAGCAAAACAAAACAAACCCAAACCAACCACCTCCTCCTGCCTCTACTGTCAGCCATCTTCATGGATTAACAGAGAGATACAGAGAACAAAATATAAATTAATATTTCAGTAAATTATCCTATCACTTTGGTATTCAGCAGAGAATAAAAATAAATTTTACACAAAGGACACGTTAAGTTTTCAGTGTTTATTTTTGTAGCACTTCCCTTCTCTTTCTAGAAGACTGTAAGGGTCACCAACTATCTTAGAATATCAGACAAGAAATCATTCTGAGATCAATCATCTTCAAAGTGAGTTTTTCTTAAACAGTTAAAACATACTAAACTTCAGGTGTCTATAACCAATCACCAATATCTTCTAAAGAATAAGAAATGAAATTAGGATCTATAAGTAATTAAGTTTGACATTGAATACATATAGACACACATATGTAGATTCGGTGTTTTTTGGTGCATTGTATTATATTTTATTATAAATCTGGTATATATATTCTCGTTTTAGAAAAATAACACTTTTGCTTAACATCAAATACACACAAAAGAAAAATGCTTGCATTTTTGAATATTTTCAAACCACACTGAGGATTCCAAGTGTCTCTCTGGACCCCTCTCTTTTCCACCTGTGGTAGCGTCTAATAGGTGTTACCCAAGCATGTGCTTCTTGAAAGCTGGATCAACTAATTCAATTGTCAACTCATTTAGAAGTCTGACTCTTAGATGTATACTTGATGAAAAAACTAACCAAAAGGTATGAAGTTCACTCCGTAGAAACTCTTTACACTTCTACCTCCACAGCAACACAGATGTACACACAGTGGCATCACTTCTTAAACTGTATCTCCGAGAACTTCCAGAACCGGTTATTCCTTATGCCAAGTATGAGGATTTTTTGTCTTGTGCCAAACTGCTCAGCAAGGAAGAGGAAGCTGTAAGTCCATGCATTTATTTCTTAAAAAGCTATTGTTTGGGTTTTTTGTCAGTGTTCTTAGTCTTTAATCTGTAAAGTTTCCTTTGTCCCATGCTTAGATTGTTTTCCACTATTCTAAGTATTGACATCACACATATTTAGATTTTACACACACAACGCAGGTCCCATTTTTAATCCTCTCTCTGATCAAAAAGAAAAGTACAGATGAATAAATGAAATCAGCACTGCTTGCCACTTTGCACCCAAATGCTAAAAATCGGAAGGACTCTCACTATATTAAAGCTACTCCTTCCCCCAAACAACCTTATTACAAATAAGGCAAACTTCCCTTTTCAGTCAATTGTGAACAAATGTTAAAACTGTTAAAAGGGCTTCACTTAAACATGTTTCTCCACAAATAGTGCTTACAGAGATATTTGAAATTCTTTTACATCTTTTGAAAATATTTCTGAAATGTTTTCTGTGATAGTGGCAAGTTTTCAAGACAGTATCCTTCACTGGTAATATGTGAAACTAACTAAAAAAAAAAAAAAAAGGCTGTATGCCCATTTTCCATGTGCTTTAATTCCAAGGCCAACACTTAGATAACATTTATTCTCTTCTTTATATTCAGGGTGTTAAAGGATTAGCAAAGCAGGTGAAGAGCTTGCCAGTGGTCAATTACAACCTTCTCAAGTATATTTGCAGGTAAGAATTGTCCTAAAGACAAAACTAGGCCCTCCCTGGTGGCGCAGTGGTTGAGAATCCTCCTGCTAATGCAGGGGATGCGGGTTCGAGACCTGGTCTGGGAGGATCCCACATGCCGCGGAGCAACTGGGCCCGTGAGCCACAACTACTGAGCCTGTGCGTCTGGAGCCTGTGCTCCGCAACAAGGCCGCCATAGTGAGAGGCCCGTGCACCGCGATGAAGAGTGGCCCCCGCTTGCCACAACTAGAGAAAGCCCTCGCACAGAAACGAGGACCCAGCACAGCCAAAAATAATTTTAAAAAAAAGACAAAACTAAATTTAAGAAGACTGTATTTAGCCTGACACTAATTTACTTTTGACAGTGAATAAAAATCACTTAACTGCTCTGACCTCCAGTGTTGGCCTCTATAAAACTGAGGTTTGACAAGGTGATTTTTTTTTTAAATAAATTTATTTATTCATTATTTATTTTTGGCTGCGTTGGGTCTTTGTTGCTGCCCGTGGGCTTTCTCTAGCTGCGGCTAGTGGGAGCTACTCTTCATTGTGGTGCGTGGGCTTCTCATCAAGGTGGCTTCTCTTGTTGCGGAGCACGGGATCTAGGGTGCACGGGCTTCAGTAGTTGTGGCACATGGGCTTAGTTGCTCCGCGGCATGTGGGATCTTCCCAGACCAGGGCTTGAACCCGTGTCCCCTGCATTGGCAGGAGGATTCTTAACCACTGAGCCACCAGGGAAACCCTTGACAAGGTGTTTTCAAAAGTTTCTCTGAGCACTAAAATTGTTTGATTTAGTAATTTGCTGTTTCTGCAGTCTCTCTGGCCTCTACATATTAAAGATATGTTGCTTTGAACTTCCATCCAGGTTGTTTATAATTGTACCATGTACCATTGTTTAACAGAAGGAGCGTGTATCCTGGCATGAGAAAGATCTGCCCAGGAGTCCAGATTCTACCACTGACTACTTACGTGTCTTTATGCAATTTTCTTATCCTTTTTGAGACTAAAGATCCTAATAGGTAAAAAGGTAGTGAAAACACATATTTCACACAGCTGTTTTAAAAATTAAAGTATATTTTAAAATTTTATATACCTATACATTTATACATATAGTGAATGCTAATATTAATTTTTTCCATTTCTCTCAAGACTCATTGAAAAAACATCGTAACTCAATTCTGCTAGAATAATAATTGTGCTTCATAAAGCTCTCTCTCAATGACCATGTTTAATGTCAGGGATGCTATGTACCATGTCTGTGCCCCTATTTAAGAAATCAAGTATGTACTATTGAAACATATTAAATTTATTTTTTTTAATTTTATTGGAGTATAGTTGATTTACATGAAACATATTAAATTTAAATAAAGAGATTAATGATTGGCACTACAGGTCATTGTAAAGTATTTTAAACGATAGCTTCCCAGTCCATTTTTAAATAAAATTAAATTTTTAATTCAGTACAGTGCATCATTTACATGTGTTTTTTGCGTCATGATTAGATAAATGTACAGCTGACTGGGAACTATGGAGTTTAAGACTCATGCCAGACACTGTGGAGTTCATTGTCAACTGTAATTGAGTAGGAATTCCAGAACCTCCTGCCATACTTTTTCTGGTGATGGTTAGCATTCAGGAAACAAACAAGACCTTAGGTTTCAGAATTTGAAAAATCAAGAAATAGTTTCACAGATAAGATAGACTTATTAACATAGAAGGGTTCCATCCCAAGTTTTTGAACTAATTCAAGCTATTGTAGTGGATAAGAAAAGGATGACAGTCTCTTAAGTAAAAGGGAAAAAGGCTTTTTGGAGAACAGTATTGCAAGTCTTTATCTCCACAATAGAAAACCTTAACTTCTCTTAACACATTTAAAGCAGACTTTTAATTTCAGCTATTTCAAATAAGAAATAGTAGTTTGACTTTTTGCCCTTCAGTTTTGCTATAATTAGGCTGTATAACAGTAGTGAACATGTGGAAATAGGCACTTTTTAATTTTTATTTTTGGCCACGCTTGTGGGATCTTAACGGCAGTGAAAGCATGGAGTCCTAACACTGGACCACCAGGGGATTCCCAAACAGCACCTTTTTAAAAACTCATGGTATAGTAATCAAGAGTTCAGACTCTAGCGTCAGATCACCTGGATTCAGATCTCAGCTCTGCAAACTCTGTGTTCTTGGAGAAGATTCTTACCTCTCTGGTGCCTCATGTGTCTAACCTGTAAAATGGAGATAATGGTATTTACCTTACAGAGATGCTTTGAGAGTTTAATAAGTTAGCACGACTGACACATAATAAAATATATTATTTTAAATAACACATAAAATAGGTTAAAACTTTTTTCATCACTTCTTTGTCTCATTAGTACAATTAGTAAGTGTAAGGTCGGATCTTAACAAACGGCACCGCGAAACAGAGGAAAGCTTCAAGTGAGCTTTATTAGGGAGCGCTCCCGGGGCGAGGTTCACTGGTCGGAGAGAAAGGGGCCAGAGAAGTTGAACCCGGGCGAGGGTTGGGCAAGATTTTATAGGGGAAGAAGGGAAAGGGGTGTGGTGAATCTGGGAGGGCGCAGGGTGTTCCTTATTTGGTGGTCTTTTCCGGTATCCTGGGGGACCGTTAGTCCCGCTCCTCGAAAGGCGGGAAGGCTGGGCCGGGTGCAAAGTCCCCAGGTCAGTTCCTGGAACTGGGTGGTCCGGAAAGTCTCCAGGTCAGTTTCTGGAACTGGGTGGTCCGGAGAGTTTCGGTCTGATGCAACCTGTGAATCTGATTGTGTTCCCCTGCCTCGGGCCAGTTGGCCTTACAGTAAGCCATGAATTAATAGAAGTTCTTGTAGAAACAAAGAGGGGATGGGAAATGAAGAAAAGCTGAAAAATTACAAAAGCAATCTCTGCTATTAAAATCATTTGGAGATAGTGGGAAGCAGCCGCATAGCACAGGGAGATCAGCTCAGTGCTATGTGACCACCTAGAGGGGTTGGATAGGGAGGGTTGGAGGGAGGGAGATGCAACAGGGAAGAGATATGGGAACATATGTATATGTGTAACTGATTCACTTTGTTATAAAGCAGAAACTAACACACCATTGTAAAGCAATTATACTCCAATAAAGATGTTTTAAAAAAAATCATTTGGGGAAAGGGCTATTTCATGCCTCTAATTCGTTAGCACCTAACAAGTTAAAACAATCTGTGCCTGCAATTTTCCATATCAGTAGAACTGAGGTTTTATTTTAAACCATGTTTGATCTCATTTTTTAATAGACTATAAATTCGAAGCTCACAAATTACTCCACAAAGAGAGTTGATTCCTCCTCTCTGAAATAAGAGATTGTACCAGACAATCTTATTTATAGTTCTTGAATTAAATATATATATAAATTTAATATTTTATTTAGGGATTGGAAAGAAATTCATATTCTTGAATCTCAAGTCCACATTAGCATTATCCAAACACTCTTGTTCCTGTGACTGACAGGGAAACCAAGCCAAGCCAGGCCAGAGCAGATATTTGATATGATCCCTTATGAGTTTGATCCTTAATAATTTGCAATATACATTCTGCACATTTGACAGAGAGATGTTTGAATTCCTAACGAATTTTGTGTCCATAATCATCTTTGAATGTACTCCACTTCATAAATTTCCTGATAACCCATTTTCTTCCACTAACAAGTTTGATCCCATTGTGTTTTGTTCATACTCTTGCACCCAACAGGTTCTTGGATGAAGTACAGTCCTATTCAGGAATTAACAAAATGAGTGTGCAGAACTTGGCTACTGTATTTGGCCCTAATATCCTGCGCCCCAAAGTGGAAGATCCTTTGACCATTATGGAGGGTAAGTAAATTATTATCTTACACCCTCATCAATAGAACTGTCTCTTTGTTGTCTTGAATCTATTCTCCTATGAGGAAACTAGGGAAATAAGTGAATCCATGGTAACTCCATTCATGAACTCAAGTTCTTCAAATACAAAAACTCCTCTTTGGGAGTCAGACATTTTTTTTGGAGTTTACTAAACATAACTTACCAAACGATTCCTTAGGAGTTTTATAAGAATAAATGGAACTTCCATAAGTCATCTGCAAAATATCACACAAAAATGGGAAAAAATCTAATTCACTTTTTGAGTCCAATGCAATTTTCAGAAAATTCAAATAGTTACTATTTTAAGTTAATGTATTTTTATTAATTCTGGTTTTATTTGACGAATTTCAAGAGGCAGAAAATATGGGCCTTTGTAAGATAATGCTGCTTATTTACCTTGGGTTAAACATGAAGAAATTCTTGTTTTCTATATTACAAAATGCCTCAAATTCTTTTCCACAATGAACTGTTACTTCTGTTTATTTCCAGCAGGCCTCACTGCTTGAGTACTTTTCTTACCTGTGGCCATCAGTAGTACTGTTGATGTGCAGGTCTTGCTGAGCTGAAAGAGTAAGGTTAGAAGATGGAAAACTGATTAAGCAGCAGAAAAGACAGAACTAGACATAGAGATTGTTCAGAGATCTGCAGAGGGTATTCCTCAAGTCTTTGCCTAAGAATTGATTTATGCTTGCACTAGAGGACTCTACACTGCTTTCTGGGAGAGAGTACCAGAAATCAGTACTCTGAGCCATTCCTGGGCCTTACACCAAGCTTGAAATAATTGTGTTTCCCACAACCAGAGTAGAAAACCCTGACATTGAGACATTGTATCGAGACCTCAGAAAGGTATTACCTTGGTGATAATGTTAAAAGTTACAGTCTCTATATAAAGTTTTTAAAAGAAATCCCAATGATTCAATAGAGATTTGGGGAAGAAAAGGAGGAATAGTTGGAGCACAAAGGACTTTTAGGGCCATGAAACATTGTTCTATATGATACTGTAATGGTGGATACATGATATTATGCATTTGTCAAAACCCAGATCTCACAAAGAGTGATTTCTAATATAAACTGTGGACTTTAGTTAATAATAATGTGTCAATATCGGTTCATCAATGGAATCTAAAACTGTTAAAAACCTAAAACTGCTCTAAAGGTTTCACATTAGAAACTATGCAATTCAAAAGGACATGGATCGGGCTTCCCTGGTGGCGCAGTGGTTGAGAGTCCACCTGCCGATGCAGGGGACATGGGTTCGTGCCCTGGTCTGGGAAGATCCCACATGCCGCAGAGCGGCTGGGCCCGTGAGCCATGGCCGCTGAGCCTGCGCGTCCGGAGCCTGTGCTCTGCAACAGGAGAGGCCACAACAGTGAGAGGCCCGCGTACCGCAAAAAAAAAAAAAAAAAAAAAAAAGGACATGGATCAAAATAAATCCTATAAATGTAAAAAACTCCAACTTATCTTCAAACCCCTAACTGTATAGCAAAAAAAGTCCAACAGAATTTAAAGATATTTTTTCCAAATTAAAGCAGTGTGCTAAAAAAGAAAACATATGTTCCCCTAAGACTTATAGTCAATGTTTATGTCAACTTTATCCATAATATCTCCAATCTGAAGACCGATCAATTGTCCTTCAATTACTGAATAGATGAACAAATTTTGATACATCCATGAAATGGAATTCTACTCAGCAATAAAAAGAATGAACTACTGATACATGGATAACAATATGGATAAATGACAAAAGCATTATGCTAAGTGAATAATGCCTAGACACAAAAGACTTCATACTGTATAATTGCATTTATATGAAATTCTAGAAAAGAAAAAACTGTAGTGACAGAAAGCAAATCAGTGGTTGCCATGGATAGTGGATTGGCTACAAAGGGGCACAAGGGAATTATCTATATAATGATTAGGTGGTGATTAAAGGACTGTCATTTGTCCAAATTTATCATATACCTCACAGATATCTTGTACATGTGCAAAATGAGACATGTACAAGGTAATGTATTGCAAAAAATACAACCTGAATCTACATTTCAATAGAATGTTGCCATACATATGTATTTTAAAGTGCCTAGGTACCTTCAAAGGAAAATTGAATTCTTATCCAGGTCTTATGAAAAAAGTGTCCCATAATATGGTATTTAAGTTCAACCTGTATAAAATTATATGAGCCTGGGGAATTGTTGGAACATGTAGTCCAGTGGGACTCCCAAATCTGCTTGGACTCTTCAGAATGGACAGGTGATTATAACCACTCTGACCTCATTTATTTCGGCTTCATGTTTCTTATTAGCATTCTAAGGAAGAGAATGACAGAGAGGGGAGAATAAAAAGGAAAAAAAGATAGTGCATATAATGACACATACATCATTATTACTACCAGGCTAGTCTGTCCTAAATGGCTATAAAAATTGAAAGGAAGTCACTTTGCAAGAAATGATTGCCATTTACTATTCTGGAAACTAGATGAAAGCAAAGCCTTCCAAGGTAATAGAAATATATTTCTAAATCTCTAGGGATCTGACACTCACTCTATAATCGTGGCAGGTATACACTGGCATAGTTCTTCACATATTTCATCATGGAGACCTTGAGGATATCTCTCTTCAATTAATTAAATACCTCACACAGTTCACAACTGTGATAAAAAGCAGTGATGTTTCTAAATTGCTACATAATTGATATGACAATCCAGTTTTCTACAAGCCAGTCTTAAAAATATTAAATCCAGTTATCATCCATAAGTCGGTCTTAAAAATATTAAAAGTATTTGCAAAAATGTGAACAGTGTACCTCTTCTCCTTACTTCGATTGTTTTTAAAAAAATAAATACATTGTTTTTATTAATATGTAAAAAAAAAAAAAAAGCAGTGATGTTTCACATGTTAATATTCCAGTGATGGGGAAAGCTCAGAAGTTACTAAAAGAGAAAAGATAGATATAGAATACCATTAATTTCATTCAGTCTTTTTTCTTCCATAACTCCATCATAATTGATGATTCAGTAGATAGTTGTCTTTTATTTAGTTTCTTATTAGAACAACACCGAGTTTACTTATTATTACTACAGTTTTAAATCCAGCAGCTGTTCTAATTTCATTCTTTTACATGTAGCTGTCCAGTTATCCCAGCACCACTTATTGAAGAGGTTGTCTCTTTCTCCATTGTTTATTCTTGGCTCCTTTGTCATAAATTAGGTGACCATGTGTGTGTGTGAGTTTATCTCTAGGCTTTCTATCCCGTATTATTGATCTATATTTCTGTTTTTATACAGATACCAAACTATACCGTAGTATAGTTTGAAGTCAGGTAGCCTGATTCCTCCAGCTCCATTTTTCTTTTTCAAGATTGCTTTGGCTATTCGGAGCCTTTTATGTTTCCATACAAATTGTAAAAATTTTTGTTCTAATTCTGTGAAGAAGGCCAGTGGTAGTTTGATAGGGATTGGATTGAATCTCTAGATTGCTTTAGGTAGTATAATCATTTTCACAATGTTGATTCTTTCAATCCAAGAACATGGCATATCTCTCCATCTGTTTGTATCATCTTTAATTTCTTTCATCAGTGTCTTATAGTTTTCTGCATACAGGTCTTTTGTCTCCTTAGGTAGGTTTATTCCTAGCTATTTTATTCTTTTTGTTGCAGTCGTAAATGGGAGTGTTTCCTTAATTTCTCTTTCAGATTTTTCATCATTAGTATATAGGAATGACAGAGATTTCTGTGCATTAATTTTGTATCCTGCTACTTTACCAAATTCATTGATTAGCTCTAGCAGTTTTCTGGTAGCATCTTTAGGATTCTCTATGTATAGTATCATGTCATCTGCAAACAGTGACAGCTTTACTTCTTCTTTTCCAATTTGGATTCCTTTTATTTCTTTTTCTTCTCTGATTGTTGTGGTTAAAACTTCCAAAACTAGGTTGAGTAATAGTGGTGAGAGTGGACAACCTTGTCTTGTTCCTGATCTTAGTGGAAATGGTTTCAGTTTTTTACCATTGACAACGATGTTGGCTGTGGGTTTGTCATATATGGCCTTTATTATGTTGAGGAAAATTTCCTCTATGCCTACTTTCTGGAGGCTTTTTATCATAAATGGGTGTTGAATTTTGTCGAAAGCTTTCTCTGTGTCGATTGAGATGATCATATGGTTTTTCTCCTTCAATTTGTTAATATGGTATATCACATTGATTGATTTGTGTATATTGAAGAATCCTTGCATTCCTGGGATAAACCCCACTTGATAATGGTGTATGATCCTTTTAATGTGCTGTTGGATTCTGTTTGCTAGTATTTTGTTGAGGATTTTTGCATCTATGTTCATCAGTGATATTGGCCTGTAGTTTTCTTTCTTTGTGACATCTTTGTCTGGTTTTGGTATCAGGGTGATGGTGGCCTCATAGAATGAGTTTGGGAGTGTTCCTCCCTCTGCTATATTTTGTAAGAGTTTGAGAAGGATAGGTGTTAGCTCTTCTCTAAATGTTTGATAGAATTTGCCTGTGAAGCCCTCTGGTCCTGGGCTTTTGTTTGTTGGAAGATTTTTAATCACAGTTTCAATTTCAGGGCTTGTGATTGGTCTGTTCAGATTTTCTATTTCTTCCTGGTTCAGTCTCAGCAGGTTGTGCATTTCTAAGAATTTGTCAATTTCTTCCAAGTTATCCATTTTATTGGTATAGAGTTGCTTGTAGTAATCTCTCATGATCCTTTGTACTTCTGCAGTGTCAGTTGTTACTTCTCCACTTTCATTTCTAATTCTGTTGATTTGAGTCTTCTCCCATTTATTCTTGATGAGTCTGGCTAATGGTTAATCAATTTTGTTTATCTTCTCAAAGAACCAGCTTTTAGTTTTATTGATCTTTGCTATTGTCTCCTTCATTTCTTTTTCATTTATTTCTGATCTGATTTTTATGATTTCTTTCCTTCTGCTATCTTTGGGGTTTTTTTTGTTCTTCTTCCTCTAATTGCTTTAGGTGCAAGGTTAGGTTGTTTATTTGAGATGTTTCCTGTTTCTTAAGGTAGGATTGTATTGCTATAAACTTCCCTCTTATAACTGCCTTTGCTGCATCCCATAGGTTTTCAGTTGTCGTGTCTCCATTGTCATTTGTTTCTAGGTATTTTTGATTTCCTCTTTGATTTCTTCAGTGATGTCTTGGTTATTAAGTAGTGTATTGTTTAGCCTCCATGTGTTTGCATTTTTTACAGATTTTTTCCTGTAATTGATATCTACTCTCATGGAATTGTGGTCGGAAAAGATACTTGATACGATTTCAATTTTCTTAAATTTACCAAGGTTTGATTTGTGAACCAAGATATGATCTGTCCTGGAGAATGTTCCATGAGCACTTGAGAAGAAAGTTTATTCTGTTGTTTTTGGATGGAATGTCCTATAAATATCAATTAAGTCCATCTGGTTTAATGTATCATTTAAAGCTTGTGTTTCCTTATTTATTTTCATTTTGGATGATCTGTCCATTGGTTAAAGTGGGGTGTTAATGTCCCCTACTATGATTGTGTTACTGTCGATTTCCTCTTTTATGGCTGTTAGTATTTGCCTTATGTATTGAGGTGCTCCTCTGTTGGGTGCATATATATTTACAATTGTTATATCTTCTTCTTGCATTGATCCCTTGATCATTATGTAGTGTCCTTCTTTGTCTCTTGTAATATCTTTGTTTTAAAGTCCATCTTGTCTCATATGAGAATTGCTACTCCAGCTTTCTTTTGATTTCCATTTGCATGGAATATCTCTTTCCATCCCCTCACTTTCAGTCTGTATGTGTCTATAGGTCTGAAGTGGTCTCTTGTAGACAGCATATACACAGGTCTTTTTTTGTATCCATTCAGCCAGTCTATGTCTTTTGGTTGGGGCATTTAATCCATTTACATTTAAGGTAATTATCAATATATATGTTCCTATTACCATTTTCTTAATTGTTTTGTGTTTGTTATTGTAGTTCTTTTCCTTCTCTTGTGTTTCCTGCCTAGAGAAGTTCCTTTAGCATTTGTTGTAAAGCTGGTTTGGTGGTGCTGAATTCCCTTTTATTTCTTTTTCTTCTCTGATTGCCATGGCCAGGACTTCCAAATCTATGTTGAATAAGAGGGGTGAGAGTGGACATCCTTGTCTTTTTGATGATCTTAGTGGAAATGCTTTCAGTTTTTCACCATTGAGTATTTGCTGTGGGTTTGTCATATACGGCTTTTATTATGTTGAGGTAGGTTCCCTCTATGCTCGTTTTCTGTAGAGTCTGTTTTTTAAACATCTTTATTGAAGTATAATTGCTTTACAATGTTGTGTTAGTTTCTGCTGTATAACAAAGTGAATCAGCTATATGTATACATATATCCCCATATCCTGTCCCTCTTGTGTCTTCCTCTCACCCTCCCTATCCCACCCCTCTTTGTGGTCGCAAAGCATCAAATTGACCTCCCTGTGCCTTTGGGTGTTGAATTTTGTCAATATATTTTTCTTCATCTATTGAAATGATCATATGGTTTTTATTTCCTAATTTGTTAATATGGTATATCACATTGATTGCTTTGCATATATTGAAGAATCCTTGCATTCCTGGTGTAAATTCCACTTGATCATGGTGTATGATCCTTTTAATTTGTTGTTGGATTCTGTTTGCTAGTTTTTTGTTGAGGATTTTTGCATCTATGTTCATCAGTTATATTGGTCTGTAATTTTCTGTTTTTGTGATATCTAACATCATACATAAAAATAAGCTCCAAATGGATTACAGACCTAAATTTAAGACCAGACATTATAACACTCTTAGAGGAAAACATAAGAAAAGCACTCTTTGAAATAAACCACAGCAAGATCGTTTTTGACCCACTTCCTAGAGTAATGAAAATAAAAATAAACAAATAAGACCTAATTAAACTTAAAAGTTTTAGCACAGCAAAGAAAACCATAAACAAGATGAAAATATAACCCTCAGAATGGGAGAAAATATTTGCAAATGAAGCGATGGACAAAGGATTAATCTCCAAAATATACAAACAGTTCATGGAGCTCAATATCAGAAAAACAAAGAACCCAATTAAAAAGGGGGCAGAAGACCTAAATAGACATTTCACCAAAGAAGACATGCAGATGGCCAAGAGGCACATGAAAAGATGCTCAACATCACTAATTATTAGTGATGCAAATAATTATTAGTGCAGCAAATAAAAACTACCATGAGGTATCACCTCACACCGGTCAGAATGGCCATCATCCAAAAATCTAGAAACAATAAATGCTGGAGAGGGTGTGGAGAAAAGGGAACCCTTTTGCACTGTTGGTGGGAATGTAAATTGATAGAGCCACTATGGAGAACAGTATGGAAGTTCCTTAAAAAACTAAAAAGAGAGCTACCATGTGACCCATCAATCCCACTACTGGGCATATACTGTGAGAAAACCATAATTCAAAAGGTCACATGTACCCCAGTGTTCACTGCAGCACTATTTACAATAGCCAGGACATGGAAACAACCTAAATGTCCAGCAGTAGATGAAAGGAAAAAGAAAATGTGGTACATATAAACAATGGAATATTACTCAGCCATAAAAAGGGACGAAATTGGGTCATTTGTAGAGATGTGGATGGACCTAGAGTCTGTCATACAGAGTGAAGTAAGCCAGAAAGAGAAAAACAAATATTGTATGTTAACGTATATATGTGGAATCTAGAAAAATGGTACAGATGAACCTATTTGTAGGGCAGGAATAGAGACGCAGACATAGAGAATGGACATATGGACACAGGGCGGGGGGAAGGGAGGGTGCGACGAATTGGGAGTTTAGGTTTGAGATAAATACACTACGTAAAATAGATAGCTAGCGGGAACCTGCTGTATAACACAGGGAGCTCAGTTCGGTGCTCCATGATGACCTAGATGGGTGGGATGGTGGGGTGGGGGGGAGGTCCAAGAGGGAGGGTATACGTATAGCTGATTCACTTCATTGTACAGCAGAAACTAACAACATTGTAAAGCAATTTTACTCCAATAATAAATAAGTAAATAAATAAATCCAGCAGCTGAAATATAGTTGGACAAGTACATGATTTGCAGTGAGAAGATGAAGAAGCATCATATTTCAGCCTGGTCACTTATCATCTGTGTGTCCCTGGGCAGAACTGTAACCTCTCTGAACCTCAATTTTCTCATCTGAAAAATGTTAAGTCCTATCTCACAGCCTTCTGAGAAAATTTAGAAGATGTAAGTGAAACATTTCCACCTAACACAGTTTCACAAACTCTAACACACACAGGAATAATCTGGGAATATTGCTGAAATTCTGATTCAGAAGGTCTGTCTGTGGTGGGTCCTCTATGCTCTGCTATTGCTACTATTTTGTTATCGTTGGTGTCATCTGGGGGCTGGTTAGAAATGTAAAATCTCATGCCCCACTCAGTATTTACATTTTAACAGAATCTCCAGATAATTTGTATGAACATTAATGTTTGAGCAGCACTGGCCAGCATCAGACCTAACAAACTGCAGATTCCTAATCTAAATATGTTAGAAGTTTTGAATCATTACAGAAGTGTGAAGGATATAGATGAATATAACACATATTTTCCTATTCAGAATTTGACTATAAATTATATTCAGAGCCAAATCTTGCCCAGGTGTTGCTTTAAGCTAATGAGTGGCCTCATCCCAAGTCAAGCTTCTACTCTCTGACAGCTACTAGAAGCTATTTCAGTAGATATCTTCATTGTCAAAAGCACTTATCATTTTCTTCACCAAATTTATTTAAGTATTTTAAATAATATTACCTTTACTAACTAAAATTTGTTTCCCTGTATTTATTTATCAGAGACTACTCTTAGGAGCTTTTATCAACACGGTAAAAGAAACACAGTTAACACACCACATTAATATAGTTCAAGCCAAAGCAAAGATGATTAATGCTTTCATGAGCCTACACTGCTTTATTGTGGGTATATGAATAAAATTCTTAAAAAGATTCTTAGGGGGTTGGGACATCTAAAGTTGTGAAACTAATTTAGAAGCCTAGTTAGTGGTGGTGGCCTATTTTAAGGGGTGGGAGCAGCCCAGCATGTAAGTCAGTGAGGAATATGTGAAAATATATTTTGAGATTTCAGCTAATATGCCATAAAACCTGATAAATCCACCAATTTTTAGAAAGAATATTACTGCTTTTTATGATAGATTAGCCTTTCTATCCACTGTTGTCTGAGTTATTTTTACTATCTGAAACTTGTAAGGTATTGATTTCTAATCATACTTTACAGTGAATAATATAAATATAAGGATCAAATGAGAACCTTAGCATTTTCATTTGTGTAAGAGAATTATTTTCTTTCTTGAAGGTCTTCTCTTTGTTTAAAATGCCCTGAAGTGTTGATATTTCTTTAGAGCAGATTTGCTATTGGCAAATTCTCTGTTTTTGTTTAGCTAGGAATGTTTTATTTGTCCCTCATTTTTGAAACATAGGTTTGCTGGATAATATAATTCTGGCAATGAGAATGATGAAAAATCAGCTGATAATCTTATTGAGAATCCATTATACATGAGTTGGTTATCTCTTGCTGTTCTCAAGGTTCTCTTTAAGACAGTTTGACTATGATGGATCTAGGTCTGGATCCTTTTGCATTTAGCTTGGTTGGAATTTGATGAGCTTCTTGAATGTGTAGACTCATATTTTTCATCAAATTTCTTCAAATTCCAGCAACTCTTTCTTCAAATATTCTTTCTGCTCATTTCTCTTTCTACTCTCCTCCTGGGATACCATTACGCCTATGCTGGTATGCTTGATGGTGTCCCACAGGTCTCTGAAGCTCTGCTCATTTGTCTTTATTCCTCTTCCTTCTGTTCCTCAGACTGGGTAACCACAGTTGTCTTCAGGTATGCTGATTCTTTCTTCTGCCTGCTCAAGTCTGCTGTTGATCCCCTCTACTGATTCTTTTCATTTCAGTTATTGTACCTTTCAACTCCAGAATATCTATTTGATTCTTTTCTACACTTTCAAGCTCTTTATTGATATTTGGCGAAACATTATTCTCACTTTCCTTTGGTTCCTTCATTTATTAGAAAACATTTAAAATAGCAAATTTAGGGCTTCCCTGGTGGCGCAGTGGTTGAGAGTCCGCCTGCCGATGCAGGGGACGCGGGTTCGTGCCCCGGTCCGCGGTCCGGGAGGATCCCACGTGCCGCGGAGTGGCTGGGCCCGTGAGCCACGGCCACTGAGCCTGCGGGTCCAGAGCCTGTGCTCCGCAACGGGAGAGGCCACAACGGTGGGGGGCCCACGTACCGCAAAAAAAAAAAAAAAAAAAAAAAATTAAAATAGCAAATTTAAAGTCTTTGACCAGTGAGTACAGTGTCTGGGTTTCCTCAGAGTCTGTTTTTTTTTTTCTTTTTTTTCCTTGTATATGGGCCATGCTTTGTTTATTTTTTGCATGTAGCATTATTTTTTTGAAAACTGCATGTTTTTTAAATAATATAATAATATGGGAACTCTGGATATCAGATTCTTACTCTCCCTTTGTTGTTTTTGCTGTTTGTTGTTTGGTTTTTTAGTGAGTTTTCTGAAATAATTCTCTAAAGTCTATATTATTTGTCATCCGTGGCCACTGAAGTCTCTGCTTGGCTTACTTAGTTGTCAGCTAAGGATTGAACAAAGATTAAAAGACTAGAGCTAATAAGTTTCCCAGTCTTTACCAAGACACTCTGTGTTCATGTTGGGGCAAACTTTCAACACTCAGCCAGGAAGGTTACAACTCTGCTTTAGCATTCAGATCCTTTTTGTGCAGAGCCTCAAGATCAGTCAGAGGTGAGAGCTTGAGGACTTCTCAGTTCTTTCCTGAGCATGCATATAGCCCTAGGCATGCACAGAACCCTAAGCATGCATGTAATCTTCTAAATTCTCAGGAATAAAGCAGAGCTTTTCAACACCTCCTTTGGAAGTCTCTTTCCTCAGATTTTCCTTCTAAGCTTTTTGTTTAGCCTATTGTTTGTCTTCAACTGTTATCCACTTGCTTCAGGCAAACATGATTTTAAATGAAAGAGCCCCTAATTGTTTTTGACAAATGGCCTTGAGAAAGTGTTGCTCACCCTGGTCAAATTCTTATTTAGATAAAATGAAGACAAGCCTCTTGAGTGGTATCTTCCAGGGAACCACCAAACAAGTAAAATAATGACAATTCTTTGGGAATGGGACTTTGAAGGATTTCCATCCCTGCTTTTCCCATTCCAGTGGCTGCCAGACTGCTGGTTCCCACTGTGATTGTGGGCTGTTGGTTTTCAAGGCCACTGCAGAGAGGAGGATAGGAATAGGATGAGTTAAAATACCACAGTGCTTGCTGTTCTGTACCAAGATTCAATGATTTTTTTTTTTAATAAACACTCTCCAGATTACAACAAGCCTTTAATTTCCAAAGTTCTGCAAATGATGATTCAGAATATTTTTGTCAGTTGCATTTATGGAGGAGAGGATTCTTGTAGGTCTTTATTATACCATTTTGGCTAATGTCACTTAAAATGCCCTGAAGGTTTTGAATGCTGAGCAAAAGTTGTATGGAACTTCATTGTCTTGCTATATTATAAAGACAGACCATATATCCACTAGAGATTTTATAGGGTTCCACTTTGAGATGCCACTACAAATGTCTTGATAGTTTGAGGCAATTGTCTGATGAGAGATAACAGTAACTTCCTCAAAGAAAGGTTTTTCCTAATTAAATGTCAAACTTCCAAGAAATGTGTGACAATGAAGAGGCTGGTCTTTGGAACTAATTAATTCTGGGTTCAAGCCCTGCATTTTCTCCTTAATAGCTTTGGGATGCTGATCAAGTTATTTAACTTTCATAAGACAGTGATAGATAGAACAGTATCTATTCATAGATTTTTTTTTTAAATCCAACTACACTAACAAAAGTAAAGTGCTTGGTATAGTTCATGTTAACTGCTCAAGAAATTTTAGCAGTTAATATTGCTATAGATAATATTGCTATTATCATCATTAAGAATATAGTTTGGCACTGCTAATAATAATGCTGAATGTTCACCTGAACTCTTTAATAACTCTTTAAGAGTCACATTCAAAATAAGAAATAAAACTGTTTCACTCATACTATTTTGTTTTCTGTGCAATTCCAGGCACTGTGGTGGTCCAACAGTTGATGTCAATGATGATTAGCAAACACGATCACCTCTTCCCCAAAGATGCAGAGTTGCAAAGCAAGCCCCAGGATGGAGTGAGCAACAACAACAATGACCTTCAGAAGAAAGCCACCATGGGTCAGCTACAAAACACGGAGAACAATAATACCAAGGACAGTCCTGGAAGACGGTGCTCTTGGGACAAGTCTGAGTCTCCCCAGAGAAGCAGCATGGATAACGGATCCCCCACAGCTCTATCAGGCAGCAAAACCAACAGCCCAAGGAATAGCGTTCACAAACTGGATGTCTCTAGGAGCCCCCCTCTCATGGTCAAAAAGAATCCCGCCTTCAATAAGGGCAGTGGGATAGTCACCAATGGGTCCTTCAGCAGCAGTAATGCAGAAGGACTTGAGAAAGCCCAAACCACTCCCAATGGGAGCTTACAGGCCAGAAGGACCTCTTCCCTGAAGGGGTCTGGTACCAAAATGGGCACCCACAGTGTACAGAACGGAACGGTGCGGATGGGCATTTTGAACACAGATACCCTCGGGAACCCCGTGAATGGTCGCAGCATGAGCTGGCTGCCCAATGGCTATGTGACCCTGAGGGATAACAAGCAGAAAGAGCAAGCTGGAGAGTCGGGCCAGCACAACAGACTCTCCACCTATGACAACGTCCACCAACAGTTCTCCGTGATGAGCCTTGACGACAAGCAGAGCATCGACAGTGCCACCTGGTCCACTTCCTCCTGTGAAATCTCCCTCCCTGAGAACTCCAACTCCTGCCGCTCCTCCACCACCACCTGCCCGGAACAAGACTTTTACGGTGGGAACTTTGAGGACCCCGTTTTGGATGGGCCCCCACAGGACGACCTTTCCCACCCCGGGGACTATGAAAACAAAAGTGACCGGAGGAGTGTGGGTGGTCGAAGTAGTCGTGCCACCAGCAGCAGCGACAACAGTGAGACCTTTGTTGGCCACACCAGCAATCACAGTGCACTGCATAGTTTAGTGTCCAGCCTGAAGCAGGAAATGACCAAACAGAAGATAGAGTATGAGTCCAGGATAAAGAGGTGAGGAAAATCTGGAGCCCCAAACTGCCAGAGAGGGTGTGATAGCCTCCTAATATGAGACAGGCTCACCCAGAGGGTAAATATGCTGACTCCAAAGTCAGAGACTGGGTAGCTTCACCATTTGTAAGCTGTGGGACTTTGGGAAAGCTCACTTCATCTCTGTGAATCTCAGCTCCCTAATGTGAACATTTTAAATTCTAGCAGTATCTACCACAAAAGCATGTAAGAAATCATTGCACATTGTCCCTGGCACAGAGCAGTTGCTCAGTAATACTATCTCTTGTCAATAAATGTGTGGATTTGTGTTCGAGGGCTGGGGAGAGGAGTGGAAGGGGATGAATGCAGAACAAGGAGTCTGTTCTCATAGGAAGAGGATGAAATGAGGATAAAGAGAAGTTGGAGAAATAAACAGATCTTTATTGTTCATTTTTTCCTTTGCTGAATGCTGGGAGAGTGTCTGTTCTCTCCCAAGCTCAGACCCAGACCCCAAGGATTCAGCAGTGGATAAAACAGACAAAAACTCAGCCCTCATGGAGCATGCTTCCATTCCACTGGAGGAGACAGATAAATAAGTAAAATAGATCTCATGCTAAGTAGAAGACTAAAGCAGGGAAGAGGGGTAAGAAGTGTTGGTGAGGGGTAATTCTAAGTGTAGGGCCTTATAGGAGGTTAAAGAGGCAGCTACGCAGATGCCTGGGAGGAGTGGAAATGCCATGAGATGGAATAAGTGAGGAGCTCAGAGAGGTACCTTAGAGCTTTCAGGATCATCTTAAGTCTTTGGCTTTTACTCTGGGATTGGAATCCAGGGAGGTTTCTGAGAAAAGTGATGGCATGAAGTGTATTCATATGGACAATGGAAATTGTAGCCTAAGTGGGGAGCAAAACATATGAATTATAAGGAAGCAGTTGTGCTGAAACCTAATTGATAGCAGTTGACGTCTTCTCATAAGTTGACCGAGGTGGCGATGGCTTAGCAACTTCAGAGAAACAACCTGGGCAAGACATGGGCTATTGGCTGAGCATCCTGCGTTGACAGTACCCCTGACTGCCAGATGCTCCATCATCTTGAAAGGCAGGAATACAGAGAATGGAGCCCAGGATTCACAAATACAACCTTGTGCTGGAAACCTGAACATCAGCACACCCCGTGATTTCACCAAGGTCACAGAATTACAAAACTGATTGTTTTTATGTTCTCCTTTCAGTGTAGTATAAGGGAAGGACACTGCACTCTCAAGAGAAGGCCTGAGGCTCAGTTTAGCCTGAAGTAGCCCCTCTAGTGGCCTCAGTCCCAGTCCCAGACTGTGCCTTAGTAGACCCCTTCTTGTTTAGGGTCCTCATAGTTTGTGAACCTCAGTCTTTGTCCTGCTTCAAATGCTTCCATGGCTCCAAACCCCACGTGGTTTCATTTTTATATAGAGAGTTGACCTTAATGTATTTTAATGTTTCCCATCCATTTATCAATTATCAAGCAAAAAGATGTATTTTTAAGAGCTATGGTAAAGTAAATATTAAAAAAATACTTCTCATATGTTAGATTGAAAAAATTACTTTCTTGGAAACAGAAACTTGGTTTGAATTTTCCTATATAATGCTAAGTGACAGGAGGTTTAAATAAGAAGAAAAATGGAGTCATCATCTTATAAGGCTACTCTTCATTCTGAATGTAGTTTTTGGAACCACTGGCTACCAAATCTCTGAATTGCTGCCAAGGCATGATGATAAATTAGCACTTAGCACTGAGAAGCAAGAGATAACACTTGAAACTTACCTTAGGATAGGAATACATTATTCTGAATGGTTGCAGATGTACAGGTTCATTTATGAGAACATTGGTGCTACATTTATGTTCTGAGTCTATGGTGCATTTTAGAGACATTGATAAAATAATAGAAGCTTCCAACAGAATGTCATTCATTGGCCTCTTTCACTGTAGCATTTTTACCCATGTGACAGGCAAAGGGAGAGGTCCATGATAAAGTAGGGCAAAGGAGCTGCCACATGACCAAGCCACAGAAATATAAGAAGTAACTGTTCTAGTTAATTCTTGATCATTCCTGTTTAGAATTATACATTTGTCTTTCAATTCCTTTTTAACTCTACCCTACAAGTATTAAGGATAGATAGATGATAGATGATAGATAGATAGATAGAGACAGATAGATAATAGATACGTACATATATACACACATACATACATACATCCCTAGATAGAAAGATGATAGAGAAATAGATACTATACTTTATCTATCATTGATATGTAATATTTTTAGTTTCTAAACATGTGAGTTTGATGTTATTCCCTCCCCCCTCACCTTCTCCCTTTATCATATTGTGGTCAGAAAAATTCATTTGTATGATATCAATTATTTGGTCTTGTAAGAAGTATTTATTAACTTATTATTGGTTTGGGATTGTATATATGACCAATAGATCAAATCTGTTAATCAAGCTGTTCAAATCTTCTACATTTCTCCTAATTTTCATCAGATAGAGCTATAATTTCTAAGAAAGTTATCTTAAAATTTCCTAATTTTTGTGGATTTATCTATCTTTATAATTTTGTTATATTTTATATTGAATAACTTGAAACTATACAGCTAGATGAATAAAAGTTCAGAATTGTTTATATCTCCCTGATGAATTGATCCTTTTATCATAAAGTAATGGTAATAATGCTTTTTGCCCAAAAATATTTCTTCTCATATTAATATTGCTATATAATTTTTATTTTGATTAATAACGTTCTGCTATATATTTCCATTAACTTTCGAACTTTATGTTTCATTATTTGAAGACATATTTTTTTCAGTTCTGGAGTATTTTTATCCATCACCATTTTTGTTTATTTCATCTCCCCATTTTCTCAATTTTCTGTCTCTCCAACCCTTATTAAAGTATGTTGGCCCTTCTTAATCCATTCTCCATCTCTGTTAGCTTCTCTTTCTTATATTACATTTTCATCTTTTTTCATTACGTGAGGAATTCTGGGTAATTTTTCCTCAGAGCTGTTTTCTCATTTATTTATTTTCTCTTCTGATTAATTCTGTCACCATTCAGCCCATGAGTAGAGTTTTTGTATTCTCTTTGTCATAAAGAAAATTGATGTTCCAAGCTCTCAGTTGAATCACTTTCAGCCTTCTGCCTCTTTTATACTGGAGATCTCCTCCTCCCCATGAGCAAAATAAAAACCTAGTCACAGCTTCCAGGGCTTCTATCCAGGAACAATACCCCTCATGTGCTTCCATTTACTGTTCTAAATTTGAGTTTCTTCCTTGGTTCTGATAACCTCAAGATGCTCTTTTATTTCTTTTAACCTTGCTATGTATTTAAAAAATATTTTTCTTATATATTTTTCCAGCATTGATCTGTGCTTACAGTGGGAGGGGTTTCTTCTGTTTTCAACCCAGTCTAGATTCTTGGAAGATTCATATGAGTGCCTGTTATGTAAAATGCATTAGTATATTTTTTAAAAGGTGTCTTCCTTGGTATTTAAGCTTGAGTTTCTTCCAGCTTTTTTAGTTCTAAAATAAATAGCTTTAGAAAGAAAAGAGAATGTATCGTAAAATAATTCTGGGTGACAACCAGCACACTACCAAGTTTTTATGTAAAAAATGTGATCATGTGGTCAAAATGGCCTTCTAAACTGATTATAGAATGTGACTTTTTAAAAAATTCTAGTTTCTTACAAAGGGAGAGCAGATTCATCTTTAAGTGTTCTTATGATTATCTGGATGAAATATCAACATATGGGACTCATTATTTCAAAACAGAAAAATAATTGAGATTTTAATTTGAAAATTATTAAAATAATCAGATTTCTGAGAGCTACCTGTGCATTAGCCTTTCATATTTCAATAGTATGTCAAATTCAAACATACTCCTGGGACTTTAGCTCAGAATAGGAGAAATTAAAATGTCAGCCATTACCAAAACACATCATCTAATAATCAAGTGCTTACTATTCCTCCTTGAACAACAGCAATAATAAATTATGTTTTGGAACTTCGTGATTATTGGGAAAACTCTGTTTATAGGAAATTATCTAAAATTATACAGTTATCCAAAAGAATGTAGCTATCAACCTATAAAAATATAACTCTAAAGATCTTAAGATATATTAACTTGGAAGGCAGTGAGAATTTTAGATAGTAGGCTACTTAGGTGGACTCCATTGTCACAGAATGTCAGATGAATTACTTATTCAATACATGTAATCTCTACCTCTCTTGTTACTTACTATACGGTGACTGCTGTTAATACCACTTTTATATGATGGGACTCTATATGTCCCAGAGAAGCCCATTCTTAGCAGTTGACTTAACCTTTCTAACAAAGACATTTTCACTATCATTCTTTTTCCTTTGATAGAAAGCAAAAATAATTGTCCTTTTTTTCTTCCAACTTTATCAGACTCCCTCCCCCTTTCTTTTAGTAAAGCCAGATTTACGTAATGATTCAGGAAGCTTTGTGGTTTAGGTTGCCTCCTACTTCCGCCATTCTGTGCTCCATGACATTGGTCTCTGACTTCTTTTTGCCAAAATTCATTAATTCACTATCAAATGACAATGAAGTGCATTCAAGAGAGGTCTGGGGGTCTCAACAAAATGATAGTAAATCATGTTAGGAATCAGTAAAAAAAAGAATATATATACACCTTTTAATCCATGGACCTTGCTTCATTGATTTGAAAGGCTCAATCTAATTTCCTAAACATTGCAGAGACAGTTTAGGAAATATTTTTTAGCCCTTTTGAATTTCAAATTAATAAAATTGCTTTATGTCTTATTCCTTCCCCCACCCTTTGTAGCTTAGAACAGCGAAACATGTCTTTGGAAACAGAAATGATGAGCCTCCACGATGAACTGGATCAAGAAAGGAAAAAGTTCACAATGATAGAAATCAAAATGCGAAATGCCGAGCGAGCAAAAGAAGATGCAGAGAAGAGAAATGACATGCTTCAGAAAGAAATGGAGCAGTTTTTTTCCACATTTGGGGAGCTGACAGTGGAACCCAGGAGAACCGAGAGAGGAAACACGATATGGATCCAGTGAGGCTGATTTCTCCCACTGTCTCCAGTGGCTCTGGGGAAGACTCTGGGGGTTCTGGTGGGAATATTATATAGGATCAGGTGGCTGGTCACCTGGCTGTACAGAGTTCTAACTGGGGAAGACATATCATTTACAGACATTGCCCATTCATATCTGCAATGTGTACCAAAGTTGTATCATGCCCCATAATGCTACTGTCAAGTGTTACAACTGGATATGTGTATATAGAGTAGTTTTTAAAAAGTAAACTAAAAATGAGAAACATATCTCAATAATTATTTTATTGCAAGTCTTGTATTTAAAATGTTAAATCAGTATGTCATTGCAGTTTAGCTTGCTTTCAAGCTTCACCCCTTGCACTTAAGCTATTTTTGGCATTGTGTTATCATCAGCTTATTTTATAGATCAATATTTTTATTTCCCCTTTTGCTGAGGAAATGAAAATAAGCAGATATATAAATATATATAAGATGAGTTATTAAAATCAAAAAGAATACTTTGTGGCTGTGCTGTTTGTGCCAATGGACCTTGCCATGACCAAAAAGAGAAATGTAAATAATTTTATAAATTACGGTAGAATCACCAGGAACCTTTGAATTGCTCTGTAAATTCTGCCCTTGACACTGCTCAGTTTTCTTGGTGAGATGCTTTGACACAGGAGATTTTGGACCATGTAAAAAAGTCCCCTTCTCAAGCCCCCTGGTCTGCCTTGCCCATTCCACAGATGTATGTCTCCTATGCAGGATGCACCTTAGACGGAAAGCATGTTTTTTTTAAAAAAGAGCATTTAAGCAGTCATGCCTTGAATTACTCTGTCCTTCTACTGGATGGTTATGAGGGAGATTCTTCCTGCCATTGGGAAGTTGAAGAACAATGCTGGCTAACCAGTGCCTACATTGAGCACGTGTCCTCTACTCCAACCCCGGCCCCCCACCTCCCCACCCACAACGCAAACAGTGAAATAGTATTACCGTGTCTCTCTCAGTTAAACTGCTAGAGTGTGTGCCATATATTCTGCTTTCACTCAGTCCGGCTGCTCTGTTGTCATCTAGGATTCTTTCAGCACAACAGAGGGTAAAGGCAGTTTGCAGCAAGAGGGAACTGATGCAGGGGAAGGGGGCCAGAAGGAGGAGGAGACAAGATTGGAAGAAACTATTTTGCTTCTAATTTGTACAGTATTCTCCCCTGTCAAAAACATTTATTCACAATAAATTTAAAATGTGAATCTTTAAAGGTCCAGTTTTGATAAATTTGTGAACATCAGTAATGATAACTTTCTGGAGAAGCCCAGGGCTTCTAATTTCATCTTTTCTCAGATAATCTGCCAGAGACTGAGAAAAATTCACAGTTCGATGAGGCAATGATCGAAATAAATCTTTGTCACGCTAGAACAGAAAGTCACAAAAGGTAAAATTGGAAATAAATACTACTGGAGTTTATGGGATTCATGTTGTTTGAAGGTTCTATGTTTGTATTTATTTTCAAGGGGACAGTAGACTTTACAGAGTTCATTCTTGTCACAGTGCTGCTTTTGTTTATATCCTTACACAGAGCAAGCTTACGTGGTCCTTTGTATCAACCACTGTCTATGTAGCAATACCTTCTTTATCTTTAGTTCCCTTTTCTCTCTCTTTCCAATTCTTTAACAAGATACTCCCACCTGGGTATCCTAAAGGAAATTCAAGCTCAAAATGTGTAAAAATGATCTCAATAGCTCTCTCTACCTTTTCATCTTTTCCCAGTCCCTGTCTTTGTTGACAAAAACCTCAGACTCATCCAGGGAGCTGTATGATACAATAGTAAAAATCAAAGGCTATGCAGTCAAACTGCCTGTGTTCACATTTTCTCCAATTTGCCAGCTGTTGCTGAATTTTCTATGCATCCTTTTTTACATCTGTAGAATGGGAATAATAAAAGTACTGCTGTCACAGATTTGTTAAGTGGTTTCAATGAGGTAGCTTGTATTAGGCTGAGAACGGCACCTGGTATACAGGATGGACTCCATAAATGTTAACTCTGATTTTTCTCTACTCTGCCGTCTTCTTCACTTTTAAATTCACTCACCAAGTACTGTTTAGTCCACCCATCCTCACCTTTTTCATCTGCTCTCTTTGATCAGTTTCTCCCCATCTCTCAAAGAAAGCATCGCACCCAGCCACTTGTGTTCCAATATCTCTCCTCCACTTTCATTTGCAGACTGCCCTTTCTAAGTCACTCTTCTGATCATATTGTAGCCTTGCTAATAACATTCAAATGCCCTTCACACAGTGTATACGACTCTAACCTGAGTTTCATTCTCATCTCCTGCCACTTCCCCCCACGCCTGCCATGCTATTTCATGCCTCTGGAACTTTTCACCTCCTATTATTGTGCCCATCTTGATTGCCTTCCTTCTATCTAGCACACTCCTACCATGTTTTGTTTTGTTTTGTTTGCCAAATCAAATGTCAGCTCCTCTATGGCGCTTCCTAGGATCTCAATGCAGAGTGAGTTACCTTTTGTGCTCCCAATTTGGGTATATCTCTTTTAGCCTTTCCCATGTCTGATTATTTTCTTCACCAAGTTAAGAAGCACCAAGGGGGGATGAACGATAATTGCAGGAAACTGAGAGCCAGACAGACTAAGATATGCATCTCAACATGCCTTAGGCAAGATATGCAAGGCAATGACAAGTCACTTAACCTCCCTGGACCTCAGTTTTTTCATCTGTAAAGTGGAGATAACTCCTACAAAGCAAGGATGTTGTAATACTTAAAGGTGATATGTACTGTGCTTATCTCAGTGCCTGCCTCTTAGCTCCATTGATAGCTGTATTGATAAATGGAGGCATGAGAATAATATCTCTTAAGGCATGAGAATAATATCTCATTGATCTTAAATCTCCCCACCTACAGCATTATTATGCCACAGAGTGCCAGCATGGAGAGTTAGCAGTAGATTTGGCCTTTGATTTATGAGGGATATTGTGATTAATTTTAACTATAAATCTCAGTGATGATGATCTCCAATCAATGGATACTATGAACAGCTTGTCCATCTGGGTTTCTACTGGTTCTTATATTAACTCTCCTGAAAGCCTAGAAAAAAATCAACTGCAAATTGACATAAGAATAAATTGGAAATAAGTAGGTAGTATCAAAGGTTCATTTGCCACATCCTGTATACACTTCTTTAAAACTCTTTAGGCAACTGCAATGATTCTTAAATTATGAGCTCAGGAGAAAAGATTTGCTTCCAAGTGTTGAGTCTATAGTATTGGTTTTACTCACCAAACTATATGGCTGGGTATCCTTTAGAGAACATTTAAAATAGAAGTGCCTAGGACATGAAGCCAACTGAAATGTAGATTTTACATGTAACTTTATTATGAACTGATGAAAAACTCCAAGTGGAATTTAAATAATGTCGTTCCTATTTATTCACAAGGTGAGGAGGGCTCCTTTTAAAAAAAGTAAGTTATTCCCAGGTAGGATAGTTTAAATCACTGATATATAATTATCTCCCCTTGGAAATTCAGGAGAGGATTAAAGACTGGGAAGCCAACCACAAACCCCAGTGTTCCTTACATTGCAGATCTGTGTTCTGCTTAGAGTAGCATCCTAGAAAAGAATATGCGTGAACTTCTGGATTCAGAGACCTGGATCAAAATCCCAACTCTGCCATTTATTAGATGCACAAACTTAAGAAAAATTACATAATGTTTGTAAGCCTAAATTTGCCTTTCCATCAAATAGGGATAATAATGGTGCCTCTTCCTCACTGAATTTTTTCGAGAAATGATTAAGTGAAATGATTAGCACAGTACCTGGAGTATAGTAAGTGCTCAATAAATAGTAGTTGTCAGCCCTCAGATTACTTCTTTTGAAAGGGTGCCGCAGCTTCTAGAGAACATAACAAGATTCTGGCCTCAGGAAACAGGCCGGCAATGAAACACTAACATGCACAGCAGCAGAGGATATAATTGTGTCCCCTTCCCAAGTACTCTAATTTCATCTTTTCTCAGATAATCTGCCGGAGACGATGACAAGGAAGAGGCAACCCAAAGCATCCTTTCTATTCTGAGTTAATACAATTACAGCTGTGATCTGGGAATAATGTCTAAAGAACCACCTGTAACTGTTTTGCATCAACTCTATCTATGTGGACACTGAGGAAGACATTGGGCATTAAAGGTATTGGGTAAAATACAATGAAAGTGCCTAAGAATATGGGCCACTGAACATACCTACACTTACATCAGCATCACTGTTAGCGAGTATTTATTGAAGGCCTCCATAAGCCAGGTCAGCACTGTCCTAGGTGCCCTGGGATACCTAGTTCACAATAATTACCACATGAGATGATGTACTGTGGACATAAGGGGTCACAGAGGTGAGGCTGGGCACGAGCCATGACTATGATGTAAGTCCTGAAGGATGAGTCGTAAGTTAGCAGACAGGGAGGCGGTTTGGGGCAGAGACCTCCCTGGAGCATGCACATGCAAAGGTGCCTGTGGTGCAGAGTCTAGGGAGTCTTTTTAATGATATAAAAAGACCTACCCAGCCTGTGCCATCAAGGTGGTCTTGTGTGTAACAACCTACCCGCACCCCGCGAGACCTGAAAACACACTTAGGACCCAGGCGCCTTCCACTCTTTTATTCCAAGAAAGCAGCCAGAGCTGGACACATTTTACCTTGTTTGAATTCATAAACTACAGGGAAATAGTGCTGGATTTGTGGCTCCCAAAGGTCTATTTCATTATTCTCTTTATAGTCTTCTTAACAGCACCAGTGGGGAATGAGTTGAACATTAGCACTGCCCAGCTCAAGGGCCTCTTTTGCAAAGTGACTTGGAACACTAACAGTTCCCCAGGCAGCCGAGATTTACTGGACTTACTGTAGAGCTTCAAATAGAAAGTTTAGCTGATGAAAAGTGTGTTTTTTAACTCACAGCTTGTGAATCAGGTCCAGGGCTGAACAACACTCTTATTTCTGGACTACATGTAGCTGCTACTATTATGGCCCCTCCAGGGCCAAGCCCAGGTGAGACCAGCCCACACAGGTAGGGGTCCCTTTCTTAAGTAGACAGTATGGGTAACAGGATATTACTGAATTGTTTGAATGATGAGTCAGATTGGACTGTCTGCTTTGAGCAAAGTTGTCTCTTAGCTCTGAGGGAAGCCCTTTAAGAACTGGTGAAAACACCATGTCCATCCCAGCCCTCTCCTCCCAACACACATGTTCCCCGCCTCCTTATGATTCATTAGAATTGACTATGTATCCCACACAAAAGTCATCCCAGGGTTGGGCCATCACACCTCACCCTCCATTATTTTTCACCAAAGTAGTTCACACTCCATGTCACTTGCCTCCCGCTGTGAGCTCATCACCACGTTGCTCAGCACATTCCCCCATTGCTTCAAACTCTGATCCCCCCTCCCCTTCCCCAAACTTTCCATTACACCTTCTACATCTAAAAGCTACCAGCAACCTCCCTTACATCTCTGAAGAATAGCTACCTACTGAAGACACAGCTCCTCAGTAGCTCTCTCAAGGACGGCTATTTTTCCTTCCTACAACCAGCGTATCATTAGGCTGAAGCAAAGGTAGGTCTTGCTTGGCTCTTTGCTGCTACTTTCAGAGCTTTGATCCTCTGTCCTCCCTCAGAACCTCCTTGGAAGCACATGTCACATGAAAGAATATTTCAGCACTTAATCAACTGTTTTTCCCCCACCCGTACTCATGTGCCATCCACCAACCTGGCCATACAGCTCCTTGACCTGCTCACTTCTGAAAAATCTTGTTCTCCCTTTGCCTGAACATCAGCCACCTTTGCACAAGGTTGACCTCACACTGTGTCGTTACCAACAACTGCACCATCACCAAAATATCCGTTCCAAGCCTCTACTCTCTGATCATCACCTCTTCTCTTTCTAGGTCATTGCCTTTGGCACCATCACTCCAACAATGCTTGCCTACTCCCAGAGTATCTCTGAGCCATGGACTTCCTTAAATTTTCACGGACCATCATCCCCTCATGTCATTGCTTCCCTCCTTGACCAACTTAGCTTCTGTGGTTCCTCATCATATTTATTCTCTTGTCTCCATTCTCAAATCCCTTCATCTTCTCTTCCACCACTCCACTCATCTGAGAAGAAAAAAAAAAACGAAACAAAAAACAAAAAAAAAACAACCCAAATTTGGCTAAATCCAATTTCTGCTTCCTAACCTGCACCTAAGAAACTAAACATGACTGAAGAGCAGAAGACCACCAATTGACTTGTCTATCTTATAGTTATATAAATATGGCTCACATGGACCTCATCATTGTTCAGTAACTTATCTTCATACTTTCTAAGATCTATCTTATACTTCTTAAGCCTCCATGAACTCTTCCCATCCTAATTTTCAGCTGACAACCTTACTTATATAAGCTTACTTACTGATTTCCTGTGTTTACTGAGAAAAGAAATCAGAAGACTATGTTTTTATGTTTCATCATCATATCTAGCAAACAACCTACACCTGTCCTGTATACATCACTTTAGCTCCTGCTCTAATGACTGTGTTGTCTGCTCTAACCAGGCCAACTGTTCCTCTTAGAGCACCCACTCCTTTGGCCTTTTCAAGAGCATTGCTCCTTCAGATAAATACTCTTTCTCTCTTGCATTACACATTTTCTCTTAAATGTTAGTCCCACCAACATATACCCATGCTGTAATAACTTTTTAAAAATCCTCTCCTCATATCCTATGTATGACTAATTTCAATAACATTCTTCTGCTTCACTTTTTAGAAAAACAATTCTTCAATTTTCTATACTTGTTCTTAACTTCTCACCTCCCATGTTCTCTTAAATTCACTGGAGTCATGCTTTCTTGCTCAAAATTGCAGAGAAACCACTGTAGACAAGGTCAGCCATGGCCTTCACAAAATCAAGTCCAATTGTCAATCTTCAGTCCCCATCTTACTCAGCCACTCAGTGGCATTGTCCCTGGTGCCCACTCCCTCATTTTTGAAACATCTTTATTTGGCTTCCAGGACAGCGCCAGCTCCTGGTTTTCCCTCTACCTCACTGGACATTCCTTAGAATACTCTCCTGTTCCTGATTTCTATAGGTTGGAACAAGAGGTGCGTCCATCTTTAGACTCTTCTTCTTCTTCTTTATCTATACTCAGTTTCTTAATGGTCTCATATAATCTGGTTTCAATGAATACTTATAAGCTGACTACTCTCAGATTTATGTTTCAGCTCAATTTCTTCCCTTAACTCCAGCCTCGTAGATACTCCAGCTACTTCACTTGAATATCTAATCATCAACTATTTCCAACAACAAATATGATTTTCTTCCCAAATATGCTCCTAATCCATCGTTCACAGTCAACTGCACTATCATTTACCTTGTGGTTTAGATTTCTTAAAAATCCAGAGTCATTCCTTGATCTCTTTCTTTCATATCACATATCAATCCATCAGCAAATCTTGTCAACTCTGCCTTCACAATGTATCCTTAATTAGATCCTGAATCCAACCCCTTCTCAGCATCAGCACTTTCTAGTTCAAGCCCCATCATGTCTTTTTGGACTACTGTTACACCCTACAATGGACTCTTCATTTCCATTCTTCTCTTTCTTCTCTTTCTTCTTAACCTCCTCTCTCTACTCAGCCAGAGGGATCCTTTCAAAAAGAAAAATTAGATTATACTATTTCCATGCTTAGATCTATCCATCATCTTCCCATGTTTAGAATAAAATCCCAAGATCTTGCTATGCTCTAACCCTGCTTACCTCTCCAATTTCATTTATTATCACACTAATCTTGTCCATTATGCTTCATCCACAAGACTCTTTGCCATTCCTTATATATACATGCAAGCTCTTACTCCAGGGCCTTTACACTTGCTTTTCCCTCAGATACTGATATGGCTCATTCCCTCACTTTATTCAGGTCTCTGCTCAAATATCACCTCTCTGAGAGGCCTGCCCTGACCACCTCCGCTAAATGGCACCCTTTTTCATGCCTTATTCTTTTATCCTGCTTTGTCTGTCTTCTTAGTGCTATCCACGACCTTACTTCTCCATTAGAATGTAGACTACATGAAGGCAGAAAGGTTGCCTGAATTGATCACAACTATGTGTGCATAGAATAGTCCTCAGAAAACTGAAGTGCTCAAGCAATATTTGTGGCATGAGTCAATGAGTGAATATTCAGAGTTCAATGCCAAATTTCTGGTTTATATATTCAGGGATGTTCTGAGTTGGAGTTTCTAATAAAAAATATTAAATGACTAAATTCTACCCTAAGTTATTTTAGGGTTCCATTCATCACTTACAGACTAAACAAATTTCAGAGATTTGGCTTCGTATGAGAGCATCACTGCAGAGAGACTCCAGTACACGTTGTGATATCATTTGCTGATCTGGAGATTTTGATGCCAGAAATATGAGCCTCAAGCTCAGCATCCAGGCTTAATAGCTCTCAGAGGAAACGTGTATCAAAATAACTGTATATAATGTAGAAAAAAAGCATCCATTCTATTTTGTTGTTGTTTTTTAGCCTCTGAAATTTTAATCTATTTTTTCCAGGATACAAATATCATAAGTTATTGACAACATCTCAAAATGTCATCATATTTCTCCCTTTATCTGGTGACTGACAATTTGTTTAAGACCTACCAAAAGATAGCAGTAAATCTTTTGATTAAAAGAGTGAGAATAGGGCTTCCCTGGTGGTGCAGTGGTTGAGAGTCCACCTGCTGTGATGCAGGGGACACGGGTTCATGCCCCGGTCTGGGAAGATCCCACATGCCACGGAGCGGCTGGGCCCATGAGCCATGGCCACTGAGCCTGCGTGTCCGGAGCCTGTGCTCCGTAATGGGAGAGGCCACAACAGTGAGAGGCCCGCGTACCGCAAAAAACAACAACAAAAAAAGAGTGAGAGTAAAGATACATATATTTCCTCATTGAGTTAGTGCAGGCCTACTTGTATCTTTCATCTCTATGCTATTTTTTAAATAAATTGTAAAAAATGTTTTCATCTCCTATAATGTCATGGAAAATATCCAAAGTTTTCTTATGCTGATTCATTAAGTGTGCTTACATGAAATTAGACAAAATAATAATATTGAAAAAAGCAGATTTCTTGTTTCATTGCTTTAAGAGAATAATAAAAATGGAATCATTCAAGTCACACCACTAATTTGAATACATTATTATTTTTAAAAGAAAGTAAACAAATGAGTTAAATGTTTTTTTGCTTTAACCACTTATTTTTAAACTGAAAGATTAAGTTACTCTGAAGTTGTGAGGATAAGGACTATACTGTATTTGTCTCCTACCTAGGACACATAAATAGATGTTCAATAAATATTTTTGGAGTGAATGAATGTACCACTTAAGAACGTACCTCAGAAATTAAACTAGAAATTTAGAGCAATCTTCTTAGAGCTTGATTTGCACCAAATCCAAGTTTGCAAAATGTTAACATTAAGGAAGAAGCAATTGCTTTTTGAAAGTCTTCCTTTCATAAAAGAAGTCCTTTAATATTACTAGTTTCCTTAGTTCATGTAAAATATTATTTGGGTTATAAAAATTGATTTTGTGTATAACTGTTCACAGACAATATTTTCACAAATGTGAATATAAAAGTGTTAATGGAAGGCAAACTATGAGTGATACACTTTTCTAGGCAGAGTGTGGAAGAGTTTTTAAGATGAATAACATTTTGTACCTGCTTTTGAGTTGCAGACAATGTGGACTGCTGGGTGAACAGAAGGATTCCAGACAAGAATTCAGGGAAGGACAGTATCAGAAGTTCAGTTACAAGGAAGTGAAGTCACTCACTCCATGGAGTAAAGCTTAAATCCTCTAAATTGCATTTCAGACATTTTACATTGGGTTTTATACTAGGATAAGCATATCTTTAAAGCAAGAAATATGTAACATAGAAAGGATGGGAAATTTCAAAGGGGCATTTGACTCTTATTTGTGTATGTGCCATCACATTTCATGTGCTCAAGAACTGTGCATTTCTACAACTTGTTTCAGTAACTAAAACAGAACACACTGATCTAAAAGAATGAGCAGATGGAATTCAGTCTGGACCTGAGGGAAATGACTTGCCATGTTCATTGGTCCCTGACATGAACTGATCTGAGACAGTGGGATTTTCAGTGTGTTTCACTAGTTGCAAATGTCTTCCAGGCATGCCTTTCAAAAAGCTGGGAGGAAAGGCACACAACAAGTAAAAAATATCATTCTGATAAATCGGTAAGGTCAAAAAATCTCTATCTTGGGTAAAACCCAGTTCAACTACTGAACAAACAGAATCCTCCTTCTAGACTGGTTGCTGCATAAGGTAGTTTTCAAGACACCTTTCTTCTTACTGCAAACTGGGTCAAACTTACCCAAATACTTGGTAACATTTTATGGTACCTGGTATGCACCAATAATTCCTTCTGACCCTTTCTCTCCATAAGCAATCTTGTGGAATTTAATTTCCCATCTTAATATTGTGGGTATTTTCAGGTACCTATATTTGGCCACTTTTAAAATTATTTTACTAAGAGAGTAAAGATCTGTGGTTTAAATTAGAATAAAATCTATGCCAGAGATAACAAAAGGCTTTGGGTTTCTATTTTTCTTATAAATAAAAGGATAAATTGTGTTAATGCAAAAGAATAGGTATGTTTATCTTCCAGATTTTTTTCTAATAGTTAACTGGTTAAACAAAATGTTTTATTTACAGAAATAGAAGGGCCATTCCTCAACACTGTCAGACACTTCCAGCTTAACTAACATGGATTTGGTGACCTTATCAAGACACAAAATCATATTTTAAAAAATTCACCAAGGAGTTTGAGATATTAAGGTTGGCTACCATGTAGACAAAAAAAAATCTTTTACCCTCTCTCGAGTAATAATTAAACTGATTAGAAATTCTAATAAATTAACCTAAGATATTTAACCCTGTTTTAATCACCTAATACTTCCAGAAAATTATTTTTTCCTTTCCATCAATCTTATACTTTAAAGGAAACTTACTGAATTGCAGATGTACAACCAATATCCCTAGATAGAAAAGAAGGTCATTTTTAGAAGAAACCAATCTCAAATGAAAGCACAGCCTTCTGCATGGTCACATACATATTACACACTCATTACCCACTGTGAAAAAGTAGGTCATTCCTCATTTCTTATTTATTCCCTGGCACAATCAGACCACATGATGAAATGTGAGATGCTTCAGAGTTACTGTCAGGACATGAAACCCAAGACAGTGAGCAGGACAACAGCCACTGGCAACAAGGCAAACTCCAACAAAGTCTGGATTTGGATTTGGTTTTATGTTACTGGAAGCATATTTGCTCTAGTTTTTAATAGTTCATAAGAAACAGAAATCATAATGTATCAACATAGTATCCACCTACAAAGAGTTCAAAAAAGCCAAAGTTTTCCCCTCGTTCGCCCTCTTGTTCCACCAACATTTTGAAAACAAAGGAAAAAAATTAAAAAAGAGAGAAAGAACACAGAAATGATTTAAATAATTTCAAATCCTTATTAAACATCACTGAAGTGCATTTGATCCATCAGGCTGACTTTCAGTTCTTACCACTAAGACCTTGCAGAGAAACTTGATTTACGTAGTTTTGCCTTCCAGGATTGATCTAGAACTGTAGAGGTGAGATGTGTATGAATATGGGTGTGGGTTTTAAGTCCGTTTTATGAACACGGACACAGGACAATTCTCATCATTTGTAGTAGTCTTTGGAGTCCAATCATGCAGAATAACAGGCAGGTTCAAGTCAGGTCTTGTTGCAAGATAGACATGGCAAGGTGAACAGTTTAATGCTAACTAGGGGTGGGAGATTTGTGTCCATTAGAATATACTGGCCATTGGTCCCACATAATCAAAAGTTAGATATACAGGAGTCCATATACAGAGGCCTTCCATTTCAGCTTGCTGACCAAGGAAATGTGTCAATGTGAGCCATTTCAGACAGCGAAAAAACTGCCCAAGTGCTAAAAGAAATAAAATCTTATATTTTAATCACATGGAAAATAATTAATATAACTATTTACATTATAACTTGATTGTTGTTCTTAGAGAAAAGAGTTTCCATTCTTGGTTCAATGGTATCTGTGGAAAATGTCTGTCTTTCACAATTAAAACGCATGTGGGGTATTGTGAGTAGGGCGGGGGTGGGATTCCTCCTCAGACCCAAAGTGGGTGGGCTCAAAGATTCCTGGGGCAGCTTGATCCCTTTCTCTGAGCTATAGAAGATAACTTTTTCAGCAAAGCTGATGATCGTGTTCTGTGCAGAGCATAATGCTTTTAAGATTTAGATTGTCATATGTTAAGAGAATCAAATAGAAATAGACTTTGCAGAATTTAGATTTTGCAGTGACTAGTTAAAATTTAAAAGTCTGTTTTGCTTATTGTTTTCTTTTTTCCCCTGGCAGGTCATAAAAGGATTTATGTAATCTCACCTATTCTATTTATTCCATTTGTCAAGGCCTATTTTCGGATTTATCAGTCAGCTGATATCAGTATCCACAGGTAATAATTTTCTGATAATGATAAAAGATTGAGAAAAAAACTATCCAGCTCCTTGGCCTTCAATTAAATAGTTTACTCCAATTGGAGGGAACTGACCAGACTCTGGTCCACCTGTGGGGTACATTCCCTCAAAGCTCAGTCATCAGATTCTTGAAGATGCAAGATTATTATCAGTTTTTATTCCACAAGAAGAAATTTGGTTGTAAGGCCAATGTATCTCTTTTTAACACATTGGTCCACCAAATACATATAAAAAAATCAAACTGGTAGTGGTGGTTTTGCCAAGATCTCCCAACAATCTAGTTCCTCCTGCACATAGGCATACAGCTATCCCTCCTACAAAATACTATAAAACACTTCGTTAAGGATTGCTGTGAAACTACTTGCCCTATAGGAAGTGACAGGTTAGGCCTCTCAGTGTGCCAATTTCACATTCTGAAAGGAAGCCCCCAACTACAGGCAGGACCTTCACTTTTTCCAAGAATATAGACCAGGTGACTTGACACTTCCCTGCCTGAAAAGCAAGAGAGTCCTTTGGAAGTAATAGGTGACTATACAGGAAACATTTGGTTTTTTTTAAGAAAAGAAGACTCAGTGCAGAACATAGTATATTCTCTGAATTTGGTAATAACATAATCACCTCCTGAAGATACTATAATAAAATGGACCCAAGATTGTGAAGGACCAGCGGGCTTTTGAAATGATTATTCTCTGTGTTGGCCCATCACCTGTCTTGCTTTGACAACCTAGGAAAATTAATTCTATAAGCAGTCAAGAAGCTAACCCTTAGCTCAATTTGTACATGATATTTCACTATGAAAGATTTGTTTCATTTTTTCTTGTCCATAGGGAGTTCTGGCTAAAGGGAATCAGCCCCCAAGAGCCATACAAAAGGAGAGATCAGACTAGTAGAGTTTAGGGAAGGTGGCAATAGCAGGGGAGGGGCATTGGCTAGTTCTTGCCTGGTTTCATCTGATTGAAAAAAAAAAATCACTTCCACAGACATGAGAAAGTCTAACTGTCAAGCAGTTCTAAGATGCTGGCTGGAGATTTTCTTCTGTTTTCTGATGTCATTTTGTGGCTGACGAAATTTCCCTTGTGACTCTCTTTCAACAGCTGCCTGCTCTCTGCACTCAATCCTGTGTGGTTAAAGAGCCGGGAGTGGAAAGGCCACAGGTATAGCAAGAGAAGAGCATGGAGAAAGAAGATAAGCAAAGAAAAGGGAATACAGAGAAGAGAAGCTTTAAAAAGGGGGAGGGGGTTGGGGGAGTGTGACAGAAAGAAAAGTGAGAAAGCTCATGTGATTGGGGAAGCATTTTTAAAATCAGGTTGTCTGCGATATTAACCAAAATCTCTGGCAGCAAGACAGAGAAACTGGGCCCCTGCTATTCCAGGAGACAAGCGGCACAGTCTAACGTTTTTTCTCTCCATTTGAAACAAATGACCTCTTGTCATGAATCCTACTGTGTGAAGCAATACCATAAATGGCAGCATTGCTCCCATAGCGATGGTCAGGGTTGACTCTATTGCTTGAAAAGAGACACAGCTTTCCTACTGTTGTGTTTAAGGCAGTTTTCAGAGCACTGGCATTCTTGTCTGCTCTGTTTTCAAAGGGATTCCATTTGCCAGTCATCTCACACATATCAACCACCCATCCCATGCGTTTCACTTCTTCTTCAGGTGAAATACCACCGCACTGGTGAGCACCAAAATGGTCAGAGTGCAAAGAGCTGTGATGAATACTTCACCAAAGTGAATAAGAAGAGAAGCCTCGACCTGGTGCCTATTATTGCTGAGAAGTCACCCTGGTATCGCCTTGTATAGAACCAGGATGTTTCACAGTGCCTCCTTAAGTGCCCAGGAAAGCACTTTCATTTAATTTGAGCTAAATTCAGGAGATTTTGCTAAACATTGACATAAATGCTTCATGGCTTTTAAGACACTCTATTGCTAAAGCTACTTAGCAGCAGTAACTTATGGGCAGAGTTATTGCTGTCATGTCACCTGCGGTACAAAACTCAGATGATCAGCCCTTCTTGGATTGTTGAAATGTATGAAATAAACAAATAAACATGAAACATCAGCCATATTAAGGAGTCGCGGAAACCCCTGAGGAATGTCTGTGGAAATGTTTTCAAAGGCTAACCTGAGGATCACCCTGGGCTTTGGGTATTTTTTAAGTAATTTCTTTTTTTAATTCTAGAAGAGGGCAGTAATATTTCTTCTCTAAATAAGACCTTGGCAAGGTATAAACCTGGAAAGTAGCACACTCATGGAAAACACAACCTACAATCTGAAAATAGCCTATGTAGGCTCATTTTCTGTTAGGGATACCGTACGGAAGCAATTCCACTCTGTTTCAGGGAAGGGTTCTTACCATCAGATATGTACACACTAACCCTGCCTCTTCACCTGACAGTTGTGACACATAATTTGTAAACAGCAAATGGGGTCTCCTTTCTAAAATATGAATGTCGGTGTCTCCTAGTATCTGGCTAATAATCTCTTTCAGGCCTTCCTCCGCACTGCCCCACCACTCTCTATCAGAGAAAAGACCCTCAGCCTTTATTCCTGCCTTCCTTCTAAAGGTCAAAACACATTTAGCACCTGGAAACTGTTACCCCCTCCCACCCCACACTGTACATAAGCATCACATATGTTCTTTCTAGAAATTGGTATACAGGTGCCATTTAATCAGTTCAAATTTGGAAGCTACATCTTCAAGGGTCCAAGAGAGCTCACTCCCCCCATGTTCCCCCCTTTACATGTTTTCTTGTAAGACATACAGCTTAATCAATTAACAAACTAAATAGCTTATATACTGGCAATATATTACAGATGGGTTTATGTCAGAGTAATAGATCACATGAAATGGACCATGTGGTACCCCAGTGCATGATGTCTTGGTAGAGCCCTGAGGACACGGACAGTAGCATCTCTAAGTAAGTATGCTGTATGAATACAGACACATGCGGATCTGTATCTACATCCATCTGACTAGGCCAAAAGGAGCAGGTAGATGCAAGATAGAGACACACACATGCTGGATGGGACCACTGCACACCTTGTCATGCCATTTGAAAGGGCAGTTACAGGTCGCTGGTTCTGCAGCCATTAAAATTACACTTTATGGAAAAGGCTTCTCTAATTGTGTTTGATTTGCTTTCTGTAGTAAGCATCGTTAGAAGAAGACCAAAGCAAGAGCAACTAGAAGTTAAATATACATTTGGCTTAGCTGCAATACAGAACTCTGGAGAAGAAGCAGGCTGAAAGATTTGTTTCAATTTTAGGCTTGGATTCTCTCCCTTGCTGTTTTCTTGTCATTGCATGTCTGTGTTTGTGTGTGTGCGTGAGTGTCTGCGTGTGTGTGTTCCATCACATCATCTCCTGAAGAACGCTGGGTTTCGCAGGCAGGCGGCTAGTCACCTGCAACAACCCAGGGGTCCTGCCGAGGCTTCCAGGCTGCTGTCAGTGTCAGATGCCAGGGTCTGGTCGGTGGACATGGAGGAGATATCGTTGACAGACGAGGATGGAGGGAGACTCTCACTGGTGTTCACTGCTGCACCTGTGCTAAGAAAATGAAGACCAACATGACTAAACCTGGAACTGGACTCAGCTGAATGTCACTCAGGTTGCAGGCACGGGCAAATATGATAGGGGATGTCTGGTCCATCACTCATTCAACAAACTTTCATAGAACAACGAATACAGAGCACTGTATTAGATGGTGAAAATCAAGATAACAACACAGCATCCCTGGTCACAAGTTATTCACAGGCTAATGCAGTAATTGTCAAATTTCACTCTACCTTAGAGATCACCTGTAATGCTCTTAAAGGAAAACAAAAAAATAAACAATAAAACACCACTAAAAACCCCAATCACCCCTTGTACCTCCAATATTGTAATACAGTTGGCCTTGGGTGAAGTCAAGGCATTTGCATGTTTTAAAAGCTCCCCAGAGACTGTGGTGTCAAGGGCTGAAGACCACTGTTCTATGGAGAAGGCAAATGAGCAAAACCCTTTAATGTAATCATCTGAGCCTGGATGCTTTCAAATTCAGTGAGCTAAAACAAACACACATAAGATGCCTACCCCAGAAATATGGGCTGAGGGGAAGCCCAGTAATCAGAATTACTTGGAGGCTACAGCTCTAGAGAAATGAACGTATATTAAGTAAATATTATTACATAGTCATTAATTTGACATCAAACTTAAAAGTCTATATGGAAAAGCCAACTAGGACTGTGGATGAAAGTTACCATAGACCAAAAAAAGAATAGAAGCTGGAGCACACCTCTTGATTGTGTGTTTACTTTCCAGCAGGCTTGCTTACCTGGGAATCTCCAAATAAGAACTCTGAATTACTAACTTAGATTAATTTGCAAAATTTTAAAAATTTATCTGCTATGTGGGAATATAAAGACTTTGAAACTCTGAGAAGAAACTTGCTCATGGTAATCACTCAGTAAATACTTGCTGAGCTACAACAGCTTTGAGAACCACAAAGGAAAGATGAGCCAGTGGCATTGTAAAATCGGATTAAACCAGAGCACCCTGGAAAGAGTCCAATTACTTTTTCTCTTTATAGATTCTTTATACTCAAGCAATATGGGTGGTAAAATGTATGTTTTGTGAAATAGTTTGCTATTAAAAATATCTAACGTATAAGCATCTAAAATAAGAGATGAGGAATTCTCACTACATTGTATTTTATTTGAGCAAATATAGTGTGTAAGATATATTTGGTGAAAATCATAAATCCCAAATAAGATAGTGTTATCAGATAGATCTAATAATTCAGAAAAAAAATCTAATGAAGTGGAGAGGTTAACACAATCTCTTTGTTCCTGGCGTAGACATTTGTTGCCTGCGGAAAAAAATGTGATTAAAATGAGACATTTGGACTTCCCTGGTGGCGCAGTGGTTAAGAATCCGCCTGCCAATGCAGGGGACATGGGTTCGAGCCCTGATCCAGGAAGATTCCACATGCATAGAGCAACTGAGCTCGTGCACCACAACTACTCAGCCTTCACTCCAGAGCCCATGAGCCACAACTACTGAGCCCGCATGCCACGACTACTGAAGCCCATGCGCCTAGAGCCCATGCTCCGCAACAAGAGAAGGCACCGCAATGAGAAGCCCGCACACCACAACGAAGAGTAGCCCCCGCTCACCGCAACTAGAGAAAGCCCGCGTACAGCAACAGAGACCCAATGCAGCAATAAGTAAGTAAGTAAATAAATAAATAAATAACAAATAGATTTTTAAAAATGTGACAGTATCTGGAGAGGACACACACACATAAACTAAAACAGATTATATGTACCCTATATGCTTTTTAAATTTTTGTTTGTTGATTATAAATATATTTATGTAAACTATGAGAAATATAAAAAATACAGGAAAAAAGGTAACAATATGCACTCATCCTCAAATTAATGATAAGAACGGTTAAACTTCTGTTATATTTCTTTCTAGTCTTTTTGCTAGGAAGTTTCTTTAACTGTAATCATTTAATGTATATCCATTTGTATCCTGTATTTTCATACACAAAAGGCTTATGCATTTTTCATGTTCTTTAAACTCTTAAAAGTATCTGTACTTCCTAATCTTAAGTATCTCTAGATTTTTAAATCTGTCTTGTTAACATCTTCCTGTAAATAATTTTACTCTCATTATCAGAAAAAATATATAATGTGAAGTTATCTGGTTTCAATTTATTCCAACTTTACTTAATTATATCCTTTACAGATATGGTGCAGAGCTAGTTCATTTCCTCTCATGACATATGCTAGTAGATTTCCTATATCAGCAGACAACCCTTGATTACATAGCCCAAATACCCAGCTCTGCTTTTCTCCTTGATTCTAGATTAAATTATACCAACATCCTCATGTTCTTTCATCAGCTTTGGCCTGTAATAATTGAGCATCACTGTGATAGGCTTCTCAGAATCATATTCAATTTTTCCACATCATTATTAAAGGGTAGCGATTAAAACTAGATATAGGATTCTAATAAAGACTTGATCAATTGTGGGCCAACAGAGTGAGATTACTGTCCATTTATCTCCTAGATGATATATCCCTATACTACAGATGGCTTTCAAATCACAGTACTAGAGTTTAGATTTAGTTTTGACTTGAAATATAAAATATTGCCCATGTAAATTTTTTTAACAGTTTCATTGAGACAAAATTCACAAATCTAATTTGTACAATTCAATGTTGTTTTAGGATAGTCACAAAGTTGTGCAACCATCACAAGAATCAATTTGTAGTGTTTTCATCACCCCAAAAGGAAACCTTATACTCTGTTTCTTACCAACCCGAGGCAATGACTAACTTACTTTCTGTCTCTATAAAATTGTCTATTCTGGACATATCAGTTAAATGGAATCATACAATATGTGACCTTTTGTGACTGGTTTCTTTCACACAGCATAATATTTTCAAGGTTCATTTAAATCACTACTTCATACCTTTTTATGGCTGAATAACATTCTACTGTATGAATACATCACTTTTATTTAACTATTATTAGTCACTGGTCATTTGATGGACATTTAGGTTGTTTCTACTTTTTGGCTATTATGAATAATGTTGTTATGAGCATTAATGTACAAGGTTTTATTTCTCTTGGGTAAATACTTAAGAGAATTGCTGGGTCATAGAATAGCTCTATGTTTAATATTTGAGGAACAGTCAAACTATTTTTCAAAGTGGCTTCATCAGTTTACATTCCTACCAGCAGTGTATGAGGGCTCCAATTTTCCCCTATCCTCTCCAACACTTATTATCTATCTTTTTGATGATAGCCATCCTAAGGTATGTGAAATGGTATCTCATTGTGATTTATTTGCATTTTCCTGATGGCTAATTATGTTGAGCATCTTTTCATGTGCTTGTTAAACATTTGTATATCTTCTTTGGAGAAATGTCTGTTCAGATACTTTGGCCATTTTTTAAATTGTGTTATGTTCTTTTTATTAGCGGATTGTAAGAGTCCTTTATATATTATGGATACAAGTCCCTTATCATGTAAGATTTGCTGATGTTTTCCTCCTATTCTATGGATTGTCTTTTCACTTTCTTTTTTTTTTTTTCAGTACGCGGGCCTCTCACTGTTGTGGCCTCTCCCATTGCAGAGCACAGGCTCCAGATGCACAGGCTCAGCGGCCATGGCTCACGAGCCCAGCCGCTCCATGGCATGTGGGACCTTCCTGGACCGGGGCACGAACCCGTGTCCCCTGCATCAGCAGGTGGACTCTCAACCACTGTGCCACCAGGGAAGCCCTCTTTTCACTTTCTTGATGGTGTCTTTTGAAGCACACTTTTTAAATATTAAGTTGGATTTAACTATGTTTTTTGTCATTTATGCTTTTAGTGTCATATCTAAGAAACCATTTCCTAACCAAAGATCATGAAGATTTACTCCTACGCTTTATAATTTTACCCCTTACATTTAAGTCTATGATCCATTTTGTGTTTCATTTTTGCATATGATGAGGTAGAGATTCACCTTCATTCTTTTGCATGTGGAGATCTAGTTATTCCAGCTCCAATTACTGAAAAGACTATTCTTTGCCCATGGAATTGTCTTGAAATCCTTGTTAAAAATCAATTGACCATAAATATAAGGCTTTATTTCTGCACTCTGAATTTCATTTCAATGATCTGTATGTGTATATTCATGCAAATACCACACTGTCTTGACTATTACAGGTTTATGGTAAGTTTTGAAATAAGGAAGTGTGAATCCTCCAACTGTGTTCTTTTTCAAGATTGTTTTAGCTATTCTGTGTCCCTTGGCTTAATGCAAACCAAAAAGTATTTTAAAGTATCTCAACAAAATAGACCTGGTGTCCTTTTGAGATAAGCTTTTTCTCCTTTCCTGGTTGAAATTGATTATGTGGACCTGTTCCAATCGTCACAGTGAAAGCTGAGTACTGATTCAAGCAGGGTGAGATAAGACTCAGCTGAGATTAGGCTCCCTTATAAGATTGATGTTTACAAATAAACACAAACCCACAACAATGGCAGCTAGAGAAATTATACAAAAAATATTGAGGAAATTTCCCCAGTAAAACACAAATTTTTATCTATAAATAATTCTGAATGAAGGCAACAAAAGTCAGGGCAGCTTTTAATAAATTCTTCATATACAGAGGATCACATTCCTACTGCACCTATTTTATAATCAGCATATTTTCAACGTATTTACCATTCTAAATGTTATGCCATATGGGTTAGCCTGTTATATATAGTTTTGTCACATGATTACTTCATGTTTATGTTTCCCTTGCTTCTTTTGATTTCTTTCATTATATTTCTTAATTTCTTCTATCTTCCTCTATCCCAACTCTTGAGCACAGAATAAGTACTCAGTTTAACAAAACGCTGAGTATCTTTTGTGTGTACTCTTCTAGAGAAGTTCTGTGAGGGAAAGCAAATTTCTCCCTGCTATGAAATGGATGAAACTGCTGACCTAGTTTTGGCCAAGGGAAATCACTTTGTTGTAGTTGTCTTTCTTCTCCTTTTGTTCATCAGCTGGCTTTCTGTAATTTCTATCTTCTATGTTGGAATGGTCCTGCCATCTATTTTATCAAAGTTGAATGCAAATTATAGTTGGTATTCAGTTACTCAAAGTTCAGAATCTTTATCAGCTGTATTTCTAGGGTTCCGTAGATTATTGTTCCTGATTTCTTATAGCACAAATGTATTAAAAGAGGTTCTCAACCTCTCTTCTAATGCTTCCTCTATAAAATCTCCATTTCATTCCCATGAGAAGCGTTGTATGAGAAGAGTTCCTCTTTATACAGTGCTATGATGGGAGAATCATGTGTATTATCTAGTGGTGTGCTGGAGTAGCTTTTAGCGGCTTTTGAGAGTCAGTTATTAACATTTCTTTCCAACTCTGCCCTCACTGATGTCACATCAGTAGCTTGAAGTTGATCACAGTGAGAATATTTACAGCATAGAAATTAGTAAATGCTATAATCAGTCATTTATTTAAAAGAGATGGTTGTTAAAAATTGTCCCCCACTATAATATAAAAAAACTTTTACTTTTGTATTACTTTTTCTATTGCACCATAATATATGCCTCTTGACTGTAGGCACCTCTGGCTTTACAGGATGATCCTCTCAAGTCTGTTTTTTGTGTAGGCAATAAATGAACATTTAAACCATAAAACCAAACACAAATAATAGAAAGGTCCAGACATAGATTTTGGTTTCAAGTTATTAGTTTACTGCCAAACAGTTTGTGACAATCTTTTAAATAGAACTGAACTGAATTGAACTTGATTATAATGTCCACTTGCCCAGGATATACTAGCAGTGTGATAAATATCCCTTCTTCCTATATTGTTTTCAGAAAAATCAGTAAAGATACACATTTTTTAAAATGTTTTATCATCAGTAAAGCATTACAAATTTTTGTCAATAAAAATGTCATTTAAATTAACTGAAAATACTAACAGAGTTGCAAACAAAAAATACTAGCTACTTTCAACTTTACCCGGAAAAAATTAGGTTTTATGGAAAGAAGTAACTTACAATAACAAAAATTTATCAGCTAGAAGTTATCTAGCCAAAGGTATTCATTATTTCAGGGGAAAAGGTTGTGCTGCTTTTTAAAGGAAATTATTTTCCTGACCTATCCAAACATTAAAAAAAAGTAGACACAAAGAATTAGAAGAACTACTATAATTTTTAAAAAATCACTGAGATATATTCCTTCTCTGTCTTTGTGATCTTCAGCTTCAATTTGTTTGGGGCTGAGGTTTTTAAGTAAAAAAATTATTGGACTAGATCTGTGACTAATTGGGAGGGACACACTCCCATGGGGTGCAGAATATGGAGGGGGAAGGGCTATATGTTAAAATCACCTGAAGAACTTTATCTTCCATGTAGAGTTTCTAAAAAATCTCTACCCATCCTGATGTTAAGCATCCCTATCTTGCTGAGTCATTGTTACTTGTGGGAGTTTTCCTTCTCAGGCACAATGAGGCAGTGAACAGACTGAGAGCTAGATGACTTCCTAGTCTGTTCTAACTCTAACGTTCTATAACAAATACTTTTAGATGAAAATTTATTTATATTCACGGACTGCTATTCCCTCAGCAATCTTTGCAAATCAATTCAGAAAGCAAGCAGCCATGCTATTGAAAATAAATCACTATTCAAGTGAAATCAGAGAGCAGAAGGGAGTACAATTATTTACTTAGAAATGTATCTGAGGTTTAGATTTATTACTTATTGATATACAAGTCCATCAATAAATTTCAAACCTGTGTATTATTAGGCAAATGTACATTTAACTTCCTATTTACATTTTAAAAAGCATCACTAAAACATGAGTTTGGGTATTAGAACAATTTTGTCACTGAGAAACCGCATTAACTTATTCCCTTGCTGCAGGGCTCCCAGCATTGTTGTGACTGAATATTAAGGGAGTCTATGTTGTAATATCACTTCATCCTAGCTATTTACAAAATAAAATGTGATATGCAACATTAATGAGAAAAGGTGAATATAATGAAGAATGCAAAAAAAGCTGACTTTTCAAAAGTTTTCTTGGTAATTGCTTTTTCTTTCCAGCATAGGTTACTGCATATATATATATATATATATATATATATATATATATATATACCGTGCACACACACACACACACACACACACACACACACACACACACACATACACAGTAGTGTTCCAATAAAAATTTAACAATTGGCTCTCCGGAGGGAGGAATGCCTTGATTTGTAGAGTCAGCCAATTTCTATGTCTTAAATCTTACATGGTAGATTTCAAGCTACAATATGAGGTCAAAAAACTCATAGTTGGATGTATACAAGTGGCTCTCATGAGCTGCAAGAGTCAACTCCAGCACATGGCTATTCTATGTCTCCACATGATGCACACAAATACATCAGACACAAATATGTCATATAATATATATTATACATATGATTTCTCAAAATTAAGCCAGCAATATTTTCCTTTAAAATCATGTTGTGAAAGACTGAATCCATAATCATTTTAACTATAAATTGTTTAAGCCAGTCAACTATAGTTTAGCGCATGTGTAGAAGGTAGATAATTTAGTATTGTTACAGGTAGTTGGAATGGTTAAAAAATAGTTTGGTCTTTTCACATGCACATAGAGCCTACATGGCATATTTTATAATTAATCATTAACATATTAAACTAAACAGGCATGCAAAAGAAATTGAGGAATATGCATTTCTAAAAATGAATAAATCAAACAACCACCTGAAAGCAGCAAACCTTTATATCTGAAGCATGAGCAAATGCCAAAAGCAACAATTTATGTACTGATACTTGGTTAATTTATCTTCATGGTGATTAATAGGGTGAATAAATATTTATTGGCTAAGAACATACTGAATCGCATACTATATTAAAGTTATAATCCTGTCCTGAATTCTGTCTTTGGAATAGCACCAAGAAACATGCTGAGGGAGGACCTGAGCAGCAATTTTCAAATATTTATCAAGCTACTATTATATGCAAGGCACAACACTCAGGCACTGCATGATACACAAAGGTGAATACATACCATCTTTCTTCTCAGTGAATTTCAATCAATAAGGGTAATAAGACTATGTTTAAAATACAGGTACTAGTAGGACCCATATGAAGAAAAGATCCTATTCTTTGGGAAGATATGAGAAGTATTTTGGAGCAGATATAAAAAATATTTTGGAACAAGGTGATATTCAATAAGAAAATACTTATGAATGGGCAGCATTCCAAAAAGTGGGGATCCAGTCAAGTAAGACAATGGCAATACAGGACCCTAGAATTGGTGTAGTATGAAAGGTGGAAAAACGTGGATTACAGAGGGCTATCCATGTCAGGGAGAGGTTACTAGGCTTAAATTATAAGTGATGCAAAGCCATTGGAGGCATTGATCAGTGGAATTATTGCTCAAACCTATAGTTTTGAAATATCAACTTAGGTAGAGACTGAAGTCTGGAAAATTATTTCAGGAAAACTTCAATCATAACGCTGTTAAAGGAAAGGCATGGTAATTAGATGTAAGACATCCAGCAAACAAAATTTTTAGGATGTAGAAAATGACTCAGTCATAAGGTGAGTATGGAGTAAAAGATTAATCAGGGGTTTCAGTCTGGGAGGCTAAGAAAATAGAGCTGCCATTAATAGAAATGGGAAAGTTGAGAAAAAAATTTACTGCTGAGTGGGTGAGTCTAAATAGAGATTTTAAACAAATTGAATCTGAATTGGCAGCAATCTCATGCATTCTGGCCAATATTTTAATTTCTCTATGACTAGTTATATTCATCATTAAATATTGTAGTGGAATTCGTTTATTTTCCAGTCATTCCAGAAATAACAAACTGCTCTGTAAACTAGTCTTCGGCTTTATTCACCTTAAATGTATTTCTTGCAAACTTAAAAAGGATTTACTCGGTAAGGACTCAGGTTCATCTATTCAGAGCATGTAGAAATTATTTATGTCAATAGCCTTAGACACTGTTCAGGAAAATCATCCAACACTTGGGATTAGTGCAAAAAATAAGCATGTAACTTTTTAATATCATACTTGGGCTTTTTTTTTTTTTTTTTTGCAGTACGCGGGCCTCTCACTGTTGTGGCCTCTCCCGCCGCAGAGCACAGGCTCTGAACGCGCAGGCCCAGCGGCCATGGCTCACGGGCCCAGCCGCTCCGCGACATGTGGGATCTTCCCGGACCAGGGCACGAACCCGCGTCCCCTGCATCGGCAGGCGGACTCTCAACCACTGCGCCACCAGGGAAGCCCAATACTTGAGCAATTTTTAACAAGCCCTCCTAAGGGTCATCTGACTGTTTTGTGGAACATAACTTTTTGGACTTAATATTCTCAATTGATTAGGGTCCAGACGTTTTACAACACTGTAAACTCGTAGAAAGCTGATAAAGTGAAACTCTGTTTGTTTGTTTTTTTCTGCCTGGTAGAAAACATAACCACAAAAATAGGTCTGGTTGCCCTGTAGGACATTTACAAGTTTTGATTTAATTTAGTAATCTTATTTCAGTGTTCTTTTTTCCACAGACTATGTAAATCCTAATTTCTCATATCTTCATGGAACTGCTATTCTGCCATTTCCCTCATTAATGAGTTAAAAGAAACTTCTTCATGCAATCACTTTATTTTTGCATAAGAATTATGGTTTTAATGATTAAAGAATTAGGCCTTAATAACATACAAATTTTGTTCCTTTACCAAATACTTAAACCTTTCTTCATATGGCAGACCATTCATTAATTAATGATTAATTGATCTCACTTGTACCATTTCTAATCCCATTTTTCCCACTCTGAGCTGTGCAGTTTACATAAAATGAATCATGGGAATAAGAAGACTTTTGTAGAAGTGTTGTGAAAGTATTGAAAAGAGAATTATGAATTTTTATGTCATCACAGATTAGTTGCTGTGGAGACCTGGTTGGGGCCAAGGGGAAAGTGGAGGAGGAGATGAGCAGAAGATGGGGCGTTCTGGAGTGGGTGGCATGATTCTGAGCTCTTTGTAAAAAGGAAAAAAGATGAATTCATGATAATTTCAAATAAAGATGACACTCCGCTAAACTTGTCCAGTCCCAGCCTGAGATGCTATCCACTTCACTGGATTCTGGTATTTTGTCTTCTTAATGATTATAAGAAAATATGTTCTGGCCATTATGGGAATTCTTAAGGTAAGGAGTCTTTCTGCCTTAGCAGGTGGTATCTTGAGGCTGTAGGATTCAGTCTTTGAGTTCTTTAATCAGCAGCAGATGGAACATGCAGGTAAGTTACAAGCAGCTTCTACAGACCTGTATTGATATGGATGCTAGGCTGAATAAATAGGGTGGGTAGACTACCAACCCCAATGATTCCCTTAACCCTCTTTGAGGAAAGGGAAGACTTGAGATAGAATCGGACGTTTCCTCAAATCTAGAGGTGAGAAACGCAGGTCATACAAGAATTGCATCTGTTTGGGCATCAGAGGGGCTGTGGGTACAAACTAAAGAGCAGTTATCAGTGTGAAGAATTGATTAATTCATTCTACCTGTTTCCCAAAGCAAGTTAAAGTGCATGGTAACCTCCATACCACTATGGAGAAGACTATGGAAGTTCCCTAAAAAACTAAATATGGAACCACCATATGACCCAGCAATCCCACTCCTGGGCATAGACCCTGAGAAAACCATAATTCAAAAAGGCACATGCACCCCAATGTTCATTGCAGCACTATTCACAATAGCCAGGACAGGGAAGCAAGCTAAATGCCCATTGACAGATGAATGGATAAAGAAGATGTAGTACATATATACAATGGAATATTACTCAGCCATAAAAAGTAACAAAATAATGCCATCTGCAGCAACATGAACCTAGAGATTGTTATACTGAGTGAAGTAAGTCAGGCAGAGAAAGACAAATATCACATGATATCACTTATATGTGGAATCTAAAAAAAAATGATGCAAATGAACTTATTTACAAAACAGAAATAGAGTCACAAATGTAGAAAACAAACTTATGGTTACCAGGAGGGAAAGGGAGGGGAGGGATAAATTGGGAGATTGGGATTGATATATACACACACTACTATACATAAAATGGATAACTAACAAGGACCTACTGTATAGCACAGGGAACTCTACTTAAACCTCTATAATAACCAATATGGGAAAAGAATCTAAAAAAGGGTGGATATATGTATATGTATAACTGATTCACTTTGCTATACACCTGAAACTAACACACCATTGTAAATCAACTATACTCCAATAAAAAGTATAAAAAAATAAAGATGGAAATGAAAAAATAAAGTGCATGGGAAAAAATTATACATCAAAGGTAGGACACCAGGTCTACTTTCCTCTAAACTAATAATCTGCAGCCTACATTTTTGCCAGCATGATCTAAGTGTTGTTTAAATCTAAAGATATTCTCTTTCTATTCAAAGTGTAAGTCTTAGGAAAAATATACTAGCATTAATAAGTATAAGTAAATTACCTCAAATAATTCTAAAGCACATTAGTAAGATCAGTAAAATATGTATATGTACAAATGTGTGTTAGATTCTGTAGATTGCAAACTGAAATATTTTCTATGCTGACTTTAATTGGATCTCATCTTGGTTAAGGCTTCAACTATGGTTACATCAACCTTGCTAAGAGTGCAAACATTAGAGTGAATGAAGGAAAAGGTTTTGGCTGGAGGGATTCCTGAACTCTACATTGACTCGGTGGTCAAGAGGGCATTATGGTTCTGAATTTTGATGAGGCACAGTTACCCTTTAACCAGCCCATGTTAACATTTCTTTAAGATTCCTTATTATCTTAAAATAAATTCTGAAAGAACTCTTGTGCTAGGTCATTATAATCAGAATAATCAGAATGAATGCCACACTAAATATCAAAAGAATAAAACTAAAATCATTTGAGGGAAAAACAGTCATGTGATATTAGTTCATGTGCTCTATTGGCAATGTTATTGACCACAATCTCTCCTTAAGGCCAAGAAAAATACACGAGTATTGGTTTATTGGTTATTCACTGAGAGTGAGTACCTGAAGGAGAAGGCTGTCCTTTCACAACACCATTCTTAGTCTTTTCTTCTGAATTCATGACTTCCTTGTAAATAAGTTCTGTAAGAAACAGTTATCAGTGTTATAAAAGTCAATTTTCTCCTTAACCCAAAGAGGAGAGTCATTAGTTACTGACAAGTAATAACATGTTGGTGGGGCTGAGTAAATTACAAACCAAGTGGAATTTCTTTACTCTTCTATTTCTACATTTTCTTGAAATAACACAGAGCCTGGCAAAAGTAGGTGCTCAATAAAGCATTTGACCAAGAAAATGTATGAAGAGTACACGTTACTTGTTTTCTGAATTCTTTGGGAGATTTCTGATGCATTCTAATTTTATCTCTTATGGATTTTAATGGCTCAGTTTTGAACCTCCATTTTTCTTTTATGTTCACTTCCTAAGAGATACACATATTCTTCTTGTGGCTTTATATTGTTACTTTCTATCAGTTTTCCAACTCTTATTCATCTTTTTGCTAGATTCAAATCTTGGATTTGTAAAACTAAACTTGCATAAAATCCAACATTAAAAAATTATTATATTTATTCCCAAACTTGCATCCATTTCTGGCTTTTTCATTACTAGAATTAAAAATATGTATATCTTCATTACTTTTTACTTTATAGCTTTTAGCTACAAATTATTCTGTGCCATTCATTCGTGCTTTGCAATGGCTTACAATTTATATAATCATCATCCTTTACAGGTATTTCTTCAGTTTTTCAGAATTTAGTCTATGTCCATCCTCCTCGAGTGATATTTATACCCTATCACTTACCTAATCATGAACACCTGAGTGCCTTCTGGTCCTTATTTAGATCAAATCAAGTCTTTTTCTGTCTATCATCCTCATCTTTTTTTTTACTTGATCTACTGTTTATACGTGCTTATTCTTCCATACTCTCCAACATGACCTCTTGAACAGGGGATTCTCTTTACTAACTTTATAACACTTTTTGCTCATTCTTACCGGTTGGTTTCCTCTTATATCTTCATTCTGGTATTTTCCTCAATTTTTTTTTTCTTTTCCAAACTTATAATTGTTAATTCTTTCAAGATTGCTCAAATGTTTCTTCCCTTCAGATCTCCCCTTTATGTTCCTCCTCATAATGAGCTAATCATGTGTTATAATCTGTATTTGGCTTTATCATATTTATTCTACTCTGTGGTTATTTATGTTAGTGGAACAATTCTTCTCTACCTTGTCTTACCCTGACTATGACCTTGATCATGCAGTATGTGTTTGAAAAAGTTTTCTTGAAAAAAAAGTTAATTAATGTATTCATTTACTCTTTTCTTACTTTAAAGGAGAATAAGCCACTCAGATACATGAATTTTCATTTAAATTCTCGAGTCCTATAAATCAAGTGAATGAATTCATATATTCACTATCTTTTATTCTATGATGACTAAAACCATCTCAGGCATAATTTTATCCATTTTATGTGATAATTTTATGTATAAACATGGAATGTTTAATTCTGAAATTTTTAATTAAAGTTTGCCCTCCACCATGACAAATATTTTGACAATCAGTACTATTTTTTATAAAGTGTCAGTAATTAATTCCTTTCATTCTTGAGTAAATGCAATACTGTTATTAGTATGAAAAGACAGATGAAGTTTTAGGAGCTTTGAAAATGGTCTAAGAGGATAGCACTTAGAAAATCATCTGTCACTAAATTGTTTTAAAAGGAAAAGCCTTAAAGATGTTTTCTGAGTTTCAGTAACGCAAAAGGTACACTTATTTAAGCAGTAGGGTCACCTTTCCATTCTTCAATGGTGTGTTCTCTTTCATCCAGCTGTTTGTCGTATATCTGGGGTGGGGGCTGCAGAATAAAAACAGACAATAAACCTTCTGTAATAAACTAAAAATAACTAAACTCTTACAATGCATGAGAATATTTTGCTATTCATTGATTTTAGTGGTGATCATAATCTCATATAAATTGTGGAGTAATTACAGTGGTACATAAGTTAAAATTTCCCCACAAACTTATGAAGGATTCATTTATATGCCAAATAAGCCAGCAGAATCCAAATCCTGAGAGCTCACTTCCCAAAACCGTCTGATTCAGAACTCAGGTGTAAGCAATTAATATTCAGTCTTTAAAAATCAAACAAGACACTTGATTACAAGGACCCAGAGGCTATTTCCTCCATTCACTAGCCCTATAATAGAACCCTACTAAAACTATCCCAGACTGATAAGATTTTGTTCCATTTTAGACACCTGTGAAAAGACTCTTTGTTTTTTATTATTATTATTATTTTTACATCTTTATTAGAGTATAATTGCTTTACAATGGCATGTTAATTTCTGCTTTATAACAAAGTGAATCAGTTATACATATACATATGTTCCCATATCTCTTCCCTCTTGCATCTCCCTCCCTCCCACCCTCCCTATCCCACCCCTCCAGACGGTCACAAAGCACGGAGCTGATCTCCCTGTGCTATGCAGCTGCTTCCCACTAGCTATCTATTTTATATTTGGTAGTGTATATATGTCCATGCCTCTCTTTCGCTTTGTCACAGCTTCCCCTTACCCCAAGTCCATTCTCTAGTAGGTCTGTGTCTTTATTCCTGTCTTACCCCAGGTTCTTCATGACATTTTTTTTCTTAAATTCCATATATATGTGTTAGCATACGGTATTTGTCAAAGACTCTTTAATACCTCTCAACAGATCGTACTACTAGTTCCCAGTGTAAAGAAATATTTAGATCTAATCAATTTTTTGTGTGTGCAAAGCATCATAAAACATCTTTATACATAGCTGTGTGCTCTATATTTAAATGATTTAAGATATTTTCCCCCCTCAGGCAGAAGCAGCTGCCAGTTGTCTAGAGAGATGGGTCACCTTGAACCCCTGAGTGGCCCCTGAGTTAACCCTCTCTAGGAGAAATGATGTGACAGGACCTTTAGTCTAACATTGAATCAGCATTCCTCTTGCTATGAGGAATTTGGACGTGGAAAAAGAGAAATTTTCACGAATCTAGGTGCCTTCCAGGAAGGAAGGTCTCAGATAGATTCCCTAACCTCTTCCTACCAATGTTTGGACCTAGGGAAATCTATCACGGTGACATAGAGTAGCTCCAACTCAACTCAAGTAACACGGAAAGAAAAAAATCTCTTGGAAAAATAGAGGTGAGAGAGGATAAGTTGAGGAGGTATATTGGCTAATAATGGCTTCAGGGCAAAGAAGAGCTACGAAATGTCTGGTGTCATGAGACAGGGTCCCAGAATTCATGCTGTCCAACACTCCAAAAGCAGCCATTTTTTTGTAAGAAACTAACAGTTACTCAATAAAGTGACTCAGGTCTATTAGGACAGCATCCCTCAAAAATGGCTGTTGAAGGAACACATCGGACAATATCTTCAGAGACAGCTTCTGACTTCTGTGGGAGGTTCTTTGGCCTGGGAACAGTACCCTAATACCACAATGGTTCTTCTTTACCGCATGCAGAATCTCTGGTAGCCTGAATCACAACAGACATGAATACTCATCCTAGCCCTAATATGCTGGGGCAGCCTCACATACTACAGAAGTAGTTGGATATAAAAATATAAGACTTTGATTAGTCGTGGTAGGGCAATTTAACACAATACTGAATTACTGAGAAACATCTACTGATGAGGCCAGACATTCCTTTAAAACCTGTGATCGCTACTGGGACAGAAGGCTTTAAACCAGCTACTGGGATTCAGATGTGGCTGACTGAGTAGCCTTTACTGAAAGAGCTAAACAGAACAAGACCCCACCCTACCCCATGACACTAGTGAGGACACAGAAACACTGATTATGTAAAGTTAAGGGCACTGGGATGATCGAGCACTGCCCCCAGGACCTGACCGAGGGAGGACCTTCTACCCCAAACTATGAAGAACTTCCCAATTATAGGAATATGATGATTTAATGAGTGAATGAGTAAAACAAAGTTATTTTTGAAAATCTGTGAAACTGTCATCTAAGTAAGCTAATGCAAAGCCAAACTCTGGTTATGTAAAGATGCTTCACCAAGTGGTAGGTTTTCTGCTTTGCCTCTTCCTGATCTTGTATAAAGCTGTGGTGAGGTCCTCATCTAAGTGGGCCTTGTCCAGGTGCCCCGCAGACCAGTGTGCACAGCTCTCAGAGCTCACACCCCACCCAGAGCTCTGTGCATTGTTGGCGCCTCTTCTAACAATAGACTCAGCTCAGGATCCTGTGTGGCTGACTTCTGCTTGCAGTGGACTTTTCCATTCAAGTTTCAAAATTAAACATGGCTCAAGGGTATAGTTTCTGTCAAAGTTCGTAAATGTTATTTTCTCTTTGCAACAGAACTATTTGAGAGAGGTTTTCCTTGGAGCTTCAGCATACAGCTGTTGCTGATGTAGAAAGCACGAAGTAATAGACTCTAACCACAAGCTACAAAGAAAGAAAACAAAGTACTGAGTCCAAGATTTCTCCTTTCAGTAAACCAGTGGGCTGCTTTAAACACACTTGCATTATAGTTATGGTTGAAAGGGGTACATGTTCAGGGTTTGTTTGGGTTTTGTTTTTTTTTAAAGAGAGGATTCAATCACCTGCAGTGGAAGAGTACTTCACATAAAGATGTCTTCTACATAAGAATATAAAATAGTAATTGACCAATAATCCAAAGAGAGTAATGTCATATTCAAACACATATATATATGTGCTCAGTCAGCAATTGTCACATGCAGTGGTCTATAATACTCTCTGCCCCTCCCTGCTAAAGAGAAGCTAGTGGTCTACTGGTCTGTTGTTCCTTTTCCCCACTTTATTAAACAGAAAGGATTCTCTCTTGCTAGGTAACAGTCTAAATAAAAAAGAAATGAGGAGTGGGTATCATGAGAAGGGCCCCAGAGAGTATTTTAGGAGAGTTTAGTAGATTAGAAAAATTTGAGATGTGAGAAAATTAAGGGTGAGAAGAAATGAAGAATAATTTATGGAGAGTTATTAGAGCCTATGATTTGCATGCTTTTGAATATTCTTCGAGACTGGAGATTCCCCTTCTACTATTTTGGGAGATTTGGGCTCTACTTCCCTGATTTAAATTCTTAGAGGAATTTATATGGATTGCATAAACAATAATGGATTAGATGTGCTTTATGATGGCACTATATATACATACACTATTTGTTTCAATTAAATAAGATAAACACATGGCCAAATACGAGTCACTATGATTTAGTAAATATTAGAATTAATTAATTTATTTATTAAATTCATTCATTCAATTAAGGTTTGGGGCACCTAGTATATGCTAAGCTATATTAGAAATTGAGATTTCAAAACTGAATAATGTTACTGCTGACCTCAAGGAGCTCACAATTTAGTGGGGTAAGACTTATGCAAAACAGATAATTAATACACAACATGATAAATAAAAGAAATATGTAGGTGGTATATGGGAGCAGAGTGAAGAAACTGTAACAGAACTGTAGCAAAACCTTTTTCTTTTTGGAGTAGGTGACACCTGTACTAGTTCAGTGAGCAAAAGATGTCTTGGATATTGACAAGATAAAAAGGGAGAGAGAAAAAGATGACTCTAGGCCACAGAAGCTAGAGAATAGAATGGTGGTGGTGGTTGTAGTTGTGGTGGTGGTGAGGTTGGTGATGGTATTGGTGGGAGGTGTGCTTCTCTGCTCCAGTGCACGCACATGCAAAGAGAACTGGAACCAGTTCTGTTATTATGAATTATAACTTATGTGGTCAGAAGTGACAAGAAATAAGAGCCGTGAATAGAGAAGTAGATGGGTCAGGGAAAGGCTGGATCAAGGATGGATTTGGTTACCATGATTGGAATGAAGACTTCTTCATAATGGGGGAGAAACCACTGAAGAATGCAATAGAATGGTATGGTCAAATTTACAGCCGGATTGAAGAAAAACACAAACTGAATTCAGAGAGAAGAGTCAGGGAGCTGCTGGATGAACTAGAAAAAAATTAAAAGGTCTGACTGGGGTAGGGAAGGTAAAAATGGGTAGAAAATATGGATTCAAGAATACTTAATAAATATTAATAAATAAAATTGGTAGAATTTTGTTTTTGATTGAATGTGATGATGGGAAAGAAGAATGACTCCCAGATTTCTAAGCTGAATAGCTGGACAATGGCAATACTAGTGGAGCCAACTAAAAATATAGAATGGAAAAAGGGAAATGAGCCTAAGTGCTATGTTGGCAGAGATGTCTATTTGATAATCAAATATATGATCTGATGTTCACAGGAATGCTGTTGACTAGAGATGTATAGATTTGAGACTATCAGCAAGAGGTGTTTGTTGAAATCATGGCAGTGGATGAGGTCACCCATGGAGAGTATGCAGGTAGGAAGAGTATAGGGCCGAAGTGGACCCCTAACAGACACCAGAGTTTAAAGGTTGACCAGAGGAAGATAAGTCAAAGAAGGAGGATGAGGGGGAGGAGAAAGGAACATTTACAGAAATCATGGAGAATGAGAATATTACAATGTTATAGAAGTGATCAGAGTTTCAAAAATAGGAGTTGGAAGTTTCTTGGAATTGAAACAAATAAAGCTTTTGGCTTTCAAGGCACCAGAAAGGCATGATAGAAAACATGCTTCTGAAATCCACAAAGGTTTCCAAACCTCAGAATAGCCACCACACCCAGAAAGATCCAGGTCGGCTTTTGGTGGGGGACATCAATATGAGCTAGCACCTAAAACACTGGAACAATACAGAAGAAATATCTTCAATGCTAACATGGATATGGGATATGAATAAAAAAATAAACAAAAAGGAACTGCAGAACAGATTGTGACACTGAAAAAAAAAAAAGGTAGTTATATGCTCTTAGATCTGCTCTCCCAACTATCTTTGAGGGCTTGATAAATGAAGAACACTCTTCTCCAATTAAGGGAGGCCTTTCTTTTTTAGAGAAGATACTATATGCTAGGCTCTTTATATATACCCTTACAAACCTCAGGTCAGGAAACTAAGATTCAAAGAAATTTTTAAAAAATATCTTGAAGTCACACAGGGCGAGAGAGAGTCATGGGCATATACACACTAACAAACGTAGTAAGGTAGATAGCTAGTGGGAAGCAGCCGCATGGCACAGGGATATGGGCTCGGTGCTTTGTGACAGCCTGGAGGGGTGGGATAGGGAGGGTGGGAGGGAGGGAGACGCAAGAGGGAAGACATATGGGAACATATGTTTATGTATGACTGATTCACTTTGTTATGGAGCAGAAACTAACACACCATTGTGAAGCAATTGTACCCCAATAAAGATGTTAAAAAAAAATATCTTGAAGTCACATAGCTAATTAATGATAGAAATTTGACTAAAAGTTTAATTTAATTTAAAGAATTTAAAGAATAATTCAGAGCAAATAGTAATTGAGTTGAATCTAAAGTAAGGGATAATGAAACAGTACCTAAACAATATTTAAATCAAAATCTTTATAAAACAAGAAATAGAAAAATAAGCAAATAGGGTGACTGTATGTCTAAATTTGCCCAAAACAGTTCCAGTTTGTACTTGCTGTCCTTGCAGTTATTAATAGCTCTCAGCTCCTTCACTCTTATAAGTGTTGGGATGATAATTATGTGAGCATCCTATATGGCAATGTTGAAACATGCATATTAGGGATCTAAGTTATATGGCAATGGGAGGATGGAGAAAACAACTGAATTACAGCACTTTTCTACCACTGACGTCTCAACAATTGCAGCTGTATCCTTTCCTGCTCTAGGACATCATGTTAGCATTTACTTCCATTTTCTCCACTTTTAGGAATGTAAAACTCAGATAAAAAATATGGCTCTTGCCAAAAAAATACATAAAAGAGTATAGTTCTACATAAGAAAATTAGGATTGAGGAATATGGATTTTTGGGGGCATTCTCTTGAGTTCTTACTGCTGGACTTGATTTCTTGATGAAAAGATCTTTTTAATCAGTACCTATTCAAATTCCTAATTGATTCTCCCAAGGTGGAAGTTGCTCTCTCTTGCGACTTCATTTTATATCATATATTTAAGTGATACTTCTTTACTAAGTAAAATGTATGAATTTATTCTTTCCTTAATCTTCAAGATAATCCTGTTTTCAACAGCATCATAGAATGTTAGTGGTGGAAGAGATCTGAGAGATTATCTAGTGCCACCCTTGTTCAATCTGCAAATGAGAATATGAAAACTCAGAGATCATTAAGTGATTTGTCCATGGTCATAGAGTTAATTAGTGGCAGACTTAGGGATAAAATGTATGATTTTTTATAAGAAAAGATGGAATGAAGGAATTCTTAGGGTTAAAGATGTGCTAAACTGAATAATTCAACACTCACAAAAGATTTTCATTAATGACAAATTTGAGCCTACCACTCTGATTTCTGCTCCAATTTTCTGTCAGTCTACACATGTAGCTAGACTTGGCAATTATCACCCAAGCAGTCAACACATATTCTGAAATGCTTTTTGTTAAAATATTTTGGACAACATCAGGACCTCTACACATATGAAAGAGATGAGAACCAGATATGAAAAATCTAAATTGTACATAGTTGTTCCTTTTATTCATCTTTGAGCCCTGAATTAACATTTTTTTCCATATCAGTCATGTTCTGACCATATGATAATCATCAAGATGTTGGTGTTTGTTTTCTGCTTCTTTTATCCTAATTAAGCATACAATATGGTTTTGTTCTACTTTTTCTCTGTGTGTGTTTGCAGTCTTGTTGAAAATGCCAATGAAAGCTTTAAATAGCATTGTCTTTCTGTTTGTGCATTCTCTATTAATTCAGCAGCTGGATCAAAGAAAATGATATTATGTCCTATTGAAACACGCTTTGTTTTTTCTTATTAACCTTTGCAATTTGAGGATTGCCAAAAGATTTGTGATTCAACCAAGGCTTCAACCAAGGAGACTGAATTTTAGTACAAAGTTAAATCACAAAATCTGTTTAAGGAAACGTGCAAAATTCAATTTTAAATTTCCCTGACCCTACATATATAGAATAAGTTCTCCAAAAGTATTTAAAATTTCTGATGAATAGAACATCTTAAAATTTTAACCTCCTGATTGGAAAATAAACATTTATATAGAATAATTTTTTATATAACACTAAATACATTTGTTTGCCTCTTTCTTTCTTTCTTTCTTTCTTTCTTTCTTTCTTTCTTTCTTTCTTTCTCTCTTTATTTGGCTAATGACACCATTTAGTACATTCTACTTTTTTCTAAAACTTTATATTCTCTGTAGTACCAAGAACAGTTCATTATCCACAATGAGGTTCAATGTTCACTTAACAGTCTTACCAACAATCTGCCAAGTTAATAAAAGTATAATAGCAATACATACAATCATCAAAATAACTGACTAAAAATAGTTATTTTTCGGTGTTACAATGTTTCTCTATTTTGTGATCTTACTATGCAGTAAACAATGACTTGGTTTCCAATCACCAAAAATGTAATTGCCTCTAAAAGTAGACAAAGAGAAACTTGTAATACACATCAGTTGATTTTTAAAAATTGTTTACACAGGTTTTAGGAAGTATGTCTGTGCTCTCGAATAGAAATTAAACTATCTAATACTACAGATGAAGCAAATGCCCTTTAAAAGTCTGATGAGTTGAAAGTACTCCACAATAGGGGGATAAAAGGTTAATAAAATCTGTCTCTGGAAACTAATCTGATTAATTCTTCTTCTTTTTTTTAAGTTATCTTGCATTGGGTCCCCAAGGAGGGCCCAAGAAGGAGATTCATGTGCAGGTGATCATTCGAAGAAGTGCTCTTGGGGTCATCCTGTAAGGGAGGGAAGGAGGACGGACAGGGAAACATGAATGACACTACAATTAATGACCTTAACGAGAACTGTTTTGGTACAGAAGTCTGACTGATCTGTGTGAAAGAGGAAGTGTGAGGTAAGAAATATGACTTAATGACAACTTATGAGACTTTGGACTACTTATGAGACTGGGTAACACCACTAAGAAGTATTTTGCAGGGGGTGGTGAAGAACTGAGAAGCTTTGGCAATTTGGATTTGAAGGGGACTGAGGGAGGCGTGTAGAATGACTCCTAGGGATTTGGTTCAATCACCTGGGTGGAAAGTAATGCCATGGTTTGAAAGGTGTGATGTGGCGGGGAGAAGGAGTCGGTTTTGGGTGACAGGGGATATGAGTCCAGTTCAAAATTCAACACGTTAATTTTGAGATACCAATCTAAATGCTAGTTATTGTTAGATTTATGGATCTGGAACTCAGGACGGCCGTATGTAACAATGCATAGATTTGAAAGTCATTTGTAGTAATTAAAATTAAGGGTTGGTCAAAGATACCAAAAATTCCCATGGAAAAAAGAAAATAGGGCTATAGGAGAAGACTCCTGGGATCCCCAATTCTAAGGGAGGAGAAAACAACTCAGACAGCACTGTTGACTGGAGAACAGGAATTCTGTCACCACAGTAATCAGTGGGGAATGTATCAGAAAGGAGGACATTTTCAGCCTATTCAAATGGCAAAGATGCACAAGATACCAATATTCTTTGGACTTGGGCCTTAGGAGGGCACTGGTGATCTTAGAGAAAGCAATTTCAAGGCTTGAGAAATGAACTAGAGTAATTGTGAGTAAACAAAGTCTAATTCTTTACAGAAACCTGGCTATAAAGGTGGAAGGTACTTCCATTGCTAATAGTGTAGTAAAAAAAAAAAAAAATAACAACTTTGATTCTTCTTTAAAATGAAGGCAGCTAGAGCATGTTTATCTGTATAATCACCAGTAGAAACCGAAAGATAGGACACACACAGGAAAAGAAGAGACCCACACGCAGAAAAGAAAGACCATATGTAAAAAACAACTGTATACTGGGTTTTTCTGGACTTTGTGTAACTGATTCTATTACAGCTTTATCACTTTCATCCTCGACATCCTCAGAATCTTAGTACCATACATACAAAGTTGATTTTCATATATTATCTCATTTAGTCCAAATAACAACCCTCCTCTTCTAGGCATACAACTGAAGTACAAAGAAATGACACAACCTATCAGTAAGTGGCACAGACAGCATTCAAACCCAAATCTATCTGAATGTAAAATCCATGTTTTTTGCATTTTTCCACCCAACTATAGCTTATAATATAGTTCATGGTAATTTAACCTGTTGAAATAAGTACATTTAAAAGTCTTCTTAACCAACCAAAGCAACAGAGAACAACAGGGAAAAAAGTCAATGCTGTCTCTAGCTGGAGGAACCCTCACAGTGCTATTAATTAGTATTACGGATATAAATTTCAAAGTCCACTCAATAGAAAGGCCAGTGTGTGCACTGTATTGTGATGCTGCCACCTTGTGGTTGGAAAAAAGACAAACATTAAGTATGAGTTCATCACTTTAATCAAATTACTCTCACCCATGTGTTCTCCACTTTGGTTGCATGTTGAAATCATCTGGAAGTTTTAAAAATGCTGATGCCTGAATCCCAGCCCCAGAGATTTTTATTTACTTGGCCTGGAGTGAGATCTGGGCATCAGGATATTTTAAAACTCCCCAGGTAATTCTAATGCGCAGCCAAGATTACGACCCCTGTTCTATACAGTAATCAAAGCAAGTTTTGTCATTTGCCTAAGTATGCTTCATGTGTATAGATAAAAGAGAAAATATTCAAGAGAAAGTAAATGATTTCCTCTCAGTCTTCAATGATATCTACTTCTTGGGAGAAAAAAATGTTTTGTAAACAGAAATCATCATGTGCTATGGCTTTGAAGAACAGGAACAGAGAGATTTGTGGATTATAATCAAAGTGGACACCAGATTTGTATCTCTTAATCAGATTCAGCCTTTGTCAAAAGAGAGAGAGGAGAACTCTGAGTTTCTTGAATAAGTCACAGAACTCCTCACAGGAACAATGGAAAGAGCACCCTTGACTCTGATACTAGGAAGACAAGTGACCTTGGGCAAGTCACTTAATTTGCAATGAGTCTTAATTATCTGGAAAAAGTTTCACATGCTGCTTTATTCCAGAGGAAACTAATTTCAAATGTATAACAGGTAATTCAACACACCTCTCTTGAGAACTTGCAATGTGCAAAACATTGTACTATACTTTGTTACATTTGGAAAGCACTAATGTTGTTTGGAGACACCACAGCACTAAGTGACCAGAGGAAATTTTAAAAACTAGTAATGCAAATTGTAATTATAATGTAAACTGAATGTAATTTAAAAACTCAATTTAATAATTTTATAATGTTCCAATAGTTTAGCAAGGAAGTTAAATTCAGTTTTCTCTATTTTTCTCTTCTATTCTACAGCTTTCTCAGATATTAGGTCACAAATTTATTAGCTTTATACCATTAAAAGTTTAATCATTACTTGAAAATGGAAATTCTCTTTACTGTTCTTTGGAAGTTAAATTTTTCTATGGTTCTTTAATTGAAAAGGCTGAGTAATTGCACCATCAATCACCCAGTGTCCAGGTCATAAATCTTTTTTTTATTCATTCATTTAACATATATTTATTAACCAATTACTATATGCTATGTAATCCTTGAATCCTACCACCCTACACCTTAAATCTAATCATTTATAAGTCATGTTGATTGCTAGCTTCTAAAAGTCTCTTAAATCCTTTGCCCATGTCTATTCTCAGGCCACCATCAGTTCTAACCTATGTTACTACAGATTTATCCCCCTGCCTTCCATCTTCCTTTTCTCTACTCCAATCTCACTTTGCATATAGAGTGATCTTTCAGAAGTTCAAATCAGATAATGCTGTTGTTCTGCTTGCTAGGTTTTTTTTATTTTTAATTGAAGTATAGTTGATTTACAATATGATATTAGTTTCAGGTGTACAACAAAGTGATTCATAATTTTTATAGATTATACTTCATTTAGAGTTATTATAAAATATTGGCTATATTCCCTGTGCTGTACAATATATCCCTATATTATTTACTGTATATATAGTAGTTTTGAATGGCTTCCCTTCACCCTTAGGATAGAGTGCATGCTCCATCATGTTTTCCTTCCTTACCTGGTCCCTGTTTGCCAGCCCCAATTTCTCCTTACCCTTCTCCATTGAGTAACCCCCAAAAATCTGCAGCTCTCCCAACCTTCTCTTGACTCTGAGTTTTTTAGCTCTCTCTCTCTTTTTTTTAATTTATTTATTTTTGGTTGTGTTGGGTCTTTGTTGTTGCACGTGGGCTTTCTCTAGTTGAGGTGAGCAGGGGCTACTCTTCATTGCGGGCTTCTCATTGCAGTGGCTTCTCTTGTTGCAGAGCACGGGCTCTAGGCACCCGGGCTTCAGGAGTTGTGGCTCGCAGGCTCTAGAGCGCAGGCTCAGTAGTTGTGGTGCATGGGCTTAGTTGTTCTGTGGCATGTGGGATCTCCCGGACCAGGGCTCGAACCTGTGTCCCCTGCATTGGCAGGTGGATTCTTAACCACTGCGCCACCAGGGAAGCCCAACTCTGAGTTTTTTGCACAACACTTTCTTCTGCCTTTTTTTCCTTCATTTGGATAATTCCTGCTGTATCTTTCATGTTTCTTTTTAGATATTAATCCCTTCAAGGAGCCTGCTCTAATTCACATTACTGAGTTGAGTTTTTTCTATGTGCTTCAATAAGCTTAAAATTTGGACTACTTATCACTCAACATTTACTGGTTTTACTTCTCACAAGATTGTGGGGACAAAGTCTTGAGGACAAAGATTGTATCTTCATTCACCAGAGCCTAACACTCTACATAGCATACAATAAATATTCAACAAGCCTTCTTTGCGAAGATAACATCTGAGCAAAGACTTAAATGAAATAATGGAGGGAGCCATGTGGATTTATATCTTTATGATTTAAAAAAAAAATCTGCTGTAAGTCTCTTCAGATTTCCCTGGAAATAAAACAAACAGACAAGGGATGCCACTATTTCTTATCAATATGTGTATAACTGGTAGTACACATCTGGACTACATTTAAATGTTCCGTTACATACCCAGTCCTTATATTTCACCAAATCATCTAAGTCAGATTCTGTGCCAAATACCAAAATTCTGTCTACATCTCATTCTCCACTATCAAACAACAACAAAATTTCACCATTTTTAGGAAACATAATCATCATGAATCAGGTAACCATTTTGGGTTGGAGGGAGATGGAAGGATCTTGATTCTTCTTTTGCTTCCAACTTCAAATATTGTGCAATAAATTTGGTAAAGATAGCGTTAGCGAACAAGTTGTTTTATTTGAATTACTTAAAGAATCAGTAATTAATGCTCTCTAAGACTGTTGTGAATTACTAGCCACCTCTTTTATATTATCTGTTACTGGCACTGAAACCAAATTCTCAACCAAACTGTCAACCACTTATTTTATCTTTTGCGGCAAAGGTGACGCGACCAATTTAGCTTACGACAAAGATACCAAACAGATGCACTCAGTAGGTAAAGCAGAATTTCTGCTCTCAAGGAATATTAGAGCAGTGGAGTCAGGGAGATAGACCTAAAAATGGATTATTTCAGCATAATATGTGATATGATGATGGCATGTGGAAGGTTCTAAAGAAAAAAATGTTAACCTAAAACTCTGAGAAGCAACAGATTTTATTGCAAGACTTTCCATGGCAAAAGGCCATATTAGCCTCAATCATACATTATAGGACAAGAATAAGCTAAAAAAGAGCTAGAAAAACGTTCTGGGCGAAAAGTCAGCACAGCGAACACAAATATTGCTGAGTCAGCCTGTTAAGACCATGTGCCATTTGCACCTCTGCCCTACAGTCACAAAGCTGAAGCAAAAGGAGCAGGGGAATAAAAAGACCTTCAGCACTCCTATATCAGTCACATGACTCAATAACAATTCACACGAGACATTAACCAGAGGAGATCATACTCCTCTAGTTAATGTAAATGAGTAGAGTAGCCCCAGGATAAGAATCCACAATGAATAAAGAAACATAGTTACAGAATTAGAAACTCTACCAAGGAAAACTGATTTGCCTATTCTTTACTGCCATTATAGGAATATTATTGCATTTTAACATAAAATTTAGTATTTTTTCTATTCCAAAATATTTTATTTAAAAATATACACTTTTGTTTTTGAATTTTATTTTATTTTTGTATACAGCAGGTTCTTATTAGTCATCCATTGTTTTTTTTGTTTGTTTGTTTGTTTTGCCGTACGCGGGCCTCTCACTGCCGTGGCCCCTCCCGCCCCGGAGCACAGGCTCTGGACGCGCAGGCCCAGTGGCCACGGCCCACGGGCCCAGCCGCTCCGCGGCACGCGGGACCCTCCCAGACCGGGGCACGAACCCGCGTCCACCGCATCGGCAGGCAGACTCCCAACCAGTGCACCACCAGGGAAGCCCTAGTCATCCATTTTATACATATTAGCATATACATGTCAATCCCAATCTCCCAATTCATCACACTCACACACACACACCCCCACCACTTTCCCCCCTTGGTGTCCATACGTTTGTTCTCTGTGTCTCTATTTCTGCCCTACAAACCAGTTCATGTATCATTTTTCTAGGCTCCACATATATGCGTTAATATACGATATTTGTTTTTCTCTTTCTGACTTACTTCACTCTGTATGACAGTCTCTAGATCCATCCATGTCTCTACAAATGACCCAATTCCCTTCCTGTTTTTTTTTTTTTTTTTTTTTTTTTTTTGCAGTACACGGGCCTCTCACTGCTGTGGCCTCTCCCGTTGTGGAGCACAGGCTCCGGATGCGCAGGCTCAGCAGCCATGGCTCACGGGCCTAGCTGCTCCGCGGCATGTGGGATCTTCCCGGACCAGAGCACGAACCCGTGTCCCCTGCATCAGCCAGCGGACTCTCAACCACTGCGCCACCAGGGAAGCCCAATTTCCTTCCTTTTTATGGCTGAGTAATATTCCATTGTATATATGTACCACATCTTTATCCATTCGTCTGTCGATGGGCATTTAGGTTGCTTCCATGTCCTGGCTATTGTAAATAGTGCTGCAATGAACATTGGGGTGCATGTGTCTTTTTGAATTATGGTTTTCTCTGGGTATATGCCCAGTAGTAGGACTGCTGGGTCATATGGTAATTCTATTTTTAGTTTTTTAGGGAACCTCCATACTGTTCTCCATAATGGCTGTATCATTTTACATTCCCACCACAAGTGAAAGAGGGAATGGTTCTTTGGGGTCTTTTGTGTCTCCATACAAATTTTAAGATTTTTTTGTTCTAGTTCTGTAAAAAATTTGACAGGGGTTGCATTGAATTTGTAGATTGCTTTGGGTAGTATAGTCATTTTCACAATGTTTATTCTTCCAATCCAAGAACATGGTATATCTCTCCATCTGTTTGTATCATCTTTAATTTCTTTCATCAGTGTCTTACAGTTTTCTGCATACAGTTCTTTCATCTCCCTAGGTAGGTTTATTCCTAGGTATTTTTGTTGCAATGGTAAATGGGAGTGTTTCCTTAATTTCTCTTTCAGATTTTTCATCATTAGTGTAAAAATATACACTTTTTAAATTACGAGTTTCTACTTCTTTTCTCTCCTAGCACTGATCTCTCTGAAAATCTTAGAACATGACATAAAGATTTTGGATCAATGCAATTTTTCAATTAGGTATAAAGTGCTCTGCTAATCTAGTAATTACTGCCCCTTCTACCTACCTAGATTCCATACGCTTAGCACATTATATAAGTAAATGTTCATGTACCACTTTTTTTTTTTGCCGTACGTGGGCCTCTCACTGTTGTGGCCTCTCCTGTTGCAGAGCACAGGCTCCGGATGCGCGGGCTCAGCGGCCATGGCTCATGGGCCCAGCCGCTCCGCGGCATGTGGGATCTTCCCGGACCAAAGCACAAACCCGTGTCCCCGGCATCGGCAGGCGGACTCTCAGCCACTGCGCCACCAGGGAAGCCCCATGTACCACTTTTATACACAAGATGTTAACAGAAAAAAAAAAGTAGCAAATATTATTGTAAATCCATTTCTATTCTAAATTTCATGATTACATAAATTATCAAAAGACCCCCTTTGTAAAGAATAATAGAACTTTTTAAAGGATACTGAGACATAGTTCAATGAGCACTGGCTTAGAACCAAGGATTTTGGCTGTGGACGGTGTAAAAGTCATTTTAAAAATTTGTACAATAGGAATAACAGTACCCCGAAGTAGTGGTAGGGGTTCTTTTGGCTGGGGTAATACAGAATAGGAACATGGATGGGAAGGTTAAATAAAATAGTCAATACAAAGGTGATTAAAACATTTCCTTAATTCAATTAATTCTTTTGAAAATCTGCAGTGTGCTAGGAACAAGTAGTTACACAGATGATGCAGATGAATGAGACAAAACCCTTGTCCTCAAGTTGTTCTTAGAGTAATAATTTCTAAGGTATCTGTGGTGGGGACAGAGTGCTGAGGGGGTGGGGCAGTGATTGGGTAAGGAACAGAATCACCTGAGGATGAAAGGTTATTTCTAATTAATAATTTGCTCACAAAATTCTAACATATCCCACACATCCCATTAAGAATCATCTCTTATGAAACAGACTTGCAAACTTCAAAAACAAAATTATGGTTACCAAAGGGGAAAAGTGGGGGGAGGGATAAATTAGGAGTTTGGGATTAACATATACTCACTACTATATGTAAAATAGATAATCAACAAGGATCTAATGCACAGCACAGGGAACTCTACTCAATATTCTGTAATAACCTATATGGGAAAAGAATCTGAAAAAGAATGGATATATGTATATATATAACTGAATCACTTTGTTGTACACCTGAAACTAACACAACATTGTAAATCAACTATAATATAAAATGAAAATTAAATGAAAAAAAAGAAAGAGAATCTCATGTCATATAGATTACAACAATTAGGTTGAAACTATTTCAATTATACTCACAAACTAAAAAGTCTCTCTTTAGTAACATGATGTTTTTTTAAAGTTTATTTGAGCATTTTCACATATAATATCCTATCTCTTAAAACCCTGTTAGGGCATTTCATAGATGCAAATTACTTGTGACAATTATACCACCAAAAACATCTTGGAATCTGTCATTCTTTTTTTCATCTTCACTGTCATTGAAATTCATTTTTTATCATCTTTTTTTTTTTTTTTTTTGCGGTACGCGGGCCTCTCGCTGTTGTGGCCTCTCCCGTTGCGGAGCACAGGCTCTGGACGCGCAGGCTCAGCGGCCATGGCTCACCGGCCCAGCCACTCCGTGGCATGTGAGATCCTTCTGGACCAGGGCACGAACCCGTGTCCCCTGCATCGGCAGGTGGACTCTCAACCACTGCGCCACCAGGGAAGCCTTATTTTATCATCTTTTATCTCAACTACTTCACCAGCTTCTTAACTGGTCTTTCTTCTAATAGTCATCACCCCAACCAGTCAGAAAGAATGGTCTACCTAAAACAGACATCTCGGATTAATATTCCTACGGTCACTCCTTCTGTGCTTCCTGACCTGGTATCTTCCTTGGTCATGATGAATTACCTCACACAGTTCCTCATATTAACTGCAAGAAGATGTCTCTTCTCTCCTGGCCTTTGAACACATTGCCTCCTTTGCTCAGAAGATCCTACTCTGCAACCCCCATTTCATTTGGCTAACTCTTGCCCATCCTTTTCATCCCATTTAAGACTTTTCTTCCTCCTGAAAGTCTCATTTGTCTACTAAAAGTTGGGTAATGCATTATTCTTTTGGCGTCTCTAGTACCTTGTGCCTCCTTTTCATAGAATTTACCAGAGTGGTTAAAACTTCTCATTTACTTGTCTATCAAACTTACTACATTATAAGCAACTAAAATAATAGGAACTAGGTCTTTTTATTATTATAATTAATGAATTCTCAATGGCCATATATAATTGAAGCTCAATAAAAATTTAGGGAATGAAAGAAGTGAACCCATTCAAGGTAGGATGAGGCCTTGAGTCCCTGTCTAATTGTGGATCCTGAGTGGTTTCCATTGTGCTCTACTGTACCCCTATATGACGATTTTGGTCTCCACACTCTGTAGCTCTTTGTCTTCGCCCATTGCCTAGAACCCCTTGGTCTGAGGAAGCTAGGGTGTTTGCCACAATATTATAAATTAACTCATTGCAAGTCAAATTTTTGCTTTGTTGCTAAGCCTTTTATTCATGGGGGAGCTACTCATTACTTAAGAACTTCTCTGTGAGTGTATGTGCAAGAATTCTGGCTAGGAATAAACTTTTCTTTGTGATTAAATAGGATTCACAAGGCGATGGAACAGGGAACATGAGCAAGCCTACTTCAGAAAAAGAAGTGGTGACAGATTGCTGTACCATGATGACAGCATTCTGGTGTATATGTCATGAAACGAAGTCACCAAAAATGCTTTCTGCTGGACTTAGTCCAAAATAACAAACATCTTAGATAAGACATTTTCATTAAAAGTGCCTGAAGCATAGCTATTTTATCCCTCTCTTCTTTCAGAGGAACATGAAAAGAATTCAGTTTTCAAAAAGCACATAAAGATGGAAATCAGATCCTCCCTGGAATTAGAAACTGTGGGGAATTTCTTTGGGTTATCAATTAAAAGCATTTTTCATAAGCAAAAAATTCCATTCTTTCACAAGATATTGTGGGCCAATATTCCACAAATGACCCTGTGAGTCCCAAATTAAACCTGTAGCAAGCTATAGAAGTGGTTTTTATCATTCTTACGACTGTCTTGCCATTCAAAAGAGAAATAATAATTTTATTACAGCATATACTCTGTGAAAGACCATAAACTTTTAATAGACTTATAAAAAGGGAGTGTAACCTTTTCAATATTCTGTCTCATCGTTGCATGAATCCATTCTGCCCTCTCCTCACATGTAATGGATGCCCCAGGGCCTAAGCAATGGTTCCACACTTGGGAAGAAAATGTTCACATCAAGCCTTTTCCCTGAATCTGAAGGTTACCACGATTTAGCACTCAAGAACACTTCCTGGCTTCTCTTTTTTCTGATTCTGCAGCTCCTCAAACGTCCAGTCCATAAATTTTTGATCTAAGGACAGTTCTGATGACATGCTGATTTCATCTCTATAGTTTTAATTTAAAAGTCAAAATAAACATCTTTCAGGTTTAATAACTGTTTGTTTTCACATGACCACACATTCATTTTCAGCATCATTAAGGATTGTAATTTCTTATTATTTCCCTTCTATCCTAGAATGTGAAATTTCTCAATTTACCTCCTATCCTTGATAGCATAACCAACTCTAAGCATGACTTCTGAAACAAGATGGTTGATTAACTTGACCCTATGATCACCCCCTGCATAGCGAAGAAATTAGGCCTTTTTATGTGTTTTTGCTGTTCATTTGTTTGTTTCACTTTTATGTTGCAATAAACAACAGATAAAGAAACAAAAGTCTTTGGAGACAAATACCTCAGAGAAAAATGGGTAGTGCAAAGGAAGTAAGTCCTTAACTAGGAGAAACAAAATGGAAGCAAGATATGAGGAAAGTGGGACCTGTCATTCTCATGAAGTCTTATCTTCATGCAAAACAATGCCATCATAAAGCTATAGAGCCGCCTGTCAACTGAAGCCTTGAAAGTTTCATAGCACAAGAAAAGAGCTAGCTACTTGAAAAGTAGACACTGGTATTAATTTCTGTTTCTTGAAGAAATGTCATTTTAACTTGCCTAGAATCACAGAAATCTTTTTCATATTTTCAATAAATTTTAAAAATCGTAATGAAAATTGGAAGCATAATGCTTGATATTTACCTGTCCCTTCTCCTTACATCCCCTACCTAAAAAAAGAAGAACTTTTATAAATGAAAGGGTCTTTCTATACAAATAAAAAATTACCTCAAGGAAATAACCTGAGATTTTCTAAGAAGTGCATTAAGTCTTTTGGCTATGTCTATGACTGATAGCCAACTCTAACAGTCAATTACACATATTTTGGTAGCTCCCTCATCCAAAACTTTCTGTATCAGGCTAGCATTTTTTAAATATTAAGAATTAAATTTGGAGGTAAAAGCTCTAAAAATCTCATGAAGCCCATGAACTATATCCCTAGGAATATATACACACATAATTATAGGCATATAATTTCAGTATGTTTTTTACCAGCCCTCAGAGTCTCATCCAAGGAACCTCTAGGGTAAATGAATGACAGAATAAGAAAGCTTAGTGCTAGATCATGAGCTCAGCAGGGTAGGGAAGTGTTTCCCTCATTTGTGCATCTTTAACTCTGGAACAGTGCTCAACATAGCGCACGAAAAAAATAAGAATTTGTTATGTTGAACTGTGCATGATGGGCATGTGTGTATTGGGGGATTTTTTAAAAAGGAGAATGTACTTTTTAAAAGTTCATCACACAGTTAAACCTCATTGTATCTGGTAAAGATGGGACAGAAAAACATTTTAAGTAGAAAACCAGAGCAGATTTAGAAACTTGAACAGGGCTACCCACCAAATAAGCATTACTGCTGGGAATAGAACAGAGGTGGCCTTTAAATTACAGTATTTATATATAATAACATATGGGCCTTTCAGAAAATATCACCACCTCTGCAGAGCAGTATCAGTTTCTTTATCAATAAAGGTTCTATATTGAAAACACTCATAATGATACAAGGGTGGGCAGGAATGCCTTAGAGCTACACTTGAACTTATATACACAGTACTTTAGAGGAGATTCTTTTAGGACAGAAAAAAAATTGTGGAGAGGGAACAGTCTAGTTTGATTATTTTAGCAACATTGCAGGTAGACAAACAAAGCAGGAATGCAAATTACCAAGTAAGTTATGTTTCCTAGAGATTAACCATTTTTATGACTTCTACTTATCTCAAGGCAAAGCTGTCCAACAGAGATTCTCTCTTCTGACCGACCTTTCTTTCCTCCTCTTTAGTCTTCCTCTTACTATAAAATTTGGTAAGTTTTCATTGACAGAAAACCTTACAAGTTCCGATATTGACTTCTTTGCTTATCTCTTAGGAGTGGCTCTGACAGGGGAAAGCATTACTTGTTTTCTTTTTTTTTCCTCTCACAGTTCGTGGATTATACTACTTTGTGGCACCTTAGACAGATGCCACAATGAGTAATCTCTTTCTTTCCAGGATGAAAATATTAAGAAAATAAAACACGCTCTCACAAATACCTGCTCCCTTGAGTTAAGCGGGTGGATCTCATAATAACTAGAAGTCATCTAGGAAAAAAGAAAAAAAAATCATAGATTTGGGAGAACCTGACAGGACATTATAACTCTTGCTTTCAGAGATCACCAGCTGTGGAATGTTCTAAAAAACCAATTTCTGTTCCCTTCCCACATTTTTAAAAGAATTCTCCTTCAGTGCTCTATTCAAGAGATTAACAGTATTCACTTCCTAAAGGGCTCAAGGTAATATATGAAAAGAAAAACCTGATCATAGGCTCTACCAGTCAGCAAAACAGGTATCTCCTGAGAATGAACTATTCAACTACTCCAGTTTTGACACTTGAGAACCATAGGTGTTCTGTGAAATCTGAACATCCCAATGATTTGAAATCAAAGAGGTTTTTCTTCAGTAGAACAATTTGCTAAAATTAAAGACAAATGAATTAATATTTGAGCAAAGTTTTGTTCTTCTTGTAAGTCATGTAGGGAGAGGAGCCACTAAAAGCAGGTGGCTAAATCTATCTACAACAAACATTTTGACAAGCTCCCAACAACATGGCATCAAAACAATCCCAATGTGATTCAGAAGATATTTTCACTTTAACAATTGAGGTACTGGGCATATGAACTGTAATGTAAGTTATATTTTTCCTTAGAAGGCAGTTTGTAAACTGCTCACATTTTGCTGCTGAAAAGGATACATCAGTACAAACAGATGGAAATTTAGAATTCCACAAACGGCAGATATTAGGAATTAGAGACATCGATTTAACTTTAAGCAAGCAAATGAGAATCAAAAAATACAAATTTCTCTTTCTATAATTAAACACATAATTGGAGTGCATCAAATTGTAGTTCATGTTTCTTTCTACTTATTCATATCCATTGTAGTTCATGTTTCTTTCTACTTATTTCTAAATTTATATACATTCTGAGTATAATAAACCTACTTAGAGTTCAACTCTGCACTAAAAGGGTCTTCTGTGACAGATAGATGGCACTAAACTATTTCTCAAATTAAGCCTGCCAGGGTGTCGCACTAGCTTTTTCTCAGCATGATGTATGCTGCAATAATAAGAAATCATAAGACTCAAAGAGGTAGTCCGTGTGTCAGAACAGATGGAGAGAACAGCTGAGAGAGGGATTCAGCCAATTTATTAACTCTCTGTGAGTAGAATAAATCATATTTGAAAGAATTCAGAGGAACACTTAGTCTGAAAAAGGAATTTAAATGATGGCAATTTTAGAATGGAGAGAGAAGAATAATGTTTCACCTTAAAACATCACTCAGTAACCTCTTAGTCTTTCCAACCCCTAACAGCAAAAGGTCACCAGTGACCAGGACCCCAATTATAGACCAGGCTAGTGATGAACACTTGGAAAACATTTAGACTGATTGTCAAATTTAAAACACTTAATGAATACTATAACATACTGTGGAAATGAAATCCATGATATTAAATATTTGAGGTACCGCTGTTAATTATTCTTTTCCTTGCTCTGAAATGGGATAGTTTGTCCTATTTGTGAAAATATTTAAGAGAACTTACTTATAATTTTTGATACTCTTAAAATGCTAGACATAATCTGAGAAATGTTTTTGAGAACAATTTCCTTTATACAAGCTCCATATAGGACTTTCGGGAAAACTCAATTTATGTGCTTTATCACATACAGTGATATATCTAGCTGTAAGTATGAAAAGAAAAAACTCTTTATAAGTTTTCCAAATTTTAATCCAAGGGAAAAAAGCATGATTGAAATGATCTAAAGAAAAGTAAATGGAGTTTTTTTTTTCTTACTAAAAGTGAGTGTACTTAACATCAAGAAGCATCCTATTACTAGTACCAAACTAGTAATACGATCCCTAGTAAAATCCCAGGTCATACTCAGAGACATAGTACCATGCAGTCTTTTTGGCTTTAATGAAAAGCAATGGAGGCTTTTTACCCATTAAATTTAAGAGAAACTAGTTTTCTTATTATTTAGGTGAGATAGACTTTTTCTTCCCCAATAAAACTTTTAGATTACGCTAAAAAAAATTCTTAAATAATGTAAATGTTGCAGTTTATGTTTTTAATAATATTTAAAAGGTCTTTTTTTTACAGTTTGAGAATTTCTATTAAGTTTTATATAATAAACTTCATTTCCAAACTGGCTTGCTTCTCAGGCTCACTAAAGGCAAATAAAAATAACATCTATTAGCCCTTTAAGCATGTGTCTAAATCCCCTGGGAGAAATCAGGAAACAAAAACAGAAGTTTCTGAATTTCAGATTGATTACTTATTCAGAAGCTATCTTGAGGACATGGCCTAACCTTTTGATATTACTCACCAAAGGGAAATGTCAATTACAAAGACTTTAATTCCCTTTCCTCTCAATGGGAGAGATATAGCCTATACAGAGAGTTGTTTTCTTTTATAACTCATTTAAATTATTTCTTCTAGATACTTCATGTTTAATGGTGTTAGACTCACTGACTTAATAAAGAGATTATAAAATATTTGAAGCAAGTACATATACCTTTTATTCAGTGGTTTATCACAAAAACATAAAACTACTGAGGGACTGATTGAGCATTAGACGCATCAAGTTCATATTCATGAAGGCTCGTATTTTTTCTCATTCTTAAATTTATATTCATTCTGAGTATAGCAGAATGTACTTAATACATTTATAATTTAATATATTTATAAGCCTATTCTTTACCACATTGTTTTAGGAACTTATGGATTTAAGAGAATTCAGTAGAAGATAATTGGTTAAACCATAGTTAGTGAAGATAAAGATAATACAAGCAATAACTAACTCATGAAGTAGGTAACAGAGCAAGTTAACAAATGATAATCATAATCAAATAATATTAGCTTTCACTATAAAAAATATATTCAGGAGAATTAGAAGTAGGAAATGAGAATAATTTCCCACCATCACCCTCAATCACTTGAATTTTGTTTGAAGGCCCCAGATAGTCAACACTTATAGATGAATCTTTAGACTACATATGAAGTCTTAGTATGCCAACTTCAGGATTCTTTGATTATTCAATAATAATCTATGTATTTCAGTTACTAAAACGTGGTCAGGACAATGATTTATATTCAAAGCTGACAAGTTTTTTAAAATATCATAGCTAGAGATAGATTATCATAGTTTGTTAAATATAATTCAAAGCTATTGATGCAATCTGGTTAAGGATTAGGAAACAGTCATTGCAATTTATAACTGATTAACATTGAGGGACAATTTTTACAGATTCCTCTTACGTTCAGAATGCTATATACTAAACAGGTTAAATTGTCAAGTAAGATAGATAACCCACATTTGGAGGAATTTATGTCCAGAGATAATAAGTGGTAAAATTCCTAATCAATAAAAATTTCCATTGGCTATTAACTGAATAAATATATTCAAGAGAATTAGAAGATCAGTAAAAGCAGGAACCTTGTTTTTTGTTTTAAATTCACTGCTGAATCACCAGCACCTAGGTCAGTGTGGGACACACAGTTTGGGTTTAATAAAATATTTACAGAGTGAAAAATACCAAACTGCTAATAAATAATCGAAACATATGTGACTAGCTCTGTAGGAGCTGGATAAAGAAAAAGGGCTAAGGAGAGAAGGAAAGACAAAGAAGGAAGAAATAACAAAGAGGTGAGTAAGAAGAAAGAATGACAGAGGTCTTTTTTCGTGTGTTTTACCTACTTGGCAGCAGAAGAGTGGAATGAAAGCAACCTAAAGGAAAACATATCGCTGAATCCCTCATTCCCCCATGCACATGTTGTCCAGCATTGGCTCCACAGGCCATCATCAACAGCATAACAAACAACTGAAAAAGTGACACCAACATACAAAAGGAGAACTACACACATTGATTGCAAACCCAATGAGAAATGCTCTCATGACCAGACTATCGGGTTGGCATAGTACTTGTGATTTCTACAAGATACTTGAGGAAATGAAATATTAGGAGTTTCTAAGGGGATAATGTTTACTTCACTATTACCCAGTGTGGCCCCTGAGCACCTACCTCTTCCAACCTCCAGTCTTCTCCTCTCCAGATTAAGTGAGCCTAACCATCGGTTACTTTAATTTTACTTAGGGGTTTTAGAGCTGCAAATGAGGAAAGAATGAATAGATGAGTGCCTGCCTTGGGCCTCTTTCCCCACAGATACAGTCCTCAACTTTCCTTTATTTGCTCTGTATCTCAGAGGCTGGCGCCTGCAGGCTGCATTTCCAAGGCTCACCTATCGGCTGGTTTAGGGCTGGTCTCAGCCAAGAGAAGGGAGACACCACTAGAAGATGGGGGCAGTGGGGAGAAGCCAGGCCATTTCTCCCCATTTCTCTTGCCAGACACACCTGCATCTCCTCTGTGTCTATTACCCAGCTCCCACTGGACAGGCCATCACTACCCACCCCTGGGCTCCAACAAACCATCTTCTCTCTCTAGGCTTCCTACTGTCGCTAATCTCTGGGTTGTTCCAAGAGAATTTGCTCTTGACTTTTGCATTGCAATCAGAAAATATTCTTAGCTTTGCCACTCTTTAAATGCCTTCTAGGGTGGTATCTGCTCAGACCTCAGACTTTAGACTACATGTCTCTCCTGAACTGGTCTTATCTGCCTGCCCTGTGTAATTTGTCCACATCTCACAGAGCCAGCCCTCACTCAGGATTGCTCAGACCAAGCTCTGGAACCTTTGCTACTTTGACCACAGGCTTCTGATTCTCTTCTCAATGTTTTCTGATCCCACGCCTAGCCCTATTCTACTCTCCTCATCATGGCTTATGAACCTGTGTCCCTGTCACTGTTCACAGTTGTAAAGCTTATATTCTGAATGTTGATATTGGCTGAACTGCAGCATGAAACCATTCTACAATGATCTTTAAGCTCTCATTTAAGATTTACCTTGAACATATTTCCAGACATACACAACAGTAAAATATACATATCTATGTCACAAGAAAATTGAAAATAGTGCATATTTCCTGGATGGTTGGTCACCCCTTCCATGTGCTCACTTTGGTAATGACCAATAAGATACAAAGGCAGACAAAAAGATAACTAAAATAATGTCAGAGTGTAACTCTGCTCAAAGGGCATGAAATCTATGATGGCCTTGCAATAAAAGAGCTTATAATAGTTTAGCTTGTTCCTATAAATTATTTCACTGTCAGCAAAAAATAACATAATCCTTAAAGCAATGAAATAGTATATATTAATAACAATAAAACATTTAAGGCTCTATTAATTACCTTATGTTGTAAACAGACAGTAAATGTGTAACAGTACTGACTATTCTCGGCTTACATTTTCTAAGTGCTTATTTTAATCGAACTTCAGCACTAATACATGTAAGTGTTATTCTGTTTCCCAGGTTATTCTCTCACTGCAGAGCTAAAGACCAGATTGTTTAACTCGAGGTCTATATGGGTAGATTAAATTCCCACCCAGCCTTGTCCCAATTCCCAAATTAATCTTGAATTGGTTAAGAAATAATAAACAAACTCAGCACTGGCCTTGCTTCCTTAATCGCACTCCACCCACACTGACTGGGTTAGTCATACCATTTCCCCTTGGTCTCTATGTGGATGGCATGTGTACTTGTATTCCTAACAGAACATTCCCAGCCTCTCTCTCCAGTTCATCCTCAGCTGTGGCCCATGTTCCAAGCCTCTCTTCTAGCATTCTTCCTGTGACTTTGACTCAGTCACCATACAGAAGGTCCTAAGTTGCCTGCCATCCCTCCTCTGCACTCTCAAGTATTATACCTGGGGCTTGCCAACTGGAGGACAGAATTCTCAGATACCAGCTGCCTGACTGGTTCAACCTGCCCCTTTGTCCAGATTCTCAGAGTAATGTTTTGATCATTTAGGACTGGATCTGGGCCTCTCTGAGACAGAGCCTTCCAACAGTGGACCTGATCACTACTGGCTGTGAGCCAGGACCCCAGCACCAGTCCCACCTTAGACAATGGTTCCAGTGTCAGGTCTGGAGCCTTCCTTCTTATCATGAATTGAGAAATAAAGATATGTCCTTCTCTAACCCCGTAGGTTTTCAGTTGGCTTCCTTATGATGATTACTTTGAGTTTTTATATCTTTGGTTTGGTGACTGAGCACATCTCGTCCCCCTCCTCTCTCCCTCCCTCCCCATAGCCCTCTCCCACCCCTAGCAATGCAGAACAACTACAGAAGCTCTTAGTAAGGCTTCTGTACTCAGGAGCTTTCATAGAGTGCTCAGGAGTTTTTGAAAAACATAAAACTATGTTTTAAAAAGTGGTCACATTTCATATTCTCCTTAAGTTCCTGTTTTATATTCCTTGAGACGTAGTTAATCAACTTCTCCTTAGCTTGCAGTTCACAAAAGTCCTCCTAAAGTGTGTTCATACCCCTACTCTCAGGGTTTGCAGGGCGAGAGCCACCCTGTATCCTAGCAGGGTCTCTAAACTCAAGAATCTGGTAAGAGATCCCGGGAAGATGGCGGAAGAGTAAGACGCGGAGATCACCTTCCTCTCCACAGATACACCAGAAATACATCTACGCGTGGAACAACTCCTCCGGAGCACCTACTGAACGCTGGCAGAAGACCTCAGACCTCCCAAAAGGCAAGGAACCCCCCACGTACCTGGTTAGGACAAAAGAAAAAACTAAACAGAGACAAAAGGATAGGGACGGGTCCTGCACCAGCGGGAGAGAGCTGTGAAGGAGGAAAAGTGTCCACACACTAGGAAGCCCCTTCGCGGGTGGAGACTTCGGGAGGCGGAGTGGGGGAGCTTGGGAGCCGCAGAGGAGAGCACAGCAACAGGGGTGCGGAGGGCAAAGCGGACAGATTCCAGCGCAGAGGATCGGGGCCGACCGGCACTCACCAGCCGAGAGGCTTGTCTGCTTGCCCGCCGGGGCGGGTGGGGCTGGGAGCTGAGGCTCCGGCTTTTGTCAGGAGCGCCGGGACAGAACTGAGGTTGGCGGCGTGAACACAGCCTGCAGGGCGTTGGTGCGCCGCGGCTGGCCAGGAGAGAGTCCGGGGAGGGGTCTGGACCTGCCGAAGAGGCAAGAGACTTTTACGTCCCTCTTTGTTTCCTGGTGCACGAGGAGAGGGGATTAAGAACGCTGCTTGAGAGAGCTCCAGGGACGGGCGCGAGCCGCGGCTAAGAGTGCGGAGCCCAGAGACGGACATGGGACGCTAAGGCCGCTGCTGCCGCAGCCAGGAGGCCTGTGTGCGAACACAGGTCACTAGCCACACGCCCTTCCGGGGAGCCTGTGCAGCCCGCCACTGCCAGGGTCCCGGGATCCGGGGACGGCTCCCCCGGTAGAGCGCTCGGCTCGCCTCAGGCTGCACCGTCACGCCGGCCTCTGCCGCTGCAGGCCCGCCCCGCACTCCGTGACCCTCCCTACCCCCCCCCCCCCCCGGCCTGGGTGAGCCAGAGCCTCCGAATCAGCGGCTCCTTTAACCCCGTCCTGTCTGAGCAAAGAACAGACGCCCTCCGGCGACCTACACGCACAGGCGGGGCCAAATCCAAAGCTGAGCCCCTGGGAACTGTCAGAACAAAGAAGAGAAAGGGAAATCTCTCCCAGCAGCCTCAGAAGCAGCGGATTAAAGCTCCACAATCAACTTGATATACCCTGCATCTGTGGAATACTTGAATAAACAACGAATCATCCCAAATTAAGGAGCCCTGTGGATGAAAGGCTCTTGGTGCTGCAGCCAGGAGTCAGTGCTGTGCCTCTGAGGTGGGAGAGCCAACTTCAGGACACTGGTCCACAAGAGGCCTCCCAGCTGCACATAATATCAAACAGCAAAAATCTCGGAGAGATCTCCATCTCAACGCCAGCACCCAGCTTCACTCAACGACCAGCAAGCTACAGTGCTGGACATCCTATGCCAAACAACTAGCAAGACAGGAACACAACCCCACCCATTAGCAGAGAGGCTGCCCAAAATCATAATAAGTCTACAGACACCCCAAAACACACCACCAGACGTGGACCTGCCCACCAGAAAGACAAGATCCAGCCTCATCCACCAGAACACAGGCACTAGTACCCTCCACCAGGAAGCCTACACAACCCACTGAACCAACCTTAGCCACTGGGGACAGACACAAAAAACAACAGGAACTACGAACCTTCAGCCTGCAAAAAAGGAGACCCCAAACACAGTAAGATAAGCAAAATGAAAAGACAGAAAAACACACAGCAGATGAAGGAGCAAGATAAAAACCCACCAGACCTAACAAATGAAGAGGAAATAGGCAGTCTACCTGAAAAAGAATTCAGAATAATGATAGTAAGGTTGATCCGAAATCTTGGAGATAGAATGGACAATAGAATGGACAAATTGCAAGAATCAGTTAACAAGGACCTAGAAGAACTAAAGATGAAACAAGCAACGATGAACAACACAATAAATGAAATTAAAAGTACTCTAGAAGGGATCAATAGCAGAATAACTGAGGCAGAAGAATGGATAAGTGACCTGGAAGATAAAATAGTGGAAATAACTACTGCAGAGCAGAATAAAGAAAAAAGAATGAAAAGAACTGAGGACAGTCTCAGAGACCTCTGGGACAACATTAAACGCACCAACATTCGAATTATAGGGGTTCCAGAAGAAGAAGAGAAAAAGAAAGGGACTGAGAAAATATTTGAAGAGATTATAGTTGAAAACTTCCCTAATATGGGAAAGGAAATAGTTAATCAAGTCCAGGAAGCACAGAGAGTCCCATACAGGAAAAATCCAAGGAGAAATACGCCAAGACACATATTAATCAAACTGTCAAAAATTAAATACAAAGAAAACATATTAAAAGCAGCAAGGGAAAAACAACAAATAACACACAAGGGAATCCCCATAAGGTTAACAGCTGATCTTTCAGCAGAAACTCTGCAAGCCAGAAGGGAGTGGCAGGACATATTGAAAGTGTTGAAGGAGAAAAACCTGCAACCAAGATTACTCTACCCAGCAAGGATCTCATTCAGATTTGATGGAGAAATTAAAACCTTTACAGACAAGCAAAAGCTGAGAGAGTTCAGCACCACCAAACCAGCTCTACAACAACTGCTAAAGGAACTTCTCTAGGCAAGAAACACAAAAGAAGGAAAGGACCTACAATAACGAACCCAAAACAATTAAGAAAATGGGAATAGGAACACACATATCGATAATTACCTTAAATGTAAATGGACTAAATGCTCCCACCAAAAGACACAGATTGGCTGAATGGATACAAAAACAAGACCCATATATTTGCTGTCTACAAGAGACCCACTTCAGACCTAGAGACACATACAGACTGAAAGTAAGGGGATGGAAAAAGGTATTTCATGCAAATGGAAACCAAAAGAAAGCTGGAGTAGCAATTCTCATATCAGACAAAATAGACTTTAAAACAAAGACTATTAGAAGAGACAAAGAAGGACACTACATAATGATCAAGGGATCGATCAAAGAGGAAGATATAACAATTGTAAATATTTATGCACCCAACATAGGTGCACCTCAATACATAAGGCAAATACTGACAACCATAAAAGGGGAAATCGACAGTAACACATTCATAGTAGGGGACTTTAACACCCCACTTTCACCAATGGACAGATCATCCAAAATGAAAATAAATAAGGAAACACAAGCTTTAAATGATACATTAAACGAGATGGAGTTAATTGATATTTATAGGACATTCCATCCAAAAACAACAGAATACACATTTTTCTCAAGTGCTCATGGAACATTCTCCAGGATAGATCATATCTTGGGCCACAAATCAAGCCTTGGTAAATTTAAGAAAATTGAAATTGTATCAAGTATCTTTTCTGACCACAACGCCATGAGACTAGATATCAATTACAGGAAAAGATCTGTAAAAAATACAAACACATGGAGGCTAAACAATACACTACTTAATAATGAAGTGATCACTGAAGAAATCAAAGAGGAAATCAAAAAATACCTAGAAACAAATGACAATGGAGACACAACGACCCAAAACCTGTGGGATGCAGCAAAAGCAGTTCTAAGGGGGAAGTTTATAGCAATACAAGCCCACCTTAAGAAGCAGGAAACATCTCGAATAAACAACCTAACCTTGCACCTCAAGCAACTGGAGAAAGAAGAACAAAAAAACCCCAAAGCTAGCAGAAGGAAAGAAATCATAAAAATCAGATCAGAAATAAATGAAAAAGAAATGAAGGAAACAATAGCAAAGATCAATAAAACTAAAAGCTGGTTCTTTGAGAAGATAAACAAAATAGATAAACCACTAGCCAGACTCATCAAGAAAAAAAGGGAGAAGACTCAAATCAATAGAATTAGAAATGAAAAAGGAGAGGTAACAACTGACACTGCAGAAATAAAAGAGATCATGAGAGATTACTACAAGCAACTCTATGCCAATAAAATGGACAATCTGGAAGAAATGGACAAATTCTTAGAAATGCACAACCTGCCAAGACTGAATCAGGAAGAAATAGAAAATATGAACAGACCAATCACAAGCACTGAAATTGAAATTGTGATTAAAAATCTTCCAACAAAGAAAAGCCCAGGACCAGATGGCTTCACAGGCGAATTCTATCAAACATTTAGAGAAGAGCTAACACCTATCCTTCTCAAACTCTTCCAAAATATAGCAGAGGGAGGAAAACTCCCAAACTCCTTCTACGAGGCCACCATCACCTTGATACCAAAACCAGACAAGGATGTCACAAAGAAAGAAAACTACAGGCCAATATCACTGATGAACATAGATGCAAAAATCCTCAACAAAATACTAGCAAACAGAATCCAACAGCACATTAAAAGGATCATACACCATGATCAAGTGGGGTTTATTCCAGGAATGCAAGGATTCTTCAATATACGCAAATCTATCAATGTGATAAACCATATTAACAAACTGAAGGAGAAAATCCATATGATCATCTCAATAGATGCAGAGAAAGCTTTTGACAAAATTCAACACCCATTTATGATAAAAACCCTGCAGAAAGTAGGCATAGAGGGAAGTTTCCTCAACATAATAAAGGCCATATATGACAAGCCCACAGCAAACATCATCCTCAATGGTGAAAAACTGAAAGCATTTCCACTAAGATCAGGAACAAGACAAGGTTGCCCACTCTCACCACTATTATTCAACATAGTTTTGGAAGTTTTAGCCACAGCAATCATAGAAGAAAAGGAAATAAAAGGAATCCAAATCGGAAAAGAAGAAGTAAAGCTGTCACTGTTTGCAGATGACATGATCCTATACATAGAGAACCCTAAAGATGCTACCAGAAAACTACTAGAGCTAATCAATGAATTTGGTAAAGTGGCAGGATACAAAATTAATGCACAGAAATCTCTGGCATTCCTATATACTAATGATGAAAAATCTGAAAGTGAAATCAAGAAAACACTCCCATTTACCATTGCAACAAAAAGAATAAAATATCTAGGAATAAACCTACTAAGGAGACAAAAGATCTGTATGCAGAAAATTATAAGACACTGATGAAAGAAATTAAAGATGATACAAATAGATGGAGAGATATACCATGTTCTTGGATTGGAAGAATCAACATTGTGAAAATGACTCTACTACCCAAAGCAATCTATAGATTCAATGCAATCCCTATCAAACTACCACTGACATTTTTCACAGAACTAGAACAAAAAATTTCACAATTTGTATGGAAACACAAAAGACCCCGAATAGCCAAAGCAATCTTGAGAATGAAAGAAGGAACTGGAGGAATCAGGCTCCCAGACTTCAGACTATACTACAAAGCTACAGTTATCAAGACGGTATGGTACTGGCACAAAAACAGAAAGATAGATCAATGGAACAGGATAGAAAGCCCAGAGATAAACCCACGCACATATGGTCACCTTATCTTTGACAAAGGAGGCAGAAATGTACAGTGGAGAAAGGACAGCCTATTCAATAAGTGGTGCTGGGAAAACTGGACAGCTACATGTAAAAGTATGAGATTAGATCACTCCCTAACACCATACACAAAAATAAGCTCAAAATGGATTAAAGACCTAAATGTAAGGCCAGAAACTATCAAACTCTTAGAGGAAAACATAGGCAGAACACTCTATGACATAAATCACAGTAAGATCCTTTTTGACCCACCTCCTAGAGAAATGGAAATAAAAGCAAAAGTAAACAAATGGGACCTAATGAAACTTAAAAGCTTTTGCACAGCAAAGGAAACCATAAAGAAGACCAAAAGACAACCCTCAGAATGGGAGAAAATATTTGCAAATGAAGCAATGGACAAAGGATTAATCTCCAAAATTTATAAGCAGCTCATGCAGCTTAATAACAAAAAAACAAACAACCCAATCCAAAAATGGGCAGAAGACCTAAATAGACATTTCTCCAAAGAAGATATACAGAGTGCCAACAAACACATGAAAGAATGCTCAACATCACTAATCATTAGAGAAATGCAAATCAAAACTACAATGAGATATCATCTCACACCAGTCAGAATGGCCATCATCAAAAAATCTAGAAACAATAAATGCTGGAGAGGGTGTGGAGAAAAGGGAACCCTCTTACACTGTTGGTGGGAATGTAAATTGATACAGCCACTGTGGAGAACAGTATGGAGGTTCCTTAAAAAGCTACAAATAGAACTACCATATGACCCAGCAATCCCACTACTGGACATATACCCTGAGAAAACCATAATTCAAAAAGAGTCATGTACCAAAATGTTCATTGCAGCTCTATTTACAATAGCCCAGAGATGGAAACAACCTAAGTGTCCATCATCGGATGAATGGATAAAGAAGATGTGGCACATATATACAATGGAATATTACTCAGCCATAAAAAGAGACGAAATTGAGCTATTTGTAATGAGGTGGATAGACCTAGAGTCTGTCATACAGAGTGAAGTAAGTCAGAAAGAGAGAGACAAATACTGTATGCTAACACATATATATGGAATTAAAAAAAAAGTCATGAAAAACTTAGGGGTGAAACAGGAATAAAGACAGACTTACTAGAGAATGGACTTTAGGCTATGGGGAGGGGGAAGGGTAAACGGTGACAAAGCGATAAAGAGGCATGGACATATATACACTACCAAAAGTAAGGTAGTTAGCTAGTGGGAAGCAGCCGCATAGCACAGGGAGATCAGCTCGGTGCTTTGTGACCGCCTGGAGGGGTGGGATAGGGAGGGTGGGAGGGAGGGAGACGCAAGCGGGAAGAGATATGGGAATATATGTATATACATAACTGATTCATTTTGTTGTGAAGCTGAAACTAACATACAATTGTAAAGCAATTATACTCCAATAAAGATGTTAAAAAAAAAAAAAGAATCTGGTAAGAAACAAGGCAACTGATCTTCAGTGTTTCTGTATTTCCCTCCAACAGAGCACAGAGAATATGTTCAAGTTTATTCTCTCAAATAGCCCTGACTATACCCTAGTTTATTAAAGATAAATTATAATGAGGATTTGTGAACAATGTAATTTGTCTTTATTTTGGTTTAAATTAATGGCACTGGATTCTTTTATACTTGGCAAGGTAGTAGTGGGTATACATCAGCCAAAAAAGAACGAACATCTTAAAATCTTGCAGAAACTACATAAATTTTAGTGATTTTTAAAAATATAGAGTATTTCTATAGTTTCTTGGCCAGCTGGTCTTTTTTCACCAAATATATCTTTCCTAACATCAAACAGTAGTAAAGGCTTGCATGTAAAAGTCATAACAGTAATAGTAATAATTATGAGAATAGTAATTTATGATTTCTACTGGCTGTATAAGTACTTCTACTGTATGAAGTACTTTATGTACATTACCTCTTTAAATTCTTAGAACACTATGCACTATGTATGATTGTTTCCTATTCTTAGTTAAGAAAACTGAGTGAGGAAAGGTTAAGAAACTTGACCTAGGTCAGCTAGTAAGTGGCAGAACAGAAATTTTAACCTAACCCATCTTTCCATATCTGCAGCATTGCATACAGCTCAATAAATTGCATTTGTGTATGCTATTGTACTCCCCTTGATGAATACTGAAACAGAATTAGAATACCTCTCAATTGTTTTATGAAAAAGCATTGACAGGAAATGTGGCCTTCGTGTTCAGGGTACATACTTCTGTTGCTCTGAACATTATCTGAATAAGAACTTGCTAATAATTTGAGCAGTTCTAACTTCAAAATTGATGTAATATTACACAAATAGATGAATATTAACCTTGACATTCAACTTCTGACATTTTCAACTTCATTTTTCCATGAATAATTTTCTTTCTTACAGTTATGACAGCATTCATATGCTCTCCTCTTCATTTTGGTACTTTGGAACTTTTGGAAACGTGATAAGATAGTTTGCAGTATGGTTAACAGATTAGTACACATAGTATTTCTCTATTCTTTATTTTTCCTGAAGATATCACATTCTCTTGCAGTTTTTCCTTTATCACTCTCTACTTGACTCTATTTTCTTCCAAAGAAACTTATTTTGACAATATTGAAATGGCTGAGAAAAAGGTTCTAGCCATGTAAGGTACCCTAAATTTTATCTTTCTATCCTTCAAAGGAATTTTTCATAAAAAGTTAAAATTAAGTTAAAATCCATTGATAGGGCTTCCCTGGTGGCGCGGTGGTTGGGAGTCCACCTGCCGATGCAGGGGATGCGGGTTCGTGCCCTGGTCCGGGAGGATCCCACATGCCGCGGAGCGGCTGGGCCCGTGAGCCATGGCTGCTGGGCCTGCGCGTTCGGAGCCTGTGCTCCGCAACGGGAGAGGCCACAGCAGTGAGAGGCCCGCGTACCACAAAAAAAAACACAAAAAACAAACAAAAAAACCCATTGATACTACTCATTAATATATTGTTACAGATTCTAAGCAATTGTTTTTTTACAGGCAATATGATTACAAGTGAATTACAAATGCAGACTTTATGACTCCAATTAAACTCTAGGTCACAATCCATTAAAAACAGATTATACACATTACATTAGATATATGGAAAATACATAGGCCACATGATTTGAAATATCAAAATAAGTGAAGAGCAATAATTCAAATAATTTATGTTTGTCTAAAATTTTTATCAGCATAACCTCAAAAATCATCAGAGAAAAAATTCTTGTGCTTAATTTTTACATACATATACATCATACTTTCTCTTACTTATTTCATTATTTCATTCTACCCCAGGAACCTCTTTGAAGTATTTCCCAAGAATGAGAGACTGGAAGAGATTCTAGTTTTTAGCTGTAAGAACATTAGTATTTTTAGTTTTAAGAGCATTAGAAGTAAACTCATAAATAATTAATTTGGGGGATTTTATTTTGTAACAATAAAACCAAGTGACTAAAAATTAATTTAAATCAAATTAAAATTTCAGCATTGTTGTAAAACTGCTTAAGAGAGAAGATCTTAAGAAAATGTTATGAGAGACTGTTATACCTCAGTTTCCACACAGGAAGAGTCATTTATCACTGAAGTGTCTTCTCTGAAACTTTTGAATGTTTAAGAGCTGGGTTACTATGAAAAGCCGCTTTTTGAATATTATGTCTATAAAGTTTGATTCTACCTGATCCTCACTCCCATCTGTCAGCTCTCACTTCTCCAGTGGAGGGTGAAGGGATGAGAATTAATGTCACCCTTGAATTTAGCATCTCTAACATGGGCAAGCACACAATGAAGCAGAGGAAAAGAAGTCAAAACAATGCAAAAATTGTCCAGGCCAAGAATATCTTGGGGTATAAATAAGTTCACAAGAAAACAAACAAACAAAAAGAGGGACAAGAGGACATTCCTATTGGGAGGCCTACAGGACACACATGGGCAAAACAATAGCCCTGTGCCCTGAGCAGCCCTGGCTCCATACAGAGAAAAGGAGAAAGGCAGAGAGATAAGAAAGTGATTGAAGAGAAGACAGCAAATGGTTGAAAAATAATTTAAAAATTGAAAAGAGTTTTACTTCTGAGAAGATTCTTAAACTATATCTGGTTGGAAAATATGGAGATATATCTGACTCTGGTAAGAACCAACCTGAAATTTAGAACCAATCTGAAATAGTGTCCTTATTGGAATACCCGATTTTTCTCATCTGATTTATGCAAGGCTTCACAAAGGCACCAACGGCCTAGTAAAAGCTTTATAATCTAAATGTTGTTAGTACCACACTTTACTAAAGACAGGCATCTTATCGGAATAGAGGCAAAGAGACTTATTTACGTTTTCTGTTACTTAGTTTGCAACAGGAGAGGCTGATAATTAAACATAAAGGAGGAGACACCGGTGGTGTTAACAATTTAACAAAAACTAATGGAAGTGTTTCATGGACAGCCAAGGTTTGTTGGACTAAATCACCAACTCTCATAGGAAATCCTGAAAAAGAAACACAACTCAAAACACAGGCTGAAGAAAATAACTTTTACTAGGGAAGGTAATAGCTTTGTGACTTAGGAATTTTATGAAGGTCCTTTGAGTATTCTTTTGGATTCTAATTCTCCTTCAGTTCACACCATGGAGCACCCAGTTACTATGATTTGTTTGTGGAAGGAAAATAAAATAAGCCGAAGACTTACCGCCTCCACTTCAGCAGGATCATACCACACATTGATGTACGGATGCTGTAAGGCGTCGTCCACTGATATCCTTTTTGCTGGGTCAATCACTAGCATCTTTGACAACAAGTCCCTGGCTTGGCTGGCTGAAACGATGAATGAGAAAAAAAATAGTAATGTTTTGATTTTGGCAAGGAAATTTTTTGGAGGGAGAAAAAAATTTAAAAAACAAAGATCAATTAGCACCCTCCATCCAAATGTTAGGTAACTTCACCAAGTGATTAGGGAAATGCAAAAAAAACAATGAAAATATTTTTTTATCCATCAAATTTGCAAAAATAAGAGATGGCATAATATCCACTAACTCCAGGTCATTTCATTCATGTTGGTGGCAGTGTAAATTGATAAATATTTTTTAGAGGGCAATTTTGGCAGTATCTATTAAAATTTTAAATGTGAATACCATATGGCTCAACAGTTCCACTTTTAGGTATACAGTCTAGAGAAACAATTAACATGTTCATGAAAAGCATTTAGAAAGGATGTTCACTGCAGCACTGGTCAAGGATTAAAACATTTTAAACAATCTAAATGTCCACCTATAGAGCAACTAAATGAGCTATGGTACAACTGTATCAATTATATTTGGCAGTTTAAAAGAATGAGGTAGATCTATATGGACTCACATGGACATGGTCTTAAGTGAAAAAAAAATTTGCAGGCTGAACCATAGATCCTGATGCCATTGTATAAATCTGTCCCTTCCTAAAAACACAACAAACATTTCCCTGTCTCTCTATTTATGTATATAAATGCATAGAAAGGTCTGCAGTGATAATCAACAAACTGAAAATCATAGTTACCTCTGAGGAGAAGAAAATATGTACATGTATTGCTTGCATAGTTAAAAATAAATTTAAAAGAATGAAGTTTTAAAAATGGAAACAAAGTGAGTGTACACTGCTCATTTAAAAACTTTTCTGAGCTGTGAAAAAGGATAAAGCAGTGTCTAGAGGGAGGCAAGGAGGTCAGGGGTGACTTTTTGAAGATGGAAGAAATGATGAGGACTTTAACGGGAGCAGAAGCTTCAAGAATTGAGAGGAGGGGACAGATTTGAGAGAAAGAATACACAAGACTTAGTAACCAAATTGATGTGGGAGATGTTTAGTTTATAAAATACATATTGTCTACTGTGTTCCAGGTACAGTGTGAGATGCTAGGGATATAAAAAATTTACACAGTGATAATCATTAAGTGTACTTATTTAATAACATTGCTAAAGGACACTCTAAAAATCTCTAAAAATACATAAAATTTTCAAGAAAATACAGATACAAACTGGTTTGGAAGTTTTTATGGTGAAAATATTCAGTTTATTCCAAACATATTGTAAAACTTCAAATTAAAGAAAGCAAATTCTAAATTGGTTTGCTAAATTAGGAAAAAGGCAATGTGTTTGAATCCATGAATATGTATCAACTTTTAATTATCAATTTTTTCTGATTATTAAGGAAATATGGGTTAATTATAAAAAAATTTGGAAATCACATAAAACATAAAATCCAGAAAAACCCACCTTCCCCACAGGCAATCACTCTCATTATTAATGTATTCTCTTCTAGTTTTATGTGTTTTTTCATAATTTTGATTGTACTACAGTTAAAATGTAGCAATCTATGACATTAGAATCTCTGGTGTTGTTACATTTAAATAAAATACTTTTTATATATTTATTTATACTAATTATATATTTATAAAAATTGCTAGTTAAATTAGACTGGAAGATTTATTAGTCATTTTTCTGGGGATCTCAATTCTAGAAATTTAATTTCTGCTAATTCCAAACTGATACTGTGAAGTTCACAAGAGTAACAAAAGTACAGAAATATACATTAATTTTCAATAATTAATCTTTCTCATTGTTAATAACCCTGTCATGATCTAATGGGGCTGTACTGGTTTATGTCATTGGTTCAAAGATCTCTTTGATTTGTAACTGATTTTATACCCAGACTCACACAGTCCCACAGGTTCTCCCATCAAATCCACCTATGTTTCTGCTCTTAGAAAGGGTCAGGGGGGTTGGGGTGGTCTCCTCATCAATAGGGATATGAACGACAGTAACACCAAATCATCTTACTAAGAAACAAGGATCAATACTGCTTGTAGGGAACAAAATGAGGAAGAAGAAAAGGTTTTAATTCTTCATCTTTCATTTGCAAGTAAATGTCTTACACTCTTTAATAACAGAATAAATTCATCCCTTTGATTCTTTGTGTAATTCTTTATAATTTGCTGATTTTATATTACAATTTAATAATTGTAAATACACAACCTAGTTTTTTTAATTAAAAAAATTTTTTTACAATTTTTAAAGGTTACTTTCCATTTATAGTTATTACAAAATATTGGCTATATTCCCTGTGTTGTACAATACATACTTGAGCCTATCTTACACCCAATAGTTTGTACCTCCCACTTCCTTCCCCTATATTTCCACTGTCCCCACCCCCACACTGGTAACCACTAGTTTCTTCTCTATAGCTGTAAGTCTGCTTCTTTTTTGTTATATTCACTAGTTTGTTGTATTTTTTAGATTCCACTTTTAAGTGATATCATACAGTATTTGCCTTTCTCTGTCTGACTTATTTCACTTAGCATAATGTTCTCCAAGTCCATCCATGTTGCTGCAAATGGCAAAATTTCATTCTTTTTTATGGCTGAGTAGTATTCCATTGTGTGTGTGTGTGTGTGTGTGTGTGTGTGTGTGTGTGTGTGTATAGCACATCTTCTAGTTTATTATTTGCAAAAGTAATATAATTGTAGAGGTTCAAACTGAATTAAAAAGCCAGAAAATAAACTCAAGAAGGTTGGAATTATATAATGAAGCATGGCATTTTACTGAATAGTTTCTCTACAAGTGTTTGCATTATATCAAATAATTTAATCAAGGATTGTGGCCTCTGTATTGTTATACTATAAGTGACTTAATAGGAAGGGATTACTTTTGCCTGACATGTCAATTAGCATCATAAAGACATACATTCTTCAAACTCTCCACCTGGGGTATTAGCACTTTTTCATTTTGCATATAGTTGATGTTGCTCTTAAAAGCAGTAGATTTATCAAGACAGTATGGTACTGGCACAAGAACAGAAATATAGATCAATGGAACAGGATAGAAAGCCCAGAGATAAACCCACGCACATACGGTCACCTTATCTTTGATAAAGGAGCAAGAATATACAGTGGAGAAAAGACAGCCTCTTTAATAAGTGGTGCTGGGAAAACTGGACAGCTACATGTAAAAGTATGAAATTAGAACACTCCCTAACACCATACACAAAGATAAACTCAAAATGGATTAAAGACCTAAATGTAAGGCCAGAAACTATCAAACTCTTAGAGGAATACATAGGCAGAACGCTCTATGACATAAATCACAGTAAGATCCTTTTTGACCCACCTCCTAGAGAAATGGAAATAAAAACAAAAATAAACAAATGGGACCTAATGAAACTTAAAAGCTTTTGCACAGCAAAGGAAACCATAAACAAGATGAAAAGACAACCCTCAGAATGGGAGAAAATATTTGCAAATGAAGCAACTGACAAAGGATTAATCTCCAAAATTTACAAGCAGCTCATGCAGCTCAATAACAAAAAAACAAACAACCCAATCCAAAAATGGGCAGAAGGCCTAAATAGACATTTCTCCAAAGAAGACATACAGATGGCCAACAAACACATGAAAGAATGCTCAACATCACTAATCATTAGAGAAATGCAAATCAAAACTACAATGAGATATCATCTCACACCGGTCAGAATGGCCATCATCAAAAAATCTAGAAACAATAAATGCTGGAGAGGGTGTGGAGAAAAGGAACACTCTTGCACTGCTGGTGGGAATGTAAATTGATACAGCCACTATGGAAAACAGTATGGAGGTTCCTTAGAAAACTACAAATAGAACTACCATACGACCCAGCAATCCCACTACTGGGCATATACCCTGAGAAAACCATAATTCAAAAAGAGTCATGTACCAAAATGTTCATTGCAGCTCTATTTACAATAGCCAGGAGATGGAAGCAAACTAAGTGTCCATCAACAGATGAATGGATAAAGAAGATGTGGCACATATATACTGGAATATTACTCCAATATTGCATAATAATGGAATATTACTCAGCCATAAAAAGAAACGACATTGAGCTGTTTGTAATGAGGTGGATAGACCTAGAGTCTGTCATACAGAGTGAAGTAAGTCAGAAAGAGAAAAACAAATACCATATGCTAACATATATATATGGAATTTAAGATTAAAAAAATGTCATGAAGAACCTAGGGGTAAGACAGGAATAAAGACACAGACCTACTAGAGAATGGACTTGAGGATATGGGGAGGGGGAAGGGATAGCTGTAACAAAGTGATAGAGTGGCATGGACATATATACACTACCAAACGTAAAATAGATAGCTAGTGGTAAAATAGATAGCTAGTGGGAAGCAGCTGCATAGCACAGGGAGATCAGCTCGGTGTTTTGTGATCACCTAGAGGGGTGGGATAGGGAGGGTGGGAGGGAGGGAGATGCAAGAGGGAAGAGATATGGGGACATATGTATATGTATAACTGATTCACTTTGTTATAAAGCAGAAACTAACACACCATTGTAAAGCAATTATACTCCAATAAAGATGTTAAAAAAAATGCAGTAGATTTAGTAATAATTTAGTCTGTTGTCATTCAGAGAGCCGGTAGTGGTAGTTAAAAGAAGAAACCCAACTGTGCAACAAAAGTGTCACAAACACAGAAACAATGCTGTGCATTTAAAATCCATCAGACAAAAGTTTGGAGGAAATAAGTTTCTCTATCTCATTTATGTCTATATTAGCTATAAATTAAGTCTGAAAGTTAAATCTGTAGTTAATTGTCCAGTGAACATTTGGTATAAAATTTCACAAGCATGTGTCCTTTTCTGGGATAATGTATAGATCCACCTAAAATAATAATTATTTTATTATTAATAAATATTTATTAGTATTTTTATATCTAATAGTTACTGAGCACTTACTGTGAGCCAGGCACTGTTCTAAGTGCTTGACAAATTAGTCAGCTAATCTTCCCAAGTATAAACTTTCTACTTTCATTTGTTAAAGGAGGTACAGAAAGATGAGATAACTGGCCTGAGTTCACACAGATTTTAAGGGGTAGGATTTCAGCTCCGGCAGTGGAAAAAATCAAATTTGCTTCAAAATCACATTCTCTAAAATGTCCTACGTTAAAATAAGAATTAGAATATTATTTATATTATACTTTATACGTTACCAAGTTTATTCAGTCCTATAACCAAGCATTATAATCCCAGTTTTGTTGGTGAAGAAATTAAGATTTGTTACTAAAGTTCATAACTGCAGACATAGTAGTAGAAAAATTACTTATTAATGAAAATATTTACACTGAATACAAAATGTGTAGGTAAAAAATCTCATTTATCACTCTAAAATGAAAAAATGGTGGTTAAGCATTCCATAAAATGCAAAGAAAACTCAAACATCTATAGCTCTAAGATTTGACAACTAAAAACTTGTGTTGAAAGTATTTTCCAGGTAATAAAAAGAACTGAAACAATTATTTCAATGTATATTACATTGGTCTTTTAGAGTTAGCACTGCAAAATAATTTTAAGATTCTAAATAAGCCCCATGAAATAGTTTAACACGCACCACTGTTACACACTTTATTACTAACCTTCTCTCTGAATATCCAGGCAATTTTAAAATCCTTGGCTTCTCCCCCTTTGTAAAGAAGATCTTTTAACAATACCTCTCTTTAAATTGAGGTACTTCAAGTTAAAGAAAGGTGTCTCTATAGCTTGCCCATCACCCGCATAGTGGTTCTGAAGTTGTCCCTGAAAGGCTTACCTTTGAGTTTATTGTGCTCAGAGTCCGCTGGGAAGAGGGAATCTGGAAAGAGCTTGGGGAAGGTGAGTCCTGCATACTTGGGCCGATTCTCCACATAGTTTCTTACTGTGGGTTGCAATTTCTTCATGAATTCTGGGCATGGTGTTCCTAGTTGCTCAATTACCTTGTTCCACTGGTCAATATCTGAGAATTGAATAGTTAAGGGCAAAAACAAGTGTAGGCCGCTAGCACTTGCCTTTCACTAGTTGGGAGACTAACTGCTTCTCAGAATCCCGAGCAGTCATCAACACAAATGGAGTTTTAATAAACAACAAAGGACAGAAATATAAAATCAGATTGTCAGGCAGTGAATCCTCTTGGAATTTTAAATTCACTTTTGGAACATATACACTTTTGGGGAATTAGCATTACTTAAAATAGGATATCATGAAATAGTCTTTGGGTTGTAAAGATGAAAAGGTATTTAAATAACACAAGAAGAATTTCTCCTCTTGAGCTAAACTTCTGTATAACCATGTGATTTGGAAGAGAAAAAAATATAAAGACATATAATAATATTATCATGAAATTACTTCCATCATTTATTTTCTAAAAATGACAAATACACAAATATTTTATAAGATCTGTTTATATTTTTATTAAATTCTTTTTAAGGTTTTTTTCTTCTGTTCTCTATCAAATGGGAAATTTCATTATCTGTTAATGTTTTCCACTCATATGCATTACAAATAGGGTCAATCTAATTTTTGATAGTAACTCACTAATTCTTTACCAAAGACTTAAAAAAAAATTCTCTTTATCAAAGTAGTTGCAGTTTCATACCTATTTACTTACTTCTGATAATAGTGCCCTGTATCCCTGAATATTGGGGATATGAGGGTAAACATAGGATGTTCAATTTAAAACAGATTTCAACCACGTGCATGTGTTTCAAAAGTATGTTAAGCACAGGGAATTCTACAAGAAAAATAAATATTACCTCTCTATGAAAGTTAATACTTTACAAAACTGGGGGGGTCTCTCACAGACATACCCACTGATTGAGATTTTCTTTATCATCTATCATTGATATTTGATATGTCAGAGCCTTGATAATGATAAATACCTGTGAAAACTCTGAAAAGCCAACTGGAAGAAGTTGATTTCTAACAGATTTCCTTGCCATGTGTCAATGAATGATGGAGACCTTAGAAATTCTTAAATCCAATACCACAGGCAGTGTACTCTCCTATGTTGTTTATTCTACTACTCTATCTTTAGTGTAAAGTTAATTAATTCATTTCTGCTAATGTAATTTGTGACAGTTCAGGTAACTTTACCATAATATTACTTAATTGAGATTCATAAAATCTTTACCCCAGCTATTCCATAGGGTTGGACTAAAAAAGATGAGCAGTCCTGACAGAAGACAAAATTAACTATATTCAGCCAAAATAAATATATAATGCAAACAATGTAGATAGGTGATTGAACAAAGATAAAATCAAGCTAATTTGCAAATTCTCTTCTATTTCCCTTATAATCTAGCTGAATAAAGTTTAAATTATTACATAGCCTCTCAAGTATGGGGATGAAAAAAATACATGATTGTCTAATATCAAGAAATGAAGTAAAAGTGGGAAAAACTGAAGAATATTCCTTTACAAAATGATAGGAATAATTTAAAAAGAACACATTTCAATAAAAATTAATCTAAATTACCATGTGCCTGAGAAAGTGAAAATCATTAGAAATAAACTTTAAAAATTTCAAAAGATTAGAGTTAAAAGTTACTCTTAGACAAAAACTTATGTTAGTACTATGGATATAGGTAAGCTAGAATGACTTAGATATATTTGAATAGAAAACATTAATACAGTTAAATAAATCTCAGTGCTTACATTGTAAACTATGAAAAGAGATCTACTCTTTAATACAGTTAAGTTATCATGTCCTAACAAGCCATCATTTAATCATCGGTCAAGCTTCTTTAGGATTCTGAAGATTTGATGTCAAACTAAAAATAAGGGCAAAGAAGGTGTCAGATTTTCTGTAAAGGAGTCTTTTAACAAAGGTGGCAAAATACTCCCAACACACTACTATAGTGACATTTACCTAGCAGTATACAGTTATTTAGTTAAAAAGTGATTGCTTTTAAAGTAACATTCCCAAAACAATTACATGTTATTTTTACAGTAAAGTTTAAGGAGACTCAAATATTTTGGAATTAATTAAACAAGGACTATTAAAATGTTTCTTATTACAAGTTATAATTAAAGTCTATAGAAGCACTCAGCACATTTTCCTACCTTAAATTGCTTTTTAGATGAAACACTATTGTGGTCCTTGATGTAATGGTTTACAAAAAAGAAGGGAGGGGAGAATCTTCATTACTGACAATGAAATAATTGAATGTTCTAACTGCAAATATGTGGTATAGTCATCTTTAAAATTGTGTGCCTCTATTTTAACCAATCCATTTCAGGTTCTTTCTTCACACAAACATGACTAGTATATTTAAGTAGTAAGTATTTGTTTTCCAGATGTTCACAGGATTGCAAACAACTTCGTCCACTATCCTTAGTTAACCACATTGATTTTTCTTTATAATCATAATTAACCAAATATAAGCCATGACTGGAAGTAACGTCTCCTGGCTCCAAATCCAGTGCTTGTTCCAAGGATTCCAGTAAGAAAAAGAGCAAGTTTGGAACTGATGTGTTAAAAATTGCTTTAATTTGGCCATAAAATTGATGGTAATGTTTGTCACAGGCAATTCCTCTAAAAGAATGCCTCTGAAACTGCTTACCTAGTCCATTAGGTCACCATATCCACATAAAACAATTAATTTTATTAATATTTAAATAGAAAATAAGGTGATGCATTTTTCAAAGAAATTTTTTAATCATCAGATTTCCACAATGATTTTATTTTTAAAAATACATAAAATATTAACTAGATTTTTATGATTATGTGCTAATGTTAGCATAGTAAATTTTTTTAAAAGAATGGCCAAAATTATTTTTGCAAAAGGATTTCTTTGTTTTAGAACACTAACAAGTCACCATTTTTCTATTATATGAGTAAGGATGTGATTCCTTACAGATTCCAGCCTGTGCAGTTATCAAAAAGCAATAAATATATATTTTAATATACTTTAATATATTTTTAAATATTTTGATCTACTAGTTCAGAAATTATCATACAACTTAATTATCAAAGGTATTTAATAAAAATTGAAAAATGTCATTTAATAGGAATCATTTGACAATATCCTCTAGTTCTAAATTCACTACATAAAAAATAGTCATATTACAAAAAGTTTGATTTTATAGAGTAAAATGATAAGATAATGTGCAAATATTGACCACTACTAATGTCTTCAATAAATAGTATTGTAATAGAAGAATGAGGCAAAATAAGTATGGATTGTAAAAATGATTATCTGAAATCCTAAGATTAAAAATTATTCCAGGGCTTCCCTGGTGGTGCAGTGGTTGGGAGTCTGCCTGCCAGTGCAAGGGACATGGGTTTGAGCCCTGGTCTGGGAAGATCCCACATGCCATGGAGAAACTGGACCTATGTGCCACAGCTGCTGAGCCTGTGCTCTGGAGCCTGCCAGCCGCAGCTGCTGAGCCTGCATGTCACAACTACTGGGGCCCGTGCTCCGCAATGGGAGAGGCCACCTCAGTGGAGGCCCACACACTGCAGTGGGGAGTGGGCCCTGCTCACCGCAGCCAGAGAAGGGCCCGTGCACAGCAACGAAGACCCAACGCAGCCAAAAGTAAAATAAATTAAAAAATAAATAAAATTTAATAAAAATTATTCCAGCTAATTCTTGTCAGTTAGCCAAGAATTTACATTTAATGCCCTCATTTTAGGTTAACTTCCTTGGTTGAGGAAATTTCTAAAATATATAACAAACTGCCTTGAACCTAATGTATGAAATTACTCATACATTATTTTCTTATTATTTTCTAGATATTTGGGGTCATAATTTACACTATGCACATTTAAACTTTCAGAAGCTACTAAGTGGAATCATAAAGCGTTGCTTAATGACCTCATTCTACTATGCCCTTTGAATTACTGTATCTTCTTTTCATGTTTTTTCTTCATTGATTACTTTTTGTTATGATGAATATGGTTTCCAGAGTTGACACCATCAAGAATTCAGACTTGCTTTCTACTCTGCCCTAAGCCTTATATTCAATATTCTATGCAAAAATTTTCTGACATCTATTTGCAACTTAAAGAATATCAGTGTTTGTCCCCAAATTCTTAACTATGTTTTTAAAGATAATATTGTTTAAGAGCATTGTCTGTATAGAAAAATTCCAGGAGAGGCTACTTAATCTTGCAAGCCAACTTGCTGCCTGGTTGGCACTGCATTGTGTATTCTGTGTGGCTTTATGTTAGCCTTGTATTCATGTCTGCAATAAGGAAGTGGAGGTATGCATGTCATGTGTTAGGCATCATGATATAAAACTGTGGTTCCCAAACTGAATATTCATAACATAGGGAACTTATAAAAATACAGATCACTCCCCTCTACTCACTGATCTACAAGATTCTGAGTGCATACGCCTGAGATGATATCATTAAGAAACACCAATAGTAATTGCAATCCAGATGGCCCCTGGACTCTATTTGAGAAATACTAACAATCTCTTGTGAATTACTAAGCCCAGATTTAAGAATAAAGTACTAACCTGTTTCAGTTTTATGACACAAATTAGAATAGGGTCAATTTCACCAAAAGATTATTCCATACCTATTTGCTATGGAAAACTTAGGGGTTGTCAACTTGGAAATATTTCAGGGAAAGAAAAATCCTAATATATATTCCTTTTCCCCATGTCACTTTCCTGAAAAGACCATGGGAAATTATGACAAGTAGGCTCCATGCAGAGAAAGAGGGGTTCTACCCATCCACATCTAGGGAAAGATCAAAATTATATGTTGCTATCATAGATGTATATGGGGTGATACAATATCATATTATATGGGGTGCTACTCATGTGAAGTAAAAAAGCTATTCAATATAAAGTTCAAAATATTTGCCAATTTATTTTCCAGTAATTACTCCATATTGCTCTATAATAAATTTTGTTCTCAAAAGAACTCTCAGTTCCGAGGACATTGTAAAAATCAGGATAGAAATATATACATATTCATAAGACATAGGTCTGGATTCAGAATTTCATGGTTATGTCTTGAGTTGTTTTGTTACTTTAAAAATATTTTTACTCTTTTTTATTTGAAAATGTCATTTTCCTCTCAAAAGTCCCCCTCAAATTCTAGTAATATGAAATATGAATAAGTGACTTAATGCACAATTGTAACTAACGTCTGTTTTCATTATAAATGAGCACAAGAAGAGGAAATATTACAAGCCAAAACACATTGAAAAACTCAAAGCTGACAATTTGAATTAAAAGCTATTTGTTCACTGGCAGCAGATTTCTCATGGAATATTGTGGGACATGAAATATCCAAAGGCTGATATTTGAAGCATGATGTATCTGCATCTCAGTATAAACTATTTCATCTTATAAATCTATTTATTATTGTAATCTATATTTACTTAAAAGCAAAAAATGGAGAGATATTTCACATATAAGCAAATCTAATATACATTAATATGTGTCACAATGTAGAATTTTCATTAAGCTATTGAAGGTTAATCTTTGGGGCCACTCATTTGTACAGGTCCCTTGCAAAACTCTGTGCCTAGTTTTGTATTTGTAATATTAATATTTTTTATATAAAACCCGCCTCCAACTGCATGATATTCTGGCCTCACAAAAGCCAGATCTGACTCTACCTGTATTTTGAAACTGGAAGAGGTCTTGGAGATCATTTATATTGACCTCTGTATTATGTAGATGAAAAATGTCAAGGTCTTTTAAAATTGGTATTTAAAATGACTTTAAACAAAGGAGCTCATACAAACAGCTCCAAACACTAAAAGAATTACAGAATGCTATTTAACAGGAGTTTTGGTGACTCTGTACTCTGCTCTGTGAGACCCTCCCTGAAAGGTTACATCCGTTTCTGGGTATAACACTATATAAGAAAAAGGTTAAGAAGGGACAATGAAGTTTATAGGAGGTAAAAAGAAAATGCTATATGAGGCATACTTGATGCAACTTTTTATGTTTCAACTCAAAAAGGAAGGAGACAACCCTCCCCATCCTAGCACTTTGATCCCTCTTATCCTTTAGCTGTTATCACCTTCTAATATATTGTGCCTTCTATTTTAAATTTCATGATGACAAGGATTTTCATCAGTTTGTTTACTTACATATCTGTAGATATAAGCACATAGTAAGTGCTCAAAATATTTGCTGAATAATTGAATGTCTACTTTATGTCCAATTACAGTTTTTTCATGGAGATAATGTGAAGAATAGTGGAGAGAAGGTATTCAAAGCAACAAAAACTGAGAAATTCCAGGAATTGGAGATAGGCTGGAATTCAGACAACACAGTGAATCCCAAGAGATAAATAAAAAGAAATCCAAACCTAGTCACATAGGAGAGAAACAGTAGATAACCAAAGACCAAGAAAAAGGACAGACTATGCCCAAAGATGACTATCACACTGACAGCTAATTATTCACCAGTAATATTGAAAACAAAAAGCCAGTGGAATAACACTTCTAAAATGTTGGAAGAAGTAGCTGTCAATCTAAAATTCTATATCCAACAAAGCTCTCTTTCAAGTAAGGGAACACCAATCAAAAAACAGAGTTTTATTGTCAAAGACTCCCATTAAAGGATGTACTTCGGAAGGAAAGAAAATAATCTCAAAGTAAAGGGCCAAATTGCAAGAAATGGTGATAAACCAAGAAAATGATAATCAGAAGGATGAATCTAAACAAACTCTACCTGTATGCAATCCAATGATAATATTGTCAATTTATGAGGCTAAAAGAAGAGAATTAAAATACTGGGCATAGAGAGCATATGTAAATTGGTATAGTAATGATCTAAATTATGAACATATGCTAAGATTCTTGTGCGTTCAGCAGAAGGATAAAAATTGTCTGAATTAAAACAGCAATTCTCCACAAACTGAAATACAGATTCAATACAATTCCAATATAAATACTAATAGGGATCATTTTACAGAAGTTAGCAAGCCAATCTAAAATATTTGAGGAAGAGCAACAGTTCATTAAACACTAAGCTACTTCTGAAGATGACAAAGAAGTCAGATATTTACCCTACCTGATATGTGTATAGTGTACAACTGTATTCATTAAGAAAGGGTAGGAGGAGCTTCAAGATGGTGGAAGAGTAAGACGTGGAGGTCACCTTCCTCTCCACAAATACATCAGAAATACATCTACATGTGGAACAGCTCCTACAGAACACCTACTAAATGCTGACAGAAGACCTCATACTTCCCCAAAGGCAAGAAACTCCCCACGTACCTGGGTAGGGCAAAAGAAAAAAGAATAAACAGAGACAAAAGAATAGGGACAGGACCCGCACCAGTGGGAGCGAGCTGTGAAGGAGGAAAGGTTTCCACACGCTAGAAGCCCCTTCGCGGGCGGAGACTGTGGGTGGAGTACGGGGAAAGCTTCGGAGCCACGGAGGAGAGCGCAGCAACAGGGGTGCGGAAGGCAAAGTGGAGAGATTCCCGCAGAGGATCGGTGCCGACCAGCACTCACCAGCCCGAGAGGCTTGTCTGCTCATCTGCCAGGGCAGGCGGGGGCTGGGAGCTGAGGCTCGGGCTTCGGAGGTTGGATTCCAGGGAGAGGACGGGGGTTGGTGGTGTGAACACAGCCTGAAGGGGGCAAGTGTGCCACAGCTAGCCGGGAGGGAGTCCAGGAAAAGGTCTGTAACTGCCAGAGGCAAGAGACTTTTTATTGCCTCTTTGTTTCCTGGTGCGCGAAGAGAAGGGATTAAGAGCACTGCTTAAAGGAGGTCCAGAGACGGGTGTGAGCCGCAGCTATCGGCGTGGACCCCAGAGATGGGCATGAGACGCTAAGGCTGCTGCTGCCACCAAGAAGCCTGTGTGCAAACACACATCACCAACCACACCTCCTCTCCTGGGAGCCTGTGCACCCCGCCACTGCCAGGGTCTTGTGATCCAGGGACAACTTCCCCGGGAGAACACACGGCGCACCTCAGGCTGGTGTAATGTCGCCCCAGACTCTGCCACTGCAGGCTCGCCCTGCATCCGTACCCCTCCCTCCCACAGGGCCTGAGTGAGCCAGAGCCCCCAAATCAGCTGCTCCTTTAACCCTGTCCTGTCTGAGCGAAGAACAGACGCCCTCAGACGACCTACATGCAGAGGCGGGGCCAAATCCAAAGCTGAACCCCAGGAGCTGTGTGAACAAAGAAGAGAAAGGGAAATTTCTCCCAGCAGCCTCAGGAGCAGCGGATTAAATCTCCACAATCAACTTGATGTACCCTGCCTCTGTGGAATATCTGAAGAGAAAACGAATCATCCCAAATTGAGGAGGTGGACTTTGGGAGCAATGATATATATATTTTTTTCCCCTTTTTCTCTTTTTGTGATTGTGTATGTGTATGCTTCTGTGTGTGATTTTTGTCTGCATAGCTTTGCTTTTACCATTTGTCCTAGGGTTCTGTCGTCAGTTTTTTTTTTTTTTAGTATAATTTTTAGCACTTGTTATCATGGGTGGATTTGTTTTTTGGTTTGGTTGCTCTCTTCTTTCTTTCTTTCTTTTTTTTTTAACTACTTAAAAATTATTTTTTAAATAATTCTCTTTTATTTTAATAAATATTTTATTTTATCTTCATCTTTCCTTCTTTCTTCTTTTTCTCCCTTTTATTCTGAGCCGCATAGATGACAGGCTCTTGGTGCATCAGCAAGGTGTCAGGGCTGTACCTCTGAGGTGGGAGAGCCAAGTTCAGGATACTGGTCCACAAGAGACCTCCCAGCTCCATGTAATATCAAACAGCGAAAATATCCCAGAGATCTCCATCTCAATGCAAAGACCCAGCTCCACTCAATGACCAGCAAGCTACAGGGCAGGACACCCTATGCCAAATAACTAGCAAGACAGGAACACAACCCCATCCATTAGCACAGAGGTTGCCTAAAATCATATGAAGGCCACAGACACCCCAAAACACACCACCAGACGTGGACCTGCCCACCAGAGAGACAAGATCCAGCCTCATCCACCAGAAAACAGGCACTAGCCGCCTCCACCAGAAAGCCTACACAACACACTGAACCAACCTTAGCCACTGGGAACAGACACCAAAAACAACGGTAACTACGAACGTGCAACCTGCACAAAGGAGACCCCAAACACAGTAAGTTAAGCAAAATGAGAAGACAAAAAAACACACAGCAAATGAAGGAGCAAGGTAAAAGCAGACCAGACCTAACAAAGGAAATAGGCAGTCTACCTGAAAAAGAATGCAGAGTAATAATATTAAGATATCCAAAATCTTGGAAATAGAATGGAAAAAATACAAGAAACATTTAACAAGGACCTAGAAGAACTAAAGAGCAAACAAACAGTGATGAACAACACAATAATTGAAATTAAAAATTCTCTAGAAAGAATCAATAGCAGAAGAACGGATAAGTGACCTGGAAGATAAAATAGTGGAAATAACTACTGCAGAGCAGAATAAAGAAAAAAGAATGAAAAGAACTGAGGACAGTCTCAGAGACCTCTGGGACAACATTAAATGCACCAACATTCGAATTATAGGGGTCCCGGAAGAAGAAGAGAAAAAGAAAGGGACTGAGAAAATATTTGAAGAGATTATAGTTGAAAACTTCCCTACTATGGGAAATAGTTAATCAAGATCAGGAAGCACAGAGAGTCCCATACAGGTTAAATCCAAATAGAAACACGTCAAGACACATATTAATCAAACTATCAAAACTTAAATACAAAGAACAAATATTAAAAGCAGCAAGGTAAAAACAACAAATAACACACAAGGGAATCCCATAAGGTTAACAGCTGATCTTTCAGCAGAAATTCTTCAAGCCAGAAAGGAGTGGCAGGACATATTTAAAGTGATGGAGGAGAAAAACCTACAAACAAGATTACTCTACCCAGCAAGGATCTCATTCAGATTTGATGGAGAAATTAAAACCTTTAAAGACAAGCAAAAGCTGAGAGAATTCAGCATCACCAAACCAGCTTTACAACAAATGCTAAAGGAACTTCTCTAGGCAGGAAACACAAGAGAAGGAAAAGAACTACAATAACGAACCCAAAACAATTAAGAAAATGGTAATAGGAACATACATATCAATAACTACCTTAAATGTAAATGGATTAAATGCTCCCACCAAAAGACATAGACTGGCTGAATGGATACAAAAACAAGACCTGTATATATGCTGTCTACAAGAGACCCACTTCAGATATAGGGACACATACAGACTGAAAGTGAGGGGGTGGAAAAAGATATTCTATGCAAATGGAAATCAAAAGAAAGCTGGCGTAGCAATTCTCATGAGACAAAATAGACTTTAAAACAAAGATTATTACAAGAGACAAAGAAGGACACTACATAATGATCAAGGCATCAATCCAAGAAGAATATATAACAATTGTAAATATTTATACACCCAACAGAGGAGCACCTCAATACATATGGCAAATACTAAGAGCCATAAAAGGGGAAATAGACAGTAACACAATAATAGTAGGGGACATTAACACCCCACTTTCAACAATGGACAGGTCATCCAAAATGAAAAAAAATAAGGAAACACAAACTTTAAATGATACATTAAACAAAAAGGACTTAATTGATATTTATAGGACATTATCCAAAAACAACAGAATACACATTCTTCTCAAGGAACATTCTCTAGGATAGATCATATCTTGGGTCATAAATAAAGCTTGGGCAAATTTAAGAAAATTGAATTCATATCAAGTATCTTTTTCAACCACTACGCTATGAGACTAGATATCAATTACAGGAAAATATCTGTAAAAAATTACAAACACATGGAGGCTAAACAATACACTACTTTATAACCAAGAGATCACTGAAGAAATCAAGAGGAAATAAAAAAAAAATCCTAGAAAAAAAGGACAATGAAAACACGATGACCCAAAACCTATGGGACGCAGCTAAAGCAGTTCTAAGGGGGAAGTTTATAGCAATACAATACTACCTTAAGAAACAAGAAACATCTCAAATATACAATGTAAACTTACACCTAAAGCAATTAGAGAAAGAAGAACAAAAAAACCCCAAAGTTAGCAGAAGGAAAGAAAGCATAAAGATCAGATCAGAAATAAAGGAAAAGGAAATGGAGGAAACGATAGCAAAGATCAATAAAACTAAAAGCTGGTCCTTTGAGAAAATAAACAAAATTGATAAACCATTAGCCAGACTCATCAAGAAGAAATGGGAGAAGAATCAAATCAATAGAATTAGAAATGAAAAAGGAGAAGTAACAACTGACACTGCAGAAATACAAAGGATCATGAGAGATTCCTACAAGCAACTCTTTGCCAATAAAATGGACAACCTGGACGAAATGGACAAATTCTTAGAAAAGCACAACCTTCCGAGACTGAACCAGGAAGAAAAAGAAAATCTGAACAGACCAATCACAAGCACTTAAATTGAAATTGTGATTAAAAATCTTCCAACAAAAGGAAACGATAACAAAGATAAATAAAACTAAAAGCTGGTTCTCTGAGAAGATAAACAAAATTGATAAACCATTAGCCAGACTCATCAAGAAAAAAAGGGAGAAGATAGAAATCAATAGAATTAGAAATGAAAAAGGAGAAGTAATAACTGACACCGCAGAAATACAAAAGATCACGAGAGATTACTACAAGCAACTCTATGCCAAAAAAATGGAAAACCTGGAAGAACTGGACAAATTCTTAGAAATGCACAACCTTCCGAGACTGAATCAGGAAGAAATAGAATATATGAACAGACCAATCACAAGCACTGAAATTGAAACTGTGATTAAAAATCTTCCAACAAACAAAAGCCCAGGACCAGATGGTTTCACATGCGAATTCTATCAAACATTTAGAGAAGAGCTAACACCTATCCTTCTCAAACTCATCCAAAATATAACAGAGGGAGGAACACTCCCAAACTCATTCTACGAGGCCACCATCACCCTGATACCAAAACCAGACAAGGATGTCACAAAGAAAGATAACTATAGGCCAATATCACTGATGAACATGGCTGGAAAAATCCTCAACAAAATAGTAGCAAACAGAATCCAACAGCACATTAAAATGATCACACACTACGATGCAGTGGGGTTTATTCCAGGAATGCAAGGATTCTTCAATATATGCAAGTTAATAAATGTGATACACCATATTAACAAACTGAAGGAGAAAAACCATATGATCATCTCAATAGATGCAGAGAAAGCTTTTGACAAAATTCAACACCCATTTATGATTAAAAAAACCTCCAGAAAGTAGGCATAGAGGGAATTTTCCTCAACATAATAAGGGCCACATATAACAAACCCACAGCCAACATCGTCCTCAGTGGCGAAAAACTGAAACCATTTCCATGAAGATCAGGAACAAGACAAGGTTGCCCACCCTCACCACTATTATTCAACATAGATTTGGAAAATTTAGCCACAGCAATCAGAGAAGAAAAAAAAATAAAATGAATCCAAATCGGAAAAGAAGAAGTAAAGCTGTCACTCTTTGCAGATGACATGATACTATACATAGAGAATTCTAAAGATGCTACCAGAAAACTACTAGAGCTAATCAATGAATTTGGTAAAGTAGCAGGATACAAAATTAATGCACAGAAATATCTTGCATTCCTATACACTAACAGTGAAAAATCTGAAAGAGATTTAAGGAAACACTCCCATTTTCCACTGCAACTAAAGGATTAAAATATCTAGGAATAAACCTATCTAAGGAGAAAAAAGACCTGTATGCAGAAAAGTATAAGACACTGATGAAAGAAATTAAAGATGATACAAATAGATGGAGAGATATACCATGTTCTTGGATTGGAAGAATCAACGTTGTGAAAATGACTGTACTACACACAGCAATCTACAGGATCAATGCAATCCCTATCAAACTACCACTGGAAGTTTTCATAGAACTAGAATAAAAATTTCACAATTTGTATGGAAACACAAAAGTCCCCGAATAGTCAAAGCAATCTTGAGATAGAAAAATGGAGTGGGAGGAATCAGGCTCCCTGACTTCAGAATATACTACAAAGCTACAGTAATCAAGACAGTATGGTACTGGCACAAAAACAGAAATATAGATCAATGGAACAGGACAGAAAGCCCAGAGAGAAACCCATGCACACATGGTCACCTTATCTTTGATAAAGGAGGCAAGAATATGCAGTGGAGAAAGGACAGCCTCTTCAATAAATGGTGCTGGGAAAACTGGACAGCTACATGTAAAAGAATGAAAGTAGAACACTCCCTAACTCCATAGACAAAAATAAACTCAATATAGATTAAAGACCTAAATGTAAGGCCAGACACTATGAAACTGTTAGATGAAAACATTGGTAGAACACTCTATGACATAAATCACAGAAAGATACTTTTTGACCCACCTCCTAGAGAAATGGAAATAAAAACAAAAATAAACAAATGGAACCTAATGAAACTTCAAAGCTTTTGCACAGCAAAGGAAACCATAAACAAGATGAAAAGACCACCCTCAATGGGAGAAAATATTTGCAAATGAAGCAACTGACAAAGGATTAATCTCCAAAATTTACAAGCAATTCATGCAGCTCAATATCAAAAAACAAACAACCCAATCCAAAAATGGGCAGAAGGCCTAAATAGACATTTCTCCAAAGAGGATATACAGATTGCCAACAAACACCTGAAAGAATGCTCAACATCATTAATCATTAGAGAAATGCAAATCAAAACTACAATGAGATATCATCTCACACCAGTCAGAATGGCCATCATCAAAAAATCCACAAAGAATAAAAGCTGGAGAGGGTGTGGAGAAAAGGGAACCCTCTTGCACTGTTGGTGGGAATGTAAATTGTTATAGCCGCTATGGAGAACAGTATGGAGGTTCCTTAAAAAACTAAAAATAGAACTACCATACGACCCAGCAATCCCACTAGTGAGCATATACCCTGAGAAAACCATAATTCAAAAATAGTCATGTACCAAAATGTTCATTGCAGCTCTATTTCCAGTATCCAGGACATGGAAGCAACCTAAGTGTCCATCAAGAGATGAATGGATAAAGATGTGGCCCATATATACAATGGAATATTACTCAGCCATAAAAAGAAACGAAATTGAGTTATTTGTAGTGAGGTGGTTGGACCTGGAGACTGTCATACAGAGTGAAGTAAGTCAGAAAGAGAAAAATAAATACCATAGGCTAACACACATATATGGAATCTAAAAAAATGGTCATGAAGAACCTAGGGGCAAGACTGGAATAAAGACACAGACCTACTAGAGAATGGACTTGAGGATACGGGTAGGGGGAACGTTAAGCTGGGACAAAGTGAGAGAGCAGCATGGACATATCTACACTACCAAATGTAAAATAGGAAGCTAGTGGGAAGCAGCCGCATAGCACAGGGAGATCAGCTCGGTGCTTTGTGATCATCTAGAGGGTTGGGATAAGGAGGGTGGGAGGGAGGGATACTCAAGAGGGAAGAGATATGGGGACATATGTATATGTATAACTGATTCACTTTTTTATAAAGCAGAAACTAACACACTACTGTAAAGCAATTATACTCCAATAAAGACGTTAAAAAAAAAAAAAGGAAGGGTAGTAGTGGTATAGAGATAGACAAGCTAGTGGAACAGAATATAGAGCCCAGAATCTAATACCCCTTCCCCCAAAATGTGAAAACTTATAGGTCAATGAAGAAATAATAAGTCAGTAAATGAAACTGAAATCCCTCTTTCACATCATACAGAAAAATCATTTCCAAGTGAACTAAAGGCTTAAATATAAGAGATTAAACTTTAAAACATCCACAGCAAAATTACAAGAGAATATAAAGGCATCAAAGGATTCTTTAACAAGACATAAAAATACATGAACTATAAAAAAATAAAATAAAAACAGATTGCCAAATTCCAAAATCACTATACAATAAAATGGGAAAATAATCTAAATAGAGGGAGAAGATATTTACAACACATAAAATGGACAAAGATTAGGTACTGGAATAAATAAAGAACTCCTACTAATCTGTTTTTTAAAATACAATAGAAAAAATTGTTTTAAAAAACTTTTAAACATATTACCAAGGGGGAAATACTTATGGCCAATAAATAGGGAAAGATGCTTGTAAAGAAAATGTAAATAAAAGCTCCAATGAAATAGAATTTTATACCCAAGAGATTGCTAACAAATTTAAAAACAAATCTGACAAATATCAAGAGTTGGTAAGGATGTTGAGTAGACAGTTACGTTTATATACTTTTACTCTGGAAATCAATCTGATGTTACATAGTCAAGTTTAATATGTGCACACCTATGAGGCCATGCATTTATCATAAAGAACATTGTCCATGTGCTCCAGGAGACATATATTCATTGTTTATGAAAGCAAAAACAAAAACTCAATATATTCCAAAGTCTATTTATAGGAGAATGGATTTATTGTAGAATATTCATAGACTGGAATACTATACAGTAATGAAAATGAATGAACTATTTCTGATGCATCAACATGGATAAATCTTAAAAGTATAATATTAACTTAAAAAAAAGCAAGTCATAAAATAATGATAGTACAATATGTAAAACAGATAAAACTAAATAATATGTTGCTTAGGGTTAAGTATGCATGTGGTAAAAATGTAAGGAAAGTCAAGGACATTGTAAAAACATGTCTTTAGGACTGTGGTGTCCTCTGAGGAAGAGAAAGGATATAATTGAGGAGGAGCACACAAAATAATTCAAAGGTATTGGTAATGTTCTACTTTTTAACCTGAGTGGTAGTATATGTTCGTTCATTTTATTGATCTTCTTCAAAAGCTGTGAATTTAATATTAATTCACTTGTGTAATATAAAATATTTTGTAATTTTTAAAGTAAAATTGTCTGCCAGGGTGAAATTCATTAGGAGATATTCCAATATAAAAGTATCTCAAGAGTTGAATTCTGACTCTTCTGCAGAAAGTTAAACACATTTAATTTGAATAAAATTCAATTAGTATGTATCTTAAAATACATCTATTAACAAAGTAGTATATAAATGAACTGTTTTGGGGTATCAATTTCTCAATGCTAAAAATACTGTGTTGAATTTGTTTAGGCATAAAAGATAAAGGGTATAAGACCTTATTAATATTTCAAGTTTTGCTGTTATTTTATATATTAAGAATATATGTATAGCTCATATTGCAAGGACTTTTATCAATCATTTATTTTGAGAATGTCTTCATATAAATAAGGATATATTGATTAAAAATAATATGACTCCCTATGATATATTGTACAGATGTATACTATACATATTATATATCTAATAGATTTAGATATGATTTTATTGCCACTTTTAGAAAAGTCATATTTAATAATAGGGAATTTTTTAAAAATAAGTAATGTCTTGCATTTTAAGAGCTTAATGTTATGATACTCAGTGTTCATAATTTGCTTGCTTGAAAAGTACTGATTTAAACTTACCTACATGTTTGAAATCGTGAAAAGACCACATCTTACAATGAGAGAAGACGCTTTAGAAAATAATTCCCATTTGCCCTTCAAAAAATTTACAAATGTATCCTTACACAAATGCTCCAGAAATGACCCAATATAAAAATACCAAGCTCAAGTATTGAAAAGACATCTAATATGAGACTTTTTAACATTAGCAGCAACCCAAAGCCTTACTTATAAGGGATTTTGACACCCAAGTTAAGAAATGATAACCAAGCAACTTCTTCCAAAAAATAGATTCTAAGAAATGTTAATCTGTACTTAATAACTCAGTTGTGGAAACCTGATTTGATTTTCTTTAACAGCAAATGAAGGAAAAGTAATGAAAATCAATCATTTTAATTTACAGGTGGCAAATAATTCATTTCAGTCATCAATTATTCAAGCATAATGAACTTCTGAAAAATCAGATTACAGAGTTAACAGATTGAGTCTATTGTTATCAAATGTCTAAAATTAGCCAAAACTTAAGAACTGTTTCATGTTCATATTCAAAGGCCAAACTCAAGTTTATAATTCGTTGGGAATCAAAGAAATCCTGTTTGTTTAAAATCTGGAGGAATTTAGTTTTTGTCACACCAACATACTTTTAAAGAGCATAAACATGAATGTGGCAAATTTATAGATGCTACTTAGTAAAATGCATATGTAGGAGACAATACTGCAATATAGACATAATTTTTTTAGAAATAAATGTGTGCCATATATGAAACTAGACAAAAGTTTTTAGTAAGAGTAGAATTAAAAGTAGTGCAGCTTTATTTTTAACTAAACAAAACATTTCAGGTTAAGATTTTTATTCTACAAACCTGAGTGCCTAACTCAGTCATTTTGTAAATTGGTCCTTTAATACATACAGAGACTATCCATATGTAACTATATATATGTGATATATTAATCCTCAGAGCAAATGGCTAATTATAATATGATTAGGCTATAATATTAGTAATTAGATTTACTTTAATTATACTTTAAAACACCATTACTATAGGCTTGATTTTGTTTTTGAATTATCATTTAAGTAATGATCATTTTATCTTTAGTATGGTGAGGATATAATATTTTCATAAATGACTACATGTAAGAGGATATTTAACTAACTAAAGAAAATAAGTTATTATAAACCCGTACACTAAATCACATTATCCATATCTTTTTAATACTGCAGAGGCTCTAGAATCTTTAATTGCTAATTATTAGCTGCTTAAGAGAGGATCACTTTTACTTATTCAAGTGATGTAAATTTGGTCTCTTCAGATATTTCATATAATCATTATTATTAATGAGGTTTTAATTATTGTACTTGCTAATAATGTGGAGAAAATAAGAGCAGGAATGGAGCTATTATTCCTAGAAATTAAGTAAATGAGAAAAATAATTTTAGAATATCAATTTAAAAATGAAATTCATATGCATGCTCTCTGATTATGTGTTAATAATAAACCTATTACATTTGTGAGTACACATAAATCTAACTGATAAAAGATTTCCATGCCAAGTGAATATTTTTATGATACAAAAGCACAAATATTTAGTCTTAAACTAAAAGATTTTGTCATTTATTATCTAGCTATGAATATAACTTAATTTTAAAACATCTACAAAAAAAGACAGTAAAGAGTATATCACTGTCATTAATTTCATAGGACTAAATTAAGGCAGACCTTTTGATAGCATGTTGAATGTTCCATATTTGATACTGTATTATCCACATAAGATCTTGCTAGGTGACAAGGTTACCCTACCATAATGCCAGCTGGTAAACATTTGACGTTGGAGTCTCCAGAATCCCTCTAATGGCAGTGAGAATATACCATCATCAGTATTGTATTGGACACCAAAAGGAATTGATTGAGAATGATACCCATAGAGACCACTGGCTGCTAAGAAGGATACGATCAGTGCCAGGAAACAGCACTGCACCTTTTATCATTTCTCCCATGATGCACCCTACTGACCACATGTCAACTGAAAACAAAAATGAAATGAAGATAAACAAGAAGACAGGAATAGAACAGCAAATAAACGAAAACACTTGCCTACCCATGCCATGGAGCAACAGTCTGACCTTTTGCTGACTGGATAAGAGGCCAGTCTTACAGTGCTTTAAAACAGTGGATGGGAAGAACACAAGAATGTCGGGACCCTTTCTGCTATGTAACAATGCCACTCAATGCCACCTAATGTATGATAATATTATTTTGCAATTATAATTCAATGATTAATTTAGTTTCTGATTTAAAAGGTCTCATTTGCATTCATCTGCTAGAATCCTACTGATTTGTATTGTAAATTATTTTAGATTGTGTTAATATGGGAAATATGCAAATTGGCTTTTCTTTCATTCTTTTGTATACTATACTTGGAGGAAAAAAAAGAAAGAAAAGCTGAGCTGCCAGCAACCTCAGAAGAAAGGGTTTCTTTTATAAAACACACTTACTCTTACTTATAAATATGAATAAATTTCCAGAAGTGAAATGCCAGTCCAAGAATGAGTGTTTGGAATATGCTGGTTCAGTTTCATTGACTCCCATCAAAGGAGCATGCTTCTAAACTGGAAGCCTTGTCTTATCCTCATAAGCACAGTTGCTTTATAATGGTAAGAAATGCTGGCTTTCAAAACAAGGTGGTTTGATATGAAATGAACAACATGACTTAAAGAGGTGACACTTCTTCTGAGACTGTGAGTCAAAAGAAACCTGGAATTCAAGGTGAAATTACAGTGGTCTCTCTGCTATTGCCAGTTATCATCCAGAACTTAAAACCAGGAAGTTAGGGTAGAGGATACTCAGGGAGGGGCAAAATGGGGAAGCAAGAAAGTGAAATCTTTAACTATACTCGGTTACTCACGCGTTCCTATTAAAACCCAGAAAGAAAGATAGGTCATTCTTATGGGGGAAAATAACCTAGAAGAATAAGGGAAGTTGAGGGGGAACAAATAGGGAAAGGCATTAGGATAGCAGCAGCACACTATAATTTTTCTCCAGTTAGTCTTCAAATGACATCTTGTAATTTGACAGTAACCTTACAGAATTCCTCATAAGATTCTTTCCAGTGTGAAAATCTCAGTCAGGTTAAACTCAAAGTTTCCAAAGTTTGACTTAACATCTAAACAGAGTGATCACTTCAAAGAAATGGTTACACCTTTGAAGGTGATAAGCATACCCAGAGAAGCAAATTAGTTTTGCTTCCATTTTAGGAAAGCAAGTGACATGCAAAAATATCAGGAAAAGATAGAGCAAACAGTTGTGCATCCCTTTATTATTAATGCATTTGTAATTCCAGATAATATCTGTCTCACAAGAGGTTGGTATTGTAACTTGATTAAAGGGGAAAAAAAATCTCTGAAATGGTATTTGCTTTTGAATTGCAAATATTCTTATCATACTGTCCAAAGTGACCAGTCTAAGTTGTTATTTACCATGTATCTATTTTTTATAGATATTGTGGGAGAGATAAAGTAAAAAATATACAGCTATAAACTCAGTAAGCAAGTTTTCTCTTGCCTGCATCCATTCAAACATTTGGAAAAGGCTATTTCTGCCACAAACCTATCTGCTAGTTAGAAAACTTCTATTTCTATTTTTTATTTAATGCAAAAAAAATCTCTTCTATGTTATTTCTGGCAGAAACTCATTTTTTTCTGCTGCAGAACCAACTCCATTGCTTTCTAAGTTACTTCAAGTTACTTCATCTCTCTTTTCATCCGCTAAAATGTGGATGATAGACAGTATTTATCATGTAAAAATTTTTTAAGATGTAAAAGGATTATGCCTGGTAAAGAGCCTTCCACATTGCCTGGTACATAGTAAGTTCTCAATAAATGTTAGTTATGTATCATCATGTATTATATATATATAACTTATATTCATATACATATATAAGTATGTGTATAAATATATACATATATAAATTATATACATATATGCATATATAAATTATATGTTGGAATTAAATATATATAGCAAAGGCTCATTTATTTTATATTTATATAATATTATATTGTATCTTGTATTTATATATATAATTAAGAAAATTTTTCCAATGAGGGAAGCTTACTCACTGGGCAATACTTTTCACTGCTGAAACCACTTAGAAAGGCATTCCACATCACAGCTGACTCTATGGAACTTCTCTCCATTATCTAAACAGGAATTACCCTGTTCCCTAATCCAAATAATAATATTAAAATATGTGAATATAATCTATGATCTCCAACCACTATTCTAAAACTGGAAAATTTTCATCTTTCAGATTAAAATCCTTTGATTTTCACTCTCCCTCAGCTATGCCTTTAAACAACAGCAACAACAATAACAACAGATGACCTACATGGAACCTTAGTCCTGGTATTGCTTCAATATCAGTTGGTTCTAGACTGTTGTTGGTTTAATAACTGCTATATCTCCCAGTTCTCATTTGTGTGGCTCTGCTGGATACAGATATTTCAAAGTAAAAGGAAAACAGTTTTGGAAGTTTATCTTCATGTCAGAAGCTAAAATAGACAATAGATCACAAAGCTTTCACATAAAAATAATGCAGAGAGATATAAACTCAAAATCTGAACTACTGATGAATATACTGAATTCCATTTTCTTTATTTAACGTATCTTTTCTGAGTAATAATGCCCTGGAAATCTCTCCAATTTCCAAATTCCATTTAACTTCCCTCAGGATTCACTATTCCTACAGACTATCCATGCTTATGCCATGGAAATGCTAAGCCTTGTGCCTGGAAATGATAAGCTCTCTTATTATAAATTACAAAAGTAGAGTATATGCACATGAATTTATATAGATTTTTATTACTCAAGGCAGGATGATTTCTCAAGAGAAAGCCATTGCACCAAATTTTATTAATTAGTCATCACAACTAAAACAGGAACTAGGCAATAAAAGAATTTGATACTAAATCTTGTTGGGACCAGGGGTAGTAGTAAGCCTTCCCTCATCTAATATGCATATCTGCTTATCAGGGTGAAACTGGATTATTCTATGAAAATTTCAAGATATTCCAATGAATACTGACTGTGAATAGACCTTAGAAGAAATTGGCAAATTCAATCACAGTTGGAAACTGGATTTTGATGCGTTCTGAGACAGTCTGATATGGTATTTGGGTCTCCATAAGAGTTTTGTACACTAATGCTGCCGAGGTAGAATTCTGGTTGCTTTTATGGTTCTGATTCATTACATTTCCCCTCTCATCATCAGTATTCCCAGAGGCAGAGAGCAGATTCATTTGCAACTGTGACAGGCAGAAACTGAGTCACTTTCCTTAGAAGGAATGTTAAGTAAGTTTTGGTGTTACTAAAATATGGTTATAAGTTTTCTAGGTGAGAAAATCTCAAGTGTATTATTTGTCAGGCATTAGATTATACTAAATTATCTTTTTTCTACTCTAGCCAAGTGGCAGAAATGATATAATATCGGTCGTGGCAGTTTAAATCTAAACAAAGAAAGCACTTTATTGCCACTTCCACACCCCAGTGGCTTGGACTGTGATCTATGATGGAATATTTTTTGGACTAATGTGAGCTTCTAACCAGCAACCTGGCAGATGTTTCCTATCTAGGAGATTATGCGGCTCTGGTAACGCAATTGTGAGACTACACTGTTTTTCTCCTTAACCTAATTATATCTTTATTTAGCATAGGATTCAGACAATGGGATTTGATAAATTTTCTTTCAATGAATACTTCAAAGTACAATAGGAAGAAGATTTGATATGGTTTTCTAAAATCTGAACATCATTTCTTTGAAAAGTTTGTTTTAAAAGTTAATTAGATATTTTACAAATCACATTGTTTTAAACTTCAGCGCAAACATGGAATTATAAAAGGCTACTGATATGTATAAATAAAATGTGAATGTACCTACTTTGCACTTGTGAATCTCAGTAAAAAAAATAAAAAAACATTCACAGAAAACAATGCTAAATATTCTAATTCCAGGAAACAGAGGAAGATTTTCTCCTTGAGACTACCTGTTTAACTTGCTTTTCTTTCTTTATGATTTCTATGGCATCATATTAATGGCTAACCTTTATTTTATAAATGTTATATCACTGATTTGCTTTTTTAACAAAACAGAAGAAAATCATTTAAACTTACAACAGAGGAGAATATCTTTAGCTTTATGTTAAATTATAAATAAAACTGTAGACTAATGAATTTTCAAAATATTCTTTCATAAAAAGACAATTTTTTACTGCAACAAAATATTTTAAATTGTCATCTTTAAAATCGTGTAATTCTGCAGTGTACACAAATAAGGAATTTAAAGAAATCCTGATGTTGAAAAAAATTTTTTTTCTTTAAACTTTTCATGTTCTGATGAATAAATAGTAAATGCTGGCTCTGAGTGTCTCACATTATCACCAAATTAATTACAAGCTCC